>NC_089840.1:208768263-209397846 GCF_035609145.1 Eleutherodactylus coqui
TTTCTGTTTCTTCTGTTCAAGCTTAGCCTTCCTAGTGATCTCCTAAATTAAATACATGAACAGTTAATTAAAACAGCAGTTACAATTAATCAGGATATTGCAGCGAATACTGGCCCTAGTACCCAACCTAACAATGTACTTAAGGCCTCATGTACATGGCACAGAGTTAGACGATATTTTGTATTTGTCCACCCATTCTTGCCCTAGCGAGATGTTGTTCTGGAACTGTTCCTATGCCAGCAATAGTTGGTATCAACTGAGACATACAGCAACGCCTGCAGAATCCAACCTCTGCCGTTTAACCCCTCATATGCTGCTGTCAACGGATCGTGGGACTCAAGTAGTTTTACAGAAGTGTTCTCCAGGCACTTAAGGGCCAGTTCCCACGGACGAGTTTCTGCCTTTCAATGTTCATGCTGCAGAATTCTGCAGTATGAAAGAAATCGTGGCATGTTCTAATTGTTGAGGAAAACCACACGGCCGGCTTTCATTGTAGTCAATGGAAGCAGTCCGTCACGAGTTACTTCCACTGTGAGCACAGTGGAAGTATGGAGTGATTATGCGTCCTCACCGGCGCCTCATGCACTACATTGCGTGCCGGACGGGACTCATGCGGCGTATCTGGAGGGTATGGGGTCTTGGGGGGGCGCTGTGTCATACTCCGCTGCGATATTCCGCTGGCAGAGTCAGACACGGCCGTGGGCAGGAGGCCTAAATGCTGCCAAACCAGCTGACACTTAAAGGGAAAACCCTTCTACCTACAATTGGCAACATTTATAGTTTATACAAAACGCAAGTCTGAACTGAAGTCTGAAATGTGCTGCAGCATGCTGTTCACAGTACTTTGAAAGCTACGGCACTGCGCCACGTGTTACAGCTTCTCAATGTGGAAATCATGTAAAACTGCAAATATTAGCAAGGCAAAAGGCTACTGTTTTAGGATACCATTTTGTCCCAGACAACAGTGAAATGAGGAATCAAACGGATCCTACATAAAACCATCACACATGGATGGCATTACCTCTTGTTGCTGCTGTTCCATTTTCGTTAAAAGAAACTTGGAATAAATGTTGCTTTTCTCGAGTAAATGTTGAAGTCTTTTAAAGCGCATTTCATTGGAATCTCTTTCCCAAGACATACGAGCCTGGAAGAAATTAACAGAAGGATTAGAAAGGAATTTCCACTTCATTAAGGGAAGACCGTTCCAAATGTTATTCACTTCATTATCAATGATTATCTGATCTGTGGGATCCTCACCAATGCTGAAAATAAATGGGCCACACTGCTTATTCTGTACTGCGGCACCCTGGCCACCCTCTATACAGGGAACGGCTACACAGCTCCCTTTGAATTAATGAGACAGGCAGCAGTTTCCTACACAGCTGCGTGCAATATTGTACAGGGAAAACCAGTGAAGAGGCCTGCAGCAGCACTGAGTTTGCACCCCTTTATTTTCAGGATCGGTGTGGGTCCTGATCATAAGATGGCATATCCTAAAGATATGCCCTTTTATAGTGTAAAGAGCATCCTAAAGCTTACATTTGGAGAAGCACTGTCAATAAACTAACAGTTAGAAAACCCACCTTTACCCAAGTCATTTTAATTAGACCACATAGCCTGGTATGCTACTACCATGAATCAATTTGAGGCTCAGGCCCAAAAGTGAAGCATCTGCCGATGTTTGGGCCCATCCGTAAGCACGGTCACCTGAACAATGTGAATGGGCCCCCATTTTTTGATCAAAATACATGCTATGAACCTTGCATTTTTATGTGGCGAGTACATACAAGAGTTATGCATCTCTATTCAGATGTTAAATGTATGAGTGCTTCTGCCACATGTCGCAGCTTGTACGGTAATCTCCTAGCCATGATTTACAAGCAGCTATGCATGTCATTTGTTGGATGCGCACAGCTTGTGTTTTTGTTGAAAGAACTAGCAGTTAATATATGTAAAAAAAAAAAATTAAAAATAGATCTACTAAGGTAGTGAAAATTTGGGAAATGAGCCTTAGAGGTTAAGTATTGCATATTTTAGCCTTTTACGACCCTCGGTGACCCTACAGGCAAGCTCCCTCCATGTTGGATGTAGGAACATCACATACAGTACAGCTAACATGAACTTTAAGGCCTCATGTCCACGGGGAAAATCAGGCCTGCTACGGATTCTCCATGGAGAATCCGTAGCGGGTCCCTCCTGCCCCGCGGACATGAGCGCTGAAAATAAGAATTAACTCACCTCTCGCACGCTCCGGATCTTCCCTTCGCCGTGGCTTAATCTTCTCTCCGTCACGGCCGGATCTTCTTTCTTCGGCCCGGCGGATGTGCATGGCACGTCAGTTGCGTGCCGCACGCATGTGCCGGCCCGAAGAAAAAAGATCCGGCCGCGACGGAGAGAAGATGAAGCCGCGAAGAAGGGAAGATCCGGAGCAGGTGAGTATATGCTGATTTTTGGTCTCCCGCGGATCCGGACGGCTTCCATAGAAGCCTGCGGGAGACCTGCACGAAAATGGAGCATGGTCCAGATTTTTTCATGCTCCATTTAAAAAAAAAAAAAAAAAAAAAACACTTTTCTTGACCATCCGATCCCTATGGGATGCGGATCCGCATGCAGGTGATCCGCTGCAGATCTTAAATCATATTTATCCCGTGGCCATGAGGCCCAAGTACCTTTTCCATCATTTTCTGCTCCTCTGCTTCACCAGCCTTCTCAAGCTTCTCCTCTTCTTTTATCATATCTGCAGTTATCATCCCATCCAGGGAAGACTCCATCTCGGATTCTGAAGAAACTGAGAACATTTATGCAATTAATGAAATGCTGCTTTAAAAAGTTGTAAGAGACCGTTGCAAACTAAAATGGTTAGGCTGCGTTCACACTAGGTGGAAATCACGCAGAACAGCCGCAGCGGGACCACATGGAAATTCTGCAAGATTTTTCGCCTGCAGTCCTGAGACATTTGGTGCGGGTTTTGAAAGCGGTTTATTCAGCTGCGGCCATCTCTCCCCATAGAGAGGAGAACCCTTAAAATGGAAGCCGGCCGCGCATTTTGCCACGGCAATTAGAGCATGCCATGGTTTCTTTCACACTGCGGAATTCTGCAGCGTGAACATTGAGCCATTAGGTTCGATAGAATCTAATAGCTGCGGGGCGCCGCCGTGGATTTCCACCACATGAAATGCTGCAGGAACTCGTCTGTCGGCATTAGCCCTTAGTGTTTTGGCATGCCCATTACACTAGAAGCCACCATTTTCACATTGTTTTCAACCCCGCTTTCAGATGGAGCACAGCTAGCACACTCCAAATACGCTCCATGGAGTGTGCTCCAGTAATGATGAACGGGCATATAATGGGTACATAATCTAGAAATGCTCCTGGCAATGACAAACAGGCAGCGAATGTTTCCTACACCAAGCATGCTAGAAATGCAGCGATGAATGCACCTCTGATGTGGTCAAAAATATATCCCGTCAGGCCGCTCTCGCACAGACGCTTTTTACCGCAGCGATATCGGTATGGACGCTCCCATTGAGTTCGATGAGGCCTCGCAGGCATGCGCCTCATCGTGGCGTTTTCTAACAAAGCAATTTTTGAGCGCTGCCTGTTCTATTTTACCATATTTAGCGCACCTCATCATCCGTCACAATGATCGGATGCGCTAAAGTTCACTGCGGGAGGCAGGAACCTGCGCCCGAAAACAATAGTACAATTGGGGTTAAACACCATAATCCAAAATGCGCTTTGCCGTCCGCTTGTGAGAGCGAATGGGCTAAGGGCTCCATCAGAGCTTATGCACATGAGTGCGAATCGCATGGAGGATATAAACTCCATTCTTCTGGACGGACTTAGTCACATGAGCAAATTGTTCATGCCCCACCATGCTGTAAAAACAAAAAATACACAAAAAAAAAAAACAAAACCCCACACACTCACAGCCTTACACAAGACTGTTAGGTCAAGACCAGCATACAACGCCACGGTCACCGAACCTTCCCAGGGTCCCCAGAAGAGGTCTGCCGGGGAGTTACAGCCATCACCCAGGTCTCTAGTGGACACAATAAACAGACGCAGCCCTCCACCCCGAGGTGACGCAGACATGGCTCCGCTTCATGAAGCCTTTCTGCCCCCAATGGTTGGTAAATAACGCCCTGCATAGACATAACGGAAGGCGCCCACTGCTGCTATCACCACCGCGTGCTGCACCACGTCGGGCAGACAGCCGCTAGAAGGATAAAACATAGGAGTGTGAACCGTTACCGGGCCGCTCGCAGGACGACAGCTCTTCCACAGGCATGGTGCTGCTGCTAGGATGGCGGGAAGTCTTGTCAATCACAACTCGCGCCAAATCCTCCCGGTATCTTCTAAGGGGCCGCCGGTCTCCGCCCACCGCTGTGAAATGTGTGGCCGCTGGCAGAATCCCATCAAGTCTCGCGAGAGCCGGCCGAGGGCGGGAAGTGCGCTGCGCGTGATTGGCGGGAAGCCGGCGCTGAGGGAGGCGGGGAAAATGCGCGGGAAGGGAGGATTGTAGTCATGTCTGACTTGGATCTCCGCGGCAGGGGGGTGTGCTGATGGGGGCAGTGAGGATGAATCCGGGCCGCTCTGCGCTGTTATTATCAGTAATGTCGCTCGGATTGATTAGTTCCAACTTTTTTTAGTCAGATTCAACTTAGAATTCTGAATCCTTCATCCTCAGCTCTTATTAGGGCTCATGCGCTGCACACCGGCGTATTTGCGCTGGGTATTGTGTGCGCAATTCTTCGTGGTTAGGGCGTGGTGAATAGAACGCCTTGTGCCCGTTCACATGAGCGTATTCTGTTTGCGCAATATAATACGCGGCATGTTCTCTCGTGCGTGAGAGTAGCGCACGTTAAACTAAACTAATTGCCCACTGAGATCAATGGGAGCTTGTCTGCACGGTTTTTATTCTTGTGCGCACAAATACGCAGGGCGTGAGCGAAAACAAGACTAAAATGACCCGGGCTCATTCACGCCAATGTAATATCACCGTATATTACGTGATGAATGGAGGCCGTGACGATGCGTGATTTTCTTTGACCCACTCACATACTAGGGATTATTAATTGCGTATAAGAGGGACGGCATTGTTCTCTATTCTGCTTTGTATCCGGCGTGTACGGCCGTATTGTTCCCTATGGGTGCGTGTAAACCGCTGTGCACACACAATTACATGGCGTATGTGTGACGTTTATATGCAATGTCGCTAAAGGACAGCGGGGAATAAAAAAGTAAACACACTGCTCGTGACTGAGATACGCCATCAAGCGCAGGGCACAATCGCTGCCCTATGCAGCGCTAGTCGGCTCACAGCAGTAAAACGCTACGTAATACGGCGAGTTACGCATCTGGCGCACATAAACCATGCCGTACACAGCAACCGTCCAATCACCAAAGCCCATATTGGCACTTAGCAGGAAGCGCTGCATTTTTTTTCACGCAGGTCTGAGCGGCCTGTTAGAAATCAGTGGGCTATTAGGCCGGCTGTCTACAGGCGATGCGGTATCCCGCGGCGAAGCTCCACCACGGGAGCCGCTGCCGCCTGGAAGCAGGAGCCGCTGGCGAATCTCCGCCAGTCAGCCCTATCTAATAGATAGGCTGACCGCAGAGAATCGAGGCAATTGCCACGCCGCGAGCGGAGAATCGCAATAACTATCCGCTTGTGGACAGGTGCCGGCGCTTTCCATAGCAATGCTATGTGAAGCGTCGGCTGTGGGTTTACCATCGGCGAATAAACTGCCGTGGACAGGGGGGCGATAGCATCACGTATTACACCCATGTGTGAGAGCCCGTGTAAGAACGGTCATTACTGAAGGGGGCGCTACCTGCTCTTATGGCCAGGTCACCCTGAGCTGGTATTCCTCGTCCAACACTTCTTGCTGGAAGGTTTGGCGCAGTGTGTACCCTTAGGCGGGCTTCACACAGGCGAACTGTTCTGCTGGACTGTACTTTTTTGCGCACGCAGTGGAACATGCAAAAAAACCACACAAGCATGTCCCCATTGATTGCAATAGACAGTGAAGTTAAATTAGTTTAATATGTGCTCCGTCCATGCGCACTACACACACAAATAGAACATAACTATTTTTTTTGCGCGAACGCAGCGCACACGCAAAATACACTCATGTGAACGAAGCCATTAAAAATCAATGGGCTCTATTCACTGAGTAATGCGTGCAAATACATTCCTTTGAATAAGCCCTTTAGGCCTCTTCCACACCGGCGACAGCAATATCAGTGCCACAACATCGCTCCAATATCGCAGCGTTGTAGACACAATTTTGTAGCGTTAGTGATTCTATTTCCTGTGAAAAAATCTTGCATTTCTGCTGCTCACAATATTCTCACAAGAAAGGGGACCGGACTTTCTGATGTTAAAATCGCATCGCACAAAAATCGCACGTTCCTGCCGTGCGAAGCGATAAACAAGGAGGCTCCATAGGGAAACATGGGCTACAAAACATCGCAAATCACAGCAAGCACGATTTTTATATTCTCGCAATGTAGCAGACTACATAACAGCTAATGTGAGGGAACCCACTGGAAAGCATGGGCTTCACATACATGCGATGTGTAGCACTGTCATGTCGCTAGAAAATTGCGCGATTTTGTTGCCCCCATGTGAATCCAGCCTTAACCCCTTAGACACTGGCAGACAAATAATAATCTTGATATAGCACCAACATAGTCTTCGGCGCTCTACAAGTCAGGGGGAACATACTCAAAATAAGACCCAACATATGGTGTTAAACCTATACACAATCTGATTAGTGGGGAAGGCCGTGCGCACAAGAGCTGAGGAAATAGGGGCGATACGAGGTGTGAGATCTTGTATAAATATGAATGTCTATAAAAACTAGGGTTCTGTAAAGGTGTACATAAGGCCGCCTGCGACCCATGCGCCTGCAGTGACCTCTCACTTACCCGTCTGGCGTCTTCTCTCTCTCCTCTGCGATGTGGCAGCTGAAATAGGACATACCGCAATTTTGTTACTGCACAAGTTTTCACGTGGGCAAATTGCGGCTGTCTGCATAGTATTGCATAAACTAATGCAATCCTATGTCAGCGTGCAATGGCAGAAATTCTGCGCAAAATCTCGCCCTGGAATTTCCCCCCTTTTGCATTAAGCCCAACGTGATGCGATTTTAAAAATTTTATTTTTTTTGCTCCCACAGAATCACCTAAAAGTGGGGCATGTTGCAATTTTTCCATCTGGTAAAATCGTACATGTAAATAGACCCATTTAAACTATTGGGTTCTGTTCATGTGTGACTTCTGCGCATCTTGCAACGCACAGAAATCCCGAAAGAAAATCACCCGTGTAAATGCACTTTCAGACTGAATTCACACGGGCGAGTTTCCGCTGCGAGTTTGGATTCGCATGTATCCCAAGATGGTACCAACGCAAACTACAGGCCATCCCGCAAAAAATGAGCCCTCATATAACTATGTTGAGGGAAAAATAAAGCTATTGCGCGCAGAAGATGGCGGCAGAAAATAATTTTAAAAATTAAATGTCTTTGAAAAAAATACAAGTAGTACAGCAAAAAGAAAAATAACTTTACAAGTTTGGTATCGCAGCAATCGTACTGACCCATAGAATAAAGATATCACGTCATTTGTGTTCCAGTTTGTGCGCCGTAGAAACAAGACGCACCGAAATATGGCAGAATTTCATTTTTTTTTCCATTTCCCCCTACTTCGAATTTTTTAAACATTTTTCAATACACTATATTGTACATTAAATAATACCATTGAAAAATACAACTCGTCCCGCAAAAAAAAAGCCTCATACAGCGACGTCGATGGATAAATAAAGGAGCTACGATTTTTTAAAAGGAAGGGGGGAACGACAGATGTCCAATGAGTTGTCCCAGCGCTGATCACTGTTGTACTTTTACACGATCATCACTATTGAATGGAGTCGGGGCGGGCCGGGGAACGTTAAGGCCTCCATTCTTATCCCTTTCGGAATCCGACCCGACCGTCTGCATTCACCCTTACTGATCAGCTGACTTTTTTATACTGTTGGAACAACATTCGATTTTCACGTGTGAAAATCCCAAGTGCAGCGATGCAGTGTGCTTATCTTACAAAATGCATCGCACCTACATAAAACATTGTGGGCACACAAGTGCGATATTGGTCCAGGTTTCATGTTCTGAATTCACAGGCGCCCATGTAAAAACACCCTATGGGCATGTTCCCATGAGTTCTGCTGCAGAATTTTCCTTGTGGAACCTACCTGTAATCCCTCTGCTATACTGCAGCGGTTTTTGCCAAGACCCAGACACAGATTTAGTGACATGTTAATTCTTGATGCAAATCTACACAGAAACGTGTTGGAAATTCCGCATGTGGATTTTGTCCACTGGTGGGGGTACATTTACACGTAACAGAAATGCTGCAATTGCAGTGAAAATTCACAATATTTCTGCATCAGAAACCACCATTGGAGCAGAATTTGACTCAAAATCATCTGTGGCTCTGCAGCTGACTGGCCTGCTGCTCCTCTTACTTCACAATCACCATCCCCTCACTGCAGCGCACAGAGCAGCCCTCACATCCAACTTCCACATCGCCTTACTGGCAGCGGCTGCACTTAGTAGCGGCTGCCAGTCAGGTGAGGGCTGCTCTGTGCAATACAAGGAGGGGTTGCTAACGCCAGTTTTACATGGGCAATGAAATTGTGCGATTTTCACGCGATGCAAGAGCGTGTGAAAACGCAGAATTATGAAACTCATGCTCTTCAATGGTTTCCTTCACAATTGCAATGTTTTCACTCATGCGATGTTGCATGAAAAACAAATCGCGGTATGTCCTATCTTTCTGCTTTTTTTTTATTGCCCTTGTTTCCCTATGGAGCCTTCGTTTTATCACACTGTACCGCACAAACTTGCAATTTCTGTGAGATGCGTTTTTAACATTAGAAAGTCCTATCGGCTTTCTCGCAAGAAAACCGCAGGAAAATGCGCGAAAAAAATGCACGAGAAAATTGCAAGCGGCAGCAATGCTTTTGCGAGAAAAAGCAGCACTAACGCTCAAAAATCGCATGAACGAAAGCACAATTTTGCTGCACTTTCCTCACGCCAATATCGCGATCGCCCGTGTGAAACTACCCTAATTGTGAGTTGTGAGGAGCAGTAGGCCAGAAATTGGCAGCACACTCGCAGCTGATTTCGAGTCAGAATCCGCTCTGATGGTGCAGATTGTCGCTGTGTTATTGATGCAGATTTTGCCACACAATTTTGCATTGTGGAGAATTTGCAGCATTTCTGTTGTTTGCACGTACCCCAAGGCTAGTTTTAATACGGACGATCGCGATTTTGCTGCGAGAAAATCTCGCAATTTTTTATCGCAAAAGTCAATAGGACTTTCTGATGTTAAAATCACAGCGCAATTTTTGTTGCGTTGCCATAAAAAAAAGCCTCCATAGGGAAACATGGGAGATTTTAAAAATCACACATCGCAGAAAGATAGAGCATGTCGCGATTTTTTTTGTTCTCTCAACATCACTAATGGGAAGGAAATCATTGTAAATCATTAGTTTCCTAATCTGCTTTTTTACTGACTATCACATCAGGCGAAAATCGCGCAATTTTCTCGCCCGTGTGAACCAACCCTAAGGGTGCATTCACATGTGGCAGTTCGCTTGTGGTAAAAACTATATAGAAAAAAAATGTGTGGTTTTGCTGCATTTGTGGGTTTTTAAAGTTTTTTTTCCTCTACTGTTTTTACCACATTCTAAAATGCCCTGTTTGACTGCACCCTACGTTTTATATGCATACAGCTTGCAGGAACTGAATACTGTAATTCTGGTTTACTCCACTAGGGTGCACCAAATCCATTCTTTTTTTTAAATTGGATTTGTCAACTACTGTCAGAGAAGGCAGCCTGTAGTGGAGACCCAAGGGACTTTTCCAACCTGTGAATTTTTGTGGAAATGTGTTGAATTTTCAGGTTATTATTGTAGCATGCTGTTATTGTTGAGACCTCGGAGTCTGGTGTACCCTTGAGCTGCTGACCCCCACGTCCCTGTGAATGGTTGCAGTTTCTTTGTGCACATTCATTTTTCAAATTTTCATTTTCTCACATCCGGTTTTCAAGATCCTGGGCTTTTTATGAGAGCTCCTTTTTTGTGGGATGAGATTTTTTTACCACTGTTATTTGATGTACCACATAATGTATTAAACACTTTTAACATTTTTTTAGTAGGCTGAAATGGGAAAAAAACACAATTGCGCCATTGTTTTACTGAGTTTTGTTTATACAGCATTCGTTTAATTGGGTTTTCATTAAGAACTGAAATCCTTTTATATTCTGTTTAATTCCGTTCCATTTCCGCTTTAAATAGCGCAGTCAGCCATGTTTATTATTTCTGTTTTTAAAAACAGATGTGGAACGGAAGCGAACATAAAATATAACGGAAATGTTTATCTGAGCCTAACGCCAGTGGAAACAAGCCCTAAAAATCACTTGTATAAGTCAAAGCATTCCAAAATTTTTCCACTTAAAGGGACACATGAAAAATTCTGCCTGGTCAGGAACGCCAAAACTGGCTGTGGAGGGGAAGGGGTTAAAAAATAACCTTTAGGGGGGGCGTGGCCAGCTAATGGAGGAGTAAGACGTGTCCCTGCTCGGCTCCTGCACCCGGCCCTAGCCTAGCTAAATGTGGATGATACAGACCCGGCTAATAACCAGCATGGCGAGGGGAAAGAAGAGGGGAGCAGTACAAACCTCTCCAGACGACACCAGGAGAAGCATATCCTCGTTCCTGAGAAGAACCGCGGGAGCGGAGCTCCACGCGACCGCTCCCAAGATGGCGTCCACAGCATCCAGCCCCGACCCGGACCCTGAGCGGCCACACGAGGGGAGAGCCCAGAGAGGACCTGGAGACCGCGGAGGTCCGGCAGCGGTTCCCGAAACCACCAACCGCTTCCACAACAGCGACAGCGGAGGTCCGCCCGCGGAGAGCGATACCCCAAATGCAGCCGGCGGCAGCGAGGAGGGGAGAAGAGGAGAAGCGGCGCGCCGGGACGGAGGCTCCGCACCTATGTCAGCGGTAAGCGAGCCCCTGACACTTACCAGCGGCATCGCGGGGAGAGAGAGAAGAGGAGCAGCAAACCGAGATAGAGGTGCAGCAGGCGAAACGACGGAGAGAGAAGCCCAGGTACCCGCCAGCGGCAGCGAAGAGGGGGAGGGGAGACGAGCAGCAAGCCGGGACGGAGGCTCAGCACCCAAAGCAGCTAGAGGGGTGAGTGAAGCTGGCGGGCAGACACCAGAGGAGAGGGGAGACTTATGCAGCCCAGAGCCAGGGCTCCCCGGGGCACAGATACCCCCCTCCCACATAAGCAGACAGAAACCAACAGGGGAAGAGGAGCAAGTACAGGCAGCACAGGGGCTAGGAGACCCACATCAGCCCCTTTTGCCCACAGGGTCCCCAATGCCACAAGGGGAGATAGAAATGACCCCCAAGTGCAATAAGCCCCATGCAGGAGAGAAAGTAAAGAAGGGACTCTCGCAGCATGCAAAGAAAGGGGGAGAAGACCCTCAACAAGATGCACCCCAGATCAGCTACTGCTCCTCACCACTGTACGGCGCCACGTCACTGCTCAGCCCCACACCCCCGCACAGTCCCTCAGAACTACACCCAAGGCAGAGAGGCCCCACCAAGGGCCCTGCAACCAGCCCGCATCCCAGTGAGACAGTCACTACAACGCCACAGCCGCAGCCAAGCGACCCTCTGCCGCAAAGAAGCGCAACCCAGAGGAGGCCCAGACAGACAGACGTCTAGACCGCAACAAAACCTGATTCGGCCCATGGCTCAAACGACCAGGGAGAACCTAGCAACAAAAATAAAGAAAGGCAAACCCCAACTTCAAGACAACCAACACAGTCCTCAAGCCTTAACCTCCTCCCCACACGGATGGAAGACGAAGACTGGGATTGGAAAAAACATCTTAAGGCCCTACCGACCCAGAACCACATCGATGCCCTATTCCAGCAACTGGAAGCCGCCCGAAAGGAAGACATGGCTTCCCTGCAACACGAGATTAGACAAATAGGCCAGAGAGTAGAGGCAGTAGAGGAGGCACAGGAGAAGACAACTGAAACCCTAGAAGCCCATAATCAGGAGCTACATCTACACTCCCAACAGATAATGGAGCTTCAAACTCATATAGACGACCTGGAAAATCGTCACAGAAGAAATAACCTACGAATAAGAGGACTCCCGGAGGAAATCGAATCGTCCCAATTGGAAACCTGGGCCCAGTCCTTCTTCAACAACGTCCTGAAAAGACCCGAGTCCTCCACCCTGGAGATCGACCGAATACACAGATCGTTAGGCCCGAAATCTTCCGACCCCGGCAGACCCAGAGATGTGGTCTGCCGCATCCATTTCTACAAGGACAAGGACTTGATTCTACAAAAATTGCGTCCCATTAAAGACCTCTCCTTCAAAGGAATCCCAATCCAGGTCCTCCCGGATCTTTCACGTCGAACCCTGCAACTGCGCAGGGCCCTGAAGCCCCTACTGACATTACTACAAGAAAGGGAGATTCCGTATAGGTGGGGCTTTCCCTTCCAGCTCCACGCTTCCAAGAACGGCAGGTCAACAACCTTCAGAGGCCTGGGAGACCTGCCAAACTTCTTAGGCACCCTTGAACTACCCTCAGTCCGACTCCCAGATTGACCGACGCCAAGCGTCCTACCGGTGATGCCCCCCAGAAACACCTGGCAGACAGCGAGCAAAAACACCAGACGCCGTAGAAAAGAACCCCGCAGGGAAGAGAAGAGCCACATCGGAAGTGATGCAGGAGACTGATCCAGACGAACTCAAACTCATTGCGCAATACTTACCTCTCCTGCCTTAACTTCTTGCTTTCCTTACTTACCCTCCCCTCACTTGCTCCTTCCTTTACCGCTTTTCCATCTTTACACCCATACACGCACCCTTTGGAAGGGCGCCACTATCCGGGTCGGTTAAGCGGAGGAGGGAAATCCTGACCTGGCCGGGTCTGGGAATGTCCCCATCCACACCAATTATCTCCAGGTCTGAAAAACCTGGAAAACATATACCGTGGAGGGTCGGGGGGGGGGCGGGAGGGAGCTCTCCCCTCCCCAGCTCCCACTCTCCCACATAGGGCTGACAGCTCGTTGAAGCTGTTGTTTCCTGCCAAACTAAGGCAGACCTTTTAGGTTTAGGTTTTTATTCCTTTTGTTCTTTTTTTTTGTGTTTTTTGTTTCAGTTCACATTTATGTCCCATATTGATTTCTTGTGTCCACCCCCCATTCCCTTTTTCCTCATGTGCTCTACCTATGCCCTCCCACGTCCCAATCTAGGGGGGACAGAAGGCACGCATCCACTCCCTCTCTAAACCATACATGGCGAACCTAACCTTTTGCTCGTTCAATACTAAAGGGTTGAACAGCCCACAAAAAAGAAGGCAGCTTCTTTACCACCTCCACAGAAAAAAGGTGATGGTGGCCATGTTGCAAGAGACTCATTTCCAGGTGGGGTGTGTGCCTGTCTGTTCCTCCTCATACTACCCATCTTGGCTACACGCCCCAGACCCCCTGAGAAAGGCAGGAGGAGTCTCCATTGCCCTCCATAGAACCCTCCAGAACCAACAAATCGACTCATTGATTGACCCTGGAGGCAGGTATATTTTCCTTAAGTTAGAAGTATTAGGCATTGTAATCACCTTTGCCAACATTTATCTCCCGAACCAGAACCAGGTACCCTTCGCAACAAGAGCGCTGATGGCCTTGACCAACTTCGCAGACGGATCAAGAATCATTCTGGGTGGGGACCTCAACATGGTAATGGATCCCGCCGTAGACTCCTCCTCGGGTAAGTCATCCGTCTCCCGATCGGCAACAAAAGCACTCAGGAAAAAACTAGACACACTACAGTTGGTAGACTTATGGAGAATCCTACACCCAGAGGATAGGGACTATACTTTCCACTCAGCGGCTCACAACTCCTACAGCAGAATCGATTATCTTTTGATTTCACATAGTCTCCTCGACAACGCACCGTCCTGCTCACACGGAGACCTATTATGGTCAGATCATTCCCCGGTCTTTGGTGGCCTCGCAGGATGGGGATCTACCCCAAGATTCCAATCCTGGAGACTAAACGACAATCTCCTAAGAGACCCAATCTGCGTCGCAGCAATTAGAAAAGCGATTGAAACCTTTAAGGAGTCACACGTAGCAGATCAAACACCCGCGCCAACAAAATGGGAGGCACTAAAATGTATCTTAAGAGGAGTATTAATCTCCCAAGGCTCCAGAATCAAAAAAGAAAGATCCGCTACCCTTTCGGGCCTACTAGCCTCTCTGAGGGCCAGGGAAGCCGCTAACAAGAGACAACAAAGTGAAGCCCTGAGATCAGAAATCTCATCAATTCGGCAACAGATTCTTGAGATTCTAGACCAGCGCTCCTTGGCTCTCAGAGACAAACTCAAAAAAGGGTCATTCGAGTATGGAGACAAATGTGGGAGCCGACTCGCCAGAACCCTCCACCCCAGGGCCCCACTTACGTATATACCCAAAATACAATCTACCAGGGGTCACCTGATCCACAATACCAAAGAGATCCTAGAGGAATTTAAAGCGTACTATGATAAACTCTATAATATCACTACAGATCCCCATTCCACAACACCACAGCTCAAAAGCGAGATAGAAACCTACCTATCTAATTATGCACCTAAGAGCCTGGCATCTGGAGAGGCGGATGGACTAGACATAGACTTTTCATCCCAAGAACTGTTAGATATAATTCAAAATCTAAAAGTAAATAAAAGTCCAGGGCCAGATGGGTATACTGCCAGATTTTATAAACTGTTCGCCGAAGAACTCGCCCCAATAGCCATAGAAGCATTCAGCTCTGTAAACAGAGGATGCCCATTCCCCAAACAGGCTCTGCAAGCCCACATCACTGTCATCCTCAAACCGGGCAAAGATCCCTCGGCCTGCGGGAGTTATAGACCGATATCGTTAATAAACGTGGATATAAAGATGTTTGCCAAACTGATAGCAAACAGACTTCAGAACCACATCCCTAGATTGATCCACTTGGAGCAAGTGGGCTTTGTCCCAGGCAGAGAGGCAAGGGACAATACCATCAAAACAAGGGTCCTAATAGCTAGGGCCAAAATAACTAAAACCCCATTATGTCTCCTCTCAATTGACGCGGAGAAGGCATTTGATAGGGTAAGTTGGGCCTTCCTCTCTGCCACCTTGGGCAAAATTGGACTGGGCCCACGGATGCTCCAGTGGATCATGGCCCTATACCGGGACCCTACGGCTAGGATCAGAGTGAACGGAACCCTGTCCGACCCATTTAAAGTAAGTAATGGGACAAGGCAGGGGTGTCCTCTCTCCCCTTTTCTATATATCCTAACCATGGAGACCCTAGCCAACGCCATTCGAAGTAACGACTCGATTAAAGGCGTTAGAGTTAGCTCCTCGGAACAAATGGCACTATTTGCTGATGATCTGCTGTTGTACCTATCTGACCCTCGAGTTGGCATGCCAGTACTCTTGAAGGAATTTGAAAAGTTTGGAAGAATCAATAACTACAAAATCAACGCTCAAAAATCAGAGGCCCTAAACATCTCTCTCCCGCAGGCCGAGGTCGCCCACCTGGAATCAGTACTCCCCTTTCGCTGGGTGGGCTCCCACTTAAAGTACCTGGGAGTTAATATCCCAGCAGAGCCACAACTAACCTTTAATTTAAACTTCACCCCCCTTGCTGAGAAACTCGAGAGAGACCTAAGCAAATGGAGCCCCCTATACCTCTCATGGAATGGTCGAGTTAATGCAATTAAAATGGATGTACTGCCCCGTTTCCTGTATCTCTGCCAAACAATTCCGATAGGGCTCCCAAGAACATACCTGAAAAAAATCTGATCTCTAATCTCCAACTTTGTTTGGAAAGGGCGCAAACCGCGCCTGAAATACTCATTGCTAAAGAGGGGAAAAGAGAAGGGGGGCTTGGGCCTCCCGGACTTCGCCCTCTATCATAAAGCGAGCATAGCAAACTGCGTACTTGACATCCTCAAAAGCAGGAATTCAAAGCTATGGGTGGATATAGAACACGCAGGCGAAACAGATGGCCTATACGGAGCCCCCTGGATTCCGCCCAAATGGATCAAGTCTATACCCAACATTTCCCCCTTCGGTCTCCAACTATTCAAGGCTTGGGCGAGTTTCGCCCCTCAATATAGACTGGTTACAGTTCCAGGTCCCCTAACTCCGCTCTTAGCAAATCCCCTCTTTGAGGCTGCTATAAGCCAGAAGCGCCTGCTGGCAATGCCTGCGGACCCAACACCTAGATTGAGGGACGTAGTGACGCAGACGGGACTGAAACCCATGATGGAGATCCTAAACCAGTCTCCACCGCAGGCAGGATTCTGGTTGCAATACCTTCAGCTGAGGGGGTTTGTGGGCACGCTGAGTCCGAAAGAAAACCTGACGGCGCCCCTGACTGAGTTTGAGCAACTCTGTTTGTCAGGTCTAAACCAGAGGCATATGATCTCCATGTTATATAAGATGTTGCTAGATCGGGAGACGGAGGACGAGACCCCGAATTATAGGGAGGCCTGGGAGCGGGAGCTGGGAGAAAGCATTGCGGAGGAGGACTGGTGTAAAATCTGGTCACTAACCCATAAGCTTTCCACAGCGGGTAAAATACAAGACCTCAACTATAAGATGGTCTCAAGGTGGTATAGGACCCCAGACCGCCTTCAGAGGATCTTTCACCAGTCCTCTTCTGCGTGCTGGAGATGCAGTGGAGACCGAGGTACAATGACCCACATCTGGTGGGACTGCCGACCAGTAGCGGACCTATGGGAAGGGGTGACATCCCTATATAACCACATCAACCAGTCAAGAGTGATCATGACACCGAAATTAGCCCTGCTCTCGCTGTTCCCGGGTAGCATGAGAGCCGCCAAATCAAGCCTTCTAAAACATTTCATACTAGCGGTGAGAAGACTCATCCCAAGGTTCTGGCGCTCTTCAACCGTTCCTACTAGGGGCATGTGGGTGGAGGAACTCCACACCCTCATGAGATTTGACGAACTGGGAGCTGACAACCCTAAATCTTGGGAAACATACTACAAGACATGGCAACCATGGGTAGCTTTCAGAGGGTCGGATGATCTGAAGCGATGGCTGGATTACAGTTCTTTTGACTAAATCGCCTGGTGGGCAGGCGTTCAGAGGACTCCCCACCCAGAATCATACCTCTGCAGGTATCTCTCCAATACCCCCCATACTCCCTCCACCCTCCCCCCCCCCCCCCCCCCCCCGTTTTTGTGTGTGTTTTAGGTTAGATAAGTGTACGGGAATGGAAAGGGGGAGCTTCTTCTACAACAGCAATCGAGTTCGAGACTAGTTCCCCAGTCTTGAACACCAAGTAGAATCGGAGAAGAGGAGAGGAGGACGTGTAGCGGAGCAAACCACGTGCTACAGCAATAATTCGATCATGCCCGTGGGGGCAGACACGCCCCACGCCTTGAACTCCCCCCCCCCTTTTTCTTTTCTTTTACCCATTTCTTCCTAGTTCTTTTTTAAAGTATTTTCTAAAAGTTTGTGATGTACTGACGTAACGATGGAAACAAAACTAATACTTGTCAGACATGTACTCAATAAAAATTTATTTGAACAAAAAAAAAATAACCTTTAAAATTAAAAAAAAAGCTTTTTGTTACTATATTCTGAGACCTATAACTTAATTTAATTTTTCCGTCAGTGGAGTTGTGTTGGGGTTCATTTTTATTTGTAATTTTAATTGGTACGACTTTAGGGTACATACAACTTTTTGGTCACTTTCTATGCGATTTCCTTAGGAGATAGGGTGCCCAAAAAAATGCAATTCTGCATTGTTCTTTTTTTAAATTATTATAGCGTTCACCGTGTGGGAAAAATGGAACACCATTATAATAGTTTAGACTTATGAACCTGGCAATACCAAATATAGTTTTTTGTTTGTTTCTTTATATTATTGTATGTGTATGTATGAATATATATACTATACATTAATGAATGTGTGTGTGGGCACTGTTGTGCATGGTAGTCTTACACTAACGGCCTGTAGGCCTGCGCAGTATAGACTCTATATAGTAACATAGTATGTTTGGATGAATGAAGACAATGTCCATCTAGTTCACCCTGTTTTAATCTCCCCCATGCTGGTCTAGAAGAAGGCAAAAACAAAACAACGAGCCAATTAGCCCCATTGGACAAAAAAATTCCTTCCTGACTCCATAATGGCAGCCAGAATAATCCCTTAATCAACATTTGAGATTAATAACCCCGCCAGCCACCTAATGTCTATATCCTGTAATATCCTTCCGCTCTAGAAAGACATCTAGTCCCTTCTTAAACTCCTCTATGGATTTTGCCATCACCATGTTCTCAGGCAGAGAATTCCACAGTTTCACTGCTCTTACAGTAAAGAACCCTTTTCTGTGTTGGCGATGAAACCTGCTTTCTTCTAGACATAGAGGATGCCCTCTTGTTACCGTCGTGGTCCTGGGTATAAACAGCTCATGGGAGAGATCCTTGTATTGTCCCCTCATGTATTTATACATAGTTATTTGATCGCCTCTTAGCCGTCTTTTTTCCAGGGTAAATAATCCCAATTTTGATAGCCTTTCTGAGTATTCCAGTCCTCTCATTCCATGTATTAATTTAGTTGCCCTTCTTTGAACCCCCTCCAGCACTGTAACATCTTTCCTGAGCACTGGTGTCCAGAACTGTGTGCAGTATTCCATGTGGGGCCTGACAAGTGCCTTATATAATGGGAGGATAATGTTCTCATCCTTCGCCCCTATACCTCTTTTAATGCCCCCAAGACTTTATTAGCTTTTGCAGCAGCTGACTAGCATTGATTGCTCCAGTTAAATCTACAGTCCACTAGTACCCCAGGTCTTTTTCCATATCTCTTTTCCCTAGCGGTACTCCATTTAGTGTATATTGGTGACATCCGTTTTTCCTGCCCATGTGCATAACCTTACATTTATCAACATTGAACTTCATTTGTCATTTTTCTACCCAAGCCCCCAGCTTATCCAGGTCCGTTTGTAGCCGTACATTGTCCTCTGTTGCATTGATTATATTGTATAATTTTGTGTCATCTGCAAATATTGATATTTTGCTGTGCAGCCCCTCTATCAGGTCATTGATAAATATGTTGAACAGAGTGGGGCCTAATAGTAAACCCTGTGGCACCCCGCTAGCGACAGTGGCCCAGAGTCCGAACCATTTATTACCACCCTCTGCTTTCTATCTCTGAGCCAATTCTTTACCCAATTACACACGTTTTCACCCAATCCGAGCTGTCTCATTTTATATATCAGCCTATTATGTGGCACGGTGTCAAATGCTTTAGAGAAGTCCAGATATACGAGATCAATAGACTCTCCCAGGTCCAGCCTAGAACTTACTTTATCGTAGAAGCTGATCAGATTGGTCTGACATGATCGACCCCTCATGAATCCATGCTGGTGAGGAGTTATTCTGTTGTATATACTTATTTTCTAGGGTGAAAGAAAGAAACAGTTGGAGATGATGGCATAGAGCGGCATGATGCCAACATGCAGCTAGATCAGCTAGTGAAGAAAAGGGCTGCATTAAAGGTAATAACCTCCTAACCATTGTACCAAGGTATAAGTAAAAGATGTTGGCGGGCTTCATGTTATGGGCAGTTATAATCCTTTGTACCGGAAGTCCTAGATAACAGGGATACCATTCGCTAAGAGCCTGTAAATCACAGTTTAATATTCAGTCTTAGTTTTTTGTATATCTAATAAAAAAAAGCTTCAAGTGACCCTCCAGCACTGAGGAAACCAAGGCGGCTGCACCGCTTCACTGACTACATGATGCATACTGTGCATTAGTCTGCATCATTAGTCTAAGGGGTCGTTCACACAAGCATATTTGCAGTATGTATTACGCACACAATATGCAATGAATAGAACCTATTGATTTCATGGGGTTCATTCCCATGACCATATTTGCTCACACAATCCGTGTTCGCTGCATTTTTGTGCAAAATAGGCGATTTTGTGCGTTCTTTTTTACAGCAGTGTATTTGCACATGCAATAACACACCAGTGCGGGCGAAGTATGCAGGGGTAAGTGTACCCAGTGTGATGCGGACCCAAGACACTACACGCTGCTTTGCTTAGCCAGTGTTCCCACATGAGCAGCACTGGCCAGTCAGAGCAGTATGTAGTATGTTAGACCAGGGGTCCCCAACCACCGGGCGGGGCCGTTAGGTGTTTAGCGCCGGTTCCCGGCGCCGCAGGGAACTTTTGTTCTAAACACAAGGCCCGCGGGCTCGTATTATGTGGCCCGCGGCATGCCGACGCCGCTGACCACTGAGGCGATTACTAGCGGGGGTGCCGCAGCTCCCCGCTGGTAATCGCGCTGGTCCCGACGCACACTGACGTCAGTGTGCAACCAGGATCCTCCTCCCCGAGTCCCCTACTCATTAGTTCCGCAGGAGAGGACTTGGGGAGGAAGCGTGCCGGGCTGCATACTGACGTCAGGGCAAGAAGAGAGAGAGCGACGCTGACAGCAGGGAGGAGGTAAGTATATGGGGTGGGGGGGTGCTTATTACTACGGGGGGGCTGTTTATTTCTGAGGGTGGTGTCTGCCTATTACTGGGGGGGCTGCTTACTACTGGGGGGGCTGCCTGTTAATGGGGGGGCTGCCTGTTACTGGGGGGGCTGCCTGTTAATGGGGGGGGGCTGCCTGTTACTGGGGGGCTGCTTATTACAGGGGGGGGCTGACTATTACTGGGGGGAGGGCTGACTGTTACTGGGGGGGGCTGCCTGTTATTGGGGGGCTGCTTATTACTGGGGGTGGGGGCTGCTTATTACTGGGGGTGGGGGCTACTTATTACAGGGGGAGTGGCTGCTTATTACAGGAGATGGGGCTGGTTATTACTGTGGAGGGGGCTGGTTATTACTGGGGGGGAGGCTGCTTATTTCGGGGGGCTGCTTATTACTGAGGGGTGGGGGCTGTCTATTACTGTGGGGGGGAGATAAATTATATGCTGCCCTATGTGTGTGCTGGGGGAGATAAATTATATGCTGCCCTATGTGTGTGCTGGGGGGGAGATAAATTATATGCTGCCCTATGTGTGTGCTGGGGAGGGGAGATAAATTATATGCTGCCCTATGTGTGTGCTGGGGAGGGGAGATAAAGTATATGCTGCACTACGTGCGGGGATAAATTATATGCTGCCCTATGTGTGTGCTGGGGGCGGCGGGGGGGGGGGGGGAATAGATTATATACTGCCCTATGTGTGTGCAGCCAGGCGGGGGGGGGGGGATATATTATACTGCCCTATGTGTGTACTGCCAGGACATTCTAAATGTCCTAATTAAATAAGTATGCACTAAACTCCAACCCCCTTCATAATCCCGCCCCATATAACCAAAGCCCCGCCTATGTCCCGCCCAACCCTGCCGGGCCTTGTAAAAATGGTCTTGCTTGAAGCCGGTTCCTGGTGCCAAAAAGGTTGGGGACCACTGTGTTAGACTACTGATGTATACTAATGTACAGTGTGCATCAGGTAGTCGGGGTAGCAGTGTGGCCATGTTTGTTTGTCCAGGACCGGTGGGTCGTTTTAAAGGGGTTGTACCAAGATTCCCTCTTATCACCTATGTGAATAGAGGATAACTTGTCATTCTGGGACAACCTCATTAACCTTTTAAGGACGCGGCCCTTTTTTACATTTCTTTTTCTCCTCACTTTAAAAAAAATAACCCTTTTATTTTTCTATTGACATAGCTGTCGTGGGGGCTTGTTTTTTAAGGGACGAGTTCTACTTTTCTATAGTATTTAATGTACCACATAATGCACTGTAAAATTTTTATTATGACACAAGTTCCCGGATTTCTTTTGCTTTATTGTTTATGTACATGATGTTAGAATAATACCCTTGTTGTAATAATAATCTTTATTTATCTATTCTGCAGAGCTTTACCACTGGATGCATAGATTGGGATAAGGGAGGATGAGTGTCATGGGTCATTAAATGAGTGAAGAGCAAATCTGAATTGGTAGATGAAGACGATATAGCTATATGCTATAGCCTGAACATAGTTCTAAAAGGCCATATTTATTAATTAGGCTGCCTGTCCACGGGCGATGCGGTATCCGGCGGTAGATCTCCACCGCGGGAGCCGTTGCCTGGGAGCAGGAGACGGCAGACGGCGTCCCTCTCTGCAGGGGGAGGAAGCTGGAAGAGCCGGGAGCAGTGCTCTGAGCTCCCACCCCCTTTCTGCCTCTGCTCCACCCCCTGCACTATTTTCAATGAGGAGAGACGGGATGGGGGCAGAGCTAATTTCCGGAACTTAGCCCAGCCCCGTTCCGCCTCCTCTCATTGCAAATAGTGCAGAGGGGCAGAGAGGGGGCGGGAGCTCAGAGCACTGCTCCCGGCTCTTTCAGCCTCCTCCCCCTGCAGAGAGAGACGCCGTATAGCAGCTGGGCATGAAAACCCGGCCGATATGCGGTCGTCTGAATGCACCCTTAAAAATACAAAACTATTTCATATTTTAAAGTGCATACAAGTTTTGTTCTCAACGAGCCTCCCATGGCTGGGGATTTTTTTATAAAAAATTTAACTGGAAATAGCATGACAGCAGGGTGTGTCTCTTATTATTTTTGTATATAAAACAATAAAAATAGAAAAACAATAAACCTTTGATTGTGTGTATTTCGAGTTCTGTCATTGAAAATCAAGATTTTGTCATGGAAAAAAAAACCTGTATGAACCCTGGTTTAATAACATGTATGTTGACTTGTTGCAGCAGAAGATCCTCACTAAAATCTACTTCGATTTCCACATGAAAATCTACATCAAAAGCTGCACTATTAGTACAGATTTTTATTAGGATCTGCAGCAGACTTCACCATTCAGTTCACATTATGAAATCTACTGCAGATTCACATATTCTGACTGGAATTTTGGTGTGGATTTTGCACTGTGGAAAATCTGCTGTGTGAATGCACCATTATGATAATAGTGCCACCCAATGTAGACCCTTATACGGTAGTAACAGTGCTCCAATGTACCCCTTTAGTAGTAATGCCCCTGATGTGGACTTTTAGTAATGGTTCCCCTTGATGTCGCCCCTTGGTAATGGTGCCCTCAAATGTGGCCACTAACAGTAATATAGTGCCTCTGGGCAGCGGTCATATCAAATGTCTTGTCACGCTTCTCGTATCACCCAGCAGCTTCAGAGTCCCACTCCTCCCCTTTGTCTTGCACTCCGAACAGCATAGTCTGGGCACTGGAGACAAAGGGGAAGAGTTGGGCTCGGATGCTGCCAGGTGATCGCATGACTGAGAGACACTGCTCCATTTAAGGAAATTTGCTATGAAAGCACTGCTGGATGGCCCGGGGGCTGCAGAAGGATGGTGGGGTTGCCATGGGACAGGAGTCATTAGAGCAGATTATAATAGAGGCGGTTTGGGAAAGTAGTAAAACATAACTACTGTGAGACACTGAAGGGGTTAATTGTGGACTGTCGCTATGTTCCGCCTGGATTCAGGTATTACGCCCCTTAGGTGTGAAGGGAGTTCGGGTCTCACTACGTGGGATAGGAAAAAAAACCAGCATGCAATATGATTTCCAGCAAAGGTAGTTGCTATAGATGTTTTGTAAAACAGGTTTGGGCCTTGTTTTTTTGGAATGGATGGAAGGCTTGGTAGTGGGGCTGTCCATTCCACTCCCTCCACTCCAGGTATTATTTTGGGGAGACAAGCTCCTCAGGTGCGGAGGCTGGGTAATTACCCAGTCCATAAAAGTCTGCAAAGCTGCAGACAGAGGAGTAGCCAGGTGCAGCTAGGCATGCTGGAAGCTGATGGTCTCAAGGGACACTCTATCCCTGACCCAGGGAAAATTGGACTTTGTTCAAGTGCATGGTTTTCGTGCAGCTGCAGCGAGCCGTACGTATAGTTAGGGAAGGACTTTGTTTAGTTAGTGCTGGATAAGCAGGATTTTGTTTATGCCTGAAGTGAAGGCTATGTTTTGTTTCTTTTTGTGGTTTTTAAATAAACGCAGGCCAAGCCTGCATGGACTCTAAGGGCTCATGTCCACGGGCAAAAGAAGAATTAAAATTCGCAGCGGATTTGAACTCTTCTCCCGCACGCGGATCTGCACCCCATAGGGATGCATTGACCACCCGCGGGGTAGATAAATACCCACGGATGGTCAATAACAGTGATTTTAAAAAAAATGGAGCATGAAAAAATCTGGACCATGCTCCATTTTCATGCGGGTCTCCCGCGGGCTTCTATTGAAGCCTATGGAAGCCGTCCGGATCCGCGGGAGACCTAAAATAGGAATTTAAAAGAATTTACCCATCCGGAGCGGACCGGGAAGGTCTTCTCTTCCTCACGGCCGCATCTTTCTTGCTTCGGCTCGGCGGATGTGCCCGGCGTGCCGCAGCCGTGACGAGTTCATCCACCGGCCTAAAAAGAAGATCCGGCCGTGAGGAAGAGAAGACTTTCCCGAACCGCTCCGGATGGGTAAATTCTTTTAAATTCCTATTTTCAGCGCTCATGTCCGCGGGGCAGGAGGAACCCGCTGCAGATTCTCCATGTAGAATCCGTAGCGGGCCTGATTTTCCCCGTGGACATGAGGCCTTTGGCCGCCTGCAGACGAGCGGATCGGATCCGGCGGCGAGGATTCTCACCACGGGACCCGACCCGAGCGCCTGCAGGGACGAGCGCGTACTCACCCACGCCCGTCGGCCCCGGCTCTTTCATGTGCATAATTTGGAGCAGACCGTGAATTCAGACGGAATATATTATTCCCATAACACTTGGATACAAGATGCGATATGGGGGGACACCGTGAGACCAAATATCCTGCAGCCAAAAGCATAGAAATAAAAAAAAGTTATTGGACTTTGAATGTAGTGATGAAAAAAAGTTTAATTGTGCAGAAGTATAAAAACCTAGGCAATATATAACTTTGGTATTGTCATAATCGCACCAACCTGCAAAAAAAATGTATCATATCATTTATGCTGCATATTAAATGCTGAAAAAAAGAGGGTAGAATTAATGTTTTTCTCCCTGCCCTATAAAAGTAAATTGTTAAAAGTTCTACAATATGTACCCTAAAAGTGGTACCAACAAAAACTGTACTTCGTCATGCAAAGAAACAAGCCCATATATGCAGATGTTGACGTAAAAATAAAAGTGTTGGCTTTTGAAAAGTAGAGATGAAAAATTCCCCAAAAACCTTGTGTCCTTATATCCAAAATAGGCTGTATCACTTAGGGGTTAAAGGAAGAAAAGGCATGTAGTAGTTTGGTGCAGCTTTTGATTATGCAGCACAGATAGGTTACACTTACACTCACATGTAGCAGAAGATGGTGCAGTGGAAGATCCGCACCAAAATCCACATCATTTCTGTATCAAAAAACACATATTGCTGGGGATCCACAATTGATTTCATCCCTTCCATAAAAAGAGTGACGTCTGCTGTGGATCAGCACCAAAATCTGCACCAGCAGTACAGTTTTTGACGTGGATTTTCCACTGAGGAAATTATGTGGATTTTCCGGTATGTTTGAACGTACCCTAAAACACACTACATAAAAACTGTGCAAAACTTCATTCTTAACATTTCATTAAAATATCTACTATTGGAGATAAAAACTGGATATTTGGATTGTGGAGAACAGTGATGGAGTGTATCACACAGGGAGCATCTACCTAAGTCCAGTCCTGGTTTGGGAGCAGTGGGGCTGTAGAACTTGCGGAGCACAGAGTGGCGTTACTACTCTGTGGCAGCACGGAGGGGGCTCTGTTACTATATAGGGGTATTACTTTTTGGGGCACAAAAGGGTGCACTGCTACCATGGGAGGGCAGTGACAGGGTCAGAGGTAACAGCATGATAGGGAGAGTGTGCAGAGTTGAATGGTGACTCACATAAGCCTTCATGGCGGATTTTGCATAGATAGAGAAGGAAAGGAAAGCAACACCAATCAGAGGATCCTTGGAGATAACTGCACTGTAATTGCTATCACTCTGTAGAGCTGGTATCAGATTATTATATGAGCTGAGCCGATGTGTAATATATACTGTATATTTAATTTTTTCAACAAAAGACACGGCATAGTAACAATATGCAAGGCCGAAAAAAGACATATGTCCATCCAGTTCAGCCTATTACCCCACCAATGTTGATCCAGAGGAAGGCAAAAAAAGCCCAATGATGTAGAAACCAATTTCCCCCCATTTATGGTGTACAGTATAGTTTTTGCCATAATGGTGTGCAAGTGACCAACGTCCAATCCTTTGTCCAAGTATATATTCCCAATGTATTACCAAAAATATTTTTATTTGCCCAGTGCAACGTTACAGTCACATACAACAGTCCCAGTAAATGGGCTGAAATATCACACTAAGGGGACAAAGAATATAATTTTCGTAAGGCTGGGCTCACACGACCATATGCTTAAAACCCTGCATGAGTCACGCTGCAATCATATAAATTAGGGTGTGCTGCCAAATTAGAGAAATAGATATACATGTGTATAATTTTCTTTGTGGGTGGGGGCTACAAAACATATGTCTTAGGACTGCTGCCCCTAATATTTAAAGACTCTAGGAACATAGAGCTGCATCAATGGGCTACAGTGAACTACCGGCAGTGATGAAGAGTGGGAGGGGGCCCAAACCAAACTTTTTGCACCCAGGCCCATGGGCCTTTAGCTATGCCCCAGACACCCTTGGTTATGAGACACATTGGGGCACAGGGGGACTGAAAGTAAAAAAATAAATAAAATGGAGATATTTAGTAATAAATTGCTAGTGTATGGGAATAGCTGTTTGCAGCTGATGCAGATATCACTGGGTGGATTTCCCTCTATGGAGCTGAGGTGAAGATGACTTTCCCAGCCCTGCCTTCACCTTGCTGCATAGCTGAAAAGGGGTTTTGTAAGAAAAATGTACAGCATAGGCTAATAAAACATATTGCCAAAATGCTTAGAATCGCTTATTCTGTGCAATTAAAAAAGTGTAGTAATTAGAAGCATCACCCCAAGGCCAAAGAGTGCACAAAAGATGCCACATTAAAAGAAGAGTACCGGGGGAAGCAAAGAAGCTCTGGAACGTGAGTGTGTAATAGTAATGTACTGCTGTGCAATGAACCACACAAAAGACCGGGGACAAAAGTAAGTCCTCCTAAGTGAAGACCTGCCGGTGATAGACTGCACAAAGGTAAAACTACAGCAGCATGGGCAAGGGACTCTGTGATAGGGATTTATTGCTGTTGCTACTGACAACCACCAGATGGAGTAAAGAGCTAGAGACTTTGTTGCTGTAAAATTTGCTGAAATCATGCTTGTTAGGGCTCACTCACACGGGTGTATGTTGCCCGTATATTACTTGCCTATTTTTCACACGCGTAATACATGGTGCTGTAGTCCATTGATTTCAATTGGGCCACTAACACTTGCATTTTTTTTTTAATGTGTGCATTACGTGCATGAAAAAAAAACGCAGCATGTCTTATTTTGGTGCACACTCCATGCATAATACGTACCCATAAAGGCTATGGAGATTTAACATCAGCAGCAAACAAAAGACCACCTACACCTATCTGCTAGCTTTTATCGTGGGATAGGCCACAGCTTTATGTAACAACAGTTTCATAACAATTTTTTAAAATTAACGATATCAGAATCAACGGTTATAATCTTCCAAAAACCTTTCCATGCTTTCCTGCCTTAAATTGAATCCAAAACGTGTACGGAAAAAACCTACAGGTGTGAGAAAGCCCCATAAACTGGTCTTGCAAAGCCACCTAGAACCCATTGCTGGCATGGAAAGAAAAAGCTAACGCCATGGAGGATGCCGCATATTGCCTATGCCGCACTCCGTCCCCCACTTGCCAGCAACCATGCAGCCTCCACCCATCCTGGAAACCAGAAAGGAAAATATCTGTCCCTATATCACTCAAATGCACCCCATCAGCTCTGGACATGCCCGGCTCCCTCCTCTCTAGCTCCCAGTGCCAAACGGTGATGCCCCCTAAAGACCAAACAAAATTGGAAATTTAAAAATTAATGGTCTTATGCACTCTATCAATCGCAGCATCTCTAGCCCCCCTCCAAACCTTTCTGGCCACTATATCCAACCAGACTAATATAACTGTACTAAAAAATTCCCTAAACCGCACCATGTCATGCTTCATCAATGCAGTCAATTTGCTCACTTTGATTGAACCCAGCTCATTCCCTCCAGCGTGTATCAGCAGGATATCCTTCCTCAGGGTACATCTGCTGATTATCAACATCTCGTGCATCAATCTGGTCCACAGAAGGCCACGTATCCCATGCCATCTCACTCTGACGTCTTTTAATCAGAGATTGACTTCGATGGGCCGAATCCTTGGCCTCTTCTCTACCCAAAATATGTATGAGTGGCCAACCACCCAAACACTCCAATCGTCCCCGGCTGAAAAAGACACGCAAAACGAACAACCAGAAGAAAACGACAATGACCAGAAATCTGCCCGCTACAGTACTGAGGCTATTTTCAAGTCCGTATGACCTATATGCATCAGATCTCCACCTGCCCAAACGCTTGACTTCGTCCGCGCTGAGGCCGCACGAATAAACGGTTGTCGACGCCCCTATACAAAAAGAGTGCGTGCCAAACTTCCTGGGGCTTAGACCCAACTTTTTTAGGTATGAACGCATGACCGACGAAAATTGGTAGTCAATGGGGAAAGAATCGCATGAACTAAAAAGGCATGGACCCCCAATGCTGCTCGAGGTACTCACTCAGATCCTAACGCTTTTATGCACAGGCATTCTCCCCTGCCATAAATGTCCATTTTCGACTTTTGCAGGCAAACTTTTAAAGCGCCATCCTCCACCAGGACATCCAAAAAACGCAAGCCTCCTGGCCTGTTCTTGCTGTCTGGCACAAGCTCACCGATCCTGAGGGTCACGAAAAAGAAAACGAAAAAGCCACTCAAAAAAGCAATGTTTCGTTACCGCCCCTGCATACCTCTCCTAATATATTTAGCATGTCAAATAACAGCTCAAACGTTATGGGGCGTTGATCGTTGGAAAACCTGTACTCCTTTTTCCATCCTTTTAGTATTTGGCAAAAAACTAATTCTTTCGTTATGTCGCGCCAGCCGTGCAAGCGCAGCAGGAAAGCAATGCCCGACAGGTGTTTTTTGGCGACCCCGCCGATGACCCCTTTTTGTGCAGTGCTGACAGCAAGTTTAACGTTGTAGACCAAGCTCGTTCGCCTTCTGGGAAAACGCCTCCTACTGTATCCAACCATTTTGCCCAAATGCTATTATAGCTCTTCCACGTCGCCACCGCTACCGACGCCTTTACCAAGCTCAATAGCTCTCCTCTATCAGATCCCATAAGGAAGAACGGCAACATACCCCCTCGGCGTCCGCTGTTGGGTGCAGCTACCTGAATGTTCCAATCTGAAAACGAGAGAGAGCGTCAGCCATCCTGTTCTCGCAACCCACTACATGCTTGGCTTTAAATCTTATGCTATGCTGTAAGCATCTCAAAACTAGGTGCCGTAGTGCCACCAGCACCATTGGCGAAGAGGCTGATTGCTTGTTAACCACCTTACCACCGACTCGTTGTCGGACCAAAAACAAATGCACCTGTTCTTCAACTGGGCACCCCATACTTCCATTGCCACTACGATTGGGAAAATCTCCAATAGCGCGATATTCTTAACCCAATGCCTCTCAAACCATGAACGTGCCCATGGGACACAGCACCAGTGGTTTCCAAAAATGACCCCGAAACTGGCAGATCCCGCCGCATCCGCAAAAAGACACAGCTCGGTATTGTCCACTTGTTGGCAGATAACCCGAACGTTGAATGCTTTGAGAAAAACACTCCGTACGTGCAGGTATGCCCGCATCGCTTTTGTCACCCGAATGAAATGGTGCGGCTCCTTTGCCCCTTTGGTTGCTAGGGATAAGCGGCGTGAAAGCGCCCGCCCCATTGGCAAAACCCTGCACACAAAATTTAGCAAACCAATTAATACTTGCATTTGGTGCAACGTCACTTTGCGACATCCACCGACTGTCTTGATCATCTGACACAGACGAGCCACCTTCTCGACGGGTAGTCGAAAAACCATTTCGTCTGAATCGATCTCTATTCCCAAAAAGACTAAGCGTGTAAGCGGGCCGACTGTCTTTTCCTCAGACAGTGGTACCCCGAGCTTACCCATTAGTCTCCGAAAAGTAACAAGCAAAATATAGCAATCTGACGATTCTTTTGACCCGACGAAGAGGAAATCGTCGAGGTAGTGAATTACCGACGTGATACCTGACTTGTATTTTAGCATCCATTCTAACAATGTGCTGAAAAGCTCAAAGTAATAGCACAATATCGAGCATCCCATGGGCAAACACATGTCCACGAAATACTGTCCTTCAGACCTACAGTGGGGAAAAAAAATATTTAGTCAGATACCAATTGTACAAGTTCTCCCACTTAAAAATATGAGAGAGGCCTGTCATTGACATCATAGGTAGACCTCAACTATGAGAGACAACATGAGAAAATACATCCAGAAAATCACATTGTCTGATTTTTAACAAATTTATTTGCAAATTATGGTGGAAAATAAGTATTTGGTCAATAACAAAAGTTCATCTCAATACTTTGTTATATAACCTTTATTAGCTATGACAGAGATCAAACGCTTTCTGTAAGTCCTCACAAGGTTGGCACACACTGTTGCTGGTATGTTGGCCCATTCCTCCATGCAGATCTCCTCCAGAGCAGTGATGTTTTTGGGGCTGTCGCTGGGCAACACTGACTTTCAACTCCCTCCAAAGATTTTCTATAGGGTTGAGATCTGGAGACTGGCTAGGCCACTCCAGGACCTTGAAATGCTTCTTACGAAGCCACTCCTTCGTGGCCCTGGCAGTGTGCTTGGGATCATTGTCATGCTGAAAGACCCAGCCACATTTCATCTTCAGTGCCCTTGCTCATGGAAGGAGGTTTGCACTCAAAATCTCACGATACATGGCCCCATTCATTCTTTCATGTATACGGATCAGTCGTCCTGGTCCCTTTGCAAAGAAACAGCCTCCAAGCATGATGTTGGCACCCCCATGCTTCACAGTAGGTATGGTGTTCTTTGGATACAACTCAGCATTCTTTCTCCTCCAAACACGATGAGTTGTGTTTCTGCCAAACAGTTCTACTTTGGTTTCATCTGACCATAGGACATTCTCCCAATACTCTTCTGGATCATCCAAATGCTCTCTAGCAAACTTCAGTCGGACCCGGGACATGTACTGGCTTAAGCAGGGGGATATGTCTGGCACTGTAGGATCCGAGTCCCTGGTGGCGTAGTGTGTTACTGATGGTAGCCTTTGTTACGTTGGTCCCAGCTCTCTGCAGGTCATTCACTAGGTTCCCCCGTGTGATTCTGAGATTTTTGCTCACCGTTCTTGTGATCATTTTGACCTCACGGGGTGAGATCTTGCGTGGAGCCCCAGATCGAGGAAGATCATCAGTGGCCTTGTATCTCTTCCATTTTCTAATTATTGCTCCCACAGTTGATTTCTTCACACCAAGGTGCTTGCCTATTGCAGATTCAGTCTTCCCAGTCTGGTGCAGGGCTACAATTTTGTTTCTGGTGTTCTTTGACAGCTCTTTGGTCTTCACCGTAGTGGAGTTTGAAGTGTAACTGCTTGAGGTTGTGGGCAGGTGTCTTTTATACTGATAACAAGTTCAAACAGGTTTCATTACTACAGGTAATGAGTGGAGGACAGAGGAGCCTCTCAAAGAAGAAGTTACAGCTCTGTGAGACCCAGAAATCTTGCTTGTTTGTAGGTGACCAAATACTTATTTTCCACCATAATTTGCAAATAAATTTGTTAAAAATCAGACAATGTGATTTTCTGGATGTGTTTTCTCATGTTGTCTCCCATAGTTGAGGTCTACCTATGATGTCAATTACAGGCCTCTCTCATCTTTTTAAGTGGGAGAACTTGTACAATTGGTATCTGACCAAATACTTTTTTTCCCCACTGTACATCCTAACAAGTGAAAGCACTCGGGATGCACCGGCAACAAACGAACAGCCGATTCGATGTCTGCCTTCGCCAGGCGGGCGCCAGGGCCTGCCTGCCCAACCAGGAAAACCGCGCGATCAAAAGAGGTGTACGTAACTGCCGCTTGTTCCTTTGAAATGCTGTCGTTAACTGATGCCTTTTGGAAAGGATAGGTGATGTATCAAGCGAAACTTTCCCGATTCCCTCTTTGGTACCAAACCCAAAGGAGACACCTAAAGATTGTCGTAAGGTAGCTCCTGGAAAGGGCCCGCCATGCGACCCAACTCAACTTCCTTAAACAAATTTTCTTTTACTAACTGAACATTATCAACCACTGACTTCAAATTATCGCAAAGCAAAAGAGGCGAGTCCGGGATATACGGTATTACGAACCCTTCAGAAAAACCCCGCCTAAGCAGGCTTGCCTCCCATTTCTTGTGGTATCTGTCTAGCCATGGTCCCAAATACTGGCTTTTCACCGGGGTTTGCTGCTGCATTGGCTGTCCCAGCTGATACACCTGCTCACTGTCTGTAGAAACAGCGAATTGCTGCGTGTGTCCTGCCGCACACTGAGCATTCATGCTTAAATTTGCATGCGGCATAGAAACGACAATGCCCCTCGTTGAACAACCAACAGAAACCATTGGGTTTATTTGCCGCAGCCGCTGGCATTTGTCCAGCACCTGCAGCTGTGCCTGGAAAAAACGATTTTTGTTGCTTCTGTGCCAAAATCAACTGGATCCAAACATCCGTTGCTTTTGTCGCCCAGGAGCTTCAAGTTACACCTCTGATATTCCTAATAATTATCCTTTCTTAGATTATTTTATGTCTTCTATTTTCAGAATACCTATCTTATATCTCGTTTAATTCTTACCTTATGTAACCTCTTACTTATATTGTAACACTAAATTACTCTTTAACTGGTTGTAGACATGAGAAGGAAACTAATTGATGGATTACTTTGTTGTTTATTCGTTTTATTGGGCCAATAACATTCTAAACCTGTATGAGCCTGCACAGACAAGGAAGATCAGATAGAATAACACTCCTGTGTGCTGTTGTATAAGGTCTGATCAGCCCCAAATTGACTTGATACGATTCATTCTACATTATAGCCGACTACCAGCCAAAAAACTGAGGCACATGATGTTGGAAGACATATGGTTGGCATTGGAGGAAACTGATAGATTTAAAAACAGTCAGAAGTTTTGATGACAAGTAAAGCATGTCTAAGACTAACTTCATCTTATACTTGTATCGTATTTTTACCCTTTTCTTGTTTTATAACTATCTTATAAACATCTTGGGGGAGGTTTATCATATGCTCATTTTTGGTGCCATTATTTGGTGCAACCTCTTGGCTATGCTTATGCCTAAGATGCACCTAGTTCTTCAAAATGTTGCACGCAGCATGTTAAATTAGGCCAAATACATTCTTTCTCTGAAGTGTGAAAGTTTGTCCTAAAAATACATCTCAGCATTAGAGTAGCTGTACGACTTTTGATACAACCCTTTTAAAAAAGTTGCACGTTATATATCAACCTAAGCCATGCCCACAAATTTAGACTAAAAAGAAAATTGATGTGACAAGGTGCAAATGATTAAAAAAAACAGTCTCTCATAAATCTGCTGCATATCATTTTGACTGAAACAAGTTGCATTGTAGATGGAAATCTAGGCGCATGAGCTTTGAAGTCAGTGAAAGCCGTCCGTTCAGCGGCACTTCCCCAGTGAGCAGCGCACGCGGCTATTGCGCATACGCGATGGAGGGCGGCCAACACATCCGCAGCATGTTCAGAAGCCTCCGGACAGGTAAGCTAGGGTTACCAGCCGGGCACCAGGTCAAACTCTGCTGCGGGAATCCTGAATGCGGGGTCTGACCCGCCCGTGCAGGAGGCCTAATGTCTACGTTATATACACTACCGTTCAAAAGTTTGGGGTCACCCAAACAATTTTGTGTTTTCCATGAAAAGTCACACTTATTCACCACCATGCGTTGTGAAATGAATAGAAAATAGAGTCAAGACATTGACAAGGTTAGAAATAATGATTTGTATTTGAAATAACATTGTTTTTACATCAAACTTTGCTTTCGTCAAAGAATCCTCCTTTTGCAGCAATTACAGCATTGCACACCTTTGACATTCTAGCTGTTAATTTGTTGAGGTAAGCTTGTGAAATTGCACCCCACGCTTCTAGAAGCATCTCCCACAAGTTGGATTGGTTGGATGGGCACTTCTGGCGTACCATACGGTCAAGCTGCTCCCACAACAGCTCAATGGGGTTCAGATCTGGTGACTGCGCTGGCCACTCCATTACCGATAGAATACCAGCTGCCTGCTTCTGCTGTAAATAGTTCTTGCACAATTTGGAGGTGTGTTTAGGGTCATTGTCCTGTTGTAGGATGAAATTGGTTCCAATCAAGCGCTGTCCACTGGGTATGGCATGGCCTTGCAAAATGGAGTGATAGCCTTCCTTATTCAGAATCCCTTTTACCCTGTACAAATCTCCCACCTTACCAGCACCAAAGCAACCCCAGACCATCACATTACCTCCACCATGCTTAACAGATGGCGTCAGGCATTCTTCCAGCATCTTTTCATTTGTTCTGCGTCTCACAAACGTTCTTCTTTGTGATCCAAACACCTCAAACTTGGATTCATCCGTCCACAACACTTTTTTCCAGTCTTCCTCTGTCCAATGTCTGTGTTCTTTTGCCCATCTTAATCTTTTTCTTTTATTGGCCAGTCTCAGATATGGCTTTTTCTTTGCCACTCTGCCCTGAAGCCCAAAATCCCGCAGCCGCCTCTTCACTGTAGATGTTGACACTGGTGTTTTGCGGGTACTATTTAATGAAGATGCCAGTTGGGTACCTGTGAGGCGTCTGTTTCTCAAACTAGAGACTCTAATGTGCTTATCTTCTTGCTTAGTTGTGCAACGCGGCCTCCCACTTCTTTTTCTACTCTGGTTAGAGCCTGTTTGTGCTGTCCTCTGAAGGGAGTAGTACACACCGTTGTAGGAAATCTTCAATTTCTTAGCAATTTCTCGCATGGAATAGCCTTCATTTCTAAGAACAAGAATAGACTGTCGAGTTTCAGATGAAAGTTCTCTTTTTCTGGCCATTTTGAGCGTTTAATTGACCCCACAAATGTGATGCTCCAGAAACTCAATCTGCTCACAGGAAGGTCAGTTTTGTAGCTTCTGTAACGAGCTAGACTGTTTTCAGATGTGTGAACATGATTGCACAAGGGTTTTCTAATCATCAATTAGCCTTCTGAGCCAATGAGCAAACACATTGTACCATTAGAACACTGGAGTGATAGTTGCTGGAAATGGGCCTCTATACACCTTTGTAGATATTGCACAAAAAACCAGACATTTGCAGCTAGAATAGTCATTTACCACATTAGCAATGTATAGAGTGCATTTGTTTAAAGTTAGGACTAGTTTAAAGTTATCTTCATTGAAAAGTACAGTGCTTTTCCTTCAAAAATAAGGACATTTCAATGTGACCCTAAACTTTTGAACGGTAGTGTATGTAACGTCTTTGTTTTGTTTTTTGTATGTTATGTCTGTAGAGGGCGGACAAGAATATGGAAACACCGTAAGAAATGCATGCCTTAAAATATGTATCAATATGTCTTATTGAAATATGATTTCAATAAGTGGAGGTAATATAACACAGATGCTGCCGGGCAGAAGTGAACATCTACCTGAGCAACAAGCTTCCATTAGTCTGCTGTGACCAGCTGGCTCTCAAAACCACCCAGAGCAGGGCAAGAGGTGAAGTAAACACAAATTTGGCAAGAAAGCTCTCATCTAAGCAGGTGTCAAAAGGGCAGCTCAGTGCTAATGGTTAAAATACCATGCATTTTGTATGGCGTTTCCATATTTTTGTCCACCCCATGTATATATACCTTTATCTTAGTATGACATCTAAACTACTTTTTATATGTATTTTATGCTCATAAATACCTTATCTTACTATGTTACATTGGACATTTACCATAATCTACATATATTTGCTAATTTATATATATATATATATATATATATATACATATATGAGATTTTTGCATTTTAAGCAATATGCATTTTTGTTGCCTATATTATTCCAGTCTATCGTGTCCCATACATTACCATTGTCTTACCGCTTATGTACTTTAGACCTGTATTACATCTTATATTAAAGCGAATCTCCAGTGTTTCCTATTAGAAATTTACTCGGTTTTGTTTTTGAAAACCCCAAACATCACCATTAATTTAGAAATGTAATTTAATAATATGTGTTGCAAACTACTGCTTTCACCTATGACCAAGTAAGCTAAAGTACTGGTGGAATGTTATGACAAGCTCTGTGGTCACAATAACTGCTAGTGTGATTTTAATTCATATTGAGTATCATGTCTGAATTTACTTTCCCAGTCCCTGACATTCCCTTTAAATGTGACTCTACCACCGCCCATCCTCCTCCTCCACTGTAGCTATTGTTCTTATCTTATCTTCTAATTATCATAGACCTATCTTCAATCTCTCTTATACTTAGTTTATAGCTATACTGTACCTATTTGGCATCCGGTGCTTCAAAACTGTCAGCAATGTCTATTCACACCTTTGGAGAGGGTGAAGGCAATACTAATGGCTTCAGCTTTGTCCAAAGTATATAACTAGTCCTGATGATTCCAGAGAGAGTGGAACTGCCCAACAGAAATTCAAAATGCAGTGATGCAAATTAGTTCCCGGTGGCAAAGAATCTATTAAGAAAACCATTAAAAAAAACGGGTTACAAACTTATAGGCACCACACCAAAAGTACACTATGTAGGGAACATGTGAGGGGGGGAAAAGGGGCTTTACACTCAACAGTTTACATTCCAACTTCTTAACCCTCCCACAAAAAAACGTACCTCAGGATGACCAGAAGATGTTCTCAACAGAGATGCACCGGCACATTTGTGTTTGTTGGTGTAGGTCAATCCAGAGTGCACCACCTCCAGCAGCTTGTCGAATGTGGGCACTAACATACGGCTAAAGGCAATTATCTTCTCTGGATGCTGTTGTAAATCGCAGTAAAGGCTTGCAAAGTGGCCTTTACAGCCTCGCTGTGACAGCAGAGGGTGAACCCAAAACCTCAGCTTTTTTTTCGAGTCTTCCTCCAGTATCAGACTGGGCTGGCCAAATGCCGTAGCCACTACTAGCACTGAACTTTTATTGCAATGTAGGAAAGTTTACTAAAAAGGCCCCTGTGCGGTCATGTGACTGTTTCACGTTTGGTCAGTTCTGACATCATCAGATGCCTTGTCTGCGTTTTACTCTTGTATGAGAGTGGCCTAACACTACATTTTCTGTTATGCAGGAGTTCTGAATTCCTTAAGAGCAGTCATTGAGGCATGTTTAGATATGTTATACTGATATAATACCGAGAGTATGCCCTACTCTTTTAGAAATCTCACCTGGCATGGGGTAGTGCACTAAGTATGAACATAATGCATGGAGGACAGGCTGGTATTGTGCCAGTCAGGTGGAGGACACTCACAAAACTACTAATTTGCTGTCCATAGAAGGTAGTACTGGAGGACATTGCCAGGGTGTGAATGCAATGACTATCCTGCTCTAATGCATGCTACCCTTGCTCCACATTACCTAAAATTAAGACAAATTGAGATTGATTTAAAAAAGTTCACTTTATCTTACCCTAACTACGCCTATAATATACTAGATATATTTTGTGGGATTTTTTAAAAGTATATTTACTATATGTATTATTAAACTATACTTACCATACTTATTCTTATCTAAACTTATCTGAATAGTCTGTTTATGAAGGAGACAATCTCGGCGCTTCTCAGAAGTCTTCTTGCTGGAATACAAAGCTCGGCGCATAAAGGTGTTATCCTCTCTCCTCCTCTGTGTTGATGCCATCTTCTGATTATTCTCCATTTCTGGTTCTTCCTCCACCGCAGCCAGGATGCCGTCTTCTAAAGTATTCTCCAACACTATTTCTTCCTCCACCATATGGGTGATGCCATCTTCTGAATTATTCTCCATCTCTGGTTCTTCCGCCACCATAGTGGTGATGCCGTCTTCTGAAGTATTCTCCATCACTGGTGGCATTACCTAAAATTAAGATAAATTAAGAGTGATTAAAAAGTTTACTTCATTTTACCCGAAATACCCCTATAATATTCTAAATATATTTTGGAGATGTTTTTACTTATCTATACTTATCTGAATAGTCTGTTTATGTAGGAGGCAATCTTGGCCCTTGCTTTTCTCAAAAGTCGTCTTGCTGGTGTTAGCAAGGTGTTATCTCCTCCTTCTCTGTAGGTGTGCTGCTTTCTTCTGTGGCATCCTCCATTATCGCTTCTTCAGCCAAAGCGGTGATGCCGTCCTCTGACATATTCTCCATCTCTGGTTCTTCCTGCACCGCAGCAGTGATGCCGTCCTTCGAAGTATTCTCCATCTCTGGTTCTTCCTGCACCGCAGTAGGGATGCCGTCCTCTGAAGTATTCTCCATCTGTGTTTCTTACTCCACTGTAGCGGTGATGCCGTCTTCTGAAGTATTCTTTATCTCTGGTTCTTCCTGCACCACAGCAGTGATGCCGTCTTCTGAAGTATTCTCCATCTCTGGTTCTTCCTGCACCGCAGCAGTGATGCCGTCCTCTGTAGTATTCTCCATCTTTCCTCTTTTTTCACAGCACAGGTGATGCGGTCTTCTGAAGTATTCTCCATCACTGGTTCTTCCTCCACATTAGCAGTTATGCCAGCTTCCTCCATCGTAGCAGTAATGCCGTCTTCTGAAGTAGAGAACAGTCACAGAACTACTAATTTGCTGTCCATAGAAGGCAGTACTGGAGGACAGTGCTGGGGTGAAAATTCAATGACTATCCTGCTCTAATGCATGCTAGCCATGCTCTGCATTACCTAAAATTAAGACAAATTAAGACTGATTAAAAAGTTTACTTCATTTTACCCTAAATACCCCTATTATATTCTAGATGTATTTTGGAGATTCTTTAAAAGTATATTTACTATAAATATCACTAAACTATACTTACCATACTTATTCCTATCTATACTTATCTGAATAGTCTGTTTATGTAGGAGGCAATCTTGGCCCTTGCTCTTCTTCGAAGTCGTCTTGCTGGAATAAAAGGCTCGGCGCAGTAAGGTGTTATCTCCTCCTTCTCTGTAGGTGCGCTGCTTTCTTCTGCGGCATCCTCCATCATCGCTTCTTCTTCCACCATAGCGGTGATGTCGTCCTCTGACATATTCTCCATCTCTGGTTCTTCCTGCACCGCAGCAGTGATGCCGTCCTCCGAAGCATTCTCCATCTCTGGTTCTTTCTTTACAGCAGCGGTGATACCCTCTTCTGAAGTATTCATCAGCTCTGCTTCTTCCTGCACTGTAGCAGTGATGCCGTCTTATGAAGTATTCTCCATCTCTGTTTCTTACTCCACTGTAGCAGTGATGCCGTCTTCTAAAATATTCTCCATCTCTGGTTCTTCCTCCACTGCAGCGTTGATGCCGTCTTCTGAAGTATTCTCCATCTCTGGTTCTTTCTCCTCTGTAGCTGTGATGTCATCCTCTGATATATTCTCCATCTCTGGTTCTTCCTCCACCGTAGCGGTGATGCCGTCCTCTGAAGTATTCTCCATCACTGGTGGCATTACCTAAAATTAAGATAAATTAAGACTGATTAAAAAGTTTACTTCATTTTACCCTAAATACCCCTATTATATTCTAAATATATTTTGGAGATGTTTTTTAAAGTATATTTACTATAAATATCACTAAACTATACTTACCATACTTATTCCTATCTATACTTATCTGAATAGTCTGTTTATGTAGGAGGCAATCTTGGCCCTTGCTTTTCTCAAAAGTCGTCTTGCTGGTGTTGGCAAGGTGTTATCTCCTCTTTCTCTGAAGGTGTGCTACTTTCTTCTGCGGCATCCTCCATCATCGCTTCTTCTGGCATAGCGGTGATGCCATCCTTTGACATATTCTCCATCTCTAGTTCTTCCTGCACCGCAGCAGTGATGCCGTCCTCTGAAGTATTCTCCATCTCTGTTTCTTACTCCACTGTAGTGGGGATGCCGTCTTCTAAAGTATTCTCCATCTCTGGTTCTTTCTCCACCACAGCAGTGATGCCGTCTTCTGAAGTATTCTTCATCTCTGGTTCTTCCTGCACCGCAGCAGTGATGCCGTCCTCTGAAGTATTCTCCATCTTTCCTCTTTTTTCACAGCACAGGTGATGCGGTCTTCTGAAGTATTCTCCATCACTGGTTCTTCCTCCACATTAGCAGTTATGCCAGCTTCCTCCATCGTAGCAGTAATGCCATCTTCTGAAGTAGAGAACAGTCACAGAACTACTAATTTGCTGTCCATAGAAGGCAGTACTGGAGGACAGTGCTGGGGTGAAAATTCAATGACTATCCTGCTCTAATGCATGCTAGCCATGCTCTGCATTACCTAAAATTAAGACAAATTAAGACTGATTAAAAAGTTTACTTCATTTTACCCTAAATACCCCTATTATATTCTAGATATATTTTGGAGATTTTTTAAAAGTATATTTACTATAAATATCACTAAACTATACTTACCATACTTATTCCTATCTATACTTATCTGAACAGTCTGTTTATGTAGGAGGCAATCTTGGCCCTTGCTCTTCTTAGAAGTCGTCTTGCTAGAATAAAAGGCTTGGTGCAGTAAGGTGTTATCTCCTCCTTCTCTGTAGGTGCGCTGCTTTCTTCTGCGGCATCCTCCATCATCGCTTCTTCTTCCGCCATAGCGGTGATGCCGTCCTCTGACATATTCTCCATCTCTAGTTCTTCCTGCATCGCAGCAGTGATGCCGTCCTCTGAAGTATTCTTCATCTCTGGTTCTTCCTGCACCGCAGCAGTGATGCCGTCCTCTGAAGTATTCATCAGCTCTGCTTCTTCCTGCACATTCTCTGCTCTGCTCAAGATTAAAGGGGGTTTTCAGGAAAAATACTGTTGATGATCTCAGGATAGTTCCTCAATAGTCCATTGACTGGGGTTCATCGCTCGAGATCCCGGCCGATCAGCTAATCAAGTACCTGCTGTCAGCGCTGCAATATACAGGTGGCAGAGCAGAAGCTGCTCTTCTGCCCCCTGTGTAGTGGCTGGTACTTGTAACTGCATGCGCAGTTCTCATTACAATTAATTACTACAGTATAGCTTTTGTTTTGTTTTATTTTTAAAAGGTTAATTGAAAGTTGGGATTTACACATTTTTATTCTAAATATACGTTCCATAATGTAACTACTGTGATCCCTTGTCTGTCGTAGGGGTTACGTTCCAGAGACCCCCCGCGATATGTGAAAATCTGCGAAGTAGCTGCATTATATTTACACAAATCAATCTGTTGGGTGAACTGCCAAATAATTGCAAAAGTGAACAAATCATGCGCTTTTTAGCGACGCCAGTTTACATGCAACGAACAGCATGCTACAATCAGTGAGCCAGGATACAGAACACATTCCATCAGCCAATAATCTGCCCTGTACAATGTTGGCAAGCGCTAGTGGCGTACTGTATTTCCTGTATGTACCACAAAATTCTGCAATATAGTGAAAAACTCTGCAAAAACAGAATTATATGTGGTCTATCTAAAATACGCAATGCACTGAAGCCGTATTTATTGAACCGCGATATAGCAAGGGATCACTGTATTGTGATTTGTGAAAGGAAATATTTGGTTTGCTTTCTTGTGTCACAAGTGAGGCCATGCAACATTTTAGGTACAAAATCTCTGACTTTTATGGCTGTACACAAGTTTAGCAAGTGCCAAGAAAAGTGGCTATGGTCTGCAAAGGAGATATAAATTAGACCAGACTTGTTATGCGGGATAGGAGGAATTGGAGCAAATTTTGGCAGAAATCTATGCCTCGCTGTCAGGTGAACATGCATCACATCTAATTACAAACTTCCAAATTTTAATAAATCTAGCGTCAATCATTGTAGCTATTTCCTTTATTCAGATGGCATGTCAATGACAGATTCCTTTAATTTTCAGCTTTTATGATGTCACATATAGGTTTTAAACTGATAAATAGTAATGATTGACTTTACATATTCTGATTTTGAAATAATGAGATCAACGGATTTTACTTACGTAGCATTCGTTGATGCGATATCCATAGAGTCTCAACTGTGGCAACAATGACAAAAAGGGGGAAAAAAACAGATATGTTATTAGATAACAAAAAGCTAAAGAGAACTGGAGGTTACAATGTTATGGGCCAAACACTTAAATAGTAAAATGACTGATAAAGTAATCACTCTGATGTCTTAAAACCATGGGGAGAAGCATAGTCTGAGACTCTCCTCATAGACTACGGTGGATCAATACTAGAGATCCCAGTGTAGTGAAAGGAGCAGATGTAAGTAGTATAAATTTACATGTATCTGCCCTCTGACTTCTGAATTATCACTAAAGACCAGTATATACAGAATGTGTTCTACATGATAAATATAGGATAAAGGGGACCACCAGATCAGGTGACGTGAAATCTTAATTGTCCTCCATTATTTTACACATTACTATGAAATGACAATTATTTCTAGAAATCCCTTCACTATTAATAATCTCTGCTGATGACTTATGCTGGAATCTGGGACATGTATTTCTATTGTGTGCTGTTGGTTAGGACTAGAGATGAGCGAGCGTACTCGGTTCGGGTGTTTTTGCACTCGAGCACCGCTTTTTCCAAATAACTGACTACTCGGACGAAAAGATTCGGGTGGGGGGGTGGCGTGGTGGAGCGGGGGGTAGCAGTTGGGAACAGGGGGGAGCTCTCTCTCTCCCCCCCCTCCACTCTGCAACCCCCCAACCCCCCGCTCACCCCCGGCGCCCCCCGAATCTTTTCATCCGAGTAGTCAGTTACTCGGAAAAAGTGGTGCTCGAGTGCAAAAACACCTGAACCGAGTACGCTCGCTCATCTCTAGTTAGGACTGATGTCTTCCTGCCCATATTATATTTTATCATGTCTAGTAATCAGTCTCCTACTAACTCCAGGGTAATCTCTTACTTCTGCAGATTCTGGAAGATTCTCACATGTCATGAACTAGGGTTGGCACAAAGAGTAGGTGAAAGTAGGTGATCTTCTAGGACACCATACAACTTCAAATATAAGGGGGCGCAATTTCATAAAGTTTTCCCTTCAGCTGCTCTGTTACATCCCAGCGGCTGGGTGCATGCGTGATAAGTTTAGGTGCATGTGTGATGACACTATTGCATGTTTGGATGTCTAGAGACAAAGTAGCCAGTCAAACCCCACTGGAGAATGAACGGAGTCGCAGTAACTGAGAAAGTGAACTATGCTCAAAAGAGTTTGTCAGCTTGACCAGAAAAGCTGCAGTGCCGTAGGTTGGATCCAAGGAATGGGGAGAACCTTCCAGTACCTCCTGAAAGTGTGCAGTATGAATTTTAAAGGACTGATTTTGCAAATGTTTTGCAGGTTGGTGCAGTGGAAACTGCACAGTGTGCACTGGCATACAGGAGAGATGCGTCAGGGTAATGCACTAACAGAAATGTAATTAAAATGTTGCATGATATGTTCTCCTTGCAGGATGGTGCAGTGAAAACTGCATAGTGTGCATTGACGTCTGATTAAAACATGTCTGAAAATTATTGCTAAAAATGTGTTGCTCAAAAAGTTTTCTGACACAGAAGCCTCATGTGAGGAGGATTGTGGAATGTTTGGTTCTGTCTATGAAATGTCTAGAATTTGTAGAAGTATTCCCCAGTCAAAACAGGTGAAGACAGTGTCTGAACAGACTATTAGGACTCAGTCACACGGGCGTTTTGACGCACACATTTTTGAACACATCAGTTATGCGCTCAAATATTTGCGTGACTGAAACTGGTATCATGGCAGAAAAAACGCTGCTAGCAGCATTTATCCGCTCAAAAAGACTGCTGCCCGCTATCCCCTGCTGCGGCTCTGACAGCTGCAGCAGGGGATTCCTTGGATTTTAAATCCCCGCCTGCTGAATACTCCTCAGAGCAGTACAGGAGAGGAGCTGACTGGACGCGGCTGAGCCCCGGCAACTGCAGAGAGGTGAGTATAGATTTTTTTTACATTTTTTACACATTTTTAGGATGGTTTTCAGGGAAGGGCTTATATTTTAAGCCCTTCCCCGAAAATAAATGCAGCGCTTGCCAGCAGCCCATTGCTTTCAGTGGAGCCGGCTGTATTGCCAGCTCCATTGAATTCAATGCTGTGGCAGAGGATCGTGATCTGCACTATATGTTCTCAATGGGGTCGGCGCTGCTGTCGCCGGCCCCATTGAGCGCAAGGTGAAACCCGTGGATGCGACAGCATCTAGGGATTTCACATACACAGAACACCGGTTTGCCGCAGAATGCAGTTAAATGTGTTCTGCAAACCGGTGCCCTATTATTTTTGCCGCAGGCGTTTTTTCACATGTAAAATTCGCACATGTGACCACTGCTATTGAAAAGCATTGGTTCTATCTAGTGCAAATTTTTTGACGTGCAGAAAAACGCCCGTGTGACTGAGCCCTTAAAGGGAGTTCAGCTACCACCCATGGCGGCGTTAGCTCAAATGTACCTCTAGTGGAAGAGAGGAGAAACAATGAAAAGAATGCATAAGTGTAGGCAAAATAGAGAGAAGTGTTGCACTGTATTTTCCTGTGAAAATTAGGTAGTTGGAACTAGAGATAGTAAGATTGCAAAAAAGAAGACGACTTCTAGTAAGACAAAAGATGTAGTTAGTGTGGATCCTGTGGTCCAAAATAAAAAAAGAAATTGAACAGTTAGGGCTCCCACACACTTGTGTTTGCGTTTTTTGTTAACACGATTGTCAATGGGACTTTCTAATGTTAAAAACGCAACGCACCAAAAACGCAAGTTTAATTGCGTTGCATCTTTAACATTAGAAAGTCCAATTGACAATCGCATTACCAAAAAACGCAAGTGTGTGGGAGCCCTTACTCAGAGTTCAGCAACTTGCGTAAATTTTCTTTGGAATCTCGGTCAACCTGCGAGTAGAAGATAAGACACTAGTTGGAAAAGGAAATTGCCAACTTGTGTCTATTTGTAGAAGAGGCCAGGAGGCAAAGTCTAGTGGTAGAAGAGGAAACTGAGAGACTCCAGAGGGAAAGTGAGAATGCTCTCAAAGAAAACGCTCATGTGAAAACAAAAAGTGCTACTATCTTAAAGGAGAATCGGCGCCTCATAAGATTAGCTAAAACTGAAACTGATCACAGGATGGAAGAGCAAAGCGCTTAGTCTGTACAAGACTTGGAAGAATTGAAAAATTAGAAAAAATAATATGAGGGATATCTTTCAAAAGCCCACAAAGAGATACAAGACCTCAGAAATCTAGCTAAAGATGACGCTGATCACAGATTGTGTCTGGAAGCACAAGCTTGCGCAGTGTGAAGAGCACTTTAAGAAAATGCAAATAAGTGGCCAATGGTTAGAGATGATGCATTGCAAGTCAGAAAAAGATTCTACAGATTTACATAATCAAATCGCAGAGTTGAAAATGCAGTTAGCTAAGAAAAATGGTTAATTAGAGTCTCAGATAAGTGAACTCAAAGAAACCGAGAAAGCTACTTGCAGCTAGGAGGAGAAGCAAACAAAGGTCTTGGAGGATATATGGGACTTCAAGGAAGCCCAGGAAGCACTCCATAAGCAAGTAGTGACCCAGCTACAGATAAGCTTGGATAAGGACGTTGAAGTAAATGAAGCCCAGAGACCGAAGCAATAACCTTGACACGCACCCTAAAAGGGGTGTCAAAGGAAAAAGCAGTGTTTTAACACTGGGAATCGAATAGTCGTGTTATATAGTAACATAGTATGTTAGTCTGAAGGGAGACAATGTTTATCTAGTTCCGCATGTTTCCACCCCTCCTTGTTGATTCAGAGGAAGGCAAAAAAACACAATGAAGCAGATGTTATTTAGCCCATTTGGGAGAAAAAAATTTCTTCCTGACTCCATAATGGCAGTCAGAATAATCCCTGCATCAACGTTTGAAAGTTCCTACCTAACACCAAGACCCAGATCAACAACCCTGCTGGTTATTTAATGTCTATATCCTGTAATACCATAGCACTCAGGAAAGGCATCTAGTCCCTTCACCACAACCACAACTTCTTGTTACCATCGCAGTCCTGAGAATAAACGGATCATGGGAGGGATCCTTGTATAGTCCCCTAGTGTATTTATTCATAGTTATTTGGTCGCCAGTTAACTTTATTTTCCATAGTGAATAATCCCAATTTTGATAGCCTCTCTGGGTATTCTAGTCCTCCCATTCTATTTATTAATTTTGTTGCCCTTCTTTGAACCCCCTCAAGCACTGCAACATCTTTCCTGAGCACCGGTGTCCAGAATTGTGCATGGTATCCCATGTGAGGCCTGACAAGTGCCTTATATAGTAGAAGAAGAATATTCTCCCCCTTGCCCTATACCTTTTTCAATGCACCCCAAGATTTTATTTGCTTTTGCAGTGTCTGACTGGCATTGATTGCTCCAGTTAAGTCTACAGTCAACTAGTACCTCCAGGTCTTTTTCCGTATTACTTTTCCCTAGCAATACCTAATTTAGTGTATATTGGTGAAATCCGTTTCTCCTGCCCATGTGCATAACCTAATATTTATCAATATTGAACTTCATTTGCCATTTTTCTACCCAAGCCCCCAGCTTATCTATGTCCATTTGCAGCTGTACATTGTCCTCCGTTGTGTTCATTACCTTGTATAATTTCATATCATCTGCAAATATTGGTATTTTACTGTGCAGTCACTCTATCAGGTCATTGATAAATATATTGAACAAAATGGGGCCTAGTACTGAACCCAGTGGTACCCCCCCCCCCCCCCCAGCAACAGTGGCCCAAGCTGATTAAATTGGTCTGACATGATTGATCCCTTATGAACCCCTATTGATGAGGAGTTATACCCTTGTTTTCCTTGAGGTATTCCAGGATGGCATCTCTCAGAAACCCCTCAAATGTTTTTCCAATTTTTGAAGTGAGACTTGCCGGCCTGTAGTTACCAGGCTCATTTCCTAACCCCTTTTTGGATATTGGAACCACATTGGCAATGCGCCAATCCAGTGGTACAACCCCGGTCTCAATAGTGTCCCTAAATATAAGAAATAGCGGTCTGTCTATCATGTCACTTAGTTCCCTTAGAATCCTTGGGTGTATTCCATCTGGACCGGGTGATTTGTCAATTTTAATCTTTTTTAACCGACTCTGCACTTCCTCCTGAGTTAGGCTGGTGATATTTTTGGGGGGTTCATTTTATCCCCCTGCATCTCGTGTGACATTTTTTTTTTCCTTCGTGAATACAGCTGAGAAAAAAATATTTAATAGATTTGCCTTTCCCCCATCATCTTCTATGATTTCTCCAGCATTATTTATTAAAGGGCAAGTGCTCTCATTGCAAATCCTTTTACCGTTTACATAATTGAAAAATAGTTTAGGGTTATTTTTGCTCTCTTTGGCAATCAGTTTCTCTGCTTCCTCCTTTGCAGTTTTTATCTGTTCAATTGTTTCTGAAAGGGAGGTTCAGAGACTAAAGAGGTCTAGGACCCAGTTCAGACAGCAATTAAAAGAAAAGATCTTGTTAAAAAATATTAAAAATGAGATACAAGCAGTAAAGCATGCCAAATTATGCTTAGAAGGTAGTCTGGGCAATACAGGTGATCAGTTTGTGAGAACTACTAAAGTCTTGAGGGAAGAAATTGCCTCTGCAAACGATAGTAAATACATTGAGAAGGTGAGGGCTGAGCAGCAAATGGAGCCTGAGCAATCCTCTGAAGTACAAAAGACCAAAGAGAAGACCACTAAAGAAACAGAGACCAGAAAAGAGGTCTCAGAAGTTGCAGAGAGTAGCAAAACTGAGTTAGTGGAGGCAGATTCCACACAAGGACCTGTAGAGAAGCAACTGAAGAACCTGGCAGTTTAGGAAGTCGAAAGATGAGTTGCAGCAAAAGATGCAGAGTCGAGAGGTGGTAGCTAGGAAAATGCCAGGTATAGAACAGGAAGAAAACTACAGTGATGGCCTGACACATAGAAATCCCCGAGTCTGGAGTTTATGACCCTGGAGGAGCAAAAGCTGTCATTAGGCCTACGGCTTTTATCAGAAGAGGGAGGAATATGTGGCAAGGCGATACACAGAATGGCCTGCAGGGGACAGTAAACTGACCTTTTGTGTATGGAAGGGTGTGCTAATCAACAGGGACACTTGTGCGTGTGTGTGTGTGTGTGTCTGGAGGAGCTAAAATCTCCAGACACATGCAGTCCCTAGTTGAGAGCTGGGGCAGAGCTGTTGCTGAAATCCGTGTCAGGCCAGGCTCAAAGAGAGAGCTGGAGCTACTGCTTGAGAGAGCGGCTAAGAGGAGGCTGAAAGCCTGACGTCTGTGATAGACCATGCTGTGGTAACACCACGAGTCTGGTGGGAAGATAACCCACCCCGTTGGGTGTGTAGTGGTGCTAGGCCATGGTGTAATAGTTAGTGGGGAACTACTGTTGAGGTAGCACCTTGATGGGCAAGTGTTTATTATTTTTAGAGCACTAAGTGTATGTGCTGCCAGTGGCTGATGTGTTTGTACTGGATTTCCTTGCTACTGTCAAGATAAAAAAAACAAGTTTTGGACTTTTATATAGACACTGTCACTATATATATATATATATATATATATATATATATATATATATATATATATATATATATATATAATGTGCTTGTCTGACAAAGACTTTGGTCAAACACAGATTTTTGGAGCAAAAAATATCATATTTATTGTGTAAAGATTAATTATAAAATTAAATTAGGTTGTTTAAAATCCCTAAAAAGTGTCTGGTGCTTAAGGTACAAGACAGCCGGGTCCTTAAGGGGTTAATTTCTGTAAATTGAGAGGTGTGGCTTTCAGGGATCAGATGCACATCATTAAGCTTTGGTTTCTCTAGATGCTGTGAAAAGTTCCTTGGTAAATAAGGGAGATGGAATAAATCCTCCACAGTGCCACCTACTGAAAGGCAGCATTCCTTCGAGTCAAAGTGGGACTTTTTATACAAGTCTTGCTACAATGACTGGGAATCGAAAGCAAAGCCAGACCCCATGTACATACAGCTGTTTCCGGGTTATTGCCCATCATCAGTGTACAGTAGGAGTCTGGCTTTTGCTAGTGAGAGGCCAGGGACAGGGGTCAGAAACGCTCTTTTCTCCTTAGGGATCTACCATTCAATAGCTATTTAATATGTATGGCCAGCCTTTGATCGGGTCATGCCAGAATAAGAAGTTACATGATATTACTATTTTCTCATCATATTCTGCTTTACATATAGAGAAACAACTGACTCCGGCAGGAATCCGTGACTCTTCTCATGTTGTCAATCCCAGCTAAAAACTGACCTGCATATTACCCAGAGGAGCGTGCGTGGCCATTTGAGTCTCCTCACTTATTTATAGTATATAGTTGCTCTCCCTAAGGAGAAAAGAGCGTTTCTGACCCAAGTTCCTTGGTGTCCTTCTTTGGAACATTTTTGTTAAGCACTACCCCCTGCATCTTGGGAACACCCCACAAGACCTGCTGTTTGTGTAGCCTTCACAATTTGACCCTTGTCAAAGCTGATTAGATCCTTATGCATGCCCATGTTTCCTGCTTTCAACAAATCAACATAAAAAAACCGATTGTTCACTTGCTGCCTAATATACCCTACCACTTGACAGGTGCTATCCTCATAAGTTAATCAATATTATTCACGTCGCAAGTCAGTGGTTTTAATGTTAATACAGTGTTATATAGTGTATACAGTAATACACTGATTCGTATGCATCTTTTCCTAGATGTTTATACAGAGATACTGCCATACAATCCTAAATGATATGCTTACCTAGTACCCACACAATACAGCAGTTCAGTCCAAATATCTCAATACATTTTCCAAGTAATACCACACTGTTTAAATACTTTCATACAGTATTCCAATAAAATACTGCATAGACAAACTACATCACACATAATCATAGCAAAATACTACTGCTATATAAAGTCCACATAACACCACAATATAGTACCTATACTATACGTGGACGATATTTTCTAAATGTCGGCCACTTTGCTACTGCTCTAAATGCAGCAGAATTTCTGTGCGGAGGGTCCGCAGCAATTCCGCCCCGTGTGAATCCAGTTTTAGATTTCCACTTTCTTACTGATACTCTACCTCTTAGTCCTGCAAATAGAAGTATTCATAGTTGAAATGAAAGTTTGTTTATTTTTTGCTGCATTAAGCTGTGCTTCAGTATTTTGATCGCTAGAATTGTGCTATTTTGGTCACCCCGTCTCTAAGAAAAAAAGCCATAAAAAGGGATCAAAAAGTTGTATGTATTTATAACCAGTAGAAACTACAGGACGTCCTGCAAAAAATTAGCCCTCACACAACACTGTCGACGGAAAAATAAAAAGGTTATGGCTGTCAGAAGATGGCGGCAGAAAATCATTTGAAAAACTTTCATATCTTTAAATTAAATACTCCCCCCAAAAAACTATATGAATTTGGTATTGTGGTATTCGTACTGACCCATAGAATAAAGTTATCAGGTCGTTTTTGTTGCAGTGTGTACGCCATAGAAACAAGACACACCCAAAGATGGCAGAATTTTGTGGGGTTTTTTCTTATTTCACTCCAATTAGAATTTTGTAAGTTTTTCAGTACATTACATGGTACCATTGAAAAATACAACTCGTCCCGCAAAAAACAAGACTTCATACATCTACATCAATGGATAAATAAAAGAGTAAGGTTTTTTTAAAAGGGGAGACAAAAAAACGAAAATGGAAAGAAAAAAGCCGCATTCTTAAAGAGTTAATAGTCATTCCAAGGATTCCTGCCGATTGATGGGTTTCTGCGGTGCAGCATATTTTTTTGCTGATACACAGCGGCTGCCCATGTGAATGGTAGAAAATACGCAGCTAAAGATCAGGACTCGATGGCAGCAATTATTTATTCATGCGATTTTATGACGCATGTGGGCAACCGTAAAAACGTATACCGCCGTGTGAAAGAGTGTTGTAATGCAGGCTGTTCCAACACTGGTTATATAGAATCACAGGGTTTGAAAGTAATTCACAAAAGTTGAAACACCTGTAAGAATAGTTTGCATTTAATATCAAACGATTTTAGCTTTCTGGCTACAGAGCAGCTGTTCTTCATGTGTTCCCTGAAAAAAAGCCCTTTGGTTAAAATTATAAATTCAGACTATTGTTGCATTTCAGGCTAAAATGTCATAAGATTTGTATGCTTTTAACTTACTTTTGAATCTTCGAACCATTTGATGCCATTTGCTGGACTTGAACTATGTTAATGTTAAAAATAACTGGAGAAATTGAGCTATTCTAAAACTTTAGACCGGTAGTGCAACCTCCCACAATTCCCCAGTGCCAGTTACTGATGAGTGCACTTTCACAGTTGTACAAACTGTCTCGGTGTCGTCAGTACAGAATTGGAAGGCACGACGCATGCCTTACCAGTAAAACAGCTGAGCATACGAGTTATAACCAATGGAGAACTAAGCAGGGAGGAGACCACAGTAGGTAAAATCCGCGTATGGAATTCCAATGCGGAAAATTCACACAGAAAATGTTTTTTCAGGTGAAAATCGTCGTGGAGTGTTCCACAGCAATTCCGCTGTGTGAACGTACCCTTAAGCTGGTCTTGGAGGCGCCAAGGGGTGGGGAATGGTCTATTTGCCACCCCTTTAGGGTGTGTGGACACTCAGCAGCAGAAGCACAGCAAAACTACAAGTTAGAGTTACATCTAACTGGCTATTACATTTTCTGGCTATCAGTAATGTTTATGTAATGTTCCTAATTGCTATCTTATAACATTTAGGTAGGGCTCAATCAGAACCACATTTATTGGCTGAGATTTGCTCGTAGTGTATTAATTAGTCACTTGTACAGTCTGTAATTTTCCATTACACATTTTGATGCCTCTAATTATGTTCTCATCACGTTTTTCCTATCATTAGTCTTTCCTACAATCAGTTTTCCGGGGGTCACAGTTATCTAACAAACATTACAGAGTGTTCTAGAGATTTCTCCACAACAGAAAAACATCAAGTGTCCCATAGCGTATTTTATGGAGCCTTTCCAGCAGGAGGTTTTCCTGATAAATATTGTGTTCTCTGGTTAACCCCTAATTATAAATATATATTTTCTAAAGATTTAATCAATGGTAACTTGGAATGGAAAAAAAATCCCAGTGCCTTAAAGGGGCTTTCCTGAAAAATAAAAAAAAAGTTTTAAAAGGGTTTAAGGTAAACAGAGATTGAATACTCACCTAGCCCTGGGGCTCCCCATCCAGCACTGCAGCCCCTGCATGGAACGCGGAATGAGCAGCAGGCCGCCACGTGGCGTTCACTGTGCATATGATCACTCAGCCACTCACGGGCTTCAACGGTGATTCTTCCATAGAAGCTGAAGTCTTTGAGTGGCTAAATGGTCATGTGCACAATATACGACACATGACTGATCACCACTTCCATGTAGCAGGCACTGGACGGGGAGCCAAAGGACTAGACGAGTATTCACTTTTGGGCATTTTAAGCCCTTTTTAAAGGGGTTGTCCCGTGGCAGCAAGTGGGTCTATACACTTCTGTATGGCCATATTAATGCACTTTGTAATGTACATTGTGCATTAATTATGAGCCATACAGAAGTTATAAAAAGTTTTTTACTTACCTGCTCCGTTGCTGGCGTCCTCGTCTCCATGGTGCCGACTAATTTTCGCCCTCCGATGGCCAAATTAGCCGCGCTTGCGCAGTCCGGGTCTTCTGCTTTCTTCTATGGAGCCTTTCGTGCAGGATGCCGGCTCCGTGTAGCTCCGCCCCGTCACGTGCCGATTCCAGCCAATCAGGAGGCTGGAATCGGCAATGGACCGCACAGAAGAGCTGCGGTCCACGGAAGAAGAGGATTCCGGCGGCCATCTTCACAGGTAAGTATAGAAGTCACCGGAGCGCGGGGATTAAGGTAAGCGCTCCGGTAAGCTTTCTGTACGTCCCTGCATCGGGGTTGTCTCGCGCCGAACGGGGGGGGGGGGGTTGAAAAAAAAAAAACCCGTTTCGGCGCGGGACAACCCCTTTAACTTTAAATTATTTTTTTTTAAATATTCCAGAAAACCCCTTTTAACCCTTTTGTGACACATATATGACTACTTACACCATAATTGCACATATGCCATGCAGTTAGGAGATAAATAGCCATCCACACCACATGCTGGTCAAAAAGTCAGTTATGTCTTCATCTATGCCAAAGCGAAGTCTTTGGGTTAATAAACTTGGAAGCTTATGTTTTGTAGTCGGAAACATGTTGTTTTTATAGGTCAACCTTTTTACATGATAGACATCGCTGAGGAGCAGCACTCAAGGGTGATTCTTTAATTTCCTTTTCATGTAAATTGTAATTGTGTGATGAGTTGTTACTCTTCAATCACGTTCTTTGCTGCTACTAAAACTTGCTTTCAGTGAATGCTGCCAAGTTACAAAACTATTTTTCTTATCTCAGACAATTCTTAGCAACGAAACTATACTTATTGCATTTCACACTGGCAATTATATAGAGGAGTAAAAGAATCGGTATGACATCCAAAGCATACAGACGTGAATTTTAGGGCTCATGTACCTCTGTGGAAGCCCTACTATAGTTCAATGGAGCTTTGATATAGCAGTGTGCATGAGTCCTTATTTCCCGACACCACACACTGTCTAAAATAAAATGTTATTGTTGCCCATAGCAACCAATCACAGTGCAGCTTTCGTTTTTTGTACCTCTGAGGTAAAATGAAAGCTACGCTGTGACTGGTTGCCATTGACAACAAAGACAAATTTTCTTTTAGACAGCTTTCAAAACAGTGTGATGCCGGGTTACTTTTCCATAGCCCACCCTGTACCAGTGGCTTAGAAGCTCGGCAGGGGTCATCATTGATTTAAAGTGAAAACAAAAGCCAAACATCTATACCAAGTTCCCTAAAACATAACTTGTATTGGATATACATTTAAATTCACTTGCTAAAGGTTGAAAATCTAGATTGCAGGCTAACTAAAATAAAAAAACATTTCTTAAATTAAGCACCCGTATGAGAGTACAGATTTGCCCTATTTCCCAGGGACATGAGTGGAAGACTCAAACTCCCTCCTCAGTCTAGGAAACTGCTTGAAATATGTGATCACAATTAGAGGCAAAGTATCACACATAAGAAAAAGGGGAAAACTCATCATGTGGTACAACCAAATGCAGGTAAAAAAGTGCCCTAAGCCCCCTTGGAGCCGAGTGGAAGACTCAAACTCCCTCCTCAGTATCAAGGAGCATCATTAAACAGGCACTCATAGGAGACGGCAAAACGCAGCCAAGCAAACTGTTCTAAAAACATTGCTGTAAGCCTCCTAACATGTTTCGCCAGCTCCCTGGTGAATTTAGGGGATATCAAGGCTAATATTGTGCCGGCTGGATTGTCAGCACATTTATCACACAAAAAGGCAGGACCCCAGTATATTCAACCACCAATTCAACCCTATGCCACAGTTTCCCCCTTCTCCCGAGCCCGCCCCCACCTTTTTAAACGTCTGCAGTTTGCTTGGCTGAATTTTGCCCTCTGTCATGATTGCTTGTTGAATTTTTCCCCATGATACTGGGAAGGGAATTTGAGTCTTCCACTGGGGTTCTTATGGAGCTTAGGGCAGTTTTCCACCTGCATTTGGGTGTATCACTTGATGATTTTTTGCTTACATATGATCCTTTGCCCCTAATTGTGATCACATATTTCAAGCAATTTCCTATACTGAGGAGGGAGTTTGAGTCTTCCACTCATGTCCCTGGGAAACAGGGAAAATCTATACTCTCATACAGGTGATTTACCTAAAAGGTGTTTGTTTATTTTATGAAGCAGTCTGCAATCTGGATTTTTAAAGGGGTTGTCTCGCGAAAGCAAGTGGGGTTAAGTACTTCTGTATGGCCATATTAATGCACTTTGTAATATACATCGTGCATTAAATATGAACCATACAGAAGTTATTCACTTACCTTCCCTGTGCTGGCGTCCCCGTCTACATGGCTCCGTCTAATTTCAGCGTCTCATCTCCCAATTAGACGCGCTTGCGCAGAAGACTCTTCTCCCATCTGTTCGGTCCGGCACGAGCGGCATTCTGGTTCGGCCCCTGTCACGTGTGCCGATTCCAGCCAATCAGGAGGCTGGAATCGGCACATGTGACGGGGCGGAGCTACGCGATGACGCGTGGAAGGGGCAGAGCCAGAATGCCGCTCGTGCCAGACCGAAGAGATGGGAGAAGACCCTTCTGCGCAAGCGCGTCTAATCGGGAGATTAGACGCTGAAATTAGACGGAGCCATGGAGACGGGGACGCCAGCGCAGGGAAGGTAAGTGAATAACTTCTGTATGGCTCATATTTAATGCACGATGTATATTACAAAGTGCATTAATTTGGCCATACAGAAGTACTTAACCCCACTTGCTTTCGCGAGACAACCCCTTTAACCTTTTAGCAAGTGAATTTAAATTTGTACCTAATAAAAGTTATATTTTAGAGAACTTGGTATAGGGGTTTATGTCTTTGGCATTTGTTTTCACTTTACGTCACCCACTAGGACCCTTTTTTTTTCTTCATAAATATCAGATCATCACCTGTAACTTTGGTTTCACGTCAAGTTCCAAGAACTCACCAGATGTGACTTGACTTTAGCTAAGATTGAAGCTATGAACCCCTAGTATGTAATAGTATTTAATAATTTAGTCTGCTATTTTTATGGCTCTTCAGCTGGACTTGGCCAACTGGGTCACACTTAGGGGAATAAAAGGGATGCAGCTGTAAATACAGACACAGGAACCTTGTAGCTTCTAGTACACAGAAAACTCTCTTTGTGATTGAAAGGTTTTTTTTTATCCAGAGGAAGCCAACACACTAACCAGTAATGCAGAATCTAAACTAATATTTGTTTTTCTTCCTGTTCTGTCCTGTCTCATCCAAGACTAAATTTCCTGGCAAGAAGAAAATCTAAACATCACCAAGATTCACAATGGGGAATACAAAAATAATGGAAAATATATAGTTTCCTTCTTTTATTGTTTTCTCTGTAACTTGCTGTTTTAAATTTAATCTACCTGCCGTGCAGAAATATAGAAATGTAATAAAATCTATAATTAAAATGATCAAAAATTAACCTTAAAACAAAATGTAAGATAATTATCACTTTGCCTTGGACTATGCACTTAGGTCTTTTAGGCTCACTTCTCAAACCACCAGTCCTGCTTCTGAATACAGTTCTGTCCAGAGTCTGGAACATAAGGATTACAAGATTTTTATATATAAGTGTGGGTAAAGAGATGGGTAAGGATGGAACCAGATCTAGTTTTGAATCTTTGAGGCCGGCTTTAAACGGGAGTATTTGCACATGCAAAATTGCATGCACAATATGCAGTGAAAAAAACCAATTGATTTCAATGGGTTTGCTCACTTGTGGTAATTCTACTGCACATTTCTCCTCATCAGAGGAGCATGGATGGCCTTATAAGTCTCCTCACACACCTTCTAGGTGCTCTCCTCCACCCATTAAGGACCAGCACAGTAAATTTACGGCACTTGGTACTGGGTTTTAATCCCAGCTGATAGTAACAATATGGTGGGGGATTAAAGCCCCTGTTTCTGCAATTTGTCAGAAGCAGGTCGGGTTGTCAGCTGTTAGTCATAGCTGAGAACCTGACGGAGCAGGCAGGAGTGGTTTTTAACCACTTCTGCCTTCTATTTTCCTGAGTACACAGCGCTCAATGAGCTCTATGTACTAAGATGTGAAATCGGAAGTATAACTTCCACTACACAAGCCGGCAGTCACGTGACTGCCAGGATCCCCTGGCACAGCAGAGCTACAGAGTCCTAGCAGACCCTGTTCAGCTCGGCCACTGACCATTGTTACTACAGGGAATATTTTCCCCTGTAACTGAGGCTCCTATGGATGCCCCAGCTACAGAGGAAAAGTCTCAAGTAAAAAAAACATGTGAATGTACCCCAGAGGTCTTATATGATGTCATGGGGAACATTGATGATAAAAAAATAATGACATAAATGAGTAAAACAAAATTATAGAATAAAATAAAAATATATACATAAAAAAGAAAATAACCCAAAACCGCCGCCAACCAAAACTATTGCCGTATGCACCCTATAATCCAAAATAATACATTTTATATATCAAAACGTCCTAAACAAAATGAGGAACCCATTCCCATACTTTATTTTAGCGTAAATATACTAATTTAAAATAAAAATAACTATAAATTTCTTACAATAGGTGGCGCTGCAGAGGAATTGTTCAATTTTCCTTATTTGCATATTTTCCAGAGGAGCATGGATGGCCTTATAAGTCTCCTCACACACCTTCTAGGTGCTCTCCCTAAGCAGAAACAATAGTGTCCCTGACCTTGGATAACATTAGACACACAAGGGACAGACAAGCGATACCAAAGAGTGGGAAGGGAAGGATACCTTAACTCAAATTTAAACAAGTTGTCAAGCACTATGCTGGTAAGCTGATCAATTAACCTTTATCCACGCTTGAATATTCATAACAAGCTAGATATAGACATTAGGTGACCAGCGGGGTTGTTGATCTCAAATGTTGATTCAGGGATTAGTCTGGCTGCCATTATGGACTCCGGAAGGAATTTTTTTTCCTCCAAATGAGCTAAATTGGCTTGTTGTTTTTTTTTTGGGGGGGGGGGGGGTTGCCTTTTTCTGCACCAACAAGGAGGGAATTGAAACAAGCGGAACTAGATTGACATTGTCTTCATTCAGCCTAACATAACATACTATGGAACTGGTTTTCCAGCTCCTGGCCAGGGTCATTCTTGCTGCCAGGAAGATGACGTGGATTAGCATTGTAGCGATTTTCAGAATGTCAGGAATGGGAGCATTCAGCAGGGCTTGTGTGGGAACCTTCTTAAGAGTAACATCCATGATTGAATAAATCATATGGTATACACAGATCCAAAATCTATTGTGCATTCCTACCTTATATGGTACAATGTGCCTTTATGTCCATAATGGTAGCATAATGGTGAGACCCCAGGATATATATAGGGCAGGCCAGCCAGCACAATATACCACCAAAGCACGACTTTTCAACCGGCCCCTAACAGCAATATAGTGATTAACAGTTTAGTTGTGGTTTATGTCAAACACCCCCAGTAGTCAAGATCCAAGGCCTTCCCTGTACCCTTCTCCCACTGCTGCATATGGGGTAGCTTATCATACATGGTTGAGAGCATTTTAGAAAGCAAAGAGGTGACTACCCTAGTTGCGAATAGGTTTAAACAGACACATTCAAAACAGGTTTTTGCAGTGAGGTAGGTTTGCATTATCTGCTTTGAGAGTCCTAATAAAGTACGTGATCTCATGGTAGCGAAAATGTTCTGAGTCTATTAGCTTGCAAAAGTAACGGAAGAACGGGAGTGGCCTAATTTTTTGCGCGCAAGGCATTTGTGCACAGCGAAAAAAAAATACACACCTATTAAAATAGCTAATTAGTCTAATGAGTACCACGCATCTCCTACAGTATTTTGCATGCCTTTGCACATCCCCATTAACTTTCACAGGATTTTTGGTGCAAAAATGTACAGGAAAATAGAGCATGCTGCATTTTGTATTTTTTCTGGTGCGACCGAAATACGCAGATAAAATACATTGAAATCAATGGGTTCTATTCTCTGCGTATTGTACGCACAAATTTTGTGTGTGCGGTTACACATTAAAATATGCCCATGTGAAGCCAGCCTAAGAAGATGCCTGTATTAGGCCTTAAACAGATGGATATGTTTTAGTCTTTTTATGCGGGCTGCATAACAGGATGAAATGAAACCATTGTCTTCAATGGTTTAGTTTTTTTAATAGCAGGATTAACACTCACATGTTAATACTATTCACGAAAAAAACATAGGGCAGGACCCATTTTCACACTTTTTTTTCAAAAAGTTTGAATAGTCCCAAAAAAACCCCCAAAAAACCCTGATTCATGTGCTAATACGCGGCGAGTATCCCGCATCAGATCACACAGGCGTATTCCTGCGGCGTAAAAGCGGACAGCCAATATAATGCCAGGCACTTTTACGCCGGGCAGAAAAGATAGTCCTGGAACTATTTCCGTGTCAAAATGCTGCTTATTTGTTCCAGAATTTCTGCAGAAAAACCGCAGGTTAGCGTTACATTAGAAAATCTGCAGCGTTCTTTTTCTCTGCGTGTGAATGGGATTTTCTTTAATCCCATTCAGCAACATTTCCGCAAGGTGTGAACGTATCTTAAGACAAACCAGAACGATACCAAATAGTCCCTATTCACTATAATGAGTTCCGTCCGGCTGCCTGCATGTTGCCCGGTATTTTCCTAGACAAAATAGCACAGCATGTTGCGCTATTTCGACTGGGATTTTATTCTGAACGCAGCCGCCAGCACAAATATGAATATAGCGTAACCCTGTTTAAGAATCTCCCTTCTATGTTAAATAGCAGCATTTGTTTAGAATTCCTGACCTTTCCTAATCTGTGTGCATCTATATAACATCCATATATATATATATATTTTTTTTTTATTTTTTTTTATATAAATTATTTTTTGGGGTAACTCATCTCTTCTGTAGTGTGATATCTTATATTATGCTATTTAATAAAAATCTAAAAGTTTTTTTTTATTGAGGCTTTTGCGTGCTGACCTCTTTTTTGTCATTTTGTGTAACATCTATATAAATAGCTACTTCTTTCTACGGACTAAGGAATCCAGTGGCCAAATCACTTCTATGGATTTAGCCATAAAGTCTGAGCTGATAAGCAGGGGGCTGGTATCAGTCAGACACACAAGAAAGAAGGGCTGCAATAAGCAGACTGGCAGAAGGGTTTCCAGGACTGTCAGCAGGAATGTTATCAGGAGCTGCTTTGTTGTAAGGTGTGTTGTTGCCTGAATGTTTTGTCAAAGTGCTCTGCTTGGTAAAGTTGGGAGTTTGCACTTGATTTATGACCCTGGACTCATAAGTGTTTAAATTATTCTTTAAGATAACGCTCTTTAAACAAATTCTTTTGCCTTAGACTTTATGGTTATTTTCAGTCATTATTTGGAAACCTGCGCAGGCTTTTCCTTTTGAGTTGTTGATGTGCTGCTGTTCTCCGTGACCTCTTGGACAGGCAGCCAAATGACGGCTAGTTATTTATAATGTCCGGCCGCAGTGGACACACCTTCGAGTTTTCAACAGCAACTTAAAATAAAAAAATTCTATATACAGCAATTCCTCTAAACAGGTTGTTCTGTTCACATGGTTTCCTGAAAGTGCAGCTTTGCCTCTTAGTGAACCTTTTGTACATTATGCTATTGTATTTTTGCTCTTTCGGTGGGCTGTGTAGGCACAGTGTGAGTTACTGCAAATGGCAGGCTAAACTATGCTGAGCAGATTCAAGAAAGATTTTGGTTTAATTCAGCAAAAATTACCAATTAGAGCAGGCATAACAGAATTTGGTGCAACTCATTTAGGGTCCTTTTACACAGGACGATTGTCAGGAGCCTAAAGGGGTTGTACCCGAATATCGAGTTATTCCCCGTCTATAGAATAGGGGGTAACTTGCTGATCATGTGGGTCTCATCGTTGAGACCCCCGTCGATCTCAAGAACAAGGGTACCCCATCCTCCTCACTGGCTGAAGTGAGGTGGAGTAATGGGACTGTCAAGTACTTGAGTGGCACTCTTATGCGAGTATTTCCAGCACTCCCATTGAAATAAATGAAGTGCTGACTGTGTTCTTGGTCAGTGCTCCATTCAGAGGGACGTCACTGCAGGGGAAGAAACGACCCATGCAGTGGCAAGACAGCAGGACAACGGGAGTCGCATTCTCCAAATTGGCGTGAGTCTCATCAGTGAAGCCCCCACTGACCAGCAAGTTATTCCCTATCCTGTGGATAGGGAATAACTTAACAGTCTGGTACAACCCCTTTAAACTAAAAGTCTAAGGAAAAGCACATATTGCCTAATATATAGACAGGCAGTGATATCTCGCCAGTAAAATACTTGTCTTTTATGCGTGGTGAGCAGTGGGGTTCAGTATAGTGTTAGCTCTTGTATAGTAAAAGTAGTGTGGTCTTGAACATATACAGATTTACACACAGATATAGAAATCAATGACGTTCAGTGCATTAGAGCAAAAAAGGGTAAAAAGAATAGAACACAACCCATTGTACTTGTATTGTTGACCCTTTCACATATGACCTGATTGATCTTTGTCTAGATCATTATAGGACATATAATTGCCTGTGAACCAGAAACATACATTGAAATTAATCTTCGGGTCATAAAGTATACAGGTAACATGTACACGTGTTAACATTCCACGTAGTCAACCTAATCTACAATATCAAACAATGTTTCATCTGTAAACATAGGTCCTAGAACAGAAGGAGAATAATATTTATGATCATCATCTTTTTATAGCGCCAACATATTCCGCAGCGCTTTACAATTCAGAGGGTACACGTAGGGACAAAGTCAGATATTACATACAGTATAATGATGAAACTGAACAATAGGGGTGAGGGCCCACTAATGCTTAAAATCTATAAAGAAGAAGGGGTGACATATGAGGTACAAGTGCTATATTTCTATAATGGTCCATCCATTTTATATCAATAGAGTAATACACATAATGCTAGGTAAGCTAGCCAATATCTATATGTGTACATACAGTAAGTGCATTAGTATGTACGGAGTGAGGGGGATACTGTGATCAGGTTCAGATGGAGAATGTAGAAATGGGATACTTGGGGAAAAATTAAGGGGATACAATAGGCCTGCCTAAAGAGATGTGGTGTTAGGACCCGCTTAAAGTTGTGTGACATAAATCATGTCACAGTGCTACAAGAAATCCATCCATTATATTTTCTCTGCTCTCCTCCTCATTCTGCAGCATCTGCTGAAAAAATAATATGCTGCATTCTGCAGCATCCACTGTGCCTTTTTTTATTGTTTGCTTCAGCACTTCCTGTTCACAGTCCCCCTGTGCTTCTATATATCCCATAATGCCCTGGGCTCCATCTCTGCCTGTTCACTAAGCATCCTCCTCTCACACACAACCTATGAATACTAAATCCCAACCACTAAACCAATTATGATTATTTTTCTGCTCTCATTGTTTCACAAAGCTAAATAAGAGGTAGAGCCTGTATCACCAGCTATAGCTGAAGCTATCATCTACTCTCATACAAGAGAACAATCCTAGTGTGCATTGGATGATCATACTTGGAAATTATGAGGCTGCACTCAACATCACTTTGATATGTACAACAGTTACACTCTTATTGACATTATATTTTCCTGCAACTAATTTATCTGTAGGTTCATCTTTATTTACAGGGACAAACTAAAATACCCCTTCTTTCATCTCCTTATTAAAACAAAAACCTACTTTTTTGGACCAAATACATACACACAATATCAGTAAGTTAGGTTGTAGCCAAGATTTGAACCCTAGTATCCAATGTCAAAGGCAACATTCTTAGCCACCACACTAAACAGTCACTCTGTATTACATAGACATATATCCATAATGTCAGCTCTACATCACCCCTGCAGAACAATACACATTTTTACCTTCCAGTTTTCTAGTCACGGACACGACATAGAAGATATGAAAGTTATGACACTGAAAGGCAATTTCAAGTCACAAAACCATAGAAGAATTTGGGAATATAAATTTATAACAACTTTTGACACTTTCAAGAGGGCTAAATTCTTCACAAGGATTCATGAGTGACTGGGAAGTGTGAGAAATCTATAGCACAGATGACAGTGCTGTCCGGTTGTCCCCCACAACAGTAATTCAGGGACCATAAAACCTTCACTTCCTTATCAGTGACTATTTACAGATGTTTGTATTTCTGTTGTAGTATTCTTTTAAGTGCAAATAATTCACATCCATATCTGTGCCTTGTCATAAGTATGTGTGTATATATACATATGTATATATATATGCCTCTTCGGATCTGTTCCTTTTAAGCCTAAAGCAGAGCCCTGCATTGGTTCAAAAGCTTGCATTAACATTATGTCTTTTTGTTAGCCATTAAAAGGTATCATATCTACAAGATTACTTGGTTTCTCTTGCTGGGAACAATCGCATTTTGCTCTACCGGCTAACACGGTACCAAACTTTTTACATGAATAAAACAAGAGCTGTGAATAGATAATATTTTACTGTCCAACGTATGACCGTCATCAGAGCAGTAACAGCTAGAGTGAGAAGGCAGCAGAGCTAGGCTGTTTTAGTGAACATGCACAGTGCCCTCTTCTGAGGATACAACTACGCCTACTTCTGACTGCCCGCCCAGCTCATAAATATGAGGGTAAGACCGGATGGTCAGGACAGGAAGCTAGGAGCCTTTGACCATGGTCATTACATCAGAGGAAGTCTTAAAATCAGGACAACTGTGGTCATGTAACACTGATTGAAGCACAAGCACTCACTTCAGTTAAAAAAGGCATTGTTGAATGCTTCACTGAGGCTGACTGTAGTAAAAAGATTAGAAGTTTGTAAAGTCATGGAATACCACTTTAAGAATGATTGTTACAGCCAAACAATGACAGACCATGATTTGAAAAGAAGTTAGATATGTTTAAAATTTTCTTCCCATAAGAGAGCTAAAGATCTTTTGTCCACAGTCTTTCCTTGAAAGGAGCTTCCCAGAAACATAGCCCATCCTTCGTCTGATCTCGTCCGAGTAATGTGCTTTATCCGAGTACCGCTGTACTCGTCCTGAAAGATTCGGGACGCGCTGCGGAGCGGGGAGCTGCAGGGGAGAGCCGGGAGGAACGGAGGGGAGATCTTTCTCTCCTTCTCTCCCGCCCGCTCTGCCCCGCTCCCCGCTGCGACTCACCTGTGAGCGCCCCGAATCTTTCAGAACGAGTACAGCGGTACTCGGATAAGGCACATTACTCGGACGAGTAGTGCTTATCCGAGTACGTTCGCTCATCTCTATTAATTATGAAATGATATACTTGCCTATGAAGGAGAAAAGACCTCAGAAAGGTATACTAGACCACATTCTCAGAAATGGCAAGCCCCCTAATATGAGTCACATTCAAAACGCCCTCCAATTTTGTGCCCTTGAATAATGAGTAGGGCATAACCAGAAAAGTGCCCAATAAGTGCCATATAGGAAGGAAAACAAGAGCTGAGAACTTGATAGGATAGTAGTAGCCACAACAGATAAAACATTGTGACTCCACCCCCAAAGGGCATACGTCTAGTAAGATATAGGGGAAACAAGTGCAGCCACATATGGCACACAAGGTGGGAGGTGAACAAAGATGTCAGCATCATGAAGTTGCAACAGGGATCTGGTGAAACCTTGGTGGAGGAGGACAAAACTGAAGGCCAATGATTGAATCTTAATTTCTCTTTATTAAATCCAACAATAACACGTTCAGTTTTGTCCTCCTCCAAACCTTGGTGGAGGAGGACAAAACTGAAGGCCAATGATTGAATCTTAATTTCTCTTTATTAAATCCAACAATAACACGTTTCAAAGCAAAATAGCCTCTTCTTCAGAAAGCTTGGATGTACACTAGAGTCTGTGAAAGATGCACCTTTTTGTAGTGGGATGACTTTGGTTAAATTTCTACAACTAGGCACTACTACTGAACTTCTTTCACTGATTGTAGTGAACACCCCCAGATTTATGTAAAAGAGGCTGTTTTGCCTCAAAATGCATTATCTGCTGACTATAGTAAAGATTAATTAACCCCTTAGTGACGGCCCCATTGCCTTTTTACGTCCTAGCTAAGTGGGCTTTAATCCTCAGGGGTGTAAAAACATGCTTCCTCTGAGGATTAAAGCCACGTGGGCTGAGGACGTGACAGCTCCATGCTGACAGCTGCCGAAGGTAGCCGTCAACCTGGAGCTGTCAAGCGGGGCCGGGATATCCGTCTTCTGTGCATGCGCGCCTAAGGAAAAATTATGGTGCATGCACTGAAGACCAGATCGGCGCGGGGGATTTGAAATCTCCTGGCTCTCGGCTGCTGAAGGTAGCCGTGAGCCAGGAGTTGTTATCGGGGACTGCGGTGACCGGTCCCTGGGCCCATTATCATTGCTATCCAATAGATAATAACGATCATGGAAAGGTTCAAAAAAGTTTAAAGGGGTTGTCCCGCGCCGAAACGGGTTTTGTTTTTTTTCAACCCCCCCCCCCCCCCCCCCCGTTCGGCGCGAGACAACCCCGATGCAGGGGTTAAAAAAGATCACCGGACAGCGCTTACCTGAATCCCCGCGCTCCGGTGACTTCTTACTTACCCGGTGAAGATGGCCGCCGGCATCTTCTCCCTCCGTGGACCGCAGGGCTTCTGTGCGGTCCATTGCCGATTCCAGCCTCCTGATTGGCTGGAATCGGCATGTGACGGGGCGGAGCTACACGGAGCTACACGGAGCCCCATTGAGAAGATAAGAAGACCCGGACTGCGCAAGCGCGTCTAATTTGGCCATTAGACGGCGAAAATTAGACGGCAACCATGGAGACGAGGACGCCAGCAACGGAGCAGGTAAGTGAAAAACTTTTTATAACTTCTGTATGGCTCATAATTAATGCACAATGTACATTACAAAGTGCATTAATATGGCCATACAGAAGTGTATAGACCCACTTGCTGCCGCAGGACAACCCCTTTAAGTTTCACCTTCCCTCATAGATCAGATTCCATGAGGAGAGGTGAAAATACTCACCCCAATCCTCTGCTATGTCCTGCGGCGATCTGGTCCTTCTAGGACCCAATGTCGTTCCCTGCGCATAGATTATATCCATGAAGGGAAATGAAATTACATCTGTGGACCTTACCCCGGCTTCTGCGCACACACCCATCGCCAAGATGGCAGACGCATGCGCAAAAGCCGCAGATTACCAGGGTAATTCAAAATCTTCCTGCTCCTGACTACCAAACGTAGCTGAGAGCCTGGAGATTTCACGAGGGGCTGCGGTACATGGTCCCTGGTCACGTGATCGCCGCTATCCAATGGATAATGGCGATCACGTAAAAGTAAAAAACTGTTAAAATTTCACCTCCCATCACGGATTCGAACTGTGAGGGGAGGTGAAATTACTTACCTAAGGCCTCTAGCGATGTCCCCCAATGGGATCTTTATCCACAGACCTTTCCCTAACTTCAGTACATGCACCTGTCGGCAAAATGGCGCACATAAGCGCAGAAGCGGGGGAGGGCCAGGGAATTAAAAATCTTCTTTTTCCTGACTACTAAAGGTAGAGCCTGGAACAGTGACCGAGGCCCCCGGTGAGTGGTCCTCGGTCACGTGATCTTCATTATCCAGTTGAAGCGTAATACTCCTTTTGGTTTTGGGGTGAAAGTTTTCATTCATATATGTGCTGTACAAAAAAAACTATTTTTAAAATGACATAGTTGCCAAAAAAATGAAAATAGTAATTTTTTATCTTCTGCTTTGCTTAGATTCATTCAAAAACTGTGGGGTCAAAATACATAGTACACCTCAAGTTGAATTCTAGTTTTCAAAATGGGGTCATTTGTGGGGGTTCTCGGTCGTTTTGGTCACTCAACGGCTCTACCAGTGTACTAGGGGGCCTAAATCACTTTCAAGCAAAATGTCTGTTCTGAAAAACACAGACTGCTCCTTTTGGTTTGGGCCCTGTTGTGCATACAAGCATAAGATTAGTTCCACAATGGGTATGTTTCGGAACACAGGACAAACAGGGGTATCCATTTTGGGGTGTAAATCCTCATTTTCATGTGCACTATAGAAAAAAAATTTCTTTGAAATGACATATTTGCAAAAATAGGAAATTTTATTTCTTTCTCCTTTAATTAAATTGCATTAACTCCTGAAAAAAAAACTGTGGGGTCAAAATACTCCTGACCCCCTCAGTGAGTACATCAAGGGGTGTAGTTTTTTAAATGGGGTTATTTGTGAGGGTATCTATCATTCTGAAATTTCACTGAGTTGATCCTTTTCTTTTTTGTTTAAAATATAACTTTTAATAGTAAATCTATTAAAAACCAACTTGACCAGGCTTCAACTAACAAACACATAAATACAACAGGCATCATCCGGATGGCAAAATAAATTGTAATTTGGAGGGGAAAAATCACTGGAACCTCCAAAAACGTACTCGCTTCCTGTGTTTAATACTATTTTCCTGTGCACACGGAAACCTTAAATATATGAGGGGCACAACAGGAAACCCTTTTAGGGCTATACCAATGTTTCTGACCTGCTTGACACGGCATTCAGCTAAAAAAGGCCAGAAGCATCTCCATGCACAAAAATGCCTATAGTCCAAATCGCTCAAGACCAAAATTCTCCCTAGGCTGATTCTGAAAATAGATCACTCAAGAATATAAGGATAGGTAATTCCCCGATTTGACAAGAAACTAAATACTGGGGGATCCTTTCCAGATGACCTAGATGTCAGAGTCACTTGGATATGCAAAACCTTTACAGAGTTATTCTATGCTAAAGTGACATGTCAGATTTTTCAAAATTAGGCTCTGTCACTAAGGTGCAAACAGGCTTCGTCACTAAGGGGTTAAGCTTCACTTATTGCTATCCCTAGGCGGTCTTCCACTTAGGTTGTACCAAATCCTAGTCCTTTTCTTTAGACCCTCTTGCACTTAGACTTTCAGTCACAATACACCCTGAAATAATGACAGCCATAGGCCCCCTATATTTGTTAACATCCCAAATGCCCCTTTGCTAAGCTGGGCCACTGTAATCATACCATTGGTGACTCAGTGGTGGCAGAAAACACGATGATGTCCTTGGTGCTTGCACAGTAACGGAAGTATACTTGCACTACTGTGCAGGCAGCAAAGACTCTTCCACTACTCTTCCAATAGTTCAGTATATCACTCCCTTTTCCAGAAGACTCCTGGAGATTTCAGAAGAGTAGATGTGTATGATTAATATGTGTTTCTGTTTATTATATGCCATACATATAAATCATGGATTTAAAAAAATAATGCAATAATAATAATAGAGGTAAAGTTAACTAAGTGCCCTCTTCAAAATCATTATTTTTAATTCCTTTATTATTAGTCTTGTTTTCTTATTTTCCTTGAACATTCTGATACTGATATCCTCTAATAGTATAATCTTGAACTTCCTGCTAGGATAATGGGCTCTTCAGGCTATTGAGCAATGCCTCGTTGATATTTCTATGAGAGTATCAAAACCCATTGCTGTTTGGCAGAAATGCAGAACTGTCTTTGATGATGGATGCAAGCTTTGATCTGCTGCCTTGCACAATCCTCCAAGAAGCAGGTATTTCTCTTGTGCATATTTTATTACTTCTTTCCACATGAATTTCTCAAGGTCAGTTATATTGTAAATAATGGAAAAGAAATACATACAGTGAATACTAGTAAAAGGGACCTAAAATGCCCCCATTGATGCCTGGGCTGCGGGCACTACAGTATAGTGACAGACATGCTGATTTCATGTGTTCCACCAAACCTGCCTGCGCCACACTGAACAAGCAGCGCATGCGCGTGATGTCATTCGGAAGTCACAGTACTTAGGCCTGATCCCTCAGGCACATTTGTTGGAACACATGCTGTCTCCAGTGGGCAGAGCTGGAGGCATCATTCAGGAAAGGAGAGACCATTTTTGCGTTAAAGAGACAGGGAATAAGCCTGGACCGCTTGCAGAGGTGGACCACCCGTTGAATGGTCCACCGCTAATTTGCATATGGTGAGAGAAGAACTTTGACAGCGATATCTCAGGATGGGAGCCTCGGTTGAAAAAATAAAAGGTACCACTGAATTCCTTGTTTAGACACGCAAGCACATATATTGCTTTAATAGGACAAAAATAACAATACAGATTTCCTTTAAACTACTTAATTCTACAACCTCAAGGCAATTTGTTTTCACAATGACAAAGTTGGAATGAGTTGCGTGTAACTTTGTACCGTTCAGAGTAATCCTTGTGGTTCTGGTATTTTAGGAGCAAGAATAGGGCAATGTAGGGCATACATTGTGGTATGGGAAGAAATTGCGGCATGTCCTATATTTGGGCATTCCCTCGGATTGCATAACCCATTTAATTCAATGGGGCCAGCACATCACCACATGGCATTTGAGGTGCACACGAGTGTGATGTGATACAAGGTTTACCCACTTTAAACAATGGTAAATACTCTGTGATCCTCCATCACGGCTTTTTGCCAATTCCCTGAAGTGATGAGAGGTGGTTTTAACACAAAAACACCTCACATCCGTGGGGACATTGCATGTTGGCAGATACGATATCGAGCCAAGTTTCACAAGTTTCTCCTATGAAATTGGAGGTATATGCAGTGTGGCATTAAGGATTAGTCACTCTCTTGGAACTGCCATCTTTTCTTGCAAGACGGTTGACACAGGCTCAGGAACTCAGTCCACTACCAGAAACTTCTTCAAAACTTGCTTCTGCCAGGTGTATTGCATCATTTCTTCACAGCAAATCCACAGCACTTAGCATCATTACAGTGCATAGGAAGATACAACAAAATCCTGGCCATCTGGCCTCTACCTAAACATTTAGCAATAGCCTCTCTACAATTGGCCTAGCACCTTAAAACTATACAGAAACGGTGCATATACCAAGAGAAATAATATATCAGCACAGAAGACGACTCTTGCTCTGTCATGTCTTTTGGTTTGTAGTGTACCACACAGAGCCTCTCTCTTCTTTCAGCTTAGGAGCTCAGAAGCTTCACATCACAATCCTGTATCGGCACAGGATGCGTCTCATCCTCTTTCATGCATGGTGTTACGTCCGCCAAGGACGTGCTGGACCTGCACCTGCGATTATGCACAATAATAGCCCAAAGTGCAGCAACTGAAATAAATAACACAAAATAAACGGGAAGTCTTTCCCTAAATACGTGATGATGAGGGAGAGGGCCCTGCCTAACATGGCAGACTGATCGCTTCGATAGATGCGGGCCTGCACTCGTTCCTGGGGCCTAAGTAACCCTACTTGGCTAACAAAATAAAGGACAAAGCAAACCCCAAAAGGAAACACAAATGAAACACCACTCTTAGCTGGTGATGAAGCCACAGCACACAGAGCCGTCCTCTGTTTACGTCACAGCAGAGACCACGCTGTCCATGGGAGCCACTTACTACCAACTCAGACAGTGAGCAGCTTAACGGTAGCAGCTCCTCGCCACTTCTACTTTTCTTTATATGGAATTTAGCCGTTTGCCGTCGGCTGCTTGAGGACGGAGCTCCTGTTGAATCTCAGATCTCCCTGCAACACTGGAAGATACTGCTGGTGAGGTGAGCCCATATTTCTTTTTTGGCTTAATCAGACAGTGAGCAACTGGCAATTCACAGCACCTTAGCTTAGTATCCAGCCTAGGTAAATACCCAGGTGATTACTCACAGATGTGACTATATTACATCACACCTAGTGAGCTAGAAGGTGCAGAACCAAGTCTAAAACCCGCACCGGACTTAGTCAATTCGGCAGTAATCTCAGCATTGCTGCAACACATGGCCTGTCTTCTCAGGAGGATAACTAGAGAGAAAGCCTTGGAGCTCAGAAGGCTACCTCTAACAACCTCCCACCTCTTTTTAACTAGGCCTCTCAGGTGGAGCATGATAAGACTATCACACAACAGAGAACCCTTCTCTATTGACCATTTCCCTAAACTATGGCCTTCTAGTTGCTCAAACTCGCCACTGCAACAGGAAGTACAATAGGGCGGTAGAAAGGTCTGTATTCCATATATTATCTCTGCACAACTCAGAGGTTATACAAAGTGTAATACACTTGCATGCATAAGGTTTAGAGGGTATTAAAGGGATTGTCCAGGCATAGAAAAACATGGTTGCGTTTTTCCAAGAACAGAGCTACAGTGTACCTTTCTACAGGTTGAGTGTGGTATTGTTGCTCGTCTCTATTCACTGCAGTGGAAGACAGCAGCCATGTTTTTAATCCTTGACACCTCCATTAAGTAGTGAGATCATATTCTGCCTGCATTGTGTGCTGAGAATATGCACTGTACAATTTGCTTTTCAGTATCAGAACAGGCATTAATCAAAATCTGTGGTATAGAACATAAATCACAAAAATTCTTTTTCTTTTGGTTATGCCTATGTGTCTTTCTACATTCAAAGTATGGATTCCATGACACTGTAGATTCTTCTCCACTCTATCTGATTTGGTTCATTTTTGGCTGAGCCAGCAGGTTATTAGGCCTCACGTCCACTGGGTAAATGGAATTGCGGATTCCGCAGTGAATTTTGCCCATAGGGAATCATTGCCATCCGCGGGTCCATTAAATGGATTTTTGCACCCGCGGATGGCATTTTAAAAGAATTGCGTTTTTCATGCGCGGGAGAAAAAATGCGGCATGCTCCATTTGCCGCAGAAACCGCGCGGATCGGCAACATTACTATCACATTGATAGCAATGCGTGTGGATATCTGCATGCAAAAAAGTGCCATTTAAAGCAAATCAGATTGCATACTGGCTGGTATGTAGAAATATAACTACGTTATGGGGCTCAAAGGTAAGGGAACGGGGAGTCTGGGGAGCTGTTTCATACTCACTGGGTGCTCCATTCCTGCGCTGTATCGCCACGAAGATGGTGCATGCACACAGCTTGGCTCTTTTCAGACAGCTCTGTGCATGCATGTGCTCTCCCATCAATCTATATGAGAGTGCGCACACAGAGCCGTCTGGAAAGAGTCAATCATTCGGTATGTGCACATTAACGTCATAGGAACACAGCACTGAAATGGAGTACGAAACACAGCTCCCTGGACTCGCCTTCCCCTCACCTTTTAATCCCATGACGTACTTATGGGGCTCCAAGTTGATGACAGGTTCCCGTTATTGTGCTGTGGATAAATGCAGTGCATCTGATAAGGACAGGTTCACATCCATAGCACCGCCCCTAGTATTAAATTTGAGTATAAAAAAAACTAGTAAAAAGTCCTAAATTTATGAGGACAGGCATTTTGCACGCCTATCTTAATATAAAGCCTGCTGAAGTTGCATGCACCAAATATTTTAAAAGGCATATACCTCTTAATAAATTTGGCACCTCTTTTGGCAGTCCTCGCGTCAGAAAATTAAACCTAAGTCAGCCACCAGTTAGTATAGAGTTGCGCCACAATTTACGCCAGCTTCAGGAGTAAGTTACCTTAATCTATCAAGCCCTGGGAGACCACACTTGCTTACTTTTTGGATAAGTGGTGATTGAAGATAAAAATGGAAAAGTTGTCAATTTTTGTTCAAAACTCGGCAAACTGATCTTGAAGTGGATTCCACCTTCATTCGAGGAGGTGAAATCTGCTGTGAAAATCTGGAGCATAAACTGATGGCAGGTCACTTTACGCTGCCGATTTTTTTTCTGTGTAGATTAGATTCCTTGAACCTTCATGCACAATCCCTTTATTGTAGAATGCTGTTGATTTTCTGCAGCCTAATTCACTGAAAAGGACCCACTAGAAAATCTAATTTTTATTATTAAAAAATAACTTTTATTTATCCTATTAAAAATTGACAAACATATATGACAACAAAAATTTTTTTAAAATAATGCCTCCGTTATCAATGCTGTGTTAGCAAAGAATAACAGTAATTTTGATATTTGTTATTTCTTTTGTGGAGGTATAAAAGTGTAATAGGGAACACCCTGAACTTGGTCTGTTACCCAGAGATACAAGGGTTACAGAGTAACCAGTTGGCCCAGATTCGGCCTTGACTGTATTAAGGAATAAACCGAAGGTCTCGTATAATTATTCCACTACTTTGGTGCAGTTTATTATAATTTGTTGAAACTGGTACACACGTAGTTATTCACAAAAAAACGTGGATATTTAGGAAGATATTGCACTCCTAAGGCGCAATGATTGATATTTTTTTTGCAATCGATACGCCTTCTTTTGTTAAAACGATCGACGCGTTTCCTCGGCTCCTAATTATTTAGCCGATTCATCAGGATCAAAGTATCATGTTGTATTATTGTCCACTCAGGGATATATAACTGGGTGTTTACAAGATCGCACGAGGGGCGTGATGCTCAAATTACGATAAAGAGCAGTTAATTTTCCTAGCAATAATAGCCCACTTTGGTTACCAAGTTAGAGGCTACTTTACTGGAAAAAGATGTTTGCTCAGATACAGATATGCGATTGAGTCTATGATGACGTCTGATGAGTTTAGGGCGCAATCATAGAAACATGTAATGCACTGCGGTGCTGTCATGCGTGTTATGTTTGCCGTTAAAGAGGCAATTATAGATGAGTGTATATGTTTCCACCATATAGTGCTGTAAGGTTATTCAAACGCCGAGAATGAGCTGAGGTAGCTGAATGAGCTAGATAACATTGCTCATTGAAAAGTCAGCTAACCACTGTATAGCTCAAATGAAATAATTGAGGCGCTATGAATCAGCTAAGGTAACTGACTGAATGAGCTAGATACTATTGCTCATTAAAGGTCAGCAAACCACTATGTAGCTCATTGCAATTGTTCAAGTGTTATGCATCAGCTGAGGTAGCTGCATGAGCTAGGTGATATTGCTCATTGGGGGTCAGCTCACCACTATATAGCCCATTGAAGTTATTCAAGTGCTATGAAACAGCTGAGGTAGCTGACTGAGCTAGATAACATTGCTCATTGGAAATCAGCTAACCTCCTAAGTTGATTCATGCCTATGCAAACGTTTGGAGTGTTTAGCTTGATGTTGCCCACTCCAAATGTACATACATACACACACACACACAATCGCAGAGCAACCGCTGAGATCTGTGTCTCATGATATTCTGGCTGATTTCCAATGAGCAATGTTATCTAGCTCAGTCAGCTACCTCAGCTGTTTCATAGCACTTGAATAACTTCAATGGGCTATATAGTGGTGAGCTGACCCCCAATGAGCAATATCACCTAGCTCATGCAGCTACCTCAGCTGATGCATAACACTTGAACAATTGCAATGAGCTACATAGTGGTTTGCTGACCTTTAATGAGCAATAGTATCTAGCTCATTCAGTCAGTTACCTTAGCTGATTCATAGCGCCTCAATTATTTCATTTGAGCTATACAGTGGTTAGCTGACTTTTCAATGAGCAATGTTATCTAGCTCATTCAGCTACCTCAGCTCATTCTCGGCGTTTGAATAACCTTACAGCACTATATGGTGGAAACATATACACTCATCTATAATTGCCTCTTTAACGGCAAACATAACACGCATGACAGCACCGCAGTGCATTACATGTTTCTATGATTGCGCCCTAAACTCATCAGACGTCATCATAGACTCAATCGCATATCTGTATCTGAGCAAACATCTTTTTCCAGTAAAGTAGCCTCTAACTTGGTAACCAAAGTGGGCTATTATTGCTAGGAAAATTAACTGCTCTTTATCGTAATTTGAGCATCACGCCCCTCGTGCGATCTTGTAAACACCCAGTTATATATCCCTGAGTGGACAATAATACAACATGATACTTTGATCCTGATGAATCGGCTAAATAATTAGGAGCCGAGGAAACGCGTCGATCGTTTTAACAAAAGAAGGCGTATCGATTGCAAAAAAATATCAATCATTGCGCCTTAGGAGTGCAATATCTTCCTAAATATCCACGTTTTTTTGTGAATAACTACGTGTGTACCAGTTTCAACAAATTATAATAAACTGCACCAAAATAGTGGAATAATTATACGAGACCTTCGGTTTATTCCTTAATACAGTCAAGGCCGAATCTGGGCCAACTGGTTACTCTGTGACCCATGTATCTCTGGGTAACAGACCAAGTTCAGGGTGTTCCCTATTACACTTTTATACCTCCACAAAAGAAATAACAAATATCAAAATTACTGTTATTCTTTGCTAACACAGCATTGATAACGGAGGCATTATTTTTAAAACATTTTTGTTGTCATATATGTTTGTCAATTTTTAATAGGATAAATAAAAGTTATTTTTTAATAATAAAAATTAGATTTTCTAGTGGGTCCTTTTCAGTGAATTAATCTATACAATACTAGAACCCTACTGTCTCAGTGAATAAATGATTTTCTGCAGCCAATTCAGCAAACTGTAAACCTTTTAACCTCAGAGGCTATGGACACCTTTAGATGAATTCAGTTGAACTTTGATTTGATTACGAATTGGCTTAGAAAATTCTTCAGATGAAGAGAGGGACTAGAGACCGAGCCATCAAACAGACAGTCTGACGGATGTGTATTCTGCGGCCTACTGTGTATTGGAATTGGGCCAAATGTTTAAAAAAAAACTGCTATAAAAAATACTTTCAGCCCAAAATACATGCAAATAAATTCAAAAAATTAATCTAGAGGTTTCCATAGCCTTTAAGCAGTGCTATGTATAATAGAGTGGGTCTTGATCAGCGTACCCATCCCTTTCTTAACTGCTATATGTCCTTACGAGGTTTATAGAAAGAGATTTTCAAAGTGGACAACCAGTTTAACCCTATGATTATAATAACTAGTGACTAGAGATGAGCGAACGTGCTCGGCCACGCCCCTTTTTCGCCCGAATACCGCGATTTCCGAGTACTTCCGTACTCGGGCGAAAAAATTCGGGGTGTGCCGTGGCGGCACGGGGGGTAGCAGTGGGGAGTGGGGGGGAGAGAGAGAGGGCTCCCCCCTGTTCCCCGCTGCTACCCCCCGCACCGCCACGCCTCTCCCCGCCCCCCGGCGCCCCCCGAATCTTTTCACCCAAGTGCTGAAGTACTCGAAAATGGCGGTACTTGGGTGCGTAAGTACTCGAAACGAGTACGTTCGCTCATCTCTACTAGTGACTCAAAATAATGTTTAGAGCAATGGGTTACATTTCAGAACCATCAGCAAAGAGATTATATTGTTTATATTCATTTTTGGTCCGCACAAAGGAATTTTACTGCATCTTGGAGAATCTGACTTGTAAGTAAGAGTATCTACTAGATGCTTTATTGTACCCACTGAGTGCTATCCAGAACCACAGTCAATGGCTCCTGTTTAAAATGGCTGTTGTTTGGAAGTTATGGTACCTCTTGGCAGGAGTCATTAATGTGACCATTTGTTTCCTCGATTGCCTCTCTTTAGGTTAGTTTTACAGAAACCTATTACATGCACATTTATGCGCTCATAAAATGGACAAGTGTCCTGGCCGGACTGTGGGGGTACTGACTTGAACTCAGAGCCTTGTAGGGATCTGTCATGCTCTGCTAAGGCTACCTACACAAGGGTGAGCGTGATATCGGGCTCAGAAACACAGCCCAATATCACATTTGCCAATGTGCTATTTTCACGGCGATGTGAAGCATTCGATAAAGAAATCGCTCTTGTGTGTTCAAAAGAATGGATTTCAAATTTGTGCAAGTTTTGTGCCCACTGCATCACACAAAACACGTGCAAGAGTATCGCTCATATGAGTAAGCCCTAAGACTACATTCACACCTGCATTATGACTTTCCACTTCCACTTTTTTTCCCCCATTGATTAGAAAATAACGGAAAGGCAAACGGAAAGCTTTCAGTCTGCTTCCATTCCATTAGGTTTGCGTTTACGATGGAACACATAGTCTGCAGCGCTGTTTGCTCAGTTGAAAAAAAAGGAAACTTTAAACAGAAGCAAATTGAAAGCTTTCCTCTTCACTTCCAGTATTTTGAAAACCCGTTGAAACCAATGTCTCTGCTGCAAGAACAGAACAGAGAGACAAAATTATGACTGAAGTCACAACGCGGGTGTGAACTCGCCCTAATAGGCTCATGTGAAACTAACTTTAGGGGCCACTCTCATACATGCGTTACCAAAATGCAGCGTTTGAAACCGCAGCATTTTAGGGCGATTTTGTGGTTCGCTTTTGAACACATCCTACTACATTTGACAGCGTTTTTTAAGGCACCCCTTCATTGTGATGGGTAATGAGGTGCATTAAAAAGCGCTTAAACGCATGAAAATAGAGCAGACAGCGCTCGATCTGCAAAGCCCCACTGAAATCAATGGAGGCGTTGTACCGCGTTTAGCGCGGTGTTTCAAAAGCTGCAGTAAAAAGCGGACTTTGTGGGAGCGGCCTTAGGCCGGCTTCAGACGGAATCGCATACATGCCGTAGCTCAACTTTTTTGCGCTGTGAATGAGGCTTTTTTGCATGAATGTTGGCATATTACACTGTGATTTTTCTGCTTGTAGGGCACATTTATTTTGCGCGGGGGACACAAACACACCCCATTTGAAAGGCTAATCAGTCTCATAATTTCTAGATGTGTTCTTTTTCCAGCAGAATTACGCAGTATTTCACGCGTACCCTTGCATATTATGTGCTCTTTTGCACACCCTCCATTGACTTCTATGAAGACTTTTGGTTCGCAAATAAGCAGAAAGATAGGGCATGTTCTATCTTTTTTTGAGCAGCCGAAATGCATACGCAAAATACGCATGTGAACAAACGCATTGAAATCAATGGGCTCTCTTCACTGCGTATTGTAAGTGCAGATTTTGCACGCTCAAAGACGTCCGTGTGAAGCTGGCCTTAACAATAGAAATAGCCGTTCAGATTTTACAGCATTTTCTTATTTTTGTGGTGTAAATTTGACCTAAAACAATTTTTTCATACGCCAGATCTGATTCAGCAGTTATGAAATTTGTTGCAAAGTATTGAAATCTGCAACATTGAAGAAGTGCAATGAAGTAAACCAGAAGAGAGGTAGCATCGTTACAAAATCACGTAATGCAAAATGATAAGAGCGTACTGCAATAAAATGCTGCTTCCTTCTGAAAAGAGCAAACAAACTTGCCGGTATCATGAACATAGAGTGACAATAAAATAATATTGACTCATGAGCCAATAGCTGAAGCCTTTGTTTGCAGTAGATTTTATCCTTCATTGCTCTCCCCACTTCGCTGGCAGATTTGGATTCTATTATTCTGGATGTCCTACAGAGTGTGAGTTAAACTTGTGTCATATCTCAGGCATTTTCAGGGGTGCTCTGCTAGCAGAGGTAGTTACAACCCATCCAGTCTTGGCTTATCAACCAAGGGAGATACATTCCTAAGGGCTGCTCCCTTTTTTTCAGTCACTCCTGGCTGGGAGCCACCTACAGTTCAGAAAGAGCCAGCACTGATTGAGCTTTTAGCTCAGTTTCCTCTGTGGCAGAGACAAGAATCCAGTCTCCAGTTCCTTCTCCAGCTGGAAGGCTGTCTCTCCTTAGATAGCTGGCTGTACATATTGCAAAACAGGGACCTCAGCAATGCTGACAATCATGGATACAGAACAAGAAGTTGACTACTTTATAGTCTAGTATTAAAGCAAAGAGGATTGTACAGCCTGAGAGTTCAAAGTTACTACTTTGGGGAGAGATACAGAAGTGCACAACAAGCTGCAACAATCCACTTGTCAGAGGGGGACAATGTTTAACTGGCACAAAACGTTTGCCATCTTGCCACATTGGAGGAGAGGTATGGCTTATGCTTCTATAACTCACATACGCTATGTATATTACCAAGTATGCTAAATGTTATGATGCATAGCTGGCAGCAGATGCTATGGCTATAATACAGTAATATATACATACGTTATATATATTGTAGGTTCTTCTGGATAAGAGATCGTTCACACAGGTGTATGCAATTTCGATCGGTAAAAAATGCACCGTTATGTTTGTGCGTGCTGCATGCATTTCTGATGTGTGTTCTTGTTTTTACGTCCCCATTGCATCTGTATTCACTGAAAACAAAAACCCAAAATGCCTCAATTTATGTTACTTTTTTCCTCCCACCATCTCCTGGAAACATGTTTGTCAAATGTAGTAAATATATACATGCAACTATGTATTTGCAGGTTTTTTTAATGATCCCATTGACTTTAATGGGTGATTTTGGTTCATAAATACAGACAAGAATAGGACATGCTGCATCTGACTATACCAATGCAAATCAATGGGGTTGTATGCTTTCCATATTGCGTCCGTAAAGAAATATATACATATAATATAAGCTGCCCATGTGAATGGCCATAAAGCTGATGTAGGGGATGCTGCTTGAACCTCCATGCTGCAAATCTCCATCTTGGCGTGTATGTGTGCCGAGATAGAACATGCTGCGATCTTTCTTGCATGCGTATTTCAAGCATATGCATGAGTGGCAACATTGGAGTCTATGGCAAATTGTGCATGCAAAACCCATGCACGTAATACGCTGTCACCACATACTTGTGCAAAGAGACCCTACCCTAGGAAAAGTGACTCCTCCATCAGACCACTTCACAGCCAGTCCGAATTGTATATGGAAATGCTAAAATTGGCTCTGGTATCATGTTTTTACTAAAAAAAAAACACTTGTATACAGTTAATTTATGGTAATAAATGTTATCAGACGGTAAGTGAAGAAAGTTTCAATGGTTTTATTGCTTACTAATGAAATGGCAGTAAAAGAATGCGAACATGACAATTTAATTACCACATATTTGATATTATGTATCACTTCTCTTCCTAATGAATGAGCAGGGGCAAGGACAAGGCTTTGGAAATTTTAGAATTTTTGTGATATTTCATTATAATGTAAAATGTATGGAAGAATTGGCCATTTATTTATCTTGTGTGTTTGGTTATCAGTCTGTTTGTTCCCCTACTATGTATCTATCTATGTCACCTGTTTATTAAGCTAGCTGTCTAGATCTGCATCTCCCCAAATATACAGCTTACAATTGATCGCTTGCTATAGCATCAGTGACCAAAATATCTTAGGCTACTTTCACACCTGTGTTGGAACCTCCATCGCAGATCCGGCACAAAATACCGGAAAAAATAGCACTGCGTGCAGGACTTTTTCAACAAGTAAAATGCCGGATATCTGAGCAGAAACCAAACGAACCTCATTATAGTCAATGTGGTCCGTTTGGCACTATTGATTTCCGTCATAAGATGGATTCGTTCAGCCGGGGGATTCCCCGAATGGAGCAGAAAAATGGAACCCCCGATGTAGATGTGAAAGTGACCATATTCTCACTGGTGATCCGAAGGTAGGTAAATAGGCTCATCATTTTCTTAAAGCCTGTTGATTCTGTGGATTCTATTTAGTTTCTCAAACAAGACATTTCAACCTGTCATCTACTTTTTTTCAATTTCCCTCTTCACTGAAATATCTCGAAAGTGACCGTCCAGTTTTGGGACAAAACTAAGTCCCAGGACAGGAGGCGGATGGGGTATATTACCTGCAGCTCTTGTTCTCTGCTGCTCCTCCAATTTGCCAGTTCTAGACTCCATTGTCAACTGTCCAAGATGGCTGCAGCAATTTGCTAGCTACCTAATAGTCACTGTATACTTCTCTGATTGGACAGTACTGATCATGTGAATAACTCTGGCCAGTCAGAGAGGAGGTATAGAGCTGGGTAGTCTAACACCACCAATGCACTGTTAGGGATTTGGTAGTCTGAAGATTGCCTCAAATAACTTGTATGGCCAAAAACTGGACTTGGAACTGGTGGATTGGGGAGACATCATAGAAGAACAACTGCAGGCGATATACCTCCCCTTCCCCTCAGGTCCTGGGACAGAATTTCGCCCTGAAATCGGAGGGTTGCTTTATTCTGGTAAAATTCAAATTTTTGTCATAACTGCAATGAAGAAATTAACGCATGTGTCCACCTGTCATTTTTCCTGAGTTGTTACCTGTTTAATAGTGTAGTGCAGTGTTTCCCAACTCCAGTGCTCAGGGACCCCCAACAGGTCATGTTTTCAGGATTTCCTCAGTATTGCACAGGTGATGTAATTATTGTCGGTGCCTCAGACATTGCCACAGGTGTTCTCACTATAGGATATCCTGAAAACATGACCTGTTGGGGTGCCTTGAGGACTGGAGTTGGGAAACACTGGTGTAGTGTATAAGAGTGCATTCACAATTTTGCGGGTTGTTATTGGAAAGAGCCAGCAAGCAATTATAATAACCAGTAGAAGTGCAGAGTATTCAGATTACAGTGGTTCATTATTATTATTATAATAGTATAAAAGTATTGCAGTGCAGAGTTGGTGTGTCTCTGCACAATTCAATGCCATTTTACAATATATTGTATTGTAACTTTATATAGCTCTACAGGTAAAGATGTAGCTGCTGTCCAGTATTGGGAAACAAGAATCTGTTTGTTTGTTTTTCCGGACAGAACACCACACCTGTCCATAGGCTGTGGCTGGTATTGCAGTTCATTCTTATTCAAGTGAATGGAGCTGAGCTGCAGTGCAACAGTAGATACGTTTGAACAGATGCGGTGCTTTTTTCTGTTCTTGGACACAGAGCAGCGGTTAAGTAACAAAATCGGCTCTGCTATGTCTGTACAGAATACAACATACTGTAACCGTAAATGCAAGACACCTTAGGACCCTTATCTAATTACAAGTGACTCTCAATCTGTCACCCCCTTCTATGATCCTATGCCGTAACTGCGTATATGTAGAAGAAGAAAAAGCCTGTCTAAAGTAGAAGACCCCTTTACATAATAGTTATCCCTATGAGTAATTGTAATGCCAATAGCATTATGAATTAGATGGAAATCAACATATAAACATCCCCGGAGAAGTTAGTTTATATAATGGTAATTGTAGGATTTTAGCAAGGAGCTGGATCAAAGGGATTGTGGAAACAGCAAGGTGCCATTGTGCAAATGATGTCCATCCTACACCCTATAACATCTGTCCAAACAGGACTGCAAACTCTTAAATGACGGTGACTCACAAAAACTGCGGTCCCATAAATGACCTTATCTCAGTTGATCATAAACCATAAATTCTAAAAACAATGTTTGTTTTTCTTCTAAAGCCTCAATTTAGGAAAATAACTTGATGAAATCCTTTCAACTGACTGTTAACATGTTATAATCAGAGTCCTCTTCACGGTCAATAATGGACATAGTGCAAAATCAAACAGGGGTGTTTGTCCCAAAACACAACTTTTCAAGCTGGCTATTTCCTTTTGACATAAGAGTTGTTGACGTCTTATCCTTTAATCTTCTTTAGTCTAGTCATAACATGTCCCTAACATCTTATCAGGCTAGACACTTTAAGGTGTGTATTTTCGCTCCCACTAACATCCACACAGTCAGTAATTCTATAGTAATTTTATACAGGACACTGCAAATGTGTCAGTACAATAGGTGATGATGTGCGGTCTTAATCAGTGAACCCAATGCTCAAGCTGCAGAAACACAGTACTACATCACCATAGCCACTTGCCCATTTCATGTAATCCTGCTGTTACTTGAATCTGGTATTCTCATGCGTTGACCTAAAACTAAAAGATAACAAGGAGTTCATTGGCTAAATCTATTGACACTTGTCTCAGATCCGGTTTGAATCCCATTGTTGGAACATTGAAAAGTCAATAAGGTATTCTACATCTCAAGTACTAAATGCCCCCATACACCGTAGAGTTTAGTCATCCGAATACACCAATAACAGTGGAGCCAGATGACTCTCTAAACTTTATGGGTGCAGTGCAACTTTCTCCCGACAGAAGATTCCGAGGGGAAAAAAGGATTAGGGACACTGAGTTTCAATAACCAATGCTTTTGTTTCCCTTGGAGATAAGCTGGCACCAGAGCTGTCTGGTTGTGGCTCAAGTTCCTAAGGCCACCTGCAGACGGCCGGGTCGGATCCCGCTGCGAGAATTCTCGCAGCGGGACCCGACCCGAGCCCCTGCAGGGACCAGCGCGGTACTCACCTGCTCCCACAGCTCCGGCTCTGTGATGTGCCGGCTGCCGCCCAGCCGGTGCATGCGCAGACCGGAGCCAGCAGCCGGGGAGTGACATTTCTGTGCAGGGCAAATAGAACATGCCACGATTTGTTTTCGCGGCCATCTGCATAGGATTGCGTTTTTTCTAACGCAATCCTATGGCAGCTTCCATGGGCGGACATTCTGCTGGAAATACCGCTGCGGAATTTCCGCCCGTATGCAGGGGGCCTAAAGGTTCTTTTACTCGGAATGATTCGTTCGGATTCCCGTGATCCAGTGAGAATCTGAATGATTAGCGTTCAGTGTAATTGCATGCCCCGACTGAACGATGAACGAGAATCGTTTGTCTTGCAGTTTCTGCATGAAGAAAACTGAATGACAGATCATTCAGTGTAAACAGGCAGTCAGACACTTATGAATGACTGCCTGCTTACTGTGAATGAAGGCAGGCTGGTCAGACAATAGTAGACATGGTAGCCCTGGGCCTGGTGAAGGCTCCCAAAGATGCCATGTATTTAACCCTATTAAGCTCTGTCTGTGGCAACCCTCCAAGCCTGGACAACCAAAGATGGCTGAACCGCTTCTCTGATTATCTGAAATTAGTGTATTACGGTAGTATGGAGGGTCACTTAAATAGTTGCACATTAAAAATACAATATACTGCAATGCTAAAGTATTGTAGCATATTGGAGAAGTGATCAAATGATTGCAAGTTCAAGTCCCCCAAGAGGACTAAAAGAAATGTAAAATTAAGTTAGTTTTTTATTTTTTAACTAAAAGTTAAAAATATTACATTCACAAGAAACTTTTTCTATTGTCCCACACAACAATATAAACAATAAATATAATTAGTATTGACATGTCCAATAAAACCTGTATTATTCGCCCTACACTGTGAACATTGTAAAAAAAGAAAAAGCATAATGCCAGAACTGTGTATTTGTAATGCCTGGGTGTATCCAAGAATGGTAGGAATAAAAACTACAGTTTGTCCCACAAAAACAAGCACTTACACAAAACCATCAACTTATAATAAAAAAGTTATGGGGCTCAGAATATGACGAAGACAAGTAATTTGCGTTTTTAATTTAGTAGTAAAACATAAAAAATCAATAAGCATTAATTATTATTAATCAATAAGCATAGTAGTGTCAAAATGGTACTGACCCATAGATTAAAGCAAACATGTCATTTTTACTGCACTTGTATATGCCGCAAAATCAACCAAAAATAGTGTAATTGTGTTTTCTCCATTTCACCCCACTTAGACATTTTTAGATGTTTTCCAATACATTATATGTTACATTAAATGGTACAAATAAAAAAATTATAGCTTTTGAAAGGCAAGGATGAAATAAATGAACCCCAAAATGGCCGGTAGTTAAAGGCTTAAAAACATCTATTGTGACCTTGACTAGAAATTGACACACTTTCACAAAATATATACCCTTGTTTATTAAATGCTAAAACCTAACTTTTACGGCTAATGCCCACGGACGGATTTATGCCGCATTCCCCGCGATGTAACTCCGCGGCGAAATAACGCAGTTATTAAGTTCTATTGAACCTTATAGCTCAGTCCTCACATATGGGATTCAGCCGCGGATTTACGCCATGGGAAGAAAATCAGGCATGTTCTATTTTACCGCGTTTTTTTGCAGTGGGAGGTCTCTATTAATAAAGTATTAATGGAGAGTGCAGAAAAACGCGGTGAAAAGCGTGTTTTTCTGCAATCGCCAGCGGATGACTTTTTTGTTTATCTCCGCAGGATTCTCGTGGCGTAAAGCCGCAGGCGTATACTGTTCCATCCATGGGCATGAGTCCTTAATCAGCAAACTAAAAGTGGAAAATCACAAACAAAACACCCTACTGTATACCGAACATCTTCAAGACCTAAGCAGAGCACCCGCCATAATCGACAGCCTCTCCCTAACATCCCCTAGCCTAGATAAGGGGAATAGACCTAATAAAGGCAGATGAATGAAGAACAAATGAACCAAAATACACAATCAAAATGGCATAAATAATCATATAAGACCTATAAAATCCAAGGTAATAATAGTGTTTGTTAATGGCAATAGTTGGCTAACAATATCTGAACACCTGAATAACCCTCCAAGTACAAATGCGTTTCCCTTTCTCTTTAGTGGATTCACCAAGGAACCCCAAAGTGCAAGAAGAGGGGTGTCAAACTCATTTTCACCAAGGGCCCCATCAGCCTTATGGTTGAATTCAAAGGGACATTTATAAGTGCTCATTCACACGGGCGGATTTGTGCTCCGTATTACTAGCATATTTTTTACGCATGTAATACGGAGAGCTTAAGCAGTTTTCATTTGCATTGGAATATGCAGACATAAGGTTTTCACGTATGTATTTTATGTGTGTGAAAACAAATCACTGCATGCCCTATTTTTGGCCGTATTACGGATTGAAATTGCCTATTAAAGTCAATGACATTGAGTTAAATCACAGTGAATACGCATGATACTTTCATAGTCACTGCGTATTTATGAATGAAGGCAGGAGAAATCTGTGCTTTTTTATGCATGGAAAAAACACAGTGAACATGCGTGCAAAAAAAAAAGTGCAAGAAGGGCCAAATGCGCAGTGAATACAAGTTTTCGGTCCTTGAAAACGCTGCGTTTTTCACGAACCAAAACTGCATACATGTAACTACTCCTGAACATAGCTGTGGAGCTCTGTGCACTATGATTGTGTTTCTCCCCTTCCATCTCTTTGGGCTTCCTACCTTGGAGGGTGGCTAGGGTGCCCGGGTAGGGTTGGCAGATCTGTGCTAGCACCTGTGAGTTGCTGAACAAAGCAATGTGAGGTGTGCGCCAGAGCTCAGATTTCAAGATGGCACCCACTCCCTTAGCTGGTGCCACCACCTCTGCCAAGTTCCGACTGTTTCCTCCGGGAAAAGTGTATAGCCAGACATTTGCATCCAGACCTCGTCACAGGCCATATAAAACAGCCTGATGGGCCGGATTTTAGCCCGCGGGCCTTGATTTGACACATGTGATCTAAATGTATCAATTTATAAACCAGACTGGGAACATATGTCTTTTTCTCAATAACAGAGTGATATCCAAGGCTCAATTGCTTCATAATCAGGTGGTATGCCGAAATTTATCATTATCCATAACCATTAGAGATGAGCGAGTGTACTCGCTAAGGCTAACTACTCGAGCGAGTAGTGCCTTAGTTGAGTATCTGCCCGCTCGTGTCTAAAGATTCGGGTGCCGGCGGCGGGCGGGGGAGAGCGGGGAGGAATGGAGGGGAGATCCCTCTCTCCCCCTCGCTCCCCCCTGCTCACCGCCGCAACTCACCTGTCACCCGCGCCGGCAGCCGAATCTTTAGAGACGAGCTGGCAGATACTCGACTAAGGCACTACTCGCTCGAGTAGTTAGCCTTAGCGAGTATGCTCGCTCATCTCTAATAACCATCTTCACAAACACAGATTTATTAAACTGGCCAAAAATATACAGCAATGCAAAACCGCAAGCGTCAGGCTAAGCATATAATTAGGGTATCATTATAATAAGTACTGGATCATCTGTGCAAAGAAAAAACAAAACAATAGCGCTTACTTAAATCTTGGCATGTACGTGCTGCCATATAATAACCTGTCGGAGGTAAGGGAGTGCGCTGTCGCTTTCTACTTGCTGTTTTATTGGCTTCTTACCTCATCATTGTTATAGCTGGATAAACAGGATGAAAACACTTTGCAATTGTGAATAGTACACTGTGTAGAATAACGTAATTGTGTAGATGTGCTATAAAAATGCCATTTTCTTCTCCAGGGTATAAAAGAACAATGCTTACAGTACTTGATTCATTCAAGCCAAAGATATTCCTGTTTGTTAATTAACTTTTATTTATTTTCCATCCATGAAACTGAATTACTTATCATAAAGCCTGTAATTATATTGGCACATAAAGGGGCACGTGTAACATTTTTACTAGTAATTTCCTGCACTGATTGGTTAATCAGTAGTACATAAAGAATAAATATGTAGTTGAACATTCATTTTCTAAATCACAACATATGCATACAGAGGGTGGACAAAAATATGGAAACACTAACGCATACCTTAAGTTACATGGGATTAAAAATCATACTTCAATGAGACATGTAGAGAATGATTTTAAGCGGATGTAATGAACGACAAATGAGAATCGTTCATTTCTTGTTCGTCGTGCAGTTTCTGTATGTAGTCAACTGAATGACGGATCATTTAGGGTAAACAGGTAGTCGGACACTTATGATGACTGCCTGCTTACTGTGAATGGAGGCGGGCTGGTTGGGATAATAGTAGACATGGTAGCCCTGGGCCTAGTGAAGGCTCCCAAGGATGCCATGTATTTAGCCCTATTAAGCCCTGTCTGTGGCAGGGCTTAAAGCAACCCTCCAAGCCTGGACAACCAAAGATGGCTGAACCGCTTCTCTGATTTTTTTAAATGAGTGTATTATGGTAGTATAGAGGGTCCTTTAATAGTTGAACATTATTAAGGACCAGACTGTTTTGTACCCTAAGGACTAAACACTTTTTAGGGATTTTACCCATATGGCGGTTTTACTACCCTATTTTTTTCTTTTAGCTATCAAAATCAGCCAAAAATAGTATAATTGTGTTTTTTCAATTTCACCCCACTTTAACATTGTTAAATGTTTTCCAATACATTATATGTTACATTAAAAGATGCAAATAAAAAAATACTAATTCTCCCACATAAAGCAAACCCTCATGTAGCTATCTTGATGGGGGAAAAAAAATTATGGCTTTTGAAAGGCAAGGATGAAATAAATGAAAACCCCAAAAATGGCCGGTAGTTAAAGGCTTAAAAACATCTATTGTGAGTTTGACTAGAAATTGACAAACTTTCACAAAATATATACCCTTGTTTATCAAATGCTAAAACCTAACTTTTAATCAGCAAGTTAAAAGTGTAAAATCACAAACAAAACACCCCACTGTATACTTAACATGTTCAAAACCTAAGCAGAGCACCCGCCATGATCGCCAGCCTCTCCCTAACATCCCCTAGCCTAGATAAGGGGAATACACCTAATGAAAAGTAGATGAATGAAGAACAAATGAACTAAAATACACAATCAAAAAGACAGAAATAATCATAGAAGACCTATAAAAAACCAAGGCAATAATAGTGTTTGTTAATGGTGATAAAATAGTTGGCTAATACTGTTTTTCCTTGAAAATTAGCTCCACCCCTGATAATAAGCCCTACCCCTATTTAAGGGAGGGTGGACAAAGGGCTTAAAATATAAACCCTCCCCTGAAAATAAGCCATAGCAAAATGAAAAAAAACCAAACATCAATACTCACCTAGCCCACAGCGTCTAAGTCTCTCATTGTGAGCTAAATCACAATGAATACACATGATACTTTCATAGTCACTGCCTATTTATGCATGAAGGCAGGGGAAATCTATGGGGCTTTTTCTGTGTTTTTTTATGCATGCATGCAAACAAAACTGCTAGAAGGTCAAAATAAACAGTGAATACACGTTTTCGGTCCTTGAAAACGCTGCGTATATCACGAACAATAACTGCATACATGTAACTACTCCTGAACATAGCTGTGGAGCTCTGTGCACTATGATTGTGTTTCTCCCCTTCCACCTCTTAAGCACTGAGCTTCCTACCTTAGATGGTGGCTAGGGTGCCCTGGTAGGGCTGGCAGATCCGAGCCACCACCTGTGAGTTGCTGAACAGATCGATGTGAGGTGTGTGCCAGAGCTCAGAATCTGTGCTGGCGCCACCACCTCTGCCAAGTTCCAGCTGCTTCCTCGGGAAAAAATGTTGAGCCGGACCTTCGCATCCAGACCTCGTCACAGGCCACATAAAATGGCGAAGCGGGCCTGATTCAGCCTGTGGTCCTTGAGTTTGAGATCTAGATGTATCAATTTATAAACCAGACTAGGAACATACATCTTTTTTTTATTAAAAGAGTAATATACAAGGTTCAATTGGTTCATAATCAGGTGGTATGCCGAAATTTATCATTATCCATAACCATCTTCACAAACTCAGATTTATGACACTGGCCAAAAATATACAGCAATGCAAAACTGCAAGAGCCAAGCTAAGCATATAATTAGGGTATCATTATAATAAGTACTGGATCATCTGTGCAAAGAAAAAATATAAACAATAGCGCTTACTTAAATCTTGGCATGTACGTGCTGCCATATAATAACCTGTCGGAGGTAAGGGAGTGCGCTGTCGCTTTCTACTTGCTGTTTTATTGGCTTCTTACCCCATCATTGTTATAGCTGGATAAACAGGATGAAAACACTTTGCAATTGTGAATAGTACACTGTGTAGAATAACGTAATTGTGTAAATGTGCTATAAAAATGCTATTTTCTTCTCCAGGGTATAAAAGAACAATGCTTACAGTACTTGATTCATTCAAGCCAAAGATATTCCTGTTTGTTAATTAACTTTTATTTATTTTCCATCCATGAAACTCAATTACTTATCATAAAGCCTGTAATTATATTGGCACATAAAGGGGCACGTGTAACATTTTCACTAGTAATTTCCTGCTCTGATTGGTTAATCAGTAGTACATAAAGAATAAATATGTAGTTGAACATTCAATTTCTAAATCACAGCATTATACATACAGAGGGTAGACAAAAATATGGAAACACGGTACGAAATGCTGGCCTTAAGTTACATGGGATTATAAATCATATTTCAATAAGACATGTAGAGACCAATTTTAAGTGGATGTAATATGACACAGATGCTGCCGGGCAGATATGAACATCTGTCCGAGCAACAAGGTTCCATTGGTTAGGGGCTTGAGTTACTCAGCTGCTCTTACCAGCTGGCTCCCAAAACCACCCAGAGCAGGACAAGAGGTGAAGTAAACACAAATTTGGTAGGAATGTTCTCAGCCTAGCAGGGGTCAAAAGGGCAGCTCAGTGCTAATGATTAAAATGCAATGCATTTCATATGGTGTTTCCATATTTTTGTCCACCCCCTGTACAATGATCCCCAAAGTGCCTTAAATCTCACTGTTGTTTGTTAGAAGTCATAATTGGTTATGTCCTGTAGTAGATCTCTTGCTACAGGACGAGCAGCTAATTTCGGCCACTACATTCTTGAGCTTGAACGATTGTATTTTTATTGTTTACAGTAGACAAGTAGGAGATATACCCTCCCTTCCAATATAAAATGGGTTCAAACCTTCCCCTTTCCTTTCCAGAAAACTCTTTATTGCAGAACCATAAGAGACACAGGGTGCACCTGGGAAATGTAGTCTTTTACAGGAAAAAGGATGTGGTATGTAGTGCTGGACCACTCAGTTTGTCCTCAACAAACTGAAAAATGGAACTGAGCCATGGGGTTGCCCATCTTGGAACAGAAAGCATATAGAAAGTGGGTGCAGAGAGTATATCTGCATTGATACGTTTTTAGGTTTCTTTAAAGGTGGATATTGGCACAACCCCTTTCACAGTTAAAATACACAAATCAGGGGCAGTCACATGCAAAATACACAAGTATTACATACAGTAAACCCAAGGTGATGTCTTCTCTAATTTGTGGAAGTTCTCTTTCCTACTCTATCGAGCCCAGACCACAATGATGACTTCTCCTGACCACTGTTGAGGCATCTTTGGCCCATCACTTCTGCAGCTATTTTCAACCTTTATAGTAACACAAATAAGTTTATATCCCAAACCACAGATAGACCTACAGTATAGTAACCATAAGTGTACTATGAGGATCCTAGGGTTGGGAAACTTGGTGAGGGTCAGTAGGTGTGCTATATGTCCTTGTTACAGACAAATAGATTTCCCTGTTCATACTTTTTAAACCCTCACATGTCATTCACTACTGAAGGCTAGTCACTTTGGTTGTAGTTTGCAGCTGTGCTATCTTTGTGAGGTAAAGGAGCTTTGGGCGTCTACATGAGCTGACCATATTTGTCATGTTCACTGCTAGCCTGTAAGCATCCATGGACAGCTTCTAGTACCGACAGAAAACTTGCCCTTAGTAAAGAAAAACATATCCAGGGCCCAGGGGGCCGATTTTCTGCTGTATGTTCATTGCATTCAAATGGGGGTACATTGCATTCAAATGGGGGTATTGCATCCTGGCAATCAGTGGGATTCCTTCTGATCTAGCAGTTATTACCTATCCAGTGGATCAGCGAAAATATTTGGTATTCTAGGAATATGCCTTTAACTAAAGATAATGTTAACCATTTGTGACTGCCAATATGCCTTTTTAGGTGGTCACTAAAGGGCTTTAATCCTGTACATAAGCCATTTACCGTGTTGCAGGTTTAACCTAGCACAGGTATCCTATGCTAAGAAGAGGTGAGGTACAGCTAACTACTGACAGCTGGGCTCCTGCTCTAACAGCCAGGAGAAAAGAAACACCTGTGTAACACCTTCATATTGTGGTCAATAGCGACTGTGGCATGTAAGCAGTTGACAGGGGCTCCTATTGGCACCCCATGATGCGATTGTGAGATGCTGATGTCTTCCCCTGGCATTCTAAGAACTGATAAAAGTCTCCATGTCTACCATGTATCCCATCCTATTAGACCTTGGCTCCGGTAAAGTCTAATAGGCTGCTATCTAAGGTGTGGTACACTGCATTGCATAAGTAATGCAGTGTACTATGCTAGCAATGGAACAATAGCATTTTTAAGTGCCCTTGAGGGACTAAAAATGGTGTAAAAAAAGTCTAATTTAAAATAAATTCAGTGTAAAAGAATGCACATTTTTCCTTGATTAAGCCTTTTTTAAATGAGAAAATATAAAAAAAATAATAAAACACATACGTATTGGCACATTTATACTCAAGCACAGTGAAAATATTATGCTATGTATCATGTACGATGAAAGACCTAAAAAAAACAATGCCAGAATGACTAGTTTTCATATGTCTTGTCCAGCTCTCAAAAAAAAGAAGAAAAAAAGCTATTCAAAACAGTACCAATAATAACGACACCTCTTCCCACAAATAATAAGACCTCACACAGCTCAGTTGGCTGAAAAATAAAAATGCTATGGGTCTTGGAATTCAGCAATGCAAATATTTTTTTAATAAAGTATTTTGTGCAAAAGTAGTAAAAAATTTAAAAAAACATAAATTTGATATAGCTGTAATCTTGCAGAGTGAAATTAAGCTGTCATATTATACCGCATGATAGAATTCTTGTTACCTCCCCAAAAAACAGAATAAAATGTGATCAAAAAGACATCTGTAACCCATCAGGGACTTTTCACACGTGGAGAATTTTTCTGCATGGTGCACTTAAAGACGCAGAAAATTCTGCACCAAAATCTGTATGTGTACATTACGGGTAAGAGAAGAAATCTATAGCAGCAGATTAAGGTGTGTCTTTAGGGCTTTTACCCACTAGCGATATTTTTTCCTGCAATTCGACAGCGATGATTATGAAACCAATGATTTTCAATGGTTTCATACACATTTGCGACTTTTCACTCCAGCTTCGCATAGCAGAGAAAAAATCTGTGATATTGCTCAGTGCCTTTAATGGGGCCAGCGGCAGCAGCGCTAGCCTCATTGAAAACATAGGGAGTATATCCTGGACTTCTGCCACAGCTGTGGCAGAAGCCCAGGATGCTATCACATTGCTTTCAATAGGGTCGGCGCTGCTGCTGCCGGCCCTATTGAATGCAGTGGGTTGTAGGCAACCCCCGCAGCATGATTTTCGAAGAAGGGCTTGAAATATAAGCCCTTACCTGAAAATCATCCCTAGCTGTAAAAAAAAAATTATATGCTCACCTCTCCGCCGCTCAGGCTCGTCCTCCGGCTTACTCCTCTGCACTGCTGTCAAGCTCTTTCTGAAAGGGCTGTGCTGATTGGTTGAGCACTCAGCCAATTGCAGGCAGCGCTTAGCCATTCATCGATGATTGCCTACAACCCGCTTTTAACAGAGCCGGCAGCAGCAGCGCCAACTCCATTGAAAGCAATAGGATAGCATCCTGAACTTCTGCCACAGCTGTAGCAGAGGATTCCTTCATCCCCACGGTCCCCGCGGGGATGAAGGAACCCTCGGCCACAGTTGTCACAGCTGTGGCAGAAGTCCGCAATATACGCCCCATGCTTTCAATGGGACTGGTGCTGCTGCTGCCAACCCTATTGAAAACATTTAGTGATATCACAGCGTTTTTTTGTGCTGCAAGGCAAGTTTTTTCACTTGCTCTCGCAGCGCAAGAAAAAAAAAACATTAGTGGGTAAAAGCCATTAGGTGAACATGTGAATAGCCCCTAATGGTTCTAATGAAAACTACCTATTGTCCTGCAAAAATAAGCTATTATACAGCTCTTTTATTGAAAATAAAAATATTGGTTTTATTTTTTAAGTGCTGTTAGTGTGCAAAAGCAGTAATACATAGAAAAAAACATATAAATCTGATACAGCTGTAATCGTGCTCATTCAGAAAAAAAATGTTGTGTTACTTTCTCTGCATGGTGAATGCTCTAAAATCAAAACTCCAAAAACAATGGTGACAATTTTGGGTCCCCACTCCCCCCCCCCAAAAATACAATTATATGTACCCCAAAGCGTGTCATTTAAAAATACAACTTTTCCTCCCCAAAAAACAAACCTTCATATTGCTATGTCGACAAAAAAGTAAAGTTATAGCTCTTACAATGCAACGATAAAAAAACCATTGCTTGGTCATTAAGGCGCAAAAACTGTGCCAGTCTCTAAGGGGTTAAAGATACAACCCGTCCCTAAACATCCACGACTTTCATGTCTGTCTTGTTCCTTTTACCTTGTGAGTTGTTTGTTTTGTTTTATATTTTATATCGTGTGAGAAAATATTTATATCGTGTGAGAAAATTTAATTGTAGGAAACTGTCTTAGTTCTATCCGATCTTCTAATACGCACGATCATACGAATATATGCTGCTTTTGTGTATGTTTGGCTCACCATACACTTGCACTGATTGGTATACTGACGTCCCGTCCTACTTTCTTTAGAATTGTGCTTTTTTGGATGAATGTGAGGTGCTGCTGCTCTCTCTTACAACTGCCTTGTTATGGTGTCCTATTCCAGTTGCGCCCGGAGCTCTCAGCCAAATAGGGATCAAAAGGGCAGCTCAGTGCTAATGGCTAAAATCCCATGCATTTCGTACGGTGTTTCCATATTTTTGTCCACACCTGTAATTTGGCTCACAAAAGTTTTTATTAATTTCATTAATACAATAAGACTAAAAAGAAGACCATAAACAGTCAACAAGGGAACATGACATCAACTTAACCCAATAGGGAACCATTTCAGGTAATGTACACAGAGCGAATAGGGGCCAAAATAAAGTGCCTGGGAATACCTAGTGAAAAATACACTTACTGTAAGGTCACCAGCTGGCGTCACGGGGAGTAGGCTAGGGATGATCCCTTGCAAAGCTAACATGCAATAGGGAGTGGAACAAGACAGACACACAAGCAGATGATCGAGGCTATGCACTGCGTTTAGCACATACCCGCGAAGACAGATGTGTATGATTGCACACCTCTTATAGACCTCTATGGAGATCTTTATGCGAAAATGCAGTAAGATGAGTCAGCTCATATTTTTTGCGCCCATGTAGACAATGGACGCAAAAAAAATATATGAGAATGAACCATTGATTCTCTGTGTTTTGCGGGTGGGAATTTCCCGCCAAAATTGCAGCGTATCACGCCCATCTGTTTAAAGCCGCCCTGAATCTGTAACTTTATTCTAGATTTAAAAAAACAGTAATTTTTAACAGCTTGCAAAAGCATGATGTGAACCAAGCCTACTACACAACTGGGCAATAAGGCTGCTGAATCTACTGCGAATTGTTTGAAAATACTGTTTTAATTACTAAATGCTTCCTGCCAGCATCCATACACATTAGCAGTTCGGGAGCTGGCAGGGTCAGATGTTTGTGTGACTTATTACTTCTGAATGATTTCTTAAGATCAGCAGGTGCGTGTGAGAATGATTCTGGATGGGTAAGGACATTCATCATCTCAGTGCAAGGGAAAGAATGTTTCATTTTTCTTCAGGATGATGCATCACTTTGTTTCCATGAACTCCGGTAAAATTCCAGAGAAGAAAAGTTGCTCATTAAACCTTACTATTTAAAAAATTGTTGCCTCGTGTACTAATAGGTGTTAGGCCACACGCACACGAACAGGTCGGATTCCGGCTGCGGCATCCAACCCTGTGCCCAGGAGGTGACCACTGTGTACGTCTGGCGTCTTAGAATCATAGAATGGTAGAGTTGGAAGGGACCTCCAGGGTCATCGGGTCCAACCCCCTGCTCAATGCAGGATTAACTAAATCATCACAGATGTCTGTCCAGCCTCTGTTTGAACACTTCCATTGAAGGAGAACTCACCACCTCCCGTGGTAACCTGTTCTACTCATTGATCACCCTCAGGGCTCAGTCACACGGGCGCATCCGGGCGCCAATGCGCCCGTGTTCCTGCAGGATAAGACGGCCGCACTGCAGGTGCGGACGACTCTCCGCAACGCCGGAAGAAAGAACACATGTCGGCTCCAGCTCCTAATATCTAATCTGTGTCTCCTCCCTTTCAGTTTCATCCCATTGCTTCTAGTCTTTCCTTGTACAAATGAGAATAGGGCTGATCCCTCTGCACTGTGACAGCCCTTCAGATATTTGTAGACGGCTATTAAGTCTCCTCTCAGCCTTCTCTTCTGCAAGCTAAACATTCCCAGATCCTTTAACCGTTCCTCATAGGACATGATTTGCAGACCGCTCACCATCTTGGTAATTCTTCTCTGAACTTGCTCCAGTTTGTCAATGTCTTTTCTAAAGTGGGGTGCCCAGAACTGGACACAGTATGCTAGATGAGGTCTGACTAAAACCCCCTGCACACAGGAGGAAATTCTGCGACGGGATTTCCCACAGAATTTACACCCGTGCCCGCCTGCATAGGATTGTAATACAAAACGCAATCCTATGCAGACTGCCACAATTTGTCCGCGTGAAAATACACGCGGAAAACAAATCGCGGCATTAGACACCCGCGGTATTTAACTACCTGCGGGTGTCTAATGCATCCCTATGGAGCGCGGATCCGCGTGCAGGAAAAACGCTGCGGATTTTAAATTACAATTTGTTAAGTGGACATGAGGCCTAATGCTGCTTTCAAACAAGCGTATTGTAACTCCGTATTTGATCCATGTTCTGTGCAACATAACGGAGCTAATGTAAATCTATTTATCTATTCACATGGCCGTTATTTTCACAGTGGTTTGGGTTTTTTTTTAAACGCAGCATGACCTGATTGTTTTCCTTTTTATGCCTTCATATTTGTATTATTTTCTATTGGCAAATACAGATCAATATTTGCCCAGTAGAAGCAAATATAGACCAACAACTAATAAAATCCTGATGACATAGTGTTGTAATGTCATCTCTAACACGTCTGTATTATAGATCCCTATTACGGACGTGTTACAATTCGCTCGTCGGAAACTGGCCTTACACAAAGCTCAAATAAACCTCGGATCTTCACCATTTATCTCTTCCTTTGCCATATACAAGACAAAGCAAAAAAGGGATACCGTAATCTAGCTACTGTTTGTGGATTTAACCATACTGAGTATATAATGTGTTAGCATGTAAGTTATTTGCCGCATAACACAAAATAAAAAAAACAATAAAGAAATTTTTTATGAGCTTTAAAATTGATAAAATTATGGTACAAAATATAGTAAAAGGAGAAGCGGGAAATGATAAAATACTGTACATTTTAGCATTTCATTGGAAAGTACCAAATCTAGACATATTCGGTGTCCCCATTACCGCAGACATTTTGTTTTCCTTTCCTGGTCAAACAAAACATAAGGCCTCATACAGCTATTTCAGAGCTAGAATAAAATAAGTGTAATGATTATATTGTGGGAAGGCAAAAACTAAAAAAATCTTTGGGTTCTGAAGACCAAAACTGGAAGGCTTTGAAGGACATCAATTGAAATTATGGGTAAAAATACAGGGGGTGGACAAAAATATGGAAACACCATACAAAATGCATGCCTTGAGCTACATGGGATTCTAAATCATATTTTAATAAAACATGTAGAGACTGATTTTAAGTGGAGGTAATGTGGTACCGAGACAACAATCGCTACGGTCTCGCCTGTCTATAAGTACTGCATCTCCACCCCTCCACCCCTCCACCCCTCCAGGGCAAGAGGTGAGGTAAACACAAATTCAGCAGGAAAGCTCTCCACCAAACAGGGATCAAAAGGGCAGCTCAGTGCTCATGATTAAAATCCAATGCTTTTCGTATTGCGTTTCCATATTTTTATCCACCCCCTGTATGTCCAAACAATTGCAAAAAAACAACTAAGAGACCCAGACATTCATTGCTTCATGGTGCCTGCACACACTATGCATGATCCACAGTTACTACATGCAAGCTGCCACTGGGCTTGGACTTACTAATCATCAACAACATGTACGGGCATGGTGGTGACGTGAATGACATCATAACTACCCCAGAAAAACTCCAAATAAACTGTGTGTGCATGTGACCTACTTGATAAAGACTGCAGGAAAAAAGGTGTCCTAATGCTGTCTTGATACACTAGACAAGATGTTATGAATCTGAATATCCTTCAATTATTAAATAATTCCAATTAAATTGTTTGAGAGGGAACAAAAAGGAGAAGATTAGAGATGAGCGAGCACGCTCGTTTAAGGTCTTTTCGAGTAACTGCTTACTCGTCTGATGAAATGCGAGGGGAAGTGGGGGTGAGCGGGAGGGAGCGGGTGAGAGAGAGATCTCCCTCACTCTCCCCCCCCCCCCCCCCCCTGCCCTGCCGCCCCCTCGCATTTGCTCGGACGAGTAAGCAGTTACTCGAAAAGACCGATGCTCTTTCGAGCACAGCCTTACACGAGCATGCTCGCTCATCTCTAGAGAAGATCAATAAACATTTCTCTTATTGCTTTTGGGGAAAGTTCTTCAACATTTTACAACTTATTTTGTTTTCACAGGGAAGAAAAGTGCCTTGTCAGAAGGGGAAGTAGTGCTAACACACATGAAGAAACTAATCAATGAGTACGAAAATGACTCTTTAAGTGCTCACAGTTTCAACGGAGATCGTTTTGATCACACAGATGCATCTTCAGATTGTCCATCTGATGTTCCAGCCAAAGAAAATAATGTATGTGAACTGCCAGTGTGCGACCCTCTTCAGCAATTCAAGAGGTTGTTCAAGTTTGAGTCAGAGGATTCGGGAGTAGAGATGCCAAGTGGAGCAAACTCACCTTCTACTCCCAAAGGTTCTGTAAAGAGTTTTGTGATGCATAGCAGAGATTCATCTTGTGATTCTGGGGTCCTTAGTGCATCTTCATCACCCACTGTAGGTCACATGGAAATAAGTGCTGGAGCAACTGTAGACGTGACCCATACTTTTCTTTCAAATGTAGAACAATTTAAAGAGCACGCAGACCACGGTAAAGAAGATGGTGACGACAATGAAAATAGTGTAGAAGATTTTATTGACTGCCAGGAGGAAGAACTAGATTTACCTCCCTGTAGCGAGGAAAGTGAATCATCAGCCATCACTTTGTTTAATACCGAGCTTCCTTCTACAATGGAGGAGGAAACCAAAGATATAGATGACTTTTACAAAGACACATTTGATGATATCCAGGATTTGCATCCATTAAAAAGATGCCCAACAAGTGACAGCCTGGATGAATATATGGACGAATGTTGCAGGCTTAGTGAGGTAAGACCATTTCTTCAACATGTAAAACACTTGTCGGTGGGACACAATGTGCCATCAACACATTAATGTTAACTAAGTTCAGGGCCAATAATAATTGATTGCAGTTATGGTTGACATGTTGTAATGCTCCGAACAGCCTATTCTTCTAGAGGCTTACTAAAACAGTTGTTATAGACAGACCAAGCTGTCTTGAATTCGCCTAAGGATGACATATACCTACTGCTTGGCTTTCCCCATTAGAACCCATCATATTATTAGCTAAAGTAACATCACATGCTTTTTCAGCCATCCTAAACTAAGCTAACTAAGGGTACTTTTACATGGGCCACAGTCACCTGAGTAATGGCTCGAAAAAGTGTTTACGGGTGACTGTCATCCCATGTAAACATGGGACTCGAAAGGGCAAGTTAGTGAGAATTGCTTGTCAGAGTCACTTGGTTTATAGCTCACCCAAAAACTAAGTGACTGTTGGCCCATGTAAATAGTCATTCAACTATGAATGGAGGTGGGTGGCCATAAGAGACCTCCAGCGTGCTCTGCCTCCATTCCTTGGTGGAAGGAGATGAGCCATAAAATCTCTATAGTGAAGAATTGTAACATAACATTGTTTTTGCACTCGGTGATACAAATGATATGCAGATGCACCTTTCCTGCTCTAGTTGTGATATAATATCTGATTTAAAAAGGGTATACGGTACTTAGCACAAAGCTCTTGTCTATGTAATTAATGAAATAGAAATTCTTGTTTTAGGAGAGTAAAGTTCAGCCAGAACCATGTCTAAGTCTGATGCAGAAAGAAGCAACACATTTCCCCTAACATTTCTGTTAGTAGGGAGGGGTTGGCCAACAATATAGCAGCTGATAGTAGTTAATTATTGACAGGTATTGGCATTGAATGCGTGAATTCTGGACATCTGACAAATAATGTCTTTGTCACAAAGGAAACTATTTGAGCTTCCCAGGTAAGTATAGTTTCCAAACCACTAAAATGTGGCGGAACTATGCGGTTAACGGAGCTTATTTAACTGCCCAACTAAACCTGTTAGTCAATGTCTGTTTGCTGTAGTAAAGCCAAAGTTATACTAAACTGCAATGAACAAGTATTTCGATATGACTTCCTGTTGAAGCAAGTGCAAAACAATTCACTAATCCTAAATCCATTGATAACAATGGGGACTAAGATCTAATTTGCACAAGGAAAGACTAGAAGCAATAGGATGAAACTGAAAGGGAGGAGACAGATTAGATATAAAGAAAACACTTTCTGTCAGTGAGGGTGATCCATGAGTGGAAAAGGTTGCCACGGGAGGTGGTGAGATCTCCTTCAATAGAAGTGATCAAACGAAGGCTGGACAGATATCTGTCTGGGATGATTTAGTGAATCCTGCACTAAGCAGGGGGTTGGACCCGATGACCCTGGAGGTCCCTTCCAACTCTACCAGTCTATGATCTTTATTCTATTTAAAAAATAAAGAGTGTAGATGAGAGAGGGGCCCATAGTACAGATCAATATGGGTACCTCGTTATGGTTTTGGCTTTTTCCATCCAGAACAGAAGCGTTTGATGCCTGTTCACCCTCCATGCCTTTTCTTCTGTACACTCTCCTCTATGATGCTATTAAATTTCTGTGTGTGCAACAGAGAGATAGGGAGCAGAATCTACTGTTTTAACTACATGGAAGAAATTCTAGCAGCAGTCTCCTCCCACTGGCTGTGGAAAGACTAAAAATTAAAATATAGCCTGCAGTGGGGAAAATACAGTAAAAAAAGCATTGTTCATTCAGCAAAAAGATTATGCTCGTGTGAAGCTGGCGTTAGGCAGTATTTTAGAAATTCAACAAGTAGTTTCTTCACAGGGTGCTTACCAAGGTATTAGTGTTTCTTAACGCCACCAGGAAGTCCTGGTGGAGTCAAGATTGACAGAGGGGTGACGCCCCCTAATACTGATTGGCTGCACAGCGCCATGGGCTGAAGGTCCTGGCAGCGCAGTAAGCACCAAAGCAAAATCTAAGAGCTTACTATGCGAAGGATACATCGGGCTGCGGTTGTAGCCACGCAGCCCCAGGTGCAACAGTCTTCCCCAGCGCCAGCACATAAGGCGGGCCTCCTTCCCCCCGATGTTAGTGTGACATATTGGCCGGCAGTACGAAGGCCACAGCGCTAGGGTAGGCGAGGGGTGACTGTGTGAGAGCTGTCCGCCGCTGTGTGCACCACCACAGCAGCAATGGGGCACAGCGGGGTGGAACTGTGGTGTGACAGGTGCCAGCGTCAACTCTGCAGGCAGCAAGGATGAAACTTACAGGCTGTGTCCGGGATCCGGGACCCATCCGGTGTGACAGGTGGCAGAGTTAACTCAGCACGCAGGCTCGGACCAGGACTGAGGGCTCATCTGGCGGTCGCCAGGGACGCATCCCTCTGAAGTGCGGCGGAACCCAGTGGTGAGAATCCATACTGTTGCGTGTGCATTGCTTTTTTAGCCGGCCGTCCTGCCTTACCATGAGGCGTACTTTTCTTGTTGCCATAACTTTCTTCACTGCTCAGAAAGTAAGACTAAGTGGAAAAGCAATCCTCAGCCTAAGGCAGAACGACCTGCAAAAAGCTAGCTATGCACACTGTGCTGCTAGAACCATGCTTGACCCAATCGGGAGCTGGGGTGTGACAGGGGGTTCTCCCTGTCAAACCCCTAGTTTCCGGTGGCATCAAGATACACTAATACCGCTTACCAGTTCCTGACTGCCCATGGATTATAGATACCCACGTGGCCTATGCCTTATAAGAAAGAGGGGAGTGAATAAAGCTTATGGCCAAGATAAGATGATAAAATCCCCCGTATGCTCATACATTATTACGGCAGGAGACTGGCATCACAGCCTAACTTGCCCTGCAGCAACATGCTATAGTAAAAGATTACACAATCGCTGCTGAATGTAATAGGTAATCCCTGTAAGGGTACTTTTACATGGGCCAACTATCAGCGAAAAATCACTCAAATGAGCAATTTTGAGCTGTAGTTTTTCAATGTAAAAGCAAGATCCAACAGGGTACTGTGCAAGAAATCACTAATTAGTCACTGAAATGAAGCAACTAATAACTGACTTCTCACTCAGTGTAAACAGGCAGTGGCTCATATATGAACGACCACCTGTTCACAGTAAATGGTGCCAGACAGCCAGAAGAGATCTACGGTACATTCCACCTCCATTCACTGAATAACTATCATTTAGGAACAATACCGTAGTTGTTGGGAACTTGCTAGCACCTTGAGTCAGGCAAAAATGACCACAATACTCAGGTACCCTCCGTAGGGGAAGGGTGCCTGATACATCTAAGGGTGACAAGCTATTTGTATGGGGGGTTGTTAGTGAAGGGCACACTGGTCCTTCACGTCCACGGCTGAGGGCATGTGCAAGCCCTTTAGAACGCATACCGAGCTGAAGTAAACATCGGTGACAGGCGTCTGAGGAGGAGTCGGTCACCAGGAGGGGTCAGTTGGTGGCCGTGACCCCAGATTGTACTATACCATGTTAGGGCCAATTCACATGGCCGTATTTTCGGGGCATGTATTGTCCATGTATTCTATGGACAACATACGACCTACATCGCCTATGACGAGTATGCATGTGCTGCCTCACAATACGGCTGTGTAAATTTGACCTTAGTAACAAATGTAGGAGAGTAATAAACTATGATTCTGTTGCATTGTCAGAGGTGTACATCTGGGTGTGGTGTACCAGCCTGGATGAGACCAAAAGAATACTCTTTTGGCATCCTTTGGTTGGATGGAAACCTATGCATACATTTGATGTCTATGATAAGAGCTATTTGTGACATACAATAATCATAGGTCTCCAATGAAATCAGCACAGAGACTTAGGGTATGGGCAAATGGCAGAATCTGCCTCAAAATCCAGGGTGGAAGAAATTCATGACTGAGCCGTGGATTTATTCTGCAGATTTGCATCTACAGTCACTGCAGATTCTGCATCAAGAATGCTTTTGGAAGTGGATTTTTGCCGCAGATTTGATGTGAATTCCACATCGTTCAGGTTGATTGATATATGTGGTTGAACATAGCCTTCGAGTTCTAATCTTTTATTTCTGAATTCATAACTGTACGCCTATGGTAATATACCCATTACTCTGCAATTTGACATTGTATATTCTGCAGTAAAATTCCAATGGACGTAAATAGAATAGAATCTGTAAATTATTGACTCGCACATAATGTGAGAATGGATATATGTCTAATTTGACGGATTCTATGGCTTGAGTTTGTAGAACCCATAGGATTAAGCAGCAATAAAAGGGATCTTGGTTCTTTGCATATTTCCTGTAATCATTAGGCTGTACACATCATTGTGGCCACATACAGTAATTAGCTGTCATTGGAGGCCACACATGACAGACTTAGTGTAGCACGGAAGATGATTTAAAAGCCCATTGCAGTCCATGAAGAATGCATTTCTTTTGTCTTGTCTTGTAACTTTTGCATGGTCCAACAAGCTACATTTTTCAACACAGGTTCTACATTGAATAAATTATTTATGGTTCAAGCCAATAAAGGCATCTTTGTTGAATGAGGCTTTATAAGCCGCCTGGCAGCGCTCCAGCTCCCGTTGCTTCTATACTTCAGAAGCTCAGGTTATCCTGCGCGCTGACAGATTGTTGCTTTCTGTTCAACCTGTATCATCGCCGGCTTTAAAAAGCAATCATGTAATTTATCTTTAGAAGAAAAAGAAAATTGTGATCAGAGATATTGTGCTTTGTTAAACATTCATTTAAAACGACATCAATCTCGAGAGAACATTGTAAACATTGAAAAGAAAATTAAACAGTATTAAAGGATTGGGTGATATGTTTACTTGGTTACACTAAGATTATTCATAGCAGATCACACATTATTAACCTTTTATATAAATAAATCTGTCAGTAAATGAAATCTGATGTAATATAAGGCTGCATAACATCGGAAAACCATTTTAGTTAAAGGGGTTGTCGACTTATAAACCATTAATGTCCAGTTCTTAGGATAGGTCATCAATAGTAGGTCATTGGGGGTCTGCCACCCAGGACCTGCGCTAATCAACTGTTCGTCGGGCAAGTTTGTTTGTTCACTGAGCTGATTTCTTTAGGAAGCAGATAGCTCTGTTCCCACTGCAGTGGGCAGACTTGGTATTGTAGGCATTGAAGTGACAGGGAATTTTACCTGCAATACCAAGAATGCCCACTGCAATGTGAACGGAGCTGTCAGAACTGATCATCAAGGGTTTCCAGGTGGCAGATCGTCATTCATCTACTATTGATGACCAATCCAAAGGACTGAATATCAATAGCTTACAACTGGACAACCCCTTTAATGTAAGGAACAGAGGACAAGAAACATGTAAAAAAATTTGATAGGAACATAAAGGGGCTTTGTAAAACCCCATTGTCCTATGACATACAGTATATCGAGGCATGTTTACCTCCTAGAGAAAACTGGCCTAAACTGGAGGATTACACTGGAGGACTTTGGATAAACTAATTGAAATAGCAGACCAAGGCGGTACATACTACATAGGCAAACCATGCAGAATGGATGCATAGACTGAGAACATGTGGATTGTCATATGGATGTTGTTAAATCACTATAGAAGTGGTCACAAAAGTCACCAGGATGTGATTATTGGAGTAGGAAAAGGAGATAGGAGATGAAAGGGCATAGCTTGTACACATTTGTATGCAAACATGTGACAAAGCATAGCTTTCTATAGCCTTCAAGATGATAATAAAACTGTCCTGATTAAGAAGGGGAAATATTCTTTATTTTAGACACTTTTAAATAAATTGTTGTTTCTTCCCTTTTTTACGTGCACTGATCAACATAACATTAAAACCTCTAATAGGTGAAGTGAATAACATTATCTCGTGAAAATAGTATCTATCAAGGTGTGGGGTATATTAGGCTGCAAGTGAACAGTCGGTTCTTGAAGTTAATGTGTTGGAAGCAGGAAAGATGGGCAAGTGTAAGGATCTGAGCAATTATGACAAGGCTGGGTTAAAGCATCTCTAAAATGGTAGGTCTTCTAGGATGTTTAATGCAGGCTACGATAGAAAGGTGTCCGAACACACAGTGCATCACAGGTCTGTGTAGCTACAAACTGATCAGAGTGACTATGTTGAGCCCTCTCTACTGCCAAGAGCATCTACAATGGGCTTGTGAGTATCCGAACTGGACCACAGAGTAATGGTCTGGGCTGTTGAATTACATTTTCTTTTACATCATGTGGATGGCTTGGTGTGTGTGTTGTCACCTAAGGAAGAGATAACAAGCCAGTGGAGGTGGAGTAATGCTCTGAGTAATGTTCCACTGGGAAACCTTGAGTCCTGGCATTCATGTGGATGTTACTTTGACACGTATCACCTACCTAAGCATTGCTACAGGTCAGGTACGCCCGTTCATAGCAACTGTTTTCCTAATGGCATTGGCTTCTTTCAACAGGGTAATGCGTCCAGTCACACTATAAAAATGGATTTGAGGAACATGACAAAGAGTTCAAGGCCTCCAAATTCCCCAGATCTCAATCTGATAGAGCATCTGTGGGATGTGCTGGAAGAACAAGTCTAATCCATAGAGGCTTCACCTCACAACTAACAGGACTTAAAGGAGTTCTTTCATTAGGGAAAGAAAAATCAATACTTACCTATTCCTCCCCATCAGTCTTCTTACAGAATCTTCTCCTGGCTCCTCCAGTCCCCCGGGTCACATCACCTCCTGCTGGCTGGATCCTCTTCTTCCTGTAACGTTACGGACATTCGCGCCTTTCTCCTTCCTGCAGGTCAGTGTACGCTACATCACTAGTGCTAAAGCGTTCACTGCCTAGCAGAGAATGCCGAAACCCAGGCCGGGCTATTGCTGGTACTGCGCATGCGTGCTGTCTTGCGGCAATAGTATATGAACACTTGCTGTGACACAGCACGCATGCACAGACTGGGTACACTGGCCTGCAGGAAGCAGAATGCCTGTGAATGTACGTTACATCACAGGAAGAAAAGGATCCGGATGGCTGGAGGTGACGTGACCCGGATGAACTGGGGGAGCCAAGAGAAGATCGGCAAAGAGAAGATCTGGTAAGAAGATTGATAGGGAAGGAATATGGAAGTATTGATTTTTTTGTTCTAATGACCCTTTAAAGGATCTGCTTCTAACGTCTTGGTACCAGATATCACAGTACACCTTCAGAGGACATGTGATGTCCCAGCCTCGATGAGTAGAGCTGTTTTGGCGACATAAGGGGGATCTACACAATATTAGGTTTTAATGTTATAGCTGATCAGTGTATAGTTTGTCTCACCCAGAAGTACTTGCCACAGGATTGTTGAGCCTTTCTCTCCGTGAGGGTTGGGGGGGGGGGGTAAATAAATATAGTTTGCTTTAGTATCTTTTAAAACAATAATTACATTACAAAAACATAACTGGAGATTCCCCTGAATGTAATAACACGTATTTCTTTGGAAATAAAATAGAAGTATTGTCCTCTGCCTTAGGCTATCGTCTGGTTCAGTAAATCAAAGCCATGGAGAATATTATAAAACTTACTCAACACTCTGTTTTTATTTTTACATCTTTATCTGCTGGAACTCATATTCACTCAAAACCATCATTTCCTGCATAGGAAATGGCCAGAGTACTGTTATTTCCACAAGAAGACGAGAACAATGTTGCAGTATTATGTCAAGCCTAAAAGGAACATTGTAGTCTTACCGTCATGTGTAGAGACTTTGTACATTATTTACAGTATATAATGTACATTCTAGGCTACAGCAAAATAAGGCTTTATTCATATCTGTGTCAGAGGCTTTGTTCAGAGCCTCTGGCGCAGATCTGATATGAAATACCAAACGAAAAAGTAATGCAGGATTTTTTTCATCTGATAAAAATGACAGACAGATGCAGAAACCGAAAAGACCCCATTATAGTCAATGTGGTCCATTTGGCGCAGTTTGGTTCTGTTATGAGATGGATCCGTTCATCCATGGGATTCCGTTTTCCTGCTCTCTTAACGGAGCAGAAAAACTGAATCCCTAGCGCAGATGTAAATTTAGCCTAAACTGATGGAGTGTTAAAGGGTCCAGAATAACAGAAGATTATAGTCAAGACAGTAGTTGTTCTTAAAGGTGGACAGTTACCAGAGCCTATTAAAACAAATGGTTTCCATTGATGTTAGCTTGACTAAAGAGAGTGAGTTCTCTTGACTGATAAGACGTCCAATAATTTAAGGTTCTGCACTCACAATACTCTATACCTAATCCCTATGTAAAGTTGTGATGAGCTGGCTTGATAACTATAGAGCATAGAAGCCGAGTGAGTAGGACAATATGTCAATACAACATGACAGACATCTTGAATAGATGTTGAGTAGAGATGAGTGAGCGTACTCGCTAAGACAAACTACTCGAGCGAGTAGTGCCTAATGCGAGTACCTGCCCGCTCGTCTCTAAAGATTCGGGTGCCGGCGGGGGAGAGCGGTGAGTTGCGGGAGTGAGCAGGAAGGAGCGGGGGGGAGAGTAAGATCTCTCCCCCTTCCTCCCCGCTCTCCCCCGCCGCCCCCCGAATATTTAGAGACGAGCGGGCAGGTACTCGCATAAGGCACTACTCGCTCGAGTAGTTTGCCTTAGCAAGTACGCTCGCTCATCTCTACTGTTGAGGTACACCAGTAAGAATGTAATGACATTTGGGCAAGAGTTCAACAATAGACGTTAGGTCAGGTTTGAGCTTGGTCAGTAGTAAGGGAATGTGTCTGAGAGTCCTGAAGTGAAGACCCCACAGCTGCCATGTATTTATGCCTGCAGCAGGGCTTAATAGACTAACGTTAAAAAGTACAATATACTGCAATGCAGAAGTATTGCTGTATACTGTACAAGTGATTGCAAGTTCAAGTTCACTAGTGGGACTGAAAAATAAAGCAAAATTAAGTTGAGTTAAAGGGGTTGTCCCGCGCCGAAACGGGTTTTTTTTTTTTTCAACCCCCCCCCCGTTCGGCGCGAGACAACCCCGATGCAGGGACGTACAGAAAGCTCACCGGAGCGCTTACCTTAATCCCCGCGCTCCGGTGACTTCTATACTTACCTGTGAAGATGGCCGTCGGGATCCTCTGCCTCCGTGGACCGCAGCTCTTCTGTGCGGTCCATTGCCGATTCCAGCCTCCTGATTGGCTGGAATCGGCACGTGACGGGGCGGAGCTACACGGAGCTACACGGAGCCCCATAGAGAACAGGAGAAGACCTGGACTGCGCAAGCGCGGCTAATTTGGCCATCGGAGGGCGAAAATTAGTCGGCACCATGGAGACGAGGACGCTAGCAACGGAGCAGGTAAGTATAAAACTTTTTATAACTTCTGTATGGCTCATAATTAATGCACAATGTATATTACAAAGTGCATTAATATGGCCATACAGAAGTGTATAGACCCACTTGCTGCCGCGGGACAACCCCTTTAAGAAAAAACCCTTTTCCCATGAAAACATTCCAAGCAATAAAAAAATAAATAGAATTGCTTGTCGCACCAGTAAAAAGCCCATTCTATTTAAATATCTGATTATTTATCTTGCATGGTAGAAGCCATAAAAATACACATTACCAGAATTACAGGGTTTTTGTCACCCCATCTCCCAGAAAAAAAAAAATAGATAAAAGTACTCAAAAGTTACCCCAAAATAGTAGCAACAAAAACTACAACTTGGCTTCACACAACCTCGTCGATGGAAAAATAAAAAAGGTATGGGGCTCAGAATATGGCAACAAAAAATAATTTTTTGTAATTAAGAATTTTTTTACATTTTTTTTTATACAAATGTGATATCGTCATAATTGTACTGACCTACAAAGAAGTGCATGCCATGTCTACTACACTGCGACGACTGTAAAAGCAAAATCCAAAAGGCAATCCCCCAATTTCGTTTTTTTCCCCATTTCACTCCTTTTAAGGTTTTTTTTTTTAAGTGGACCCGTCGCCAGCTTAATCAATGAACGTGTAGAGATTAAAAAAGTAAAAACATGAAAAATGTTTTAGAACTAGAAAACCGATTTTTTTTTAAATCAATAATAATTTCATTTCTTAATTATTCAGTAACATTTGCCAGAAAGTCCAAATATGAAAATGAGAGATTATATGGGGAATTGCCTCTCATTTGGTCAGATGATTCCTTCTAAAAAGCTATGACCACATCAGGATCTTCTCGCACATCCTGAAGCTCATACTAGAGGAAGCAAAGATGAAGGAAAGGAAAATCACGCTGTGAGGTTGTTCCCAGCAGCGGACTCTGTTTCTGAACAACTAGGATGTTATTAAGTTCCTCAAGTGGACAATGCCTTCACATTCCTCGGAGAATTGGGTGCTACGCAGGTCTGTGGTTTTCAAGGGGAATTTTGTCCCTCTCCTAGTTTTTACGTCACTTTTGTTGTTTGAAGGAAATCTGTATTACTTCAGGTGACATTAGATAGTGGTTAGGAATGCTTTGAATGAAATTGGTAGAAAGCTAATTTTTTCAAATGTCTAGGTCATTCACTTTAGATAGATGTAGGAAGTAATCCATTTTTAGAGACTGCAAACACCTGACAAGTCTAGACATACTTGAACAATGATTAAAAAAAGACCATTCTTTACTTATTTTCTTATTTCTTTGTGGTTCAGTGATGCTGGAACAATAAAATGCACAAAAGACCATAACTCAGATTCCATACAACCTACTGATCCAGTGAAAGGAAAAATACAACAGAGGAGTGAAAATGTTGTGTACCTCTCAGCAGTAGAGTAGCTCTTAGTCCATTATCACTACTAGTCAAAATGTTTAAAAAGTTATTTGCCATGGAGGAAATAGTATTTTAAGGATATAAGAGTAGAGAACATAACTGAAATACCTGTGAAAGAGGGGCCCGAGGTTGTCTGACAGCTCCTATACACATTTTCTGGACTTACTCAACTAAAAATAACAGGAACTGCCTTGGGTACACATATACTACCACTTTTGTCCAAGTGAAAAAAAAGTGTCTCCTTCCTGCGCCACATTTATGACACCTGAAACTAAAACCACACTCTCAAACAGCAACCTGAAAGACATAGAGGAACAATGTTGGCCGAATTCTTTCTAATGGCTTAGTCACACGGGCGCATCGGCGCCCTTGTGACTGAGCCCTTACTGCAGGAAGAAGACGGCCGTACTTCAGGACTGACGACTCCCCGCAGCGCAGAAGAAAGAACACATGACCGGCAATGAAGCCGGTCACATGTTCTTTCTTCCGATGCTGCAGATAGACGTCCGTCCTGAAGTGCGGCCGTCTTCTTCCTGCAGTAACACGAGCGCCGATTCGCCTGTGTGACTAAGCCCTAAATGTACTCTGATTTATAACGTCAGCAAACACTGTTTGCAAATAAAGTTCCTTCTTTACTTATTTTACTTTAACTTCACTGTACAGATACTCTTTGAAGGCCATGGAAACCTTTGTGCATGAAAAATCAATACACACATATGTTACTCCCTACAGAAGAAAAAGATGCACTTGTCTCATACTTGGTTTTCAGGTTTTCCTATATTCAAGTTTCTAGCTCAGGGGTGTTCCCAGCTTTGATGAGCTGGTCTCATGAATGCACATAATCTAAGCTTCACCTCCCCTCTCCACTCTCAGAGGCAGTTTAGTATAACCACACCCACTCAATACTACATCTATTTTTCAGTCTATCTCATCCTCTTTCTGAGTAGCTGCTGGTCCATTCCTCTTCACTGCTGATATCTGCAGACAGGGCATATATCAGCAGAAAATTCAACTGGAATTAATTACAGCCCTCTGTAATAGTAGCTTTCTCTGCTCTCTGTCCCCCTGATTTCTTTGACCATCCTCCAGCACTGTCATACAGCCCTCTGTAATAGTAGCTTGCTCTGCTCTCTGTCCCCCTGATTTCTTTGACCATCCCCCAACACTGTCACGCTGCCCTCTGTAATAGTAGCTTGCTCTGCTCTCTGTCCCCCTGATTTCTTCTACCAACCCCCGGCACTGTCATAGAGCCCTCTGTAATACCTCAGTGGAAAGGCAATGAATGCAGGTTCACATTAGAGAAGCTGACTAGGGGAGGTGCTAACCCGTCAAATTAACTCTGACTGACAAAATTTGCAAAGATTTCAGTCCTCCAGTCTGTAGTGCCTTGGAATACAATACAAGCATAGAAATGAAATTTTTAATGAAAACGAATTGCAAAACCTCTTAATTTACAAAAACACATTGATTAAAAGAAACAAAAAAAATGCAATGGTGTACATAGCCTTCAAGAGCAAGCCACAGAATTATGTATAGAAAATTTGCAACATATTATAGCAACAGCAAGGTTAACACGTCTCATCTATATGCTGTGTAAAACAATCCACATTGAATCCGCATGGAAATTGACGTTCTTGGCAGATCCACATGTAACACAATACTGAAAGAAGGGGGGAGAAAGCCAGACAAGTACAGGAGGTGAACTGTCCATCAGACAGTTTACTAGGAATTTGCATACCGTGCAGGAAGCACGGGAAACATGATATTTCTGCATTGGAGGATTTTGTGAACAAAATAAAGGTAATTTTGATCACTATATCCCACATCTTATGATAGAATTAGTTTGAAAACTCAAATCAGGTGACCGATTTTCTTTAAAGAAGGAGTTATGTAGGCAGAAAAATGTTTTAGCAAAGCTGACCTGATTACCTGCCCTTCTCATTTTGACAGTGCCCAATCTCCTACTACTCTCCACTTTTGTCGGCAGTAGAAAATACTTTCCAACACAGTGACAAGTGAGTGGGTGAGTGACTGCACCACACACTTGGTGTTGGTGACGCCCATGTAAACCAGATTTCATATTCCTATAGTTTGTTTTAAAATTAAAAAGGAAATCTTGTTGCTATGAGCAATACAGACACTTTTTTAGGGTGGATTCACGTGTGTGTTGCAACCTCCTGTCGGAGGTTGCGTCGCAGATCCACTTCAAAATGCTGGAAGAAAAAGCTGGGCAGCTGAGTGGAAAGCGAACGGACCCCATTATAGTCAATAGGGTCCGTTCAGCACTGTATGGTTCCGTCCAAAGACGGAGCCGTGTGGCCAGGGGGAATACCCTTTCCTGCTCCCCAAATGGAGCAGAAAAGCAGAACCCCGACGCAGATGTGAAACCACCCTTAGAACAGTTGTTTTGCATGAGGCTCGGTTAACCGATACAATGTATCAGGAGGTGTGATTTTCTTGGTATTTGATTTGCTTACTCAATTATTTTCATATACCTTAAGGAATTTACAGTGCACTTCTTAATAGACATACTGTACCTTATACATATCATACACGGATCCCTTGGCTAATTTATCAGCTATTGCTTTAGGTTCAGTGACATGTCACATTGGAAAGTAACTGAAGTAATAGCCTCATCTCTCCCATGTAATGTTCTGCTCAGATAACCATAGGCCAGATACCTTGTAGTACATGAACTGGATAATGGACCAGGCAATTTAATGCCGCTTGTGTAACTACAAAGGTTATGTCTTCTTTTCTAGGGTATGAACATATCACGTAGTTACAGTTTTGTTTTTATATGTAGTTTATTTGCTCATTTCACTTCAAAGAAATCTCTATTTATTGACCTAAAGGCGAAAAACGGACAGCTGTTCTGCCAGCTGCAGAAGGAGATTATATGAGCCGTAGGTCATCTTCCTAGTGGCAGTCAGGCGTGTAGGAACAAGATAAGATGCAACAGTGACCTGTGAAGTGATATAGTAACATCTGATGCTTCCGTTAACACAATGGTATTAGGATATATGAACGACGGTCATTTCATATTTTAAGAGAACATCAAATGTATCCAAATGAGGATAACATGTAACACGAAACTCCACTGCATGAAAATATTAAGAATTCCTCTCGTAGGAACACGCCAATTGTAGAGTCAAACATGGAGAGGGACTCCTAATGGTAATATATGGTGGGTAACATGAGATGCTTCATAGCGAGTTTCTAGGTAATTACATGCAGCAGCAAAATGTACAGCCAAATATATATGTTTATTTCAATAGGAAGAGAGACAAGCAAATGCCAGACACTTCAGGTGGCGGCTTATCTTCTAGCAAGACAAATAATTTGGCATGTTCAAGTCCAAAAATCCGGTCAAGAGGCCCCGTAGACATTAGACTGTGACTGAATACACAAATAAACCGATGAGGTTCCTTCTCCCTAAGGCTAACATGGTGACTTTAGCTGCTGTTAAAGTTTGCAGTATGGCCCTGCTACATCACGCCCTAATAATCACAGGAAATCCATTGAGTTTGTAGTTCTTGCAATCATCTGGTCGTGACAACTTGCAAGCTGTAACGCGACCACCTTCAATTAAAGTAGGATGTGATGTGGAAGGGCCATACTGAGATCTTTCATCTTACATGTGGAGTTGTCAATTAATTAAATAGGGTATTACAAGACTCTTATCTCCTGCCACTCCAGCATTAATAGTCATAAAAATTGTAAAAGATTTCTTGGAGCCATAAACACTACTTAAAAATAGTCACCAAAATGGAATAATGTCTAACCACGAACTAGGCAAATAAATCTCCCACCTTCTGATTAACTGATAGATTTGACCTGGCATTCCATGTATACAGCTTGTTTCAACCAACTTCTCTGGCTGCTTGTGGCTTCTGTGCACTTCCACCACTGGGGTACTACAAGAGCTGGCTTCTCATTCTTGTAGTACCCTAGTGGAGGAAATGTATGGAAGCCACAGGCAAGCTAAACAGTGTAAGGAGCACTATCTTATGGTGCTTTCAGTGAGGGCTGTAAAAAAGATGGTGACAGATTCCCTTTAAGGTGTATGACCAGGCCTGGTATGTAGCAGAGATAACACATAGGTCTGGTGACCCCCTAACAGCAATTTAAAGACCATAAAACTTTTACATCCTTATCAGTGGACTGAATAAGTGTGTACTCCTCTACTCATCCTGTTCTGTTATTGTTTTAAGAGCAAATTAATTACATTATGTCTGTGCTCTTTTATGCCTATAGATAGATAGAAAAAGTTTACGCACCCCCATTGAAATGCCATGTTTTTGTCATGTTAAAAATATCACAAAGATCAATCATTTCAGATTTTTTTCCATCTTCAATGTGACCCATTATCTGTACAATTCCATTAAAAACCAAATTGAAATCTTTTATTGTGGGAAAAAAACATGATTTTATGACAGCATTCAGTCTTTTTGGGTAGGTGTCTATCAGCATGGCACATCTTGACTTGGCAATCTTTGCCCACTCTTTCTTACAAAAGCTCTTCAAATCTGACCATCTTCTGTGTAGTGCCCTCTTTAGGTCAACCCACAGTCCTTCAATGGGAATCAGGTCTGGGCTCTGGCTGGGCCATCCCAAAACTTTAATCTTCTTCTGGCAAAGCCATTCTTTTGATGATGTGGAGATATGCTTTGGGTCGTTGTCATGTTGAAAGTTAAAATTCCTCTTTATCTTCAGCTTTTTAGCAGAGGCCTAAATCTTTTGTGCCAAAATGGACTGATATTTGGAACTGTTCATAATTCCCTCCACCTTGACTAAAGCAGCAGAAAAACAGCCCCAAAGCATAATGCTGCCTCCACCATCTTCACTGTGGGTATGGTGTCCAACCTTGGTCTTATCAGACCAGAACACGCTCTCCCACAGACTTCTGGCAGACTTGATGAGGGTTTCAGCAAAACATAGCAGACTTGAATGATTTGCTTTGTTAGAAAAGGCTTCCATCTTGCCCCACTACCCCACAGCCCAGATATATGAAGAATATGGAGATGGTTGTCACATGCACTACACAACCAGTACTTGCCAGAAATGCCAGCAGCTCCTTTAATATTGCTGTAAGCCTCTTAGCAGCCTCCTGGACCAACTATCTTATTGTCTTTTCATTAATTTTTGACGGGTGTCCAGTTCTTGGTAATGTCACTGTTGTGCCAAATTTAATCCACTTCTTTATGACGTCTTCACTGTGTTCCATGGTATATGTAATGCCTTGGAAATGTTTTGGTCCCCTTTTCCTGACTGATACCTTTCAACAATCGGACCTCTTTGATGTGTTGTAAGATCTTTACGGCTTTTGCTGAAAAATACAACTAAGAATATGTCAGGAAAATCCTCTTAAAACAGTTGAACTTTATATGGGGTGAATCGGAATCACTGTAAATAATGGCAGCGGAGTACTGACTAACTGACTACTATGTAATATGAGTTTTAATGTGCTAATTAGCCATTAAAAGGTATCATCTCTGCAAGATTACTTTGTTTCTCTTAAGGCCCATTTAGACACAAAGATGATTGCTCAAAAGATAGCTTTTGAACAATCATTTTGCATAAAACTACTACTTGGTACTAATGCCTATTAGTACCAATTAGTAGCGTGTGAGCCGCCGGGAGCTGTATTTAGGTAACAGACCACCCACTGTTCGCTGAATACATACCCTTTGTTCTGCCGTGCTGATTACAGCTGAGACAATGTAATTAATCAGCTGTTATCAGCGCTCCCTGGGCGGAACACAGCTGTCCTGCTGAATGACGGATTTCATACCGAACTAAGATCCATCGTTCGTCAGAAAACTGAAAGATGGGCACATTTACACGCAACGATTATCGCTCAAAAGATGGCTTTTGAGTGATAATCATTGTGTCTAAATGGGCCTTAACTGAGAATAATCACAGGACTGCTGCATATAGATTTCTTACTTTTCAATATTGTAGCTTTGCCTTCATGACCTTACTATCCGGTAAACCAATATTACCATATTTCACCACTGGGATATCGAAATCAATTCTAATAGGAATTTTACTTTGAAGTCATACATTCAGGGAATACCTTTGTATGTAGTCTTTGGTCTACATCTGCACAATTAAAAGGTAGGGGGCAGCTAATTCATTGTGTGGTGGATAAATTGGGAACATTGTTGTATACTTCCACACATAGAACGGAACTTGTATAAATCGAGTAGGTTAAAACATCAGTGGAAATCTTCTGCTTTCATCGTGTTCTCTGGGTGGTATTATTGTTGAACATTTGATCTTCACTCTAGTCCACACATAATGAAGTGAACGGAAAGTCATTGGTTTGGCATTTCCCTAATATTGCATTTGTTATGGGAAAGCTTTGAGTTCACTTCCTGCTTTTGTAGAGGGAGATGAAGAGTGTAGAAGAAATGAGCACAGCTTGTTTCCACAAATCAGCCGGTTATTTTTATAAAGTGATGACATTGGCAGCAAGGAAAAAGCTCATCTGTGTTCGGTAAATGATACAAAAACTTTGAAACCTGATGTAGGTCACGAAGATTATGTGGTGGCCATTCACAACATGTGCCACATTCTCATATCTAAGTACTGCGTATATAGTGGTGAGATTGGTTTAACCTCTCCAATTAGCTAGTAACTATATTGCATAGTATTGCGGAGTGGTGGCCGCCATCAGGAAGTGGAGCTGGCTTGGTGTCTCAACATCGGTCCCAACCCATGTGACCTCCACCTCCGGCACATGTGCCCTGTCATTCGGCGCTGATGGGTGACCTCTTTCTCTCTCTGCAGACGTTCCCTAGAGTACTGTCAGATATCCTTCAGTGGGGTTCAGTGTAATATATGCCCTCCTTTACAACCCTGCCTCAACATCTCCTGTGGTATATGGACTGATTGGCCAAGAGGAAGATGTTTTCCCTAGTTGACTGATCAGCCATACCGGTTGTGTATTTATTCCTGTCCCACGTCTACACAGCTGCTGATTATTTTCTTGTCTGCCGTGTTTGGTGAGGCAGTGTACTCCTGTCAGCTAAGTATACATCGATTTTTCCTTTTGAATTTATTCTCTGTTTCCCCCATTTAGAGGCAGACTAGGTCCTGTAGGTTCTAGACATAGGGCTGCCTTACCGGGACGATCGCCTCGGTTCTAGGCAGGGTCTGCCACAACTAAGTTGTATAGAGATAATGTTCCTATCCCCATATTTCTGTTACTACTCTATTTGCTCTATTTTTGTGTTTCCCGTATTTGGTGGTATTATATATGTCTAGTCTGGACAAAAATATGGAAACACCGTACAAAATGCATACATAAATTACATGGGATTATAAATCATATTTCAATAAGACATGTAAAGACTAATTTTAAGTGGAGGTAATATGGCACAGATGCTGCCGGTCAGATGTTCACATCTGCCCGAACAATGAGGTTCCATTGGTCAGGGGTTTGAGCCACTCAGCTGCAGGGCAAGAGTAAAGTAAACACAAATTTGGCGGGAAAGCTCTCAGCCAAGCAGAGATCAAAAGGGCAGCATAGTGCTGTTCAGTTCTGTCCAGAGACTAAACTATTCAGCCGTGGGGATTCCATTTCTCTGCTCCCTAAATGGCTGCAGGAAAGCAGAATCCCCAACGCAGGTGTGAAACCACCCTAATCGTGCAAGCTTACAAGGCTACTCAGGCATCTTCATTAGGCTGGTATAGCACAGTGCAAGCTTTCAATGCTAATTCGGTCACTTTATCCAATTTTGTCTTTTCACCAAATGAAGGATACCAGAATGTACCGAACACAGATGGAACTAAAAAGACTTCTGAAAAGACAAGTAGCCTCGAAAGGTTGTACTGTTAACACCATCATGTAATTTGTTAGCCGTTATATCATATTTATTAGATGATTTTGTTTCTTTACTAAGAACAATTCCATTTTGCTATTGAAGCTTATATGAAGGCATGATAGAACATGATAGCAGTTAAGATTCCTAGGCATTCATCCCCTTAGGCCGAGGATTACTATATGTTAGTAGGTTAAAGGTAACAACATGCATGTAGTGTGTGACCTACACAAAATCTTGCTTCTTCCCAGGATTTGTCATGAGGTCAGTCCTGCCATGCATCATTACACATCTTTGTTGATGTAACCTCGTAACACTCTTTTTAGTTAAATGCAGTGATTATTTCCATTCAAAAACACCTTGTTGTAAATCTCAGTCGGGTGTGAAGGGCAAATGTTTTCTTCACAAAAAGGAAAATGTTCTGATTCTTCAAGGGTCCCCCATGGTTGTTTCTTCCTCTGCGCCTCAATTGTAACACAGGTAGCTAAATAATAATCTTAACCTCTTAGCAACCAAGCTCTTTCTAGTTTTCCATTTTCGTTTTTTCATCCCCCCCTTTTAAAAAATCGTAACTCCTTTATTTATCCATTGACGTATTAAAGCTTGTTTTTTTGCGAGACGAGTTGTATTTTTCAATGGTGTTATTTAATGTACCATATAATGTACTGAAAAACTTTTTAAAATTCTAAGTGGAGAGAAATGCAAAAAAAAAAAATGAAATTCCATCATTTTTCAGTGCGTCTTGTTTCTACGGCGCACAAACTGCAACAAAAATGACATAACTTTATTCTATGGGTCAGTACGATTACTACGATACCAAACTTTCCAATATGGCTCCCTGCGATCTCATCGCGGGGGTCGTACGGAACCCCCAAACATCATGTAGGGGATTTAAATGCCACTGTCAGAAAGGGGAATCCCAGTAGCTGAATGATTCAGTCTCTGGATGGATCCAAACAGCCATGGGGTCCGCCTACTTTCCGCCCAGCTGCCCAGTTTTGGGACGGAAGAAAAAGTGCTGCATGCGGTGCTTTTCTTCTGGTATTTGCAGCCGGATCTGCAACGGAACCTCCTGGCGGGGCTTCCAACGCAGATGTGAAACCAACCTTAATTACTACTGATTGCGCTAAATGATCTCTACTGAGCATGTGTGACCACCAACTCTACACATATTAGGTGGACGTTCTGAGAAAGAATAAAGAATTATTCCAATTAAAAACTTAACTTTTAACAGAGCAAATTAATATTTCACTGTAGGAGAACCTCTTTAAGAAAGTCAATAAATTAAAAAAAAATTGAGTGGAAAGAATATAAGAACATGTATACTACAGGGGGCACAGAAACACCTGCAGCAAACCCGTAGGAAGCGGAAGAACATACAGCAACCACAGAATGACACCATATGCTACTTCTATTTTGTCTATTCTGCATGTTTGAGAAGATTATTTCAAATTTGATTATTGAAATCACTCTACAGGTCAACCAGGGAGCATCGAAAGCACTCGGATCAGGTCTTGGATATTTGGAACACATTTGTCAACTAATAGAAAAAATAGGACAACTTCAGGAGCATAATCTGAAACTGCAGAAGCAAATATTTACATTGCAAAAGGAAGATCGAGTGAAACAAATGAAAGAGGTAAGAAGCATTAAGTTTGCATAGCTTACGTCTCCACCTAATGAGATGAGGAATACAGTGTTCTGCAACATTACACCTCGGCGTGAATTGAGTCAGGTAATGTGTATGATTAAATGGCAGTTATCAGAGCATTGTGAAGGAAGGTACCCAATAACCCTCCACTAAAGTACTGTAGTAGAGCATTGACTTCTTGGGGATGCTAATAAGCTCTCATTTTGGAGAAAGAAAGCTGGCTCACTAGGAAGAGACCCCCATATGAAGACAACTGTTTCAGCTTTTGCCCCTTGTCACTGCAGAGCGGGGCGCTGGTTAGCTGCTGTGTGCTGATGGGGAGCGAAAACCCTGAAACAGCTGTCTGCAGATGGGGGTCTTTTCCTTACAAAGCAGAGTCTTATACTTGGACTTATCACAAGGCTTATTAGAGGGTCAGACATTGACCCATAGGGTTGCTAGCCAACAGGTGGCACCAGAAAGCCAGATTTCACGCTCTAAGATGAGATTTAATTTACTTACCCTTTTCCCCATTACTTGGCCTATAAGACCTCCTACTCCTCCATTGGGAGAAACTTTATTCCCCTTGATGATCACGGACTTCTTAAAACAAGTGATTAGAGATGAGCGAGCATACTCGCTAAGGACAATTGCTCGATCGAGCATTGTCCTTAGCGAGTATCTCCCTGCTCGGAAGGAAAGGTTGGACTGCCGGCGCGGGTGACAGGTGAGTTGCGGCAGTCAGCAGAGGGGAGCGGGGGGGGGGGGGGGGGGAGAGAGGGTGAGAGAGATCTCCGCTCCGTTTCTCCCCGCTCTCCCCCGCAGCTCCCCGCCCGCCGCCGGCAGCCGAATCTTTGCTCCCAAGCGGGCAGGTACTCGCTAAGGGCAATGCTCGATTGAGTAATTGCCTTAGCGAGCATACTCGCTCATCTCTACAAGTGATTTGTATTCCACCATCGCAATAAAGTGGTCTATTCCTCATTAACATTACTCAAAGTGCTTTTTGACAAAACGATTATCGTTCAAAAAAATGGTTGAAATGAGCGAAAGTGAACGTTAGGTCTAAACGCAAGCCAACGACTGAACGATGAATGACAATTGTTCGCCTTTCAGTCATTGTTCATTTTATGCAGCATAAAAATCATCGTTGGCTCGTTCACTTATAGCTCGGCTTGAACAGCAAACTTAGTCATTCTTATTCGCTTATAACGATTCTGAATGATTCTCGTTTGAACGAGCCAATGATATATCTAAACAGCCTGCACAAATGTGAACGAATTAGCGGTGACGTCACTTGCTCGTTCAAACGAAAATCGGCTTGTCTAAAGGGACCCTCATTCATTTTTTGGTAATTACAGGGCATCCAGAACTAGTCTATAACAAACATATCGCCTAAAGTTCTATCAGCTTGCATACAGCTGGTTTCTGCCTATCCCATACAGACCGGATTATCATATTGTACACTTATGAAAACTAACAAGCCTCAAACAGCTGCATTCAAGTTAAAACACGTGAATCTACAAAGTGAGCAGAAACTGTGCAGCAAACCAGCAGTTCTGGGTCATCTGGTGTCAAGCTGCAGCTAAGGGGAGGCATGTATCCTGCCGGACCTCCGATAACCAGTCTTCATTATTTGTATAGATTAAATATTTAGAATACAGGCTTCGTAAGGGTGATTTCACATCGGAGGTTCTGCTTTTTTCTTCCTGCAAAATGCCGGACTGCTGACCGGAAACCGAACGGACCCTATTACAGTCAATGGGGTCAATTTGGCGCTGTTCAGCCCGGGAATTGCACTTTCCTGCTTTCTGAACGGAGCAAGAAAACGGAACCCCTGTCGCAGATGTAAAATAAGTAACGTGAGGTTTACAACTTAGGGAGATATTGCTCTTGCAGCCATTTTGCATTTCACTGAACACGTATTTAACCCTGCTATGAGTGGTATAAAATGTGCGGATCTATATATAAAAGTCTTTTTCATGATGCCACTTCCTAGAAAGTGAAAAGCAGGTAACGATAAGTCCAGACCTAAGATAACCTTAAATACAAACATACTTCAAGCAATGCTAACAAATGTATCTTTAGGTCATCAATTTATCAAATAATCAATCACAGAGCCTGTTTAGCTAGAGACAGTAAAAAGAAAATAGTAAGTCGAAGACCCAGGAATTCCATTAGATGGGGCTTAGTTTTGGAATGCCAGTAATGTGGGCATATGATATCACTGCACTGACTGTAAGTCTTGAGATGTAACATTTGCATGACTCCTTTCTCCTCTCGGTGTAGGAGTACGTTGGGCAGCACTGCTCCTGTGGAGCAGCAAATATTTTCCTCAGTCCGTACCAGGAGTCTAAGAAGCATTTTCCTGTAAGGAGGAACCGGCCGCATAGTATGTTTGTACTAAGTGGAAACCAATCTGACCTCTCCATGATCCCAGAAATTGGCATTAACTCTGAAAAGTTTGGCTACAAAGGTTGGTTTCTTATCTCAATGTATCTGTTTTAACACACCCTGATAAAATTTAAGAGAACAATAGCACAAAGGAGGATGTCTGAAAGCAACAGTCTTTTATTTCATGTGTATTTTTATATTGGTACCAGAGTGGCACATTAAAATATAATGTCAGCACACAGATATATCACATCCTTAAGTGGCTTACAACCTACACGTATTCGCATCATCATTCCTGGTAATTGGAAATGATCTAAATATGTGTCACGACACAGGCACTATTGGAATGATCGCTATACGCTATCCTACCAAAAGTCATTGGACACCTGAGCAAGAATCAAAAGTAGTATTTATTTCCATGTGTTAATACTTAGTGGGGCTCCTTTGGCCCTAATGACATTGGAAAGTCTCCATGGTATACTTTCTACTAGTATCTGATACACTGCAGCTCGTATTTCCTTTCATTCATCCTGCAAACGAAGGTGCATTGGCCCGTCTACAATGGTGCAAGAAGCGTCATCATTGGACAGTTGAGCAATGGAAGAACGTACTATAGAGTGATAAATCATGCTACTCCATCTTCAAATGAGATGGACATACCTTGGAGTGGAGGATCCTAGGGAACGCTTTCTACCTGAGTGTGTTGTGCCAACCATTACGTATGGCAGAGGTTCCTTTATGGTCTGAGGATGTTTTATATAGCATGATCTCAGTCCGTTGGATGTAGTGGCAAGAACCATGAACACAAACGTGTATCTTGGCATTCTGGACAACACTGTGCTGCCGGTAATGTGGCCATACTCTGGAAATGGTCAGGCACACTTCCAACAAAACAATGCACCTTGTCACAAATCTTAACGCTGTTTTGCTTTGACTTGAGGATACGTATGTTTCACAATTGGACTGGCTTGCAAAGAGTTCCAACCTGAACCCTACTGAACATCTTTGGGATGCAATGGAATGTTGGATCAGAAAATATGAGCAGTGTCCATCTTCTGTCAGACGTTTGCAGGATGAATAGAGGGAAATACCAGCTGAAGTTTATCAGACATTAGTAGAATATATACTAGGGACAGTATTCAATGACATTAGGGCCAAAGGACCCACTAAGTATTAACATATGGAAATAAATACTACTTTTGATTCTTGCTCAGGTGTCCAATGACATTAGGTAGAATAGTGTATGTACTGTATATAAGAATCAGTGCCTCGGTTTCCAGTGGAGTAATAACAGACCTAATCTTAGCTGGCAGTACCTATAGTAGAAGTAGATGCTGCTCCTTTGGCACATACACCCCTGCTGATTGACATTGACATTCAAATACATTGATAAATACTGTCCATTGATAAAGATTAAGTAAAAATCATTAAGATTTCTTGAGAACGTGATGGAAGTCATTGACCGGGTTAAACTTTGTATCACTGTGTTTTAAGAAAAACCCCTTCATTCCAACATACCACCATTATTACTTGCTTTTAGGGAATCTTGCACAGACAGATGGCTGGAGGAGTCCTTCTATATTGGGGGTAAGGAAACCCTTTACTAAACTGAAATGTGATGACAAAGAAAGTAAGCAAATGTGGGACAGAAATTACAGCGACCCCTTTGCCCAATCAGAACCTGATATGAAAAAGGTATTTAATTTTTTATTCATGTTGATTTTTTGGTGCTGTAATATCCAATGAAAGGGCCTTGTGTGTCACAGAGTGTTAAGGCAGCAGTATACAGTTTTCAGCTCTTGCTCACGACCTGAGAGTTGTGGGTTCATTTCCCGCATGGTTCAGGTAGCTGGCTCAAGGCTGACTCAGCGTTCCATTCTTCCGAGGTCGGTAAAATGAGTATCCAGCTTGCTGGGGGGTAAAGATGACTGGGAAAGGCAATGGCAATTTCCCCCTTCCTTCCCATGCAAAAACAGACTGCCAAGAAAACGTGACGATGTGACGTCACCCTAGGAGTCAGTCACGACTCAGTGCTTGCACCAGGGGACTTTCCCTTTTACCTAATATCCAATGAGGACAACTTAATTATTTGAGTGTTACTATTCCCAATCATTGTTTTACAGACTTGTTCAAAAGTCGTACATTGATTTAAAGGAATGCTACTATCCAATAGGTGGTGCTGTAGAAGTATTGGTCCATCTTCCCTATTTGCAAAAATTATAAGTCTCCTCATTCACTTTTCAGGTGTCTTCTCACACCCCTTCTGGATGTTCTCCTTGAGGTAGAGACTATGCCATTCCCCGACCCACTCTTCCCCTAGGTGTCTCCACACACTTTTTGGGTGCTTTCCTTAAGGAGAGATGACACCCCTCTTGACCCATTAATACATAATACTTAGGTTCGCACACAAGACATAGATACAAGTATGTACTTCCAACCATAGGGTCCTAGTTAGCCCAGAAGGCTCTAACTCCTAACGCTCAAGAACTATGTAGCAATGTCTTAGATTTTTTTTAAAGAGTACAACTTCCTGCCACTCAGTAAATAAATCAGGCTTTTAGATGTTAGAACCCTTTACATTACTTGGCAGATGATTACAAGGAAGACTATATTAAGTAACAGCACATACAGAAAATGTCATCTGGTGCTCAACCTGAATGCCTACATGAAACAACATGCAGCTGCATAAATAGACTTTGAAGTGACTTTCCCGAATGGTTTTAATACATTTCTTGAGTGAGGATGCTTATGTTATATTGTCTTTTTAAAGAGTATTACATTATGATATAATGCTTAGAACGTCCTCAGCCTATACGGTTCTCCTAGTACGAAGCCATACATCCTCTGTGCACTGCTGTACAGTCCCCGGTTAAGTCCATGTGTGCAGAACAATACTGTAGTGCTTCTAGGGGTGAATATGTCTGTACAAATGAAGTCCGAAGCAACACGCCACAATTTTATTTCTATTGGACTGGTAGAGAATTGGTCAGAAAAAACAAACTCTGTATGAAATTGGAGGTACAGTGAGGGTTTGCCTACTTCCCTGGAAACCTTTTTATGGTTCTGTGCAAAACAGAGTTAATACAATCATGTTCATGATCTCTCAGGCCACTCTCACACGTGTGCAGAAAACGCTGTTTGAAATCGCAGCATTTTTACTACGGTTTTGTGCAGCGTTTTTGAACAGACAAGCGCTAGAGTTTTGTAGTAGTGAAGGGATGATGTCTTGGGAAGAGGTGTACAATTGGGTGTCATCGGTCTGGAGATGGTACAGAAAGCCAAATCTGCTGGTAGATTATCCAATAGGGGCTCTGTAGATAGAAAAGAGGAGATGATCTAGGAACTCCCAACAGCAAGGGGTAAAGGAGAAGTAGAGCAGGCAAATGATACCCTGAACGAGTGGTCAGAGAGGTTGGAAGAAGACCAGGGGAGAGCAGAGTCCTTTAGGTCAATGGAGTGGCACATGCTGCGGAGGCATAGATGATCTACAGGGACAAACGCTGTGGAGAGATTCCGAAGAATTAGTAGAGAGTGGTCACCATTACATTTAGCTGTCAGGAGATCATTTGACTCTTTAGTAAGAATGGCTTTGTTAGAATGTAGAATTTCAAAATGGAATTGTAAAAGGTTGAGAAGAGAATTCCTAGGTGGATCTCTCGGTGACTGTGCTGAAACCAACAGACTATATGCCAATAGTCAGAGCTCTATTTTTATATTGCTGTCAGCTTCAGCTAGATAGTATGGTTCTACAGGATTGTGTTTGGTTTTACTTCTGTGTCGGGGGTTCCGGTTTCCCGTTCTATTCAGGAAACAGGAAAGGGGACTCCCCTGGACGAATGGGTCTGTCTTATGATGGAACCGAACAGCTCCCAATGGACCCCGTTGATTATAATAGGGTCAGTTCGGTTTCTGCTTAGCTGTCCAGCATTTTACTGGAAGAAAAAGCGCTGCATGCAGCACTATTTCTAACGGTATTTTGTGGCAGATGAACCTTCCAACGCAGATGTGAAGACAGCCTAAACTATACATAGGGAAGCATTAACACAGCAGCTTTGCTTCTATATGTATAACAATCTTATACTTAGTAAGAGAAGTTGTGAGGCTTTATGAGAACAATTAAAGGGCAGACTCCTTTAACGTAGGACATGTAACAGATGTCACAGGTACAACAACCTAACAGGTGCTGGAGCCTGCTTGGGGCAGCACAAGTAGTATGCCCTCTATGTAAATTGGTGTGACCTGTGCAAGACAACATGGCCGCATCCACCGTTCCCTAAATAATCAAATATCATTCTATCATTCAATATACAAAGCAGAGATGCAGGATCACTCCTTGACTTGCTTTTCTTATGGCATGTGCTGGATGTCCTGAGTTAATAGGGTCTGTCCATTTTGGCAGGCGCTTTTTAAAGCAGTTTGCAGCAAGACAAATTAATGTAAGGGTAATAAAGGTTTCCTAATGATAGTCAATGATGTGAGTCTGGCTCTTAAAAGTCTGATCACAAAGAAACACAGCAATCAGCATTCATGCTTTCGGGACAGTCTAAAGTGTCTGGTTCCCTAATGCATGCTCAGACATTCCTCCCGTACTTCTCAACAAGCCTAAACCTGCACTTCATTATTTGCTTTTCTACACTGCATGAGCTCTCTGGCAGGATTGGGTCGTTAGCCCCGGATAAGTCCAATGTAGCAAATGAAAATAGCTTCCAGTAAGAACGAAATGACTCTGGAGTGGGAAATATATTATTGTGCACAGGGCAAAATAAGTTTTATCACAATGTGTGAAGTAAAGATAACACAGTCTGTTTTATTAACTTTTTATCATCCAACTGAAAGGTTAGAACTGGATAAAATCTAAGTGTGAGGCCTGATCTCATGGCATTAGATATTGTATAAATATTACCCAGTCATGACATTATTAGTCTTAGAGGGCCATAGGGTTACAGCTATTAAATAGCAGAAATATATGAAGGTATTATATGGGTTGTGTATATTTTTGTCATGCTCCTATTTTTGTCTTTTAGCTTGACCTCCATCCATGGGGAAGAGTCAGAGATCTTCTTAAGAAGACAAAAAATAAGAACCAGAATAAACTGGGATTATCCTCTGCATCCTTAAAAAATTCCTGCCCCCAACTATACAGGTAAATCAGAATATTGCTGTACTCCTCTTTTTGTATATTTCCTGCTGCCAAATGTATACTGCAGTATATAGAGATGATCACTATTTACATCAGTCTCTGATATACCTTTACATGGGTGTTAGGTGCAGTGCTCAGACACAAACTTCTGCTTCTGTGTTTGGCAGACGTGGGTATCGCCCTGCTCTCCCTGTTCACTGAACTTACATTCACTCTCTTCCAGCACTCCGGGGGTTAATTGCTTCTGGGTCTCCTGCTCAGCTGATGCACCTTTTCTAATCACCGCCCTATATAGCTGTCCTGGGTCTTTCAGACAGTGCTATAGTGTTTTTGTGTGATTCGTGTCCATAACTCCATGTTTAGCCGCTGCTTCAGCAGTTACCTTGCTTTCTGCTCGTGTACTGTGTCGTCCGTTCGTGTTTCCTGCGGTCTGTTATCCTCGTGAGTCTACTTCTCTGCTTATCCTCCTCAGCCTGTGCCTCCTTTGTTCCTGTACTCCCCGGTATTGTTCTGTCGTTTGTTCTATAGATGTTCTGTCCTGTCAGGGTCAGTCAGTGCCTAGAAGAAGACTGTGGGGTTGTCCTTATTGGGACGCGAGCTCCGCTTATAGACAGGGGTTTTCCTCCCCTGGTTCTTAGCTCAGGGCAAGATACTTTCCCTAGTTTCCATCTGCCTACAGGGTTTGTACATCTGGTATCTTACCTCCGACGCTGGGGTCAGCTCTCAACCGTGCTGGATTGGATCATCACCTACCTGGTAGGTTGACACAGTGGTTCCACATCTACAGTTGTTACAATGCAACAACTGTACAGCGCACATGCATCCATCAGTCATCCCAATGGCTATCGCTGTAGTACTTTCACATAGGAGATAGTCATTCAGTGAATGCAAACGGAGTGTGCTGGAGTTCTCTTCGGGCCATCCACCTCCATTCACAGTGAACAGGTAGTCATTGAAAGATTGAGTGAGTTGAAAACAAAGCGACTAGCGAGTATTGTGCAATTTCTCACTCAGTGACCCGTTGGTGGCTGTGTACACGGGACTACCGCCAATCTAATTTCGGAAACACATTGGGGCCAGTTTCATAGGAAGCTAATTAAAAGGGTTGTCTGGTTACTGGACAACCCAGCTTTAATAGCGCCCCATGTCTGAAAATAATAAACTGAACTATACTTACCCCTAAGCCACTGCCAGGATCCACTGCTAATGCTACGATCTGGTCCGGGCGTTTGTTGTGACAGATGATGTCACAGAAAATCAGGAGACCACCGCATGTGAGTGCCAATGCCAAGAGAATGAGCAGTGACGCTGCAGCCTCTTATTGGCTGCAATGGTGGCTTAAGGGTAAGTATAGTTCAGTTTATTATTTTAATACAGGGTACCCCATTAACCCTTTCCTATCCGATGTCGATCCACGTTAGACATTAAAGGGGTTGTCCCGCGCCGAAACGGGTTTTTTTTTTTTTTTAAACCCCCCCCCCCCCCCCCCCCCCCGTTCGGCGCGAGACAACCCCGATGCAGGGGTTAAAAAAACCACCCGCACAGCGCTTACCTGAATCCCGGCGGTCCGGCGTCTTCATACTCACCTGCTGAAGATGGCCGCCGGGATCCTCTGTCTTCATGGACCGCAGGGCTTCTGTGCGGTCCATTGCCGATTCCAGCCTCCTGATTGGCTGGAATCGGCACGTGACGGGGCGGAGCTACACGGAGCCGGCATCCTGCACGAGCGATCCCATTCATAAAAGAAGAAGACCCGGACTGCGCAAGCGCGGCTAATTTGGCCATCGGAGGGCGAAAATTAGTCGGCTCCATGGAGACGAGGACGCCAGCAACGGAGCAGGTAAGTATAAAACTTTTTATAACTTCTGTATGGCTCATAATTAATGCACAATGTACATTACAAAGTGCATTATTATGGCCATGCAGAAGTGTATAGACCCACTTGCTGCCTCGGGACAACCCCTTTAAGCTTTCCCGACACGTGTTTCGAAAACTATTCAAGACAGAGCTCTGATGTTGGAGGCTGTTCTGCATATGTACGCTACAGTATACAGGAAACCTCTCCATCAAGCACTCTCCTGCATAATGTAACATACATACGTAGAATAGCCTCCGACATCGGAGCTTTGTCCTGCAAACTGTTAGAAATACGTGTCGGCGCTTATCCAATATCGGAGCTATGCAGGGACATCTTTAAATCAGACATGGGCCAATACTGGATTGGAAAGGGTTACTTTTCAAAAAATTGCTAATAAAATCATCATAATGGGTCATTCTTATGTGTTTCTGTTGGGCAATTCCAAGGAATTCACAATGCGCTTTCCCACCGAAAAGAAATAAGGATTGGAAAGGGTTAAAGCGGAGTTGTCCAGTAAATGGACATGCCCTTTAACATCTCAGTAGGTTTTCGGCATGCAGGAGGAAACCCATGCAAACGAGTGGAAGTGAATAAAAAAGGGGAGAAAAAATTCTGTGCGCTTCTAAGGGTTTACATTTCCATAACACTGCAATAAAATAGGTGGATGAAACAAAACGTCCAACAAAGTTCTCCAAAAAAACTTTGATTTTAATTTTCCAAAACAATTCTAAAAACTAACTGGACAATCATACCAAACTTATTAATAGAACTTGTGCCTTTTTCAAGCATGAAAGACATACAATACAAGAAGAATTTAAAGCTTACCCTAATCAGATTGATGTGCTAGTAGCAGAATGTGGAGCGGCGCCATCGCATCACCCGGCGCTGGGGAGTAACATTTAGACCAACATGGCCTCCAAATGGAACGCGAATGCGCTCCACGGACTTACTGAGCAGTATTAAATGCAAACAAGTGGAGAATATACAAACTTTATGTATATGTTGCCCTTGGTCAGATTTGAACCCTGATCCTAGTGCTACAAGGAGTAAGTGCTAACCACTGAGCCACTAGGAACTGCACACCATCCATTTCATATTTAAAGAGGATTTCAATGAGAGCCGTGCCTGCAGTTACAAGCACCGGCCACTACACAGAGGTTGGAGCAGAGACTGCCGCTGCTTGAGCTCCAACCCCTGTGCATTTGGGATGCTGACAGCATGCGCCCGCTCAGCTGATCCCAGCCGATCAACTACTGATACCCTATCCTGAGGATAGGGCATCAGTAGTATTCTCTGTGGAAAACCCCTTTTAATGCTAGTTTGGATTCTACAAAATTTTTGAGAAATAATACAATTTTGCTGGTTAAATTTTCACTCTTGGTAATAATAATTTTACTTCTTGTGTAAAGATGGACGGACCAAACTTCTGCCTTATTCTCATGGTGTTTTTCTTTTTCAACACGCATGTAAAAAAACAGTGCATGTGAAGCATTTTTATGCCCTTTTTTTAAATTGACAAGCGTTTTAGTAGGTTTTTGTTATTTTGTGTGTCTCACTATTTTTAAAATTCTATAGAAAAAGTTGCATAGAAAAACACATACATTTTACAGTCAATTTCAAAGGGAACCTGACATCACCTATGAAAACCATAAACTACGTTATGGTGCTCATAGGCCAGGTTTTGAGAAATCCGGTGATGTACATTTTATACTCACCTATCTCCCTGTTCCCACACCGTCACCTGTGATAGTCAGCGAACGTACAGTGCAGTAGATCCATCTCTGCAGGCTGTATGTGTGTATTCCCATAAATAACTATGGAGGAGTACGCACAGCCTATAGAGAAGACTGCTGCACTGTCCACCCACCAACTTCTACGGTGACAGTGTGAGAACCGGGAGCTGGTCGAGTATAACAAGTACATTCCTGGACTCCTCGGAACCTAGCCTATGAGCACTGTAACTCAGTATATGGTTCTCTTGGGTGATGAAAGTTTCCCTTTAAACTCACATCTCTGACTGCAGTGTTTTAACCAAAAATACACAAATATGCTATCCAAACCAAAAAGGCGTCATTTTTGTAACTTTTTAATTTTATTTTTCACGTGGGTAATCATTAATAGACCCGCCATGTTGTTAAGTTGTTTTTACCATTGGACTTAAAAATTGAACTCTGCTTTCCCAGCAATTCAGTGTGCTGAGTGTGCGTGATAGCCTTTCTTTATCATAGGTCGTACTACAGAAATAGTGAGGGAAATATAGGTGACACTTACAGTGGGGAGCAAAAGTATTTGGTCAGACGCCAATTGTACAAGTTCTCCCACTTAAAAAGATGAGAGTCCTGTAATTGACATCATAGGTAGACCTCAACTATGAGAGACAACACGAGAAAACACATCCAGAAAATCACATTGTCTGATTTTTAACAAATTTATTTGCGAATTATGGTGGAAAATAAGTATTTGGTCAATAACAAACAAGCAAGATTTGCCCAGCGACAGCCCCAAAACATCACTGCTCTTGAGGAGATCTGCATGGAGGAATGGGCCAACATACCAGCAACAGTGTGTGCCATCCTTGTGAGGACTTACAGAAAACGTTTGATCTCTGTCATAGCCAATAAAGGATATATAACAAAGTATTGAGATTAACTTTTGTTATTGACCAAATACTTATTTTCCACCATAATTTGCAAATAAATTCGCTAAAAATCAGACAATGTGATTTGCTGGATGTGTTTTCTCATGTTGTCTCTCATAGTTGAGGTCTACCTATAATGTCAATTACAGGCTTCTCTCATCTTTTTAAGTGGGAGAACTTGTACAATTGGTGTCTGACTAAATACTTTTTTCCCCCACTGTATGTGCCTGAACTGAAAGGAAATAATCTATATATACATATTTTTCAAACAAGACCATACTGTCACATTAACATCTGTAGTCAACCTCTGAATTTCCTTCTATTGTTTGAAGATAAAGAAAACCCAGACTACAGCATAATCCCTGTATTTCCTTAGTTTTTTTTTTTTTGCTTTCAACTTATTTGTCTAAGATCAGGACAGAGAGGGATCCATGTATAGTTCTATCTAATTCCCTTTTTATTGTGGCTGCAATTAACTTTTCTGCCTGGAGCTTTGGAAGTTCCACATACTTTTATCAAATTAGGAATAAGGGGTTGTCTGGGTGTATATATATATATATATATATATATATATATATATATATCCTCACTCACCGCAGTGTCTAAGGGTTTGAGTGACTTGGAACTAATGGCCAAGTTTACTTCTAACACCTGAACTGCTGTATTTACATAATATATGTTCCCAAAAATGTTATCAATGAAAACTACATCTCATTCCACAAGAAACGAACCCTAGTCCAGCTTAGTAGATGTCAAAATAAAAATGTTAGAGGTCTTTGAATGCAATGATGGAAAATCAATTTATTTAAAGTGGTTTTAGTGTGCAAACAGTAAATCATAAAAACCTATAGAAATTTGGCATTGCTGTAGTCGTGCTGATCCAGTGAATAATGTTATCATGTTATTTATACCACAAAGTGAACACTGTACAAACGAAACCCAAAAAAACAATGGTGGCATTTCTGTTACCCTTACCCTAAAAGAAAAAAATAATAGATTTATGTTGTATACTACATTACATATGTACCCAAAATGATACTATTAACCCTTTCCAATCCAGTGTCTGACGTCTTAAGACATAATAATTTAAGACTGTGAAGCTCCGATGTTGGAAGACGTCTGTCGGGGTTCTCTTACTGTATATTGCCAGCCTCTCTGCTGTCGGAGCCTATCCAACGTGTCACCTCATGCAGTACTGGCTTTAGCCAGCAGATAGCGCCATTGTATAACCGCTGAAAAAGAGTAAGCCCCCTAGGAAAACCAGGATACAAATTGGATTGGAAAGGGTTAAAAATACAACTCTTTTAGCAATAAAACAAATCCTTATATTACCATGTCAACAGAAAAATTAAAAAGAATTATACAATAACGAAAAAAAAAACTGTAAAATTGGTTGGCCATTAGGGCTGGTCGTTAAAGGGTTAAGTATTCATGTGTATTACAAGAAATGATGAATGCAGATATATATTTTTCTGCGGGGTTTCCAGTACCAGATACCCCAACATCTCCGAATACTCCAGTGGAATTATTTATCATCGCTCCTGTAGGCTGCACATTCGTCTAGTTGTGTTATGCTCACAGAGACGCCCTTACAATGCACTTATTTCCCCCAGGCCTGATATTGCGCATGGCGAGACTAAGAGAAGAGACAGAAACTCCATGATTGTGTTTGGACAGAATGTAAACAGGGAAAACGCTTGGACCAGTCTGTACGTCTTAAACAGGTACGCGTTGTATTACATGGTTTTTAGGTTTTATATCAAGTGTAGTTCCATCTAAAAGGGCCTTTACACACTTTTTATGCCAGGCTTCTGATACAGCCATAGTCAAAAGACAGCGCTGCAGAATAAAGCCCCTTAAAGGGGTTGTCTCGCGGCAAACATCAAAATTTTACATTACCCCATTCCCCCTGTCACCCCCCTGGCATAAAATAGCATTTTAAAGCGTTTTTTAAACCGCTTGCTACTCACCGATCCGACGAAATATGAAGTTTTAAAAATCTTCTCCCTAAGATGGCCGCCGGTCCTTTCCCAGGGATGCACTGCGGTTTTCTCCCATGGTGCACCGCGGGTCTTCTCCCATGGTGCACCATGGGCTCTGTGCGTTCCATTGCCGATCCCAGCCTCCTGATTGGCTGGAATCGGCACACTTGACGGGGCGGAGCTACGATGACGACGCGGTGACCAGCTCTCCGGCACGAGCGGCCCCATTCACCAGGCAGAAGCACGGACTGCGCAAGCGCGTCTAAAAACGCCAGAAGACATCAGAATTAGACGGAGCCATGGAGACGAGGACGCTAGGAACGGAGCAGGTAAGTGAATAACTTCTGTACGGCTCATAATTAATGGACGATGTAAATTACAAAGTGCATTAATATGGCCATACAGAAGTGTATAACCCCACTTGCTGCCGTGAGACAACCCCTTTAATGTCCGCCATCAAATGACGTATGGGTGGTCATTAAGGGGTTCATTTGAAGACCTCTCTTTCCTGTCATTGAATGGGAATATTCTTGTTTACAAGGACTGAAAACTTACCCAGAACCCTAATACTTCTCACAGCTGAGATGGGATTGCAATTGTATCCAATCTAAGCAATGCTCTGTGAGCGAACTACAAAAATCCTCCCTCGGCTCTGATACAGTGTGTTGGCGTTGCACAGGATGTGGGTTCTTATTGCCCCACTGTGTCTCAGCAGGGGAACAACCTGGATCGATTTTCCATTAGACACAATGGGCAGCCTGCTGCTCAGGGTCAGGGCCAATACTTATATACAAGCGGTGTCACTCTATTTATTCAAGATAACTAAAGGGTAAAGTTCTGGTTTGATCATATAAAGCACAGTTTTGGTGTGAGTTTATTAATGGAAAGGGTATGAAGCACATGAGATATCCTGCCTACAGGCCCCGAACCATTGGCCTCTATGGGCTCAACAGAAAATGTATATGCACAGTAATCGCAGTAATACGACTGATTGCTAACCATTGTGCATCAGGCATCTTATAATGAGATTGTATCTTGTTTCCTTGCAGAAAAGAAGACGATATGTGAATACACAACTTATAAGTGTACAGAACAAAAAGACTGGAATATAGAAGACAGATGTATAGAATGTATCAGCATGTTGGACTATAAAATGTGGGAAATGTGTTCGAGAATGTATGTTATGAAGTTTATAAGGATTAACGTCTTTTCACATTGATATCTTGGAAGCATGGTTATCTGTGGTCTCCACCCATACTGCTATTTATTCTGCAGATGTGCTCCTATGAAGCTCTCTATTTATTACCTATAACCCTTATTCTAGGAGAACACATGAAGGCAGATTACATACGGGAATTGTTATGTCAGCTGAACTTTAGAACATTCAGTAGTGCCAAGAAAAGGCGGAGTAGTTGTCTGTAGCACCCAACCGACTTCCAGCTACTCCACGTTTTCCTGCTATAAACCACAGCGCTAAAGCCTCATGAAATATTTATATATCATGTTTTTCCTTCCCCATGAGAAATCATGAATCTCAAGGATGGTCTGACCTAGTGAAACTGACCAAGAAAAATGTTTGTGGTTTAAAACAATCTGTACTCCTTGACTATTACAGATCACATCTAGTAAGCATATCTTTTCAGAGCGCGGGATGCACTTGGAGTCAAAAGAAATTTCTAATGGGATCATGAAAGTTGTGTTTTGTAGGCCCTGTTCATATTTAGCAGTAGTGATAAAGAGTTGCAGCACTACCACATTGAGTAGAAAAACTGAATGGGGCTTATTTACTAATACAGTCTAATGGTTAGAGAGTGCAAACTTAGACTAGACAGTATGAGGTATGAGGGATACATCTGTTGAAATTTAAGACTGCCTAGTCTTAGGTTTAGACCACCTAATAGTTGGCTTACTTTATGCCACAGAGTGCACCAAAATTTAAGTGCAATTTGGCACAATTTAGACCACGCCCCATTTCAGGGCAAGTCAGAAAAGCTGTCTAAAAGTGTCTAAGGCCTCATGTCCACGGGGAAAATCAGATCCGCTGCAGATTCTACATGTAGAATCTGCAGCGGGTCCCTCCTGCCCCGCGGACATGAGCGCTGAAAATGCAAATAAATGAGAATAAACTTACCTCCGATCCGCTCCGTTTCTTCTCTTCGCGGCGGCGTCATCTTCTCTCGTCGCGGCCGGATCTTCATTCTTCGGCTCGGCGGATGTGCACGATGACGTCGGTGACGTGCCCCGCGCATGCGCCGGGCCGAAGCAAAATGATCCGGCCGCGGCTGAGAGAAGATGGCGCCGCGGAGAAGAGAAGAACCGGAGCGGGTGAGTAAAATATGATTTTTGTGTCCCGCGGATCCGGACGGCTTCCATAGGCTTCAATAGAAGCCCGCGGGAGCCGTCCCCGCGGGAGACCCGCATGAAAATGGAGCATGGTCCAGATTTTTTCATGCTCCATTTTTTTTAAAATCACTTTTATTGACGATCCGCGGGTATTTATCTACCCGCGGGTGGTCAATGCATCCCTATGGGGTGCGGATCCGCGCGCGGGAGATCCGCTGCGGATTTTAAATCCCATTTTGCCCGTGGACATGAGCCCTAAAACACATGATAAATGTGGTACAGGCATGTAGAACACTTGTCTGATGTAATTTGTGCCAGAAAACTGTCATATTTTGAATAAGCCCCAATATTGTGATTTTGCCAGAACTGATAATGGATATATATATATATACATATATATATATATATATATATATTTTTTTTTTTTTTAAAGATGCATTTCTGGCAAAGCTGCCTATTGGATAGAAGGTTAAATAACCATAACCTGTGATATTGCGTTTATCAAGAAAGGTATTCAAGATGCTCTTAGATATTTTCAATGCATCAACCTTAACAGTATCATAGAGTAGAAAGTTCCATTGTCTCACTACTTTTACAGTAAAGAATCCCGTCTATGATGATGGTGCAACCTTCTTCTAGACGTAGAGGATGCCTCTGTGTCATGGCTACAGGCCTATGTGTAAGAAGGTCATTAGAAAGCTCTCTGAACTGTCCATTCATATATCTGTACTTTGTAATTAGATCGCCCCTAAGCCTGCTTTTTTGATAATCTGTGTTTATACTGCAATCCTTCCATTCCCTTAATGGCCTTAGTCGCCGTCCTCTGTGCTGGCTCTCGATCGGCTATGTCCGTTTTATACAAAGGTGCCCAAAATATTCCATGTGTGGTCTGACTAAAGGTTAATTATGAATTTCTGTTCATATTCCAATAATATCGTATATTAGCCCCATGTTTAACTAATACGTTTCACAGATAGGAACTACTAATTATACTACAGTATATGTTATATATTGATGTTATTGTACATTGATGTTCATGGTGTAAATAGTTACATATGCACAGGTGGATGTGTTCTATACAGGTTGACCCTGATATACGATATATATAAGAATTTACTATATATGTGCTCTATCTATATAATTCTTTACCTTTCCAGACAGAGGTAGAAGGGTCACCAATATGGATGCTAGCATGAAAAGTGTTTCCACAGTAATGCAGGCAGCAAACAGATGGTTACTTGTTTCATGGCAGCATTTGTATGGGAACAATTGTATAATACAAATGACAGTGTTGATACATGACCGCAGTGAAAATGGAGGTCTGTGTCTGATTATACTCAGGTATATACAGGGCTTTTTGCATATTATAGATACCTTTTTTCCTTCTTTACAGTCTGGGCCGTGCCCTGTTTGTCCCATAATTCCTATTTTGTTTCCCACATTACAAATGTAACAGGGGCTGGAAAGAGCGGAAGACGAGAAAGGGTACAATTGGATAGCTTCCTCGAAATAGGGGTGTTGTATGTTTAGCTAGAAATCCAGTTGGAAAAATAAGTGTACCTTCAGGCAGTTTTGTGCACTAGATACATCACTCTGGGGACCCGGTCTTGTGCACTAGATACATCAGTCTGGGGACCCGGTCTTGTGCACTAGATACATCAGTCTGGGGACACAGTCTTGTGCACTAGAAACATCACTCTGGGGACCCGGTCTTGTGCACTAGATACATCACTCTGGGGACCCGGTCTTGTGTACTAGATACATCAGTCTGGGGACCCGGTGTTGTGCACTAGATACATCAGTCTGGGGACCCGGTGTTGTGCACTAGATACATCAGTCTGGGCACACAGTCTTGTGCACTAGATACATCAGACTGGGGACACGGTCTTGTGCACTAGATACATCAGACTGGGGACATGGTCCTGTGCACTAGATACATCAGACTGGGCACACGGTCCTGTGTACTAGATACATCAGACTGGGGACACGGTCCTGTGTACTAGATACATCAGTCTGGGGACACGGTCTTGTGCAATAGATACATCAGTCTGGGAACCCTGTCTTGTGCACTAGATACATCACTCTGGGGACCCGGTCTTGTGTACTAGATACATCAGTCTGGGGACCCGGTGTTGTGCACTAGATACATCAGTCTGGGGACCCGGTGTTGTGCACTAGATACATCAGTCTGGAAACACGGTCTTGTGCACTAGATACATCAGACTGGGGACATGGTCCTGTGCACTAGATACATCAGACTGGGCACACGGTCCTGTGTACTAGATACATCAGACTGGGGACACGGTCCTGTGTACTAGATACATCAGACTGGGGACACGGTCTTGTGCAATAGATACATCAGTCTGGGAACCCAGCCTTGGGCACTAGATACATCAGTATAAGGACACGGTCTTGTGCACTAATAACATCAGACTGGGGACACAGTCTTGGGCACTAAATACATCAGTCTGGACACACGGTCTTGTGCACTAGATACATCACTCTGGGGACCCAGTCTTGTGCATTAGATGCAGCACTCTGGGGACATGTTATGTGAGCGCAGTTGTTTGGATTCTAAAGTATAAATGATATATTCCTATTTTGTGTTGCAAATCTTATTAGCTATTTGTTTGGCTGAAAAGATAGTTTACCCCGATTATTCTGTGAATAGTCTCGCTGTGTTGGTTCTGATGTATTTTATATACCATGTGACATAATTCATATAATTTTTATAAAATTAACTCATACTCTGTTTTTACATTTCTACAAGCATTATTCTACAAGTATTTTATATTTATGAATGTATCGACTTATATTTTTGCAAATTGTAAAAAATATAAAATGTTTAATAAACCTATAAAGTCTACGATATGTTGTAGTAGATGGTGTTTTATACCGAGTTCTTATGCTAAAAATATTGCCATGGGATAGGTTATCAATAGATCAACTATTGATCAGTAGGGACCCGCTGCTCAGGATGTCCAGCGAGCAGCTGAGCACCCGATCCATTGCCAGTGCAGTGGGGCTGGATGTCATCATTGGGGTTGAAGATGAAAATGTCATAGATGGCTTAACTCCCATTGAAATTAATGTGAGCGCTGCCTCCTATTACACTTCCGCTTCCAACCCCAGTATTGGAGCCAGAAGTGTAATAGGAAGCTTTAGCTGTCATTGATTTCAATGGGAGTGAGACCCCCTATAACGTTTCCGCCTCTGACCCTGATGATGACGTTCAGCCCCGCTGCACTGACAGTGATCCAGGCGCTGAGCTGATCACTGGGAATCTCTTAAGTCCTGGTAGTGAAAAAGGTTGTCCCTTGTTCAGGAGACAGAACACTCAAACCATTTTTCTATACTACATGAATGGCCACTCACCTGAATGGTTGCCATAGAACAGTACATTTGGAAATGCTTGGCTGGGAGCAGCTTCCCCTGAAAAATCAGCTGTATGCCAGGGCAGAACCTGGGGTGATCAGCCAGTTGCGCTGGCGCCTGCATTTTGAAACGCGTAGTCTCTGATGATGCAAAAATTTTTTTTAAAGAAACGTTTATTGGGCATTCTCATACAATATAACACAAACATGCATAGGAAGAGATATCGGCAGTGTTTTGTCAATTTAAAGATCAGAACTCTTGTACTCTTCCCATCCTTTGTAATTACATATAGCCTTTTATTTATTTCCCCCAAAAAACAGAACCCAAGATTCCCAACCTGGGAAATAGTAACTAAAACATAAAAACAAAGGTTATACCCATGACACGACTGTGATCACAGCAAGCATTCAATATCTCTGTGCATAGTGAGGAGTAGAAAAAGAAAAAACTCCAAATTTCCCTTTGACCAAGAATCTAGTCAGATACGCCTGATGCAGTATCAGGACAGTCAACCCACCGGGCCCATATCTTATCAAATTTGGCGGAGCAGCCTTGGGCCATATATGTCAGCTTATATAGAGTGATGACCCCATTCACTACATGCTGCCATGTAGCCCTAGTAGGTTTTTTGGATGTTTCCAGTTAAGCAATATAACGTTTAGCATAAAAGAACAGCAATTTATATAAAGTTCGTGTTACTGTGTCAGCCGGAATGTCCTCCACAAGGCCAAAGAGACAAATTTTAGGATGCAGGATACGCGGGGCCCCTAGCTGTGCTTCCATAAACTCAAGGACATCTCTCCAATAGGTCTGCAAAACATGGCATTCTTAAACCATATGCATGATTGTGCCTGCACTAATCAAGCATCTTGGGCAGTCTGCATTGGGGATTAGGCCCATGGTACACAAACGGGTGAGAGTAGAGTAGATTCTATGTAGGAACTTGACTTGGATTAACCTGTCCTTTGCACTGATCAAGGGTGGTCCTGAGCTGGCCAAAAGGCTATCCCGGTCATCTGAGTCTAAGCCTGGTATGTCTAAGCCCCACTTTTTAAGAGCCCTGTCCTTCAGCAAGGCAAGACCCCTTGTCAGTTGTCTATAAAAACAGAAGAGCGGCTTTAGAGGGTTGGCCATCTGTGCTAGCTCCTTTAGTTGGGTCAGTGTGAGGGGTATGTTCAGGCCTCCAAACTGGGCTCCGAGTGCATGACGGAGTTGGAAATATCTAAAAACGGAGTTATTAGGAAGGCCCAGTCTTATCTGTAGTTGTGAGAAGGTACTAAGAACACCATTCTCAACCACATCTGAGAGGGTGGTTATCATATGACGTCTCCAGAAGATAATGTCATTTCTTTCAAGTGCAGGAGGTTAGGATTTCTCCGCAAGGGTGTATGAGGGGACCATTTTGCTGCCTCGTCCTGTATCAAGTGGAGGGCTATACTTCAAACTTTAAGGGTCACCCACATAGGTGTAGGCAGGGTAGTTATGCGTGAGGTAGGGCCCCTTAGCAATAATCCTCTCAAACTTTGTTCAGGACTTACTATTCTGCACTCAAGCCCCAGCACTGGGTTATAATCAATAGAAGACAGCCACCAACCCGCACATACCAGCTGACTAGCCAGGTAGTAGTAGTGAAAGTTGGGGAGGGCTAGCCCCCCTCCCTCCATGGTCAGACAAAGAGTTTCTAGTTTAATTCTCGGGGTGGATCCTCGCCTAAGTATATGGAGAAGTATCTTTCGGAGAGCCGAAAAAAACTTTTAGGGATCAAAATAGGTATATTCTGGAATATATATAGAAATTTGGTTAATAGCTTCATTTTGATTAAATTCATGCGACCTACTAGCGTCAGTAGGAGTGAAGCCTGTTGGGTTGCCATAACTCCTGCCCACTAGGCTTTCGCACCACTAACCCAAGGTAGGTAACTCCGTCAGTCCACCTCAGAAGAGTAGGGAGGGCCAAAGAGCTCACATGGGTATCAACCGCCAGCAGCCCAGTTTTATCCCAATTGGCCTTCACCCCAGAGTATATTCCAAATGTATCAAAAATACAGAGTACTGCAGTCAAGGAGGATTCTGGTTCTTGCAAGAATAAGAGGGTATTGTCCGCATAAAGCACCACCCGTTCCTCATATGCTCTCAGTCAGAACGCCACTACTTCAGCCGACACCCTGATTTGGATCGCTAGTGGTTCGATTGCAATCGTAAAAAGTGCTGGGGACATAGGGCATCCCTGACGCATTCTTCTAGCCAAGGAGAACTGTTCAGATATATAGGTATTTGTGCGTATCCGAGCCACCGGGAGATAGTATAGCGTTTGTACCCATTTAATGAAGCTTATCCCAAAACCGAACCGTGTCATCACCTCCCACAGATATCTCCATTCCATTGAATCAAAGGCCTTAGCTTGGTCGATGAAGACCAGAGTACGCTTTCCCTGGTTGTAGTGTGGTAGTGCAAGGTTAGTAAAAAGTCGCCTAGCATTCATGGTTGCACTCTTGCCCAGCATGAATCCCAATTGATCAGCGTGTGTGATATGGTGAAGGGCTCTATTAATGCATATTGACAGTACTTTTGCTAGGATTCTAATATTGTTGTTAAGAAGCGAGATGCGTCGGTATGAGCCACAGTCCCCTGGGTCCTTTCCGGGTTTGGGTATTAAAACTATTAGGACCTCATGCATGGTTGCCAGCAAGATCCCTTCCCGAAGGATATTATTATATAACTCGAGAAGTTTCTGGGCAATGAATTCTGTGTTTCTTTTGTACTACTCCATCGGGAGTCCGTCGAGGCCTAGGGATTTTGTTTTCGGGAAGGATTAGATAGCCTCTACTACCTCCTTTAGCTCGAAGTTCCCATCTAGCATAGTCACGCTACTCTTGGGCAATCTCGGGAATGAAATAGTGTTGAGGTTAGTGCTTAGGTCTTGGGACAATTGAGTTTAGACATATACAGGGTAGTGTAGACGTTAGTTAATGTATTATTGATAAACTCAGGGTCAGTGACCGTGGCTCCGGACATGTCCCGGACTGCCAAAATTGGGGATATGATATTGTCTTCACTAGCAAGATAAGCTAATAGTCGACCGTTTTTATCCCCTGAGTCGAAAATGCGATGCTGGGAGCACAGAAGCTTTTTCTTGGTGTAATCAAGCAGTAGTAATCTATATTGTCTACATAGATTATTAAGTGCAGAGTGGTTGGCTTCGGTGGGGCTCGTAGTATAGCAAGCCTCTGCCTCACCCCTCAAATTTAGAACTAGCTGAAGTAGTGAGTGATCGGAAACACCTCGGGGGAAGTAAGAGACATCACACACCAAGGGAAAACACTCCGGGGACCCAAAGCACAAATCTATTCTGGAAAATGAGCAGTAAGACACTGAGTGGCAAGAGTATGCAGTATCATGTGGGTGTCTTAAACGCCACATGTCCTCCAGTAGGTAAGAGGAGGCCCATGTCGGTAGTTGGGTTCCCACCGAGATTGTCTGGCAAAGACGGTACTGTAACAGGTCCATAAGTTGGTTAAAATCTCCCATCGGTATTAATGGGGCTGAGTCCAAGAGCACCAGCTTAGCCATGATATCATGCAACACTTGAGTATCAGCTGGGGGAGGTAAATAAACATTAACTATGATTAGGAGTTGCCCACTGAAGGAACCCTGCAGTATCAGGAAACAGCCATTAGGGTCAATATGGAATCTTTCAAAGGTAAATGGTATAGATGTAGCCACCAGGATTGTCACACCTCTAGCATAATTAAAGTATGTGACGTGGTAGGCTGAGCCGACAAATGCGTTTAAGTGCCATAACCTTAGAGCCCTGTAAGTGCATCTCTTGTAGCAAGAGGATATGAGTGGAGTAATTTTTAAGAAAATTAAACACTAATGCTCTCTTTACTTTAGAATTAAGGCCTCTGATGTTCCATGAGATCAGCTTACGTTTATCAGCCATTGGGAATTAAGAGAAAACTCAGGAAGGTAACACCAGCACAAGGCAACTACGTAACCTCATATAGATTGTCATATCGCGGGTGAAACCCGAAAATCAAACTGTACATAAACACCAACCTCTCTCCCCACCCTACCCATCCAACCCAACCGAGGACAGGTTTGAATCCCTGAAACATATTAGATATTTCCAACTCCGTCAAAGCTAATGCTCTGATTGGCTAACTCAGCACAGCGTCAGCCAATAAAAGCTGGCGCTGGGTTAACCAATCACAGCCATTGAATGACATCATCGTCTTATACGCCCAGTCGTCTTATACGCCAGAAAATACGGTATACAGTATGTTATGGATACAAGACCCATGACCTCAACAGTTCTACAGAAGCAAACTTAGGTTAGGGATCTCTAGTGATCGAATTTCAGCAAAATCTTTGAGATTCAGGTCTTGCTGCCACATAAATATTTAAATACACCATATTACTGGCCTATAGGTGATATACTTTACATTTTCGTATATGTGCATAAATTTGACCTTTGGATGTAGTTTTCGTTATAGCTCAAAAATACCATGAAAATGGCCCCTTTACCATGTAGACAAATGGAGATAAGGCTTAAAACCTAATACTTCATATAGTAGAGTCCTATTTCTATGCTCGTCCTTTGCTAGTGTCTTCCAGCTAGCTACATGGCTGCATTTAAATGAAGTCAATAGTCGTTGACGGGGATCTATAAATTGGGGTAGCCATAGCCATTGACCGAAGCCCCATTTTTAGGAGATTATTCGGTAAAAGCTTCTGAGTCTGGGAAAAAAGGATCAGATAGGTTAAAAATCTGGGCTGCAACATGAAATCTGTACAATTTACAATTATTTGTGAAGCCACTATAATAAAGAGCAAACAACTGATAAGATAAGACAGTCGTAATTACCTCTGTCACCTTATTCAGCTAATAATACACTGTCTCACAGAAAAAATGCCATACCATAAACATTTTGTTGCAGCATAATAAAATTTTCAGGGTATGTTCATTCAAACAAGTTATGCAAAGTGATGCAATTTGGGCCTATGATGCGATCTGGGAGTGTGATAGGGGAAAATCAACAAAACTGTACAATAATCGTTCAGTTTGAATGCGAGCCAATGACTGAACAACGAATGAGAACCGTGCACTTCTCACTCGTCATTCAGTGTCTACCGGCATAAAAATTATCATTGTCTTCTCGTTGCGTTTAACCCTTTCCAATCCAATTTGTATCTTGGTTTTCCTAGGGGGCTTACTCTTTTTCTGCCGTTATACAATGGCGCTATATGCTGGCTAAAGCCAGTACTGCATGAGCTGACACGTAGGATAGGCTCCTACAGCAGAGAGGCTGGCAATATACAGTAAGAGAAACCTGACGGATTTCTTCCAACTTCGGAGCTGTACAGCCTTAAATCATAATGTCTTCAGAGGTCAGACAGTGGATTGGAAAGGGTTAAACACTGATCATTGATAGGAATATGAAACACTGAAGGGAAGTGAACGATTCCCAACAATGATTTTCCTGTCAAAATATGTTGCACAGGCAGGAATGAGCTGCTGATGACGTCACCAGTTCTTTCACTCGGGCAAATGAGAATCACGAGGTTCTTGTTTGGTGTAAAAGTGCTATAACTTTGGCAACGTTTTCACACACACTGAAATTTTTGTTCTGTTGTTTTTTTTTTGTGTATGGTTAAAAATGCCTCTAAAACACAGTTGAGAACTATTTCATAAAACAGACGATTTGTGTAAAGATTTCATCATAGGGCTATCTACAGCGGGTTGGTTTTTACATCATAATGTTGCAGAGACTCAAAGGGGCACCACAATATAAAGCAAAACGAAACATCATAGTGGGACTATAGCACTGAGACAAACGTCACAATACAGAGATTGAAGCATCTGGTATTATGCACAGATTGACTGTGGTAGGTTTGTGATCAAGCCATCTGTGGCAAAGCTTGCCCCTCACACTGCACCACTGTCATGAACGCTTGCAGTGGTGTCGCTGCAGAGCGAGCTGGTGTGATGAATGGCACAGTGTGGTGTTCAGTGATGAATCGAATTCTGTCTCCGTAATGATCGATGAGCAAGGGCCTGCAAGTGACATGGCAATTAGGCTTATCCTTTCGCCATTTTGAAGCACCACACAGCTCATCAACATGGAGTCATGGTTGGGGTGCCATCAGCATCAACAGCTGATCACCTCTGGTACGCATCAATGGCACATTGAAAGTAGGCTGTTATGTTGATGAGGTGCTACAGCCTGTCGCAATACCAAAACTTCAGGGAATATCCAACGCCATTTTTCAGCAGGATAGCACATGGTCTCACAAGGGAAGCATTAGTAGGCATTAGAGATGAGCAAATATACTCGTTTCGAGTAATTACTCGATCGAGCACTGCGATTTTCGAGTACTTCCGTACTCGAATGAAAAGATTCGGGGGGCGCCGGGGGGGAACCGTGGCGGAGCGGGGGGTAGCAGCGGGGAACAGGGGGGAGCCCTCTTTCTCTCCCTCTCCCCCCCACTCCCTGCTGCAAACCCCCACTCACCCACGGCGCCCCCCGAAGTACTCGAAAATCGCGGCGCTCGGGCGAAAAAGGGGCGTGGCCGAGTAGGTTCGCTCATCTCTGGTAGGCATGCTTTGCAAGGTGCCCAGGTGATTCTCTTGTCGAACATAATCCTCAGATCTCTTTCCAATCAAGAATCTGTGGGAAATGACTGGATCTCGACTGAATGCTCTTTCACAGCCTCGTAATAAAGATAAACTGTAGACTATGGTCAATACTACGCCAGGACTTCAAGTATTCATTGAATTGATGCCACGTAACGTTAATGACTGTTTTACCCAACGTGTGGCTCCACTAATTACTCATCATCCTGATTATTGGGCTATAGGAGATGTGTAACTGTTTGAAATGTAAGTCAATGATTCAGAACTTAAAGGGGTTTTGTCATTAAAAAAAAAATTCTATACTTACCTATTCCTCCCCCATCAGTCTCCTTACCACATCTTCTCTTCACTGAGCTTCTGAAGTGCCCTGGGGTCACCTCACCACACGCCGGCTGGCTTGTTATGAAGGCTGCATTCCGCACATTCTTCTTCTGGGCCAGTCGGTGAAGGTCACGTTGTTTACTGGCTAGGAAGGAATGCTAATCTATTTCAAAGACAGCTCGCATGAGTAGTCTCTGCAGTAGATCTGCACTACCCCTGCTGGCCTGAGAGCTGTGACGTAACGTACACTGCCATCAGGAAGAAGACAGGAGAAGATAGGGGAGGTGAAGATCTGGTAAGTAGACTGACGGGAGAGGAATAGGTAAGAATAGAATTTTCTATCTGTGTGTTGAGTTTTGTCTCATTTGTAAAATGTAATCATGGTGTGAGCCAGTACATATCTGCAAGCTACAAAAATAGGCTAAAGTGAAATGTAAATCTCTAAGGATAAACATTAACTGGCTACATGAGACAATGTTAACAAAATATGAGAACATATAGCATGTCTTATGATACTACTTCTAACCTACATCCCTTAATGTGCAGAATGCATACTAACATATGACTATATCTGCTAGCATTGCATGGTGCTAAGAAGGGAAGTGTTGGTGCTTTCTATGACGTTCCTCGAGGATAGCATTGTGAGGAACGTCAGAGAATGTTGTTAGTATTGTATTATGGTTACATGTGATACTATACACCATAAAGAGAGAGCGTTTTGGATAAAATATAACTCTAGGCAGACATCTTGGTGAGAAGTTGTCATTCTTAGTTGCTACGAGACCCATTAATAGTGGAACATCTGAACAGATTAAATGGTCACACAGGTCCTGCCTCTACTTGCAGAGGCACAGTCTGCCTCTACTGCAGATACATCACTGATTTGGACCCTTTGGAATTTCCTGGTTTGCTGTCCCAAATGCTACATCTTACATTACACATGTTGGTGTGCCAAGATAGATAAACATGCGGCTTCATGTGGTTCCTCAGCTCTGATTAAAAGCTGCCCAGGCACTGTAAGGTAAACGCGAATTTAAGTTGTGGTTCCTCCCCGTGACACCAATCACCCTCAGTAATCAAGTTTCTCTCTGGGGGACAATTTGGAACAGAGTTATCCAAGGGCCCCAGATACACAGATAATGAACTGCTCTAAACAAACAGTTTCCCGTGAAGCTTTACTCAGTTCTACTGAAGTCAGCAAATATTGTTTTTGTCAGATTTCCCAGAAGCCTAAAACAATATTGACTGAAACCCACATTATTATCTGCCAAATAAGTTTAAATTTTACACTGAGTGATTGCCAAATGCTCTTCTAGTGCAGTGCAAAACTATCAGGAGTCAAGGGGTTACAGATAAGTGGAAATTGGTATTGAAAAAAAAATATTAAAAAACTTTATTTGCCACAAAAAAAGACACCTGCAGATGTATACAGTCCAGCCCTCGGGACCACAACAGGTCAGGTTTTCAGGATTCCCTTAGTATTGCACAGGTGATGTAATTAGTTTCAGTGCCCTAGAAAGTGTCACAGGTGTTCTCCCTATGGAATATCCTCAGATCATGGCCCGTTGGGGTGCTTGAGCACTGAAGTTGAAAAGTATTGCTCTATAATAAATACATAAATGTATTTTTTAAATGGAAGACTGAACTTTTACTTGAAAGAGTTATCTATGGCAACCTTGCAAACTTCTTAGCTGCACAGTTTTGTAAGGGGAGTACTGTACCCTAGTGGAATGTAGCAGACAGTTCTTGGTGCAAACAGGAACAATTTATTTTTCTCACTGAGAGGCACAATATTCTTGGTGGTTACAGTCACGTTTAGTGGTTTACAAATGTATGGTTGCAGTCCCTACATGAGGTACAAAGCTAAGTCATTACTCTCACACTTGATGAGCACAGCCTCTTGAACTGTGAAATAGTTGCAGATAACTTGTTCAGTCTCTGGTAGGTTGAATGGTCGGGTTGTACCAAAGATGGCTGACAGCTATTGCCGATTCTTCCATGCTGCTATGATTCTAAGGAAGGTTTTCCCCCCTAAGGGTGCATTCACACGAGCGTAGGCGTATTTACGTTCGCACGAGCGCAGCATATAATCGCCGGAAAGAACGTTTTTCACCGATCACGACCAGAGCTAGAAAGCGTATTTTCGTTTGTTTCTACTTTCGAACGGTCTTTTCGGCCATCAAATATGCGTTGGCGCGTATTTCGGTCGCATATGTTCCGGTTTTTTTTCGGGTTGCCGTTTTTACGCGCTGTAAAATCGCCCGTGCGAACAAATACATTGGAATCCAATGCCTCAGATGGTCACGTTTATACGATTGGGCGCAAAAACGCGCCGTTTATGCGCTCATGTGAACGCACCCTCACACTGCATGCGCTGTCTGGTGATACTTAATATATGCAGTTGCAAGCAAAATAATTACACCCCCATTACAAATTAGGTTTATTTGCAGAATTTACACATTTTCAGCTGTTTGCAAAAACAACCAAACCATGACAATTTAAATAGCTTTACTAAAATAGCAACCAGTTTCTCCAAATTCAATGGAAGATGCAACTTTTAATGACGACTGCAGTTTTAGAATTATTCAAACCAATGAATAGAATCCCTCATAAGAGCACCTTTTTGTAAATCAGGTGTTGTCTGAAGCAGACCTGGTGCAACCAATCAAGGGCTTCATTAGTTGCATCAGATATGCTTGAGATAAAACACAAATACCTGGACTGGCAAGGGGTATTATTGTACCTTGATGCCACCAGGAAGTCCTGGTGGAGTCAAGAGTGACAGGGGCGTGACACCCCTTGTACCTAATTGGCTGCAGAATAAGGCTTGCCTGCAGGTCCAGGCAAGCCAGTATAACTTTCGTGTCCCGCCCCACAGCCGTTCACAGTGCTTGCTGCTCCTGCTGTACCGTTTCTTGGCCCTCAGCTGGTAGCAGCTGTTCTGTTGTCCTTGTTGTCTGTGCTCCTCACTCCTGCTGTAGCGTCCTCCCCGCTCCTGCTGCACTGTTCGCGGCCCTCTGCTGCCCGCTTGTCTTCTGTTTTTCTCCGGCCCTCAGCTCCCCGCTCCTGCTGTACCGCCCCCTGCGCTGTGCTTCCCGCTCCTTCTCTTTACTCACCTGCCGTTGGATGCAGGTGCGTCAGATTTCTGCTGTGACACTACATCTAAGGTGCCGTCCCGCCTCCTCTTACCGGTTCACGCTGTTGTGTCTTTGCCTGCAGTTGCCGTTGGTATGTGATGCATGTTTAGACTCTCCCTTCTACCCTTCACGCCGGTGGCAGCAGATGCACGGCAGTCTCTATTGATTGTTGCCTGCCGTGAATGCTTAGGGTGAGTCATGTTTTACCTGTTAGCCTTATATTATTAGTTGTAAATGCGTCCATGTCACTCATGTAACATGGAAGCATTAACTGTTTATAATGTAAGGCTAACAGGTAGAACATGCCTAACCCTAAGCATTCACAGCAGGCAACAATCAATAGACCCTGTGCTACTAGGACCTTTGACAAGTCACCCAATAGGGAGCTAGGGGTGTGACAGGGGCATTTCTCCTGTCAAACCCTTAGCTTCCTGGTGGAGTCAAGGTACAATAATACCCTGGCTAGGACCTCCATACAATACGCTGGCCATAATGTGTCTGCGTGCAATTCATGAAATACACGGACAGCACACCAACGGGAAATATACCTGCATGAATGAGCCCTTAGTGTATCATGAACAGGATACTTGGAATTCTGCTTTATATGTAAACCTTTTATCTTGGGAATGTTTATTTAGGGTACTTGCACACAGACAATATTTCTGTCCAATTTTCGGATACAAACAGGCTTTTTTTACATGGAAGGAAAGTCTGAGCAAAGAAAATTGCAGCATGTCCTACTCTCAGACAACATTAGCACATGTACATGTGCGGAGTCCTCTACATTGGACAGCACACAGGCGGGATGTCAGTGTGCTGTCTGATGCGGGTTGCATCTGACAATATCGGGCACAACTTTAAATTTGCCCATGTAAGTAGTCTTAGGTTAATTGCAAAGGGTACAGATCTTGCTTTATTAAAGGATAAAGAAGAACGGCGCAACATGAAGTGTTTGCTTCTTTATTTCATTTTATATAACTCAGCAAGACATTTTTCTGGTATTTCTGAGGATCTGCAAATTCGTTTTTTTGCTCTTTAGTATATGCAAAAACAAAATTCTTCTTTTATAGCCTGGGTCAGTAATCCATTGATCATTTATACACTTACTCTAGTTTAAACTGCAAATTAACTCTTCCTATATAAATGAGTGCAGCTGTGTAATTACAGTATAGATAACAAGGCCCCATAGTACAAAAAGAACTTGATTCACTAAATTATTGGCCATTTTAGGCTAACTTCTCCTTCTACCTCTTCTACTACTCACTCTTTATAAGTCTATAAACATGCACCAGAAATGCTACACCATTTGTGAATGTACGCTCCCTGAGGTGTGTTTATTGGGTATTCTGTATGCCCTTTTCCCTAATAATTACTAGATTATTCTTTCAACTTCTGTTGTCTTACAGTCAGAAGGCCATAATCTCTCCAACTTTATTATCTTGGTTGATGATGCTTAACAAGGTTATTGTTACATGGTACTGCTAGCAATGGACCCTCTAAATCAAATTTGTGCTGGCTAAACCAATGTGTGGACGCTAAGAGATTTCCAGATACTTTCCCTTTAACCCCCTATGGCAGTCCTCAGAGTTGTCTTCGGTTAGTAGCCCAGAGTCATCAATGGTAGTCAGCAGGGTAACAATAAGTGTACAGAAAGATTAAAATCAGGAACAAGCCAAGGTCAGTAACCAGAGAAGTACAAGAACCAAGTGTAGATCCAAAGCAACAAATGGAAGGAAAATCAAAGGCAAGCCAAGGTCAGGAACTGCAGCAGAATCACACAGAGAAGCAATCGTATAGCAAATCTGTAAAGCAATAGAACTTAGTCCCAGGCAAAGGCTGAAAGATATAAGGGTGCAAATAATCTGCCAATCCGTAGACTGGCTTATAGCAATAAGGTTGCTCCTCAGTCATCGTTTTTCTAAACTAAATAACCCCAATATTAATAACCTCTCTGGGTATTGTAGTCCGCCCATTTCATTTATTACTTTAATTGCCCCCTTTGTACCTGCTCAAGCTCTGATATGTCCTTCTGAGTACCAGTGCCCAAACCATTACACAACATTCCATGTGTGGTCTGACCAGTGACTTGTAAAGAGGAAGAACAATGTTCTCTCCATGTACCCCTAGACGTCTTTTGATGCCTGACACTGGTTGCTCCAGTTAAGCTTACAGGTAACTAAAATCCCCAAGTCCTTCTCCATGTCAGTGTTACCCAGTGGTTTCCCATTTAGTGTGTAATGGTGACATGTAGTTCCTCTGCCCATGTGCAGAATCTTACATTGATCAGTGTTAACCCCTTAAGGATGCAGTTCTTTTTTCCCACATTTCTGTTTTTCCCTCCCAGTTTTTAAAAAATCATAACTCTTTTATTTATCCATCGACGTAGCTGTCTGAGGGTTTGTTTTTTGCGTGATGAGTTTTATTTTTAAATCGTACTATGTGATAAACCATATAATGTACTGAAAAACATTTAAAAAATTCTAAGTGGAAGGAAATGAAAAAAAAAATGACATTCTGCCATCTCTGGGTGCGTCTTGTTTCTACGGTATACACACTGCAGTACAAATGATATGAAAACTTTATTCTATGGGTTAGTAAGATTACTATAATACCACATTTATAGTTTTTTTGCTGTACTACTATTTTTCTATTTTATTTCATATTTAATTTTTTTAATTTTCTGCAACCAACTTCTGACAGGCATAACCTTTTTATTTTTACGTCGACATAGTTGTGAGCGGGCTTGTTTTTTTGCGAGGCGTCCTGTAGTTTCTATTGTTTACTATTTTGGAGCACATATGATTTTTGATCGCTTTTTATTACATTTTTTTCTTGGAGATAGGGTAGCCGCAAAAAGCGCAATTCTGTCTTTTTTTTCTGACGACGTTCACTGATTACCAAATATAAATTCTCTAGGTAAATTTAACAAAATCTGCAGTGCAGAGAATCTCATGGCTCCCAGTCAGAGGGTTCTTGTAAGTCATAGCATTTTTGTTCAGTTTGCATTGGGCTTCCTCCGTTTTACCGAAGAACACGTCCCATGGTAGTGTGGTAGTGTTTTGGGTTTTACAAAGCTCCGTTCACATGCAGCTGCTTATTTTGGTATGGATTTGAGGAATGCTGCTGAGTTTCCAACATACAATGTGGCTATGAGGGTTCCGTCACACTTGCGCAAACCACATCCATTAAAGCATTGATTTTAATGTGTTCCCTCACATGGATTAATTTGGCGGGGGGGGGGGGGGGGCTACTAAGTAGGTTGCCCTGCCTGTTCAAACATGGCGTAGTTGTCTCCCACGCCGATGTGAAAGGTACAGTAAAGGAGCGTTCATACATCATTCTCATGTGAAGGAGCCCTTACATAACACATATGCCATGGATGTCCCTGTCTGCAAAGCAAAAAGTGAAATCCATCACAAGTCCCCTGCAAATTCCAGAGCAGATTTTTTTCCCTCTTCTGTCTGTAATGTGGGGTACCATTAGAAATAGCTGGAGGTAAAAGAGGCGTCCCTGACCAAAAAGTGCTTATCTAGATAGTGCTTGCAGAATACATCTGCTGTACGCAACATACCATTTATCCTTCATTTTGCAGTTCTACTAAGCTGTTATTAGTGCTGGGTGGATAAATCACCTGCGTGACACGGCCCTAAGGCGCTTCCTGAGTAATGAAAGGGCTCAGGATATTCAGTGTAGTTAGAGGATGATATACACAAATGCTGGAAATGACTATTATCACAAATACTTTTCATCCTAATCAGCTGGTGCTGAAAGCTCAGCGGGGCAGAGTTACTAATCTTGTTTAAGGCCTCATGTCCACGGGCAAATTAAAAATTAAAATCCGGAGCGTTTTTCCTGCACACGGATCCGCGCCCCATAGGGATGCATTAGACACCCGCAGGTAGTTAAATACCTGCGGATGTCATTTTTTCCTGCAGGCACGCGTCCCGCGTGCAGGAAACATCCGGACATGCTCCATTTTAGTGCGGGTCTCCCGTGGGGACGGCTCCAACAGGCTTCTATTGAAGCCTATGGAAGCCGTCCGGATCCACGGGAGACCCACACCTGAATTAAACTCACCTGCTCCGGACAGTACGGGTCTTCCCTTCTTCGCGGCCGGATCTTCTTTCTTCGGCCTGGTGTATGTGCCCGGCGCATGCGCGCGGCACACAGCCAGCGTGCTGAGCACATCCGCCGGGCCAAAGAAAGAAGATCCGGCCACGACGGAGAGGAGATCAGGCCGCGAAGAAGGGAAGATCCGGAGTGTGCGGAGAGGTGAGTAATTCTTATTTTCAGCCCTCATGTCCGCGGGGCAGGAGGGACCCGCTACGGATTCTCCATGGAGAATCCGTAACGGGCCTGATTTTCCCTGTGGACATGAGGCCTAAGGGTTTGTTCACAAGGGGCATAAATGCTGTAGAATTTCTGCAGAGAAAAGTCATAGCAATTACAGTACAAGAATCTCATCCACAAAGTACGGAAAAATTCCATGCAGAATCCACAGTTGAAATGACATATTCTGCGGATTTTAAATTGTTTGCTGCAGATTTCATCTTTTGTAATGCAAAGGGTAAAACTCCTCGGTAAATCTGAACCAAAATCCACAGCATAAGGGCTTATTCAGACGACCGTATATCGGCCACGTATTCACACCGGCCGATATACGGCGTCCCTCTCTGCAGGGGGAGGAGGCTGGAAGAGCCGGGAGCAGTGCACTGAGCTCCTGCCCCCTTTCCTCCCCTCGGCACTATTTGCAATGGGAGAGGGCAGGGCAGGGGCGGAGCCAACTCCCGAGACTTAGCTTCGCCCCGTCCCCTCGCATTGCAAATAGTGCCGAGGGGCGGAAAGGAGGCGGAGAGGGGGGCTGGAGCACGGTGCACTGAATACCCAGCCGATATACATTCGTCTGAATGAGCCCTAAGGTATGGATTTGGCCAATGCGAATTAGCTGTGTATTCTCCACTGAGGAACATCTGCCCCATTAACACACCCCAATAGTTAGATAGTGTAAACTTATACCAAAAAGTCTAAAGTTGCATCAAATAATACTGGATGCCAAATTTGGTGAATCTTTAAACAAATTATATACAACTTTATACAACATATTGGTTGGTTTAGTTTGCACAAAAGTCTGCCAAACTTTTGATCCACGCTGTTACATAATCTTTATTTATATAGCGCTAACATATTCTACAACCCTTATAATGAAATAAGCCCTGATGCAGTGATTCCCAACTGGGGTGCTGACAGCTCCAGTTGAGAATCACTGTTACTGACAGCCATACTAGGTCTGATGGGCTGCCTGACAGTAATTGCAGGGGTTATCAATGCAGCACCCATCGGGATACGCAGGGGTCAGAGCAGAAGTTGCTGTTTCGACCCTTGTATAGTGACCTGGGCGCTCGTAGTTGCAGGCGCAGCTCTTATTGAAATCAATGGGCGTGCTGCTTGTAATTGCAGGTTGGGGTCCATTGATCTCAATGAGAGCTGCACCTGCAATTATGAGTGCTGGCCCCTACACAGGGGTCGGAGCAGTGCTTCTGCTCCAACCCTGATGTATCCCATTGGGCGCTGCCTTGAAAACCCACTCAAGGCCGAGTGCACCCTTGCCGTGTGTGCGAGTTGCACCTGTCCGTATGCTGTCTGATACATGGAATGCCCACACATTGACGTGTATTTGCATGTCTTAATTCTCGTCCATGGTACAGACAAGCATAGGACATGCAATGAGTTTTTTCACACGGGCCATCAGTTTACATGAGAAAACGACAATGTGCATAGCCCCTTAGGCTAAAATGTGTCCGGGTGCTGTCCGGGAATTAACATAGACCCAAAGACGCTGGAAGAGCAAGAGGACTCTCCTACTCCACCTGGGATGTAACTGCATAAAGCATATTTCACACTACGTTGGACTGCCCTGCGCTGTTTTCATCTTAGCTATCTGTCCTCCATATAGATTTCTGCATGGAGACAGAAAGCAGGATGGAACCTAGAAAGCACTGAAGGGGTGGAGTATGTGAGACGGAGACCTCTGTGCTTCCACCCCTGGCAGTCTTTTACACTGGATAGACAAGCGCCGTCCTCATTTATTTAGTTGGTTTCAGACAACAGTCATGTAGGTGCATTACAGAGTCATTATTAGAGATGAGCGAGTGTACTCGGTAAGGACAGATACTCGAGCGAGTATCGTCCTTACCGAGTACCTGCCTACTCGCCAGCAAAGATTCGGGTGCTGGCGGGGAAGAAAGGGGGGGGGGGGGAGATATCTCTCTCTCTCCCCCCGCTCCCTCCTGCTCACTCCCGCAACACAGCGCTCACCCCCGCCGGCATCTTTGCGGGCGAGCAGGCAGGTACTCAGTAAGGACGATACTCGCTCGAGTATCTGTCCTTACCAAGTACACTCGCTCATCTCTAGTCATTATTATGGCCAAATGTAGAGTTTGGTTTAGTAGAACCACAAACAGCCGGGTGTCGTAGCCATTGTACAGCCGTAAAAAGTGTCACCATATTACGATTGTCTGAAACCCACCTAAGAAAACAGTACTTCTCATACACTTCTACAGCACAAGTCCCTGGTGTAAAAGTCACTGTGGAGCTATAGTGCCATCTAGTGGAAGACAATAAGGTTTATTCCATTAGGCTACATTCACGTCTGTTTTTTATGAACATTTTCTTTTTGGAACAGATTTTCAAAAGTATAAAATAAATCATCTCTGTTATATTATATTTTAATTCTTTTTGAAAGGGTTTTCTGGTTTTATGTAAAGCGTGATCCACGATAAGTAAATCAGACAATGTGCGTAGTAGTAAACTCATTGTAAAAAAACATCAAGCACCTAGAAGGAGTTGTTGGAATCAAATGAGACTTTATCTGTGTGACTGTAACATTGTTATAAGTAAGTGATTACATATCAGAGCAAAAGGATAGATTGTGGACAACTGACCCCTTGTAGGGAGGCTTTAGTACCCTGTTGTACCACCTCTAGTTTAGATACAAGATGTGATACGGCTGGGCATGGAGGCTCTACTACCCTGTTGTACCGCCTCTAGCTTGGATACAGGATGTGATATGGGTGAGCATGGAGGCTCTAGTACCCTGTTGTACCACCTCTAGCTTGGATGTAAGATGTGATACTGGCGGGTATAGAGGCGCTAGTACCCTGTTGTACCGCCTCTAGTTTAGATGCAAGATGTGATATGGGCGGGCATGGAGGTTCTAGTACCCTGTTGTACCACCTCTAGCTTGCAAACAAGATGTGATACGGCAGGCATGAAGGCTGTAGTACCGTTTTACCGCCTCTAGCTAGGATACAGGATGTGATACAGACGGGCATGGAGGCTCCAGTACCGTTGTACCTCCTCTAGCTTGGATACAAGATGCGATACAGGCGGGCATGTTGGCTCTAGTACCCTATTATACAGCCTCTAGCTTGGATACAAGATGTGATATGGACCGGCATGGAGACTGTAGTAACCTGTTGTACCACCTCTAGCTTGGATAGGTTATGGGAATAAATCATATTCCAGAAGATTTCACTGGTTTGCTCCAGATTGGTTATAATGAGAAGCTTCATGCATGAATATCTGTATTTGAAGTCACGGATACTATCTGTCAGCCCCATACTCTTCTAGTTGATTAAAAAGAAGTGCAATACAGAAATACTAAATATGACACACCAAGCACATGCATACTCCTCCCAACATCATAACAACTCATGATTAGCCTTGTATGAAATGACCCTGATGATTAACATACGTTTATGCCCCAGGTGTATGTCGCTATGTGAACATGTAATTGCTATAGACCCAAGTAGCATAGACTTTATTAAAGGGGTTGTCCCGCGCCGAAACCTAAAATTTTTTTTTTACACAGACCCCACCTTAGTAGACAGTAAAAACACATCCATTTGTTATTTAAAAAAAAAAAGATTCGCTTACCTGGATCCCCGTTCTGCAGCTTTAAAGATTCTTCTTTCAAAGATGGCGCCGCTGGTCTTCTCCCACGGTGCACCGTGGATGTTCTTCTGCAGTCTGCGTTCCACTGCCGATTACAGCCACCTCATTAGCTGATCGGCACCACGTGACGGAGGCGGAGCTATGATGACGCAGAGAAGAGGGAGGAGCCAGGACGCAGCTCATGAGCCCGGACACATCCAGCAGAGGATTCCTCACTGCGCAAGCCCGACTGTTCGTGCGACCAGAGAAGAGGTTTGATCGTCGCCATGGAGACGGGGACGCCAGCACCGGAGGGGGTAAGTGTGTAACTTCTGTATGGCCAATATTTAATGCACGATGTATATTACAAAGTGCATTAATATGGCCATACAGGAGTGCTTAACCCCACTTGCTGCCGCGGGACAACCCCTTTAATATTCCAATCTGGACCAAGCAATCCAAGGGAGCGGTGGGCATCCCAGGTCTTTCTCATAAGAAACACATCTGTAGACAGTGCTAAGTCCTGGGAACTGTGTGTAGGAGTGTGTTGGAGATACAAGAATGCAACACACACACACAGTATACAGTATTAAACCAGTTAAAGGGGTTGTCCCGAGGCAGCAAGTGGGTCTGTACACTTCTGCATGGCCATAATAATGCACTTTGTAATGTACATTGTGCATTAATTATGAGCCATGCAGAAGTTATAAAAAGTTTTATACTTACCTGTTCCGTTGCTGGCGTCCTCGTCTCCATGGTGCCGACTAATTTTCGCCCTCCGATGGCCAAATTAGCCGCGCTTGCGCAGTCCGGGTCTTCTGCAGTCTTCTATGGGGCTCCGTGTAGCTCCGTGTAGCTCCGCCCCGTCACGTGCCGATTCCAGCCAATCAGGAGGCTGGAATCGGCAATGGACCGCACAGAAGAGCTGCGGTCCACGGAGGAAGAGGCCATCTTCAGCGGTGAGTAGAGAAGTCACCGGAGCGCGGGGATTCAGGTAAGCGCTCCGGTGAGCTTTCTTTACCTCCCTGCATCGGGGTTGTCTCGCGCCGAACGGGGGGGGGGGTTGAAAAAAAAAAAAACCCGTTTCGGCGCGGGACAACCCCTTTAAGCATTTCACTGCTAGCTATTGTCTATGAAGGTGGATATATGAATATATATATGTTTCCATAAGCTGATTTAAGAAACACATGTATATTATTATTATTACTACAACAAATACAAGATGTGATACAGGCTGGCATGTAGGCTCTAGTACCCTGTTGTACCGCCTCTAGCATGGATGTAAGATGTGATATGGGCGGGCATGGAGGCTCTAGTTGAGAGATGTGAAGATTTAAAGGGGTTGTCCCGCGAAAGCAAGTGGGGGTATACACTTCTGTATGGCCATATTAATGCACTTTGTAATATACATCGTGCATTAATTATGAGCCATACAGAAGTTATTCACTTACCTGTTCCGTTGCTGGCGTCCCCGTCTCCATGGTGCCGTCTAATTTCAGCGTCTAATAGCCCGATTAGACGCGCTTGCGCAGTCCGGTCTTCTCCCTTCTGAATGGGTCCGCTCGTGCCGGAGAGCTGGTCCTCGTAGCTTCGCCCCGTCACGTGTGCCGATTCCAGCCAATCAGGAGGCTGGAATCGGCAATGGAACGCACAGAGCCCACGGTGCACCATGGGAGAAGACCTGCGGTCCACCGTGGGTGAAGATCCCGGCAGCCATCTTAGCAAGGTAAGTAAGAAGTCACCGGAGCGCGGGGATTCGGGTAAGTACTATCCGGTTTGTTTTTTTAACACATGCATCGGGTTTGTCTCGCGCCGAACGGGGGGCCTATTGAAAAAAAAAAAAAACCCGTTTCGGCGCGGGACAACCCCTTTAATGTAGCATCGGTATTCTTAAAAAAAAATCACTCCTTTATTGAAAACGCATTAAAAATTCCCTTGTGCGCAGGGATAAAAAAAAAGCTAATGCGCTTCGCCTGTTGTGCAGCCTTAGTCATAGTATGGCACCCCATTGCAAATCAAGGCCTTATGTAATACAAAAGGAAATGACATGGTACGGTTGTCCACCTCTCCCCCAGGTCTACCAATCATGGGCGCTGACATTGGTCTCCAGACTAAACCACTGAACCTGTAAACACATTCCACAGGAAACTCATACCCCTGGTGTAAAGCATACTAATAAAGACATTTGCACTTGTCATGGAACATGATAATGGTGATATGTCCAGCAATACAAGCAACTAAAATAATGAAAAAATGTTGGCATTTGTCAAAAAAACGATTATGGTCATGTGTCTAATAATACCCTGCTCTGAGCTTTAACCCCTTTCCCCCTGCAGACAGTTTTGGCCTTCCTGACCTGACCCTATTTTTCAAATCTGACATGTCACTTTAGGTGGTAATAACTTTGGAATGCTTTTACTTATGTAATTGATGCTGTTTTTTTCATGAAACATTGTATTTTATATGTTACTGGTGAATTTTGGTCGATACATTTTGCATTTATTTCTAAAAAAAATTCCTAAATTTACAGAACATTTTGAACAATGTCAATGTGTCATTTTTAAATTTTGAATTGTTCTGCTTGTAGGATCACACCACACAAATAGTTAATAAATAACCATAATAATTTACTCTATGCGCGCTGTATGTTGGTACGATTTTCAAAGTTTTCTTTTATTGACTTTTGACATTAGAAAGCATACAATTATAGGGGCGGTGTTTCTAATTTTGATGAAAATATCCCAAACCTATTTTTTTAGAGGACTAATTTATTTCTGAAATGTTATCTTTTCTCGTTAGGGAGAGCACCTAGATGGTGGGTGAGGAGACTCACAAGGCTTGTAACAATTTACCGTGATCGCGATTTTAACATTACAAGTCCCATAGACCCTTGCAGAAAAAAAATGCTGCGAATTTCGCAGGGAAAAAAAAACGCCAGTGGGTGGGCGCCCTAACTGGGAATGAAAAGCAAAGCCAGGCTCCATGCACAGACAGCTGTTTAAGGCGTCATGCCCACTTACAAATTGGGATTTAAAATCCGCAGCGTTTTTCCTGCACACAGATCCGCGCCCCATAGGGATGCATTAGACACCCGCAGGTAGTTAAATACCTGCGGATGTCATTTTTCCCTGCAGACACGGATCCGTGTGCAGGAAAAAATCCGGACCATGCTTCATTTGGTGCGTGGCTCCCGCAGGCTTCTATTGTGCCCAGCGCATGTGTGCGGCACGCAGCCGGCGTGCCGAGCACATCCGCCGGGCCGAAGAAAGAAGATCTGGCCGCGAAGAAGGGAAGACACGCACGGCCCGCTGCAGGTGAGTATATTCTGATTTCAGCGCTCATGTCCGCTGGGCAGGAGGGACCCGCTGCGGATTCTCCATGGAGAATCCGTAGCGGGCCTGATTTTCCCCGTGGACATGAGGCCTAAGGGTATTTTCCCTTCATCAGTGTACAGTAGGAGTCTTTATACAAGCCTTGTAACAATGACTGGGAATTAACATTTCCAGTCATTGTTACAAGGCTTGGATAAAGAGTCTAACTTTGGCAAAAAAGATAGTGTTTCTGACTAACAGGCCTCTCACTAGCAAAGCCAGACTCCTATCGTACACTGATAAAGGGCAAATACCCTGAAACAGCTGTCTGTGTTTGGAGTCTGGACTCATTGTTACAAGGCTTGTATAAAGAGTCTAACTTTAGCTTGAAGGAATGCTGCCTTCCAATAGGTGGCACTGTGAAGGTATTATTCCATCTCCCTTATTTAAAGGTTGGGTTGTCCCATTGTGACAAGTGTATGTGTGCACTTCTGTATGGCCATTACAAAGCACTTTGTAATATACTTTGTGCATTGTATATGAGCCATATAGAAGTTATATACTTATCTACAGGGGTGACATCCCCCCTGTGTTGACGGTCCCGTGGCAGATGTGTTCTTCATCCCTGCGGGGGGCACGACAGTCCCACTAATATACCAGCCTGTAATAGGGCCGGTAAAAAAAAAAATACCGGCAACGGTGACATCCCTAATCCAAACATCACATAGGGTGGTCTCATAAACACGAGCTGCACCCATATAAAACCTTCCTGGGTCACGTTTAGGACCCCCCTCTATGCGGACGAGGGGATTGCTGCTCACAGTGTGGTTGGCACATTTGTGGGGGTACTGCTGCGGTCTCTTCAATGTATTGCAGTCTGGTACACAAATGGGTAACTGCGGCAGATTATTCACAGCAAGACTTCTCTATCAGAATTGCCTAAAGGAAAATTTGCAGCATTTTACAGAACCGGCCGCCTAGAGGATGAGATGTAAAGAAATCTCATCCACATGCGGATAAAACCTGTAGTGTGGATATTAAATCTGCAGCAGGTCAGTTTGTGGAGGTTCTTCTCCATTGAGTTCAACGGGGAAGTAAAAAACCTGCAACAAATGCAAATTGTTGCAAAACCACAGAGGGAAGTGCTGGTAAGATAAAAAAAATAGGAGTAGAATGTATATATATGAACGTTTTCCTGCCTTAATCTTCTCCCGCTCCGTACAGAGTCTCACGCACTCCCCACCGGTCTCTGCATGTGATAATGTGCCGTATAGACGCATGACTGCTGCAGCCAATCCCAAGCTGCAGGGGCACTTGGGCTGACACATCATTGCTTGAGACCAGTGGGGGAGCAGACGAGACTCTGTACAGCATGGGGAGATGATGAAGGCGCGTAAAATGTTTTTGTTCGTGGTCCCGACCCGTGGCGGCAAGATGGTGCAGATTCGCTGTTGCAAAAGTCTCTGAGTTTTTGCTGTGTGGACGTAACGTAAGGGTACATTCACATGTGGCAGAAAAACCACATTAAGATCATCATCAAAAAAGCAACAACCCCTTACCCACTCCCCCCCCCCCCTAAAAAAAAAGGATTTTGGTGCAGATTTTAAGCAGCAGAAAATTCTCACCATTTTCCGATACGTGAGAACGTTCCCTTAACATATCCTTGCACATTAAAAGGGGTTGTGCTAAGAGCATAAACCCCGAGTCTCAGAGTTGGAACCGCAGGACTTGCCTCTATGACCCAAACTAGAGAGACGCTCAGTAAGAGCAGCTCTGGCCTTCATGGGCTCTCTGTCATCCTATTACAGGATGGATATTTATGTGACCGCTGCAGGAGGAGTGCAAGGATAGCCATGGCTTCACTAGCAAACTCAGCTGATTGCCCCCTTGCCCCGCTTTTGGTACCTCTAGCAATCAGCTGCCCACCTCAGGCAGCACATTCAGCGATCGAGTCCTCTCCTGCAGTTACAGCCTGCAACATTATAGTGGGTTTACTAACCATTTGGCCAGAACACCCCGAATGTCGGATTGTCCTGGAAAAGCAGAAGGGCGGGCATTCAGATACAGTCTCTCTGATGATTGGAGCAGAGACAATACAATATGGGAAGAAAGGGCAAGGAAGTCAGGACAGTGAACTACTGGCAGAATGTTAGGCTTGCTACATGCCTTCTCCCTAATAGTGGACTGCAAACAGCAGAAAAATGGGGAAAACCACCTGAAAATCTGAACTTACAAACACGAAACAGAGTGCAAACAGCAGCAATCGAGGAGTAAAGAGAACCGGAGGTGTTGTGGAAAACTTGTTGGACACTTAAGTATGCTTTAAAAAGAACAAAAAACAAAGATAACTTTCAGACAGCATAAAGCCGTTACCTTAGGAACCTTCCTGGATTTGAGCTTGCGGACGAGCTCCCCCTGCTGCGCTACAGACTCGTGCTGGGGGTGGAGCCTGGATAACTAGAGTTTGTTGGAGGGACTGATGCGCTAGGAGGATCAGTGGGAGGACCCCCAGGTTTATACTTAAGGCTTAAGAGGGTTTTTACTGCAGCGTCGATCTATTCCTACACAGAAGAGAGAAGGACAGAAGAAGGAGAGGTCAATGGAGGAAAGAGATTGTAGCAATGCAGAAAATATGTAGTATTACAGTACAGATATTAGATGAGGTCATAATCATTAGAGAGCATCCATGTGCCACTTTACATATACTATGCTAGTATTTATATATTAAAATGTAAATATATTATATATATATAATTAGTATAGTTTAGAGATATATACACTGTATAAACAAAATTGGTTTTAGAGGACACAAGTGATATCGATTAGCAGTTTCTTCTGGATCTTCGGTTCTAAACCTACTGTGATTAACTACAGTAATGCCTGATCCTTATTCCCATGTAGATATACAATGAATGTCCCCTTTGTTAGAGCCTTGCCCCTCTAACAATTGGTACTTCCCTGTATGGTGATTCTCCCCATGACCCCGGAGCATAAAATCACGTAAGTTTTCCGTGGATCAGTTTCAGTGTGAATCCACATTGGATGGGAAAATCCATCGATCTGAGCGACTTCCAATGAGGCCGGGTCATCGGCTCAGGACTAGCCGGGGTCTCACCGTTAACTGTGGGGGGTTTTCTCATGCAACGCGGTGGAGAGTATACCAAGAATGGCATGATCAAGGAAAACATTAAGTGAAAAGGGATCCTGTGGACGGAAACAACTCATTACTGAAAGGGGTAAGAGGAGGATGTCAGGAATCGTTCTGACCAACAGGCGCTGCACAGTCGGCTGAATACAGCGCTGGAGCTCCAACTAACATGTCCAAACACACAACTCGCCGTTCCTTCGCACGGATGATATAACAGCAGACGACCAGTTCCAGCGCCATTGTGTCTAAGAGAAACAGAAAGACTCCAGCAGGCAAAAGAGCACAAAACGTTATCACTGAGCAGCAGAAAAAAATCCCCATATCAGATGGATCCAGATTTCTGTTGCTGATGGGAGGTCAGGATTTGGCACAAGCAGCATGAATCGCTGATCCCTTCCTGTCAGCTGGGCAGAACATGTCAGCACCGCTATTTAATCTGCAGCAACTACAACAAGCTTCCTGTCCGCAGGGGCCGGTATTCCAGCAGAACGGTTTCATCAGCTAGTGGGATCTGCAGCACGCAGAACTACTGCGGATCTGAAGGCCAAAGGAGTCTAGCGCTACTAGATGGGGGTGCTAATAAAGGGGCCATCAGTGTATGGGGCACAGAGGCTGCAAATCAAAGCGGTTCATGTCCCACTGAAGGCAAAAATTTGCACTTTTGGAATATAACTTAAAGGGGTTGTCCCGCGGCAGCAAGTGGGTCTATACACTTCTGTATGGCCATAATAATGCACTTTGTAATATACATTGTGCATTAATTATGAGCCATACAGAAGTTATAAAAAGTTTTATACTTACCTGCTCCGTTGCTGGCGTCCTCGTCTCCATGGTGCCGACTAATTTTCGCCCTCCGATGGCCAAATTAGCCGCGCTTGCGCAGTCCGGGTCTTCTCCTGTTCTCTATGGGGCTCCGTGTAGCTCCGTGTAGCTCCGCCCCGTCACGTGCCGATTCCAGCCAATCAGGAGGCTGGAATCGGCAATGGACCGCACAGAAGAGCTGCGGTCCACGGAGGAAGAGGATCCCGGCGGCTATCTTCACCGGTAAGTATAGAAGTCACCGGAGCGCGGGGATTAAGGTAAGCGCTCCGGTAAGCTTTCTTTAGGTCCCTGCATCGGGGTTGTCTCGCGCCGAACGGGGGGGGGGGGGGGGGGGTTGAAAAAAAAAAAAAACCCGTTTCGGCGCGGGACAACCCCTTTAATGACTCTTTCTGCCACCTAGTGGTCAGATTTTAATACTACAGGATGATGATTTATCCATTCAGTCATTGCCGACTTTCGGTCACCTTGTGGATCAGCATACACCATGCTTCCCTGTCTTTCCTTCACATTTTCCACTGTCATGTTCGTGTCAACCTTGATTGTGTCCAGCCAGTGTGTTTTTTGACGTCCTCTTCTTCTGGACCCACTGACCATGCCGAGCATTAATATTGTTTCCAGAGAATTGGCTCGTATGATATAATATTACAGAGCAATTTGTAAAGTTGGCCACAGGAAAGAAGATGCTTCACCAAGACAGCTAGTTATCTGTCCTAGAGGGGAATGGTCACCGATTTATAAATTAATTACCTAAATATTCCTCGCTGGCCTTAAGGTACCCACACACTAGAGTGCAGTCGTCCGAACGCGCCATTTCAGCGGGACTGGATGACTCTCGCATATATATGGCGGCCTCCCAACTCTACTCCAATGGATGATATGTATGGGAGAGCCGGCTGAACATTCACAGGGCACCTTTACATCTCTGAATGCTACTGCACCCGGTCACATCTAAATCCGCAGCACCAACGACCATCAAGGCAAAGAAAGGGATTTATCACAAGTGCTATTTATTAAGTCAACTTTGCTGGAGGCGGCGATGCCATTATTTGCTGCAAAAGAGGAGCATAAATGGGCTTTTGAGTCTCCTCACCCACCATCTAGGTGTCTCCCTTAGGAGGAAAGATATCGTTCCTGACCCACGTCACAGGCCTCTCACCAGCCAAGCCAATACATTTTCTGCCGCCATAACTTTATTTTTCAAAAAACACTTGTGTGAGAGCTCGTTTATTGGTTTGTTTTTCTTTTGCAGGATGTCCTGTAGTTTCTATTGGTACTGTCTTGGAGTTTGTGAGATTTTTTTTGATCACTTATGACATTTTTTTGGAGACGGGCTAACAAAAAAGCATAAATTCTGACGTGTACTTTTTTTCTGACTACGTTCACCTTGCAGAAAAATAATCCCAAATACGCTTTTTCTTATTTTGATCTTTCTTTTTGTTACAAATATGGGGAATGTTTTTTTTAACCTTTCTTTCCTTTTTTTACGATAAACTTTTTTTTTTAACTCATCTTTACATGTTTTTTTTTAGTTCACTGAGGGGACTTGAACTTTCAATTGCTCAAAGACTGCCTGCATGTTGGCAGGCAGTCTATCAAGCCACACCACAGGCACATCTTGATTGGTAATCAGTCATAGCAACCCTGAGAGCCTTCAGAAGGCCCCAGACTGCCATAGCATTGCAGAGGTATCCATTTGCGGCCCTCAAAAACAGATCAGAATTGACAGCAGCATTCAAAAAGGTTAACAGCTATGATCAGCATAAGTGCTAATCATGGCTGTTGTGGGTGGGTGTCAGCTGTCAAAGACAGACGGCATCTGCCTTATGTGGAGTGGGCTCAGTTCCCGATCCCACTCTATACAAACCCTGCACATCTAGAACGTAAATGTGCACCCTGGGGCATGAACGGGTTAACATACTTTTGGGGAGATTTATAGAACATTTTAAGCCAGTTTTATGTAAAAAAAAGTTTGTTCAGAACTCGCATAGCCATCTACCACTTTCCCGAAAGGGGGGTAAGGCCGGAAACTGACCTGAGGTACATTTCTGGCATAATTTATGGTACACAGAGGCACACAGCTTGTGATCCTGCTGCAACCCCTTAAAAAAAGATAAAGCTTGTGGAGGTGCCGACAGCCGGGAGGGCCGACTCCCCTAACGTTAATTAAGAAGAAAGACAACTTGGAGACCTTCAGGTGCTTGGCCACCTCCGTCGTTCCTTAGTGAGCTCCTGGGATGTTCATCGGCACCACTTGGCTCTTCAGCAAGGCATTGTACCATGGGGCAATAGGGACAATAGGGAAGAAGCTCATTAAAGCCTCCACACTAATTACACTAATGGACACTTTGAAGGACATTTTTGTTTTCATATAAGTACATGTATTTTGGACTGACAAGCATTTTTGCAATGAGGTTTAATTAAAAGGTTTACACAGTTTGTCTTCTGCACCTTCTACTTATCACTGTATATAGAAACTGCAAACTGAGTATCAACAAGGGATCCGTTGGTGAACGGCTTAGTTTCCCTCTGCTCTCTTCTCTCCTGAAAGTTTTTACCTCATTTATTGTCCACAATATTTATCTTTGCTGTGGTCATAAACTAGCTGATAAGAAGGTGCAGTAGACTAGAGAGAAGGCTGGCTGCAGCAGAATCCGGTGTACCTACTTTCTTCGGTATTGTGGATAGGAGATAAAAGTAATTGTGGGGAAAACCCATTTCAGGCTCACGCTGCAGAGCATCTAAAGTCAGATAAACTTTGATGCCTAGCTCCATATCATACAACAGTGCGGCTGCAGGTAAACATGACTGGCGGTAGAAGTCACATGTAAGGGCTTTACATAACGGAAGATCAGCAGCATTGCATCTTGGTTTTTAGATCCTGTATAAATGTGTTCCAGATGCAAGATCCCATCATTGGATTAATTACTTCATGTCAATATGGACTCAAGTGAGATTTCTGGAGTCCCATCAACAAATCTGCCAGGGTCGTAACGCCCCTTAACATGAAGGTCCATCACTGAACACCATTGGGTTGTTTCATCTATATAAGTTCTGTGCTGATTAATTTAACATCCCTCTATAGAAAGACGTTAAATCTTTCCTGTGCTATGGGGGGAATAAAAGAATGCAGTCTATCTGTAAGCAGAGAGATGGTGAGGGAACACTTAACTAACTTAAATTAATTCAAGTCTCAAGGTCCAGATGAATTACATCCTAGGATACTAAAGGAAGCAGCGGGAGTAATTGCTGAAGCACTCGCCATAATCTTTGAAAATTCCTGGAGAACAGGAGAAGTCCCAGAAGTTTGGAAAACGGCAAATGTTGTCCCTATTTTCAAAAAACAAAAAAAGGAAGAAGGTGGATCCAGGAAACTACAGGCCTGTAAGCCTGACTTCTATACCGGGAAAGATCTTTGAACAAATTATTGAACAGCATGTATGCAAATACTTGGATGAAAATGGAGTAATTAACCAGAGCCAGCATGGGTTTGTAACAAACAAGTCATGCCACACTAATCTAATTTCCTTCTATGACAGTATTACCGACTGGGTTAATCAGGCACATGCGGTGGATATAGTTTATATTGACTTTAGTAAAGCATTTGACAAAGTATCTCATACTATACTTATTTAAAAAATGACCAAATATGGAATTGACAAGGCAACTGTTGGGTGAATTTACAGATGACTGAGTGATCTACTCAAAGAGTGGTCATAAATGGCTGCACATCCAAGTGGAAGAATGTTTCAAGTTGGGTACCACAAGGCTCTGTCCTAGGCCCAGTGTTGTTCAACATTTTTATAAATGATCTGGAGGAGGGAATTGATGGGAAACTGATCAAATTTGCTGCTGACACAAATCTAGGAGGAATAACGAACACTGGGGAAGAGAGAGAGAGAGAGAGAGAGTATTCAAAAACATCTAGAAAAGCTTTTCACAGTGGGCAGCGACTAACGGAATGGTATTTAACAAGGAGAAATGCAAAGTCCTACATCTGGGCAAGAAAACTGAAGAAAGCACATACAGAATGGGAGGAATTGAGCTAAGCAGCAGCACATGTGAAAAAGACTTGGATATACTAATAGATTATAGACTGAACATGAGTCAACAATGTGATGCAGCAAAAAGGCAAACACAATTCTGGGATGTATTAAGAGAAGCATAAAGTCTAGATCACGTGAGGTAATTATCCCCCTATACCCTTCCTTAGTCAGATCTCATCTGGAATACTGTGTCCAGTTCTGGGGACCCCACTTTAAAAAAGACAGAGACAAACTGAAGCAAGATCAGAGAAGAGTTACCAAGATGGTGAGTGGTCTGCAAATCTTGTCCTATGAAGAACGGTTAAAGGATCTGGGAATGTTTAGCTTGCAAAAAAGAAGGCTGAGAGGAGACTTAATAGCGGTCTACAAATATCTGAAGGGTTTTCACAGTGCAGAGGGATTAGCCTTATTCTCATTTGCACAAGGAAAGACTAGAAGCAATGGGATGAAACTGAACGTGAGCAGACACAGATTAGATATTAGAAAAAACTTTCTGACAGTGAGGGTGATGAATGAGTGGAACAGGTTACCACAGGAGGTGGCGAGTTCTGCTTCAATGGAAGTGTCTAAACAAAGGCTGGACAAATATCTGTCTGGGATGATTTAGTAAATCCTGAACTAAGCAAGGGGTTGGACCCGATGACCCTGGAGGTCCCTTCCCACTCTTCCATTCTATGATTCTATAGCAAATCAGAAATCCCTTTTTTCAGATATACAGCTGCACAGATATATAAAAGATGGCTTCAGGAAGCCAGAAAGTTGCCACTAGAGGGAGCCCAGGAGATTACTGCATACTGCTATGCACTGAATACAAGCTCCCTCTAGTAGTGGCTTCAGGCAAACAGAATTTTGTCATTCAAGTATATGCCTGTGCAGGAGATTTGGAGCTCTGATCTGTCTAGTGCTCTTGCTGTCACTGTCACCAAAGCAGGTGAAACGGATTTCCCATTGCTTCTGCTTCCTGACCAGACAGATTGATTTGGAAATGACTAGGAGTTACTGAAGTGGAAGTGACTTGGAGTTACACCGGGATGCTTAAGGCTGCTAATATATGACATTGTTTCTCTGCTGCAAAATGCTTGTTTTTGGCTCATCACACTGAGTAAATGAGCCCAAGTGCCGGCTGCAATCAGCAAAGCTCCTCCTGCATTTTGCTGGGGAGAAACGCTGCTGTGTAATATCTTTATATACACTGCTCAAAAAAAAAGAAAGGAAAAACTTAAATCACATATCCGATCTCACTAAAGAAAATACATGCTCAGTGTGAACCTGCTGTCATCTGTGAGAACGGGGTGCCAGTGGCGGACCTGCTAGTTCTAGTGTAATCTGGTGAAAAACAATCGATGCTGGCTGTGAGCGCAGATCCCACTACAGAACATTGTCCCCTCCTGGAGTTGGTTTATGACAGTTGGGCCAGTAGTCCACTGGAGGTCAACTTGTATTGCTCTGGTAACTCCTCCGTTCCTGAGGCTGGACGACATTTAGTAGAGCTCTGGCAGCGCTCCTCCGTTCCTCCTTACTGATGATGGAAGTCATTATGTAGGGCTCTGGCAGCGCTCCTCCTGTTTCTTCGGTCCTGATGGTGGAGATCATTATATAGGTTTCTGGCAGCACTCCTCCCATTCCCCCAGTCCTGATGATGGAGGACATTTAGTAGAGCTCTGGCAGCACTCCTCTATTCCTCCTTACTGATGATGGAGGTCATTATGTTGAGATCTGGCAGCACTCCTCCGCTCCTGATGATGGAGGTCATTATGTAGGTCTCTGGCAGCGTTCCTCCGATTCCTCTGGTCCTGATGATGGAGGTCATTATGTTGAGATCTGTCAGCGTGCCTCCTGTTCCTCTGGTCCTGATGATGGAGGTCCTTATGTATGTCTCTGGCAGCGCTCCTACCGTCCCTCCAGTTCTGATGCTGGAGGCCATCTTGTAAGGCTGTGGTAGTGCTCGCCCTGTTCTTTCAGTCCTGATGATGTTGGTCATTATGTTGGTCTCTGGCAGCTCTCCTAAGGTCCTGATGCTGGTTGATGCCGTTATGTCCAGCTCTCTGTGTCCTATCTGCTCCAAGTTCTTCTGCTGGGAGACACAGCAAATCTTGCCGCGGCACGTATTTTGTGCCATCCTGGAGGAGCAGGACTACCAGTACAACCTGATGGGGCTACAGGTGGCACCGCATGTGATAAGGACACCAGCAGAACTAAAGAAGAATCAGCTAGAAGGAAAAGGAGAGGGATTGTCTCCCTTTTCGGAAGGAAGAGGGTGTGGGGCGTTGTCTCTTGCTATCGCCTGTCTAGTGCTCTTGCAGTGATCTGTCTAGTGCTCTTGCAGTGATCTGTCTAGTGCTCTTGCTGTCACTGTCACCAAAGCAGGTGAAACGGATTTCCCATTGCTTCTGCTTCCTGACCAGACAGATTGATTTGGAAATGACTAGGAGTTACTGAAGTGGAAGTGACTTGGAGTTACACCGGGATGCTTAAGGCTGCTAATATATGACATTGTTTCTCTGCTGCAAAATGCTTGTTTTTGGCTCATCACACTGAGTAAATGAGCCCAAGTGCCGGCTGCAATCAGCAAAGCTCCTCCTGCATTTTGCTGGGGAGAAACGCTGCTGTGTAATAGCAACCTGGGGCCTCATTCACACAAGTGTAAAAAAAATAATTGCATCATGTCCTATATGGGCCATATTATGGACCAAAATAGCTTGTAGCAATGGGACTGAGCAAATATGCAATGACTACGCACACTACAAGTGTGGTCACTGCGTATTAGGGCATAAATCAATAGGATCTGCTTGCTTTTTTCTGCGCAATTGGAAAACACAGTTAACATTCTGTCTGCATTACAAGCTTATAAAAAATCTGCACATAATACGGACGGCAAATACATCCGTGTGAGTGAGCACTAAGTGTTCCCATCATTATCTGGGCAGTATATTAGGAAATTAATCAGCAAAGAAGGTTAGATCTACAGGGATCCATATAGAGGGGTCCATAGTCCTATTCATACAGGTCCAAGCCTCACTTACTGCTAACCCTCCCGTTCGGACTCCAGACCAGTTAATGGCATTCACAGCCATTACAACTAAAGACGAGCACATGGTAGAGGGCACATCATGCTGAACAAGCAGGGGCGAGTAAGAGAAGTTTAGTATGAAGTCAAGCAGACAGAACTAAAGATTTCAGGAGGGAGGCAGCGCAGGGCCTGGCTGGACACTCTATAGAGACTGTGATAGAAACCATGATACGAGTGACACCTCCAGCCATGGCAGGTATAGCCTCAGAGATGATCCAGCCAGCCCCTGGACTGAACACAATTACAAACCCCTGGACTGAGCGACATTCATTATATCGGAGTCTATCACATATCGTTGGAGGATCGGGGAGAATTGCTCTGCATGGGACCAACCAAATTCTCATAGCTTGAATATTGTGAGAGAGGCGTAGGAGGACTGCAGAAGTCACTGGAGACGAGGTGCATTCACTGCAGAAACTCTGCCTCCTGCACAGCTCTTTAGAAAGCTCTTTCAGGACGTCCGTGCGTCGGGGCGATAATTGGTGAATGTCCGGAGCCACGGTCAGGGCTCCTCCACAGATTGTACTCTGCAAGAGATCTCCCAACAAGCTGCTGCTGGCGGATCTTTTAACTGTGACAATAGGGTGGAAGCTTTCTGCATACAATTTCAGAAATGCCGTATACTGCCCTGTAAATACCTGAGCCCACGTGGAGAATCCCCTCTCCAATGCCGATGAGTGCCTCAGCTTCCAAAGAGGACAGCCGCTGCGATCTCTACTGCGCAAGTGCTGAATGCGGTCAGGCCAGAAATGGATGAAGGATGTCCATTGCTACCACAGATGGCTGTGTGCTCTACTGAATAGATAAAAGTTATGGGGCACTACGGACATCCGGTATCTGAGACTGTGCAATGAACGCTTACACAGTAGAGGATGCAACTGCTGCGGTCTTTGGAAGCAATGGATGCTGTGGCTTGTTTACACCAGTACCCAAAGCAATGGACGTTGTGGCTCTCACATCCCTATCAGTGGGCACCGGGGGATTTCTCTGCCGGACGTGGCCCTGAAGTGATGTAACAGGTTTATAGGCCATTACACGGCAGGGTGCAACATTCTAAGAATATTTGCAGACAGTGGACAACCCCTTCAAGGTGATTATTCATGGCAGCATCACGACACACAACACAACTCGAGTGGGGACTCGTAAGTTACGGAGCGGCAGAGATACTAAAGGTACATTCACACACAGCAGATCTTTTTTAACCACTTCTCTTTTACAGGCTACATGGCGCTCGTAGCAGCAATGCCGTTTCCTGCATGAGACCCAGTGATCACGTGATCGCAGGCAACCCCCAGCATGTCAGAGCTGTAGGGTGTTGGCAGACCCCTGCTCAGCTCTGATGGGGATGTGTTTCCCTGTAACTGGGACTCCTATAGATGGCCCAGCTGCAGGGGGCAAAGGTGAAGTATAAAATAAACAGTGTGAATGTCCCCCAGATGTCTGATACGATTTTATGGGGAACGGAGATGTTAAAAAAAAAAGTTACAAAAATAAAGCTTTAAAAAATTAGGACTGAAACACTTTGGTCTTTAAGGGGTTAAATTCAATTGCAGGCATGAAATCCGCAGCTAATAAGCACCAAAATCCACGACAAAATCTCGGTGCGGATCTGCAGCAAATCAGGTACATATGAATGGTTTCATCCAGATGGGAAAGACTTGCTGCGGAGGGTCCTCTGCAGACATTCTGCACTATTTGGTGTGGAATTTGACGTGTTTTGATGCAGAATTCCCCCCCTCATTTGAAGAGGTGGACCGAAAATCCACTGCTACAATTGACATACTGCGGATTTAAAGTACATTTAGGGTCCATTTTTACAGATTTTCTCCGCAGCTTCGATTTTAAAAATCTCATTCACTTTGCTGCTACTGTATATGCTGCCGATTTTCCGTGCGGAGGGTCCACATGGAAAATCAGTGGCAAATCCACCCTTTAGAGTATGTTCACACAGTGGATCTGCACAAGGATTTAGCTCTGTCAATGGTCAAAATCTGCGTGCCGAATTACCAATGTATCTCCCTGCATGTCACTTTATGCAGATTTGCACGGAAACTTGTCTAAAGCTCTGCAAAGGGAACATTAAATCTGTGTGCGTAGCCGCAGCCAAACTGCCACATATTTCTGTCCTGGCTTTACAGGCAGAATCCGCTGCATGACCATTAGATGCGTCCATATGGAATGTACTGTCCACAGCGGAGGATTTGCAGTAGAATCGGCCGGCGCTACATGGGGATCGGCCGCTGTTGACTCCCCGCAGGTGGAAATCTTGACATCCTGTGGATTTAAAATCTGCACCGCAGGAAAACTTACACAGCAGATTTTTTCCCACAATGTATTAGTGAGATTTTTTGACCTGTACTGAAACGTGTTGCATATTCTCTGCCCGTAAGGCCACAACAGAAAACATGTAGCATATGCGCCACATGTGAAAGCTCTCTACAGTGCCCATACATTAAAGAAGCAACCAATTTACGTAAAACCAGATGACAATCTTACATGTATGGGAGAGCGCCACGTCTTGCACAACAGATGACGGCACAGAGATGGATGGGGCATACTGTACTTCAGCATGCCCGATCCTTTGGTTGCATGAATATAAGTAGTAGGCCAATAAGCTTACAGGTATTGAGGGCGAATGGGCAACTTATAAGGGATTGTCCGGGGAGGCAGAATCCCTTCCTTTACCGGCAGTGTCAGAACCTTCTTCACTTGAGCTCCCATTCCAACACTAGGTCATGGGGTACGAAACCTCTGTATGACCGTCACGTCATCGCAGGTGGCTTGATTAGTTACCAAGGTGAGCAAACCAGCCGGCCACCTCCAATGCCATGACGGGCACAGAGAGGGTCACACCAAAGGAGGAGACAACTCCAATCAATACTGAGTCTTGAGCACAGAGCGAATGCAAACCATGCGACCTCATGTGCAAACCAGGTCAGAAGTGAAGGTTCTGACACCACAGTCCCAGGTAAGTATCCTAACTCGCTGGACAACCCCTTTAAAACTATAAGATGACCATTATAAACAGGGGCACTAATCTATCTACAGCAGCCTGAGGAACACATTCTGCTAAATTATGCCGTTCAGGGAAGACGCGGTAAAACTGGCATCTAAAGGGCAGGTCAATGGAATCGTGAAGACATTCACAGATCAGGGTGATAGTAGTTGGGTGTGTGTAGTACTAACAAGCCTGCAGGACACATTACCACCATGTACTGCAGACTGCTGATAGTCAAGAGGTCAGTAGGGGGCGCTCTAATGCATAGAGCAGCTGTCCAAACCGCGCCATGGGGTCACTGGTTACCTTCTTGTTGAACACCCAGATTTTGTCTGATCCCTGTTCACCACCGACCGAGAAGAGCCCTGCGAGAGAAGCACAAGAGAAGTCAAGACGGCTTATACACCATTCTGATTTTATTTTTATGGCATTCACTGTGCAGTAGACATAACGTAATCTTCACCCCGAGCGTCTGCATGATTACAGCAGATTTATAAAGTTTTTTTTTTCACATTGAACTACTTAAAAAAAAAGAAAAAAAATCGCTGTCCGTAGCCATTTTTGACGGCCAAAACTTTTTCGGGCTGTTTAAAAGCTTGTTTTGGGAGGCAAACTGTAGCATTTTGGGTGCATAAGGTTTTCTTGGAGACGGGTGCATTTCTGGCATTGTATAGTTTCTTTCTGCCGGAGTTGGCATTTATGTCCTGGGTGCGCGGGGTTTATATGGAGTTTTGATCTGTGAAAACATGGGGTCTTATTGGACTTAAACAGTGCGCATTCCCTGCTTGCTGTTAACATGCAAGGAATACAAAATGCGTTTGTCCCGTGTGCACAAAAAAAACGCAAGCAGGTACATCGAATTCACGTGTAAATACGCCAAGAATACGCATGTATAATGTTTATTCACTGGGGATTTGCGCAGTCCTACTGACTTCAATGAGCTATTCATGTTCGTAATACAAACCAGAGAAGGAAGTGCTGCGTTTTTTTCCCCGACAGACGTGGAAAAACGTAGATCAGAATCCCCAATGAAAATCAATGGGGTATCAGATCTGCATAAATACGCCCAAGCTCATACGGTATTCTGACCGGAGTTCTCTTAAGATATGCCATATGCATATGTAGGGATGCGTTTATACAGGTGAGTGCGATATCGATTCGAGAAACTCAAGACAATATTGAACCTAAAACCAGCGTTTTTGTTATGTGACCAAGAAAAACGCTTTGCATTGCTGCACTTGCAATTTTCGTGTGTGAAAAACGTACATGAAAAATCGCATGTTATTCCAATAGCAAAACCAGAATATTGCATCGCGCTCGCATCAAACCCGCATGTACATGGAGCGCGATGAGATTTTACTTTCCTCCCATACGAAAAAATGGGCAGTTCAACAGAATCGCCCAAAAACAGGACACGCTGCACTTTTTCTGTCTCTCTGCAAGAGGAGAAGAGACCCGTTATAAACAATGGTCTCCATTTCCGTGCATCTCGCAACACCCAAAACTCGCATAGGAAAATCCCCGTGTAAATGCACCTTAAAGGGGTTTTCTCATCTCAGCTTTTCAGGGCAACTCCGAAAACCGCAGAGTGCTTCAGCGCAGCACCGTTTGTGTAACTTATTCAAGCAAGTGAGACCTACGAAAACTTCCTCCATACCTCTCCTGCGCTACGCTGTTCTGTATCTCCCATTCACTTTGAGAGGAGCTACGCAAAAAGCGCTGCGCTGAGGCACTCAGCTGTATTCGTAGCGACTGGATGGTAATTATAGAAGCAGATTCACATCTTCACTGTGAAAAGCTGAGATGGGAATACCCCTTTAATAGGTAATCACTTATGGCAGCCTGGGGGCCCTCACAAAGCGCCGGGGGCCACGACAACCAGACGGCACCCCGTGATCTCATGGGAGAGCCGCTCAGGACATCAGCATCCCGATAACTGCATGTAAATGTCATTGTCAGAATTGACAGAGGAATTTAAAGGGTAAAGAGCCTTGCGTGGTGCAGAATGTAAGCTCTCACCTACAACCTGAAGGTTATAAGTTCAATCCCTGCTTGGTTCAGGTAGCCAGCTCAGGGTTGACTCAGCCTTCCATCCTTCAGTTCAGTAAAATGAGAACCCAGCTTGGTAATAAATAATAATTACCTGAAAGTGCTGTGGAATAAGCTGGCGCTATACAAGATTTATTTGTTTTTATTTTAACCGCCACAATCAGACTCGTCTCCAATCGTAGCTGTAGCAGGCGGGTGCAGGGTGTCATAAATGGCCGAAAACTGCCATGTACAGCGCATGTTGGAAAGGGTTGTCCAGCTTTAGAAAAACATGGCTGCTTTCTTCCAAAGATAGCGCCACCCTTGCCTGTGGTTGGGTCTGGTACCACAGCTCGCATTCACTTCAATGGAGCTGGGTTGCAATACCACACACAACCCACAGACAAGGGTGGCGCTGGATGTGGAAGAAAGCAGCTATGTTTTTGTAACCCTAGATAACCCCTCTAAGCAACAACAGCTTTGATGCACACAAAAGGATTTATGGAGTCCTTGGTGGGATGAGACCCCGAGTCCTGCTCTTATGCGGAAGTCAATGTGGAGGTTTCTTCTTGTACCGACCTGTGCAGCTATAAATTGTTTCAGCCCTTCCACCGTCATCCCACTTCTGAGAATGCCTAGTACAGTAGGGAACCTGGGGTCGTCCCTGCGATAGAGAGAGGATGACAAAAGGCATCAGCTGCAGTGTAAAGCATGGTGAATACTGAAATGCATAAAAAGAATCTAGATATGATAGACACCAAATGTGTTCAAGAACTAGACTGTAGGGGGCGCAGAATAGGCTACAATACACAGAACAGCCCCTTCATTAGACCCCATCTAGGAGCGTGTTGGACACCTTTGGCCTTCAGATCTGCAGCAGTTCGTCGCAGCATAGATTTCACTAGCTGATGAAACAGGAAGAAAGATTCTTGTAGTTGCTGCAGATTAGATGGCGGTGCTGACATGTTCTGACCAGCTGAGAAGAAGGGGTCAGCGATTCATGCAGCTTGCGCCAAATTCTCACCTCCCATCAGCAACAGAAATCTGGATCCATCTGACCATAAGACTTTTTTTTGCTGATCAGCGATACAAGATTTGTGCTCTTTTGCCCGCTTGAGTCTCTGTTCCTTAGACACAATGGCGCTGGAACTGGTCGTCGGCTGTTATATCATCCGTGCTAAAGAACGCCGAGTTGTGCGTTCGGACATGTTAGTTGGAGCTCCAGTGTAGTATTCAGCTGACTGTGCAGCGCCTGTTGGTCAGAACGATTCCTGACTTCCTCCTCTGACCCCTTTCAGTGATGAGTTGTTTCCCTCCACAGGACCCCCTTATTCTGGATGTATGCTCTCAATCGCGCCATTCTTGGTATACTCTCCACACCATTACATGAGAAAACCCCCGCAGTTGGCAGTGAAGACTGGTCACGGGACTTTATGCTGCACTCCGGGGTCACAGAGAGAATTACCATACAGGGAAGTGGCAATCGTGAATGGGCCGGGGCTCTAATAAAAGTGGTGTTCAGCGCATCTCGCTGACTCAGCATATACTGGGTCTTATATATAACATGACTAGTAAGGATTGGCGCACTATTACATGTGATAACTGCAATTAGCGCTCCTACACAAGGGTTAACAGCACTTATCTAGTAGCCTTTGCACAGCCTTTCTTTCCAGAGTTCACACACTGCGGAAATAAGGCTGCAGAGCGCATGCCGAAATCCTACAACACAGAACAATGTAAGCCAATGAGGTTTTAAGAAATCCCATTTACACACAGCAGAAAAAATCTGCAGTGGAAAAGTTATGGTGCAGATTTTTAAATGCTCTGTCGCAAAAAAGTGTGGATTTGCTCTGCGGACAGCACAGAATGCCGGAGATCAAAGTAAACCCTGCTGCCTAACCCTTGGATTGCCACGATCAACACTGATTGGCTGAAGTGGGCAGGGGAGGACACCCCAGGTCTGTCAGACCACATTCCCTTCAGTAAGGTCATGCCCTAACAACTACCTGTCCGCTAAGGTACTTGCAAACACACACCGTATTTGTGCACATAAAAAAGCGCGCAGACAGGCCCGTATGTTTGCTGCGTAAATACACAGTGAATACGCAGGCTTCCTGCGTATTTGCGGCAGCCCATTCACTTCAATGGCCTACTGCAGTGTGTAATCCGCACCATAATAGCACATGCCGCGTATGCTCTCAGACGATCAAATATTGTGTGAAAAAGTACGCTCAAAGGCTCTATTCACTACGACTACACACGCAAAACTTGCACGCATAATACGTGTCGCAGATACACCTGTGTGAACGGCCCTCGTGTTCAATTCATCAGCTTATTTGCTGTGGATTTTCGGCAGCTGAAAAAATTCACACAAGCTGAATTAAAGGACGAAAACACACGGACGCGGGTACTAATACACTCACCGCTACGCAGCATATTGGCGCATGAACCGCGGGTTTTTTTGACTATTCAAACACCGCACTATTGCACGCAAGTTTAAAAAACAAAAAAGCAGGAAGATCGGTCCTGCACTATCCTTCTCACACGTAATACCCTGTTTCCCCGAAAATAAGACAGTGTCTTATATTAATTTTTGTTCCAAAAGATTTCACTTTCACTGCCTGGACACTATTTAATATTCTTTTTTTATTGACTGTGACTAGGGCTTAATTTTGGAGCAGGGCTTATATTTCAAGCATACTCAAAAACCCTGAAAAATCATTTAGCACCCTCAAAAATCCTGAAAAATCATGCTGTCTTATTTTCTGGGTAGGTCTTATTTTCAGGGAAACAGGTATTAACTAAGTGCGAGAAAGATAGGGCAAGTCCTATCTTTTGTTGTGCGCAGTAATAATACGCGGGAATCCCGATAGTGGAAACTGAAAACCATTGAAATCAATGGTTTCGCTTCACCGTTATATGGATGATGTTTTCATGACTGCTTAACGGCGCTAAAACACGCTGTTTAGGCCCAAAATTGAAGGGGTGAAATCTGCACCGTTTTGTACAGTTTTTGATTGGTTTTGCAGCAGATTTACCTTTTCAATGGAATGGGTGAGGCCTGCTACGGATATACATGAAAATCTGCGTCAAAATCAGCAGCAGAAAATTGCTCCATTTCCACTACGTGTACGTAAACTAAGGGGTGGATTGTAGCTCAAAATCAGCTGTGCATCCGCGGCTGGTTTCAAGAGGTACCGCGATTCCCTCAACTCTAAAGTCTTTGCGTTCTCAGCGCTTCCTTCACCTGACGGCCTCCAGTGAGCGCAGCGCTGCTGGTCAACTGAAGCGGAAGTAGCATCGCCTGCGGCGCTCACTACAGGCCGCCGGGTGAAGGAGGTGCTGAGAGCGTGAAGACTTCACAGACGAGGTGAGCGCTGCGCCTCCTGAAATCAGATAACGATGCGCAGCTGATTTAGAGTCAAAATCCGTTCCAACGGGTGGATTTTGATTCTGTGTCTTTTGCGAAAATACTGCAGATTTAGCGATGGAATTTTCCGCTGCCGACATTCTTCAGCATTTCCGTTGTGTGTAAACGTACCCTAAGGACCCTATAGGGGTTTAGCCGCCAAGTCCCCTATAAATGTCTGATTGCTGGGACTGAGAACACCCTATGTGAATTGAGTGACCACCGCTCCACAGACACAATTACCGTTCGGTGTAAATGCAGCCAACGACCAAACGACGAACAACAAATCGCTCGCTTTTCGTTGTCGTTCATGGTATGCAGCATAATAACCATTATTGGCTCATTCACTTATCGTTCTGTTTAAATACCGATCGTTCAGTCGTTCATTTATACGGCAAATGCGAACAACTGAACGATTACTCAGTTGAACAAGCTAACGATGTATCTGCTGTATATACAGGCTGCAGTGACATCATTCGCTTGTTCAAACGAGATATCTGCTCGTACATACGGTCCCTAACATCTACGAGGTGAGTGGAGATTGCCGAGCGCATCGCTCTTTGCCTTCCCCGTAGAGCGGCAGTCGACTGCGCGTACAGCTCTATTCACACGAGTCATGGCTCTTGGGGTCTCCGGGGATCCAGTGGTCAAATCCCCAGCGACCATTTAAGAGTAGGAGATAAATGAAAGTGCTTTAAATGTTTATGTGCCAAAACATGGCACCTACGTAATGTACATCTCACCCTGCGAAAAACAATACGATTAAGTGTTGTGACGACTGGACTGCAAAAGACAAAAATAAAAATATTGTATACAGAGTTCTCTTTTATTACCCCCTCATTTCCTTGAAAAAGCTTTTCAAAGTCATTCTAATCTCCCTCACAGGCGACAACTTCAAATTATTTCCACCAACAAAATGGCCGCCAGCGACAGAACCACTTCAGTGACTAAATCCCAGCATCTCTTACAAGACACAACTGAGAGCATGGGGGTGGGAGGGGGGAGAAGAACTGGATAAAAACCCCGACTCGAGGTCTAGCCGTTACTGGTAATCCCCACACACCCTTATCCACCACCCTTCCCTATAATGGCGACTTCGTACAGAGCGCCGCCATTTTATAAAATTATCTTGACGCGTGACGCAATGACGCAACGTCTGGGACCACGTGCGCTCTTGTGTACGGAAAGAACACCGTACGAACAGTGTCCGCGGCGTGACGTGTTCTGCGTAGAGTAACTGGAAAGCTCGGCGCATGCGCAGTTGGCTGTCCACGACGGACCGGGCACAGATAACCATGGAGTCGGTGACAGTATGCAGCGGCGCCGGGTGAGTGTGTGATGCAGCTGTATTACCGGCTACGGGGGATGCACAGCTGTGTGTAGGATGGCCGAGCCTTACTAAGCGGCAGTGTGAGTGTGACATTGGAGGCTCCTTCCACTTGTGTCTGCAGGGCTGTGCTGCTCTTAGTTTGTTGTGTCTCTAGGATGTCGCACCGACTTGCAAGGAGTCAGGTGACCCCTGCGGGGGTCTCCACAGCTGCCTGCAGGGGGTCTTCACAGCTGCCCCCAGGCGCTTCACACGGCCGGACCCTACTTGTCTGATAATACAGCTCAATGTATCATTTTAATATGAGATCGGATGTTTTTGGTCGTCTTGGAGCAAATATTACATTCATAATTTTATTTATTTTTTTTTAAATTTACTGCGAGATCATATATTTTTTTTTATTACGGACCAAAACGCCTCAGTTTCATGAATTCGTTATATATTTTCCTCCCCCGCCATCCCGGTCAGTCGGGGAGCTGTCGTTGCTTTGCGTTGCTTCTGTTTTATTGCATTAGTATACGTGTGACCGTCTTCAGGGTGGCTTCGCACGGACATATTTGCGCGTGTACGAAACTTGGTGAACAGACCCCACTGATGCCAACTGGTTTGTACGCACTTCTGTATTTTGCACAGGCCTTTTTTTTTTTAATATGCTCTATTTTTCCTCAAAGAAGTCAATGGAGGGGGGTGCAAATGCGCGTGCAATACGGAGAGAATGTGCAATACGCTGCAGAATTCAGCTGGTGAAAGAACACATCTGGAACTCATTAGCTATTTCTTGCTGCACGCAAGTAAACGCGCCCGCAGGCCGAAATAGTACAGTAAGATATGCCGAACATGCGCAAAAAAGCCTTGCTCGTAGCTCAAAAACGTTGCTCTGAGGCGCGTGTGATCAAAATCTGCACCATAAGGCTTACTACACACGGGCGAGCGCCATATTGGGCCAAGAAACTGCGATATTGCGCTCATGAACGTGTTATCTACCCACGGATGTCAGACAATTTTCAAGTGATGTGTTTTGAGAAACGCGAGACGATAGAGCGTGCCTTAATTTGTTTTCCTTGATCACTTGTGTATAGGATTCCATTTAACCCTTTGCAATCCAATTTTGGATTCAGGGTTTCCTAGGGGGCTTTCTCTTTCTGCCATTATACAATGGCGCCATCTGCTGGCTAGAGCCAGTACTGCGGTATGTGACATACAGGAGAGGCCCCCGACAACAGAGCGGCCAGTAATATACAGTAAGAATGCCCTGCCGGACGTCTTCCGACATCAGAGCTGTACACCCTTCAATGAGAATGTCTTCAGACGTCAGACAGTGGATTGGAAAGGGTTAAAAGAAAGGCGTTCATATTCGCGAGCCTCGGAGCACCTGGATCTCAGGTGCGTTTGTTGGCCGCGTGAAACCGGCGTTAGTGCAAATTTAGAATTGATATCAGCTGCATAACCGCAGCTGATGTCAGAAGGTATGGCGCTCACCTCCGAAGTTTATGCCCTGTCAGCGCACCCTGTCCATTGGTACCCGATGGCTGCCAGTGAGCGCAGCACCGATGCTCAGGTGACGTAGAAGTGGCATCACCTGACCAGCAGCGGTGCGCTCACTAGCGCCCACCGGGGAGCACTGACAGCGCCAACACTTCAGAGATGGGGGGGAGCGCGGTATACTCTATTAGCTGCAGTTACAAAACATCTGATGCGCAAAAGCGCTGCACAAATACAGATACGCCCGTGTGAGTCCGGCTTTAGGCAGCGTTCCCACGTAACTGGTATCGGCTTGTGGCTGATACTCTGCCAAGTCATGGCTGGCAGTAGCCGCACGATCTTGCTGACCTCATCTGCGGGATCGCACTTGCATTGGCAGCCGTACCTAGGCGGGTTGGACTCCGCTGCTGCCATCCCATCTGCCTGCGGACGTGAGGCCATATACTTTCATTCGGATGCGGTAATCGCTGTAAGGCAAGGGGCGCTAGCGCATGTACACACGCGTTTGCAGGATGGGCATTGTGGCTTTCTGCGCGCCTGTACGTGTTTTACTGTATTTTTTGTGTGCGCATCTAGTACGTATTTGCACATGCCAAAAAAAAAAGTATGCGCCAATTGATTTCAATGGGGAATTAGGTTAAATTAGGTTAATATGCGCTACGTTCGTGCGTAATACGGAAATAGAACATGCGCATACTTTTGAACGAAATACGTGCTCAAAATATCTTCTTTTAAACAAACCCATTGGCTTACTCACTGCGTATTTCGTGCGCAAATTTGGCATGTGCAATACACTACGCAAATATGTCTGTGTGAGGAAGCAGTCTGTGCGGGGATGAGGAACTAGTAATATCAATGGTTTTCCCCGTACAATTCGCACTGTTGTCGGAAGAACATTTTCAGCTCCCATGAGGGGAAGTGCTGCCGAAAACCCACATGTATGACCGCAGAAAGGATTTAGTTGGTGACAAGTGTTAGTCGGCTGACCGCTGGACGCGTTTACGTGGGGCGACGGTCCGGACCAAGTGTTCCCACAGCCAGTCGCCATCGACCTTCCTCCTCATATACTAATATAATAAATCTGTGTGTGTGTGTGTGTGTGTGTGTGTGTGTGTGTCACACACACACACAGACACACACACACACACCTCATTTTAAATTCCTTTTGTGTGTCTATAGATAAAATACACGGGCAACGCCGGGTAATCAGCGATCTGTCTGTTTGTGTCGGATACAATTTCACAGTTCTGCTCCGATTTGGGTGAAATTTTGCATAAGCGTTCTTCAGCATCGGGCGACACATACTGGCGGAATTCTAAATAGAAAACTCACTGATTTCCCCTTTAATTTATTTTGCCAATAGCAACCAATCACAGCTCATCATTAGAGATGAGCGAGCGTACTCGGCCACACCCCTTTTTCGCCCGAGCACCGCGATTTTTGAGTACTTCCGTACTCGGGCGAAAAGATTCGGGGGGCGCCGTGGGTGAGTGGGGGGTTGCCGCGGGGAGTGGGGGGGTCGAGGGGGAGAGAGAGGACTCCCCCCTGTTCCCTGCTGCTACCCCCCGCACCGTCACGCCCCCCGGGGCCCCCCCGAATCTTTTCACCCGCGTACGGAAGTACTCGAAAATCGCGGTGCTCGATCGAGTAATTACTCGAAACGAGTACATTCTTTCATCTCTACTCATCATTCATTTCTCATACTGCTGAGGTAAAATGAAAGCTGTGCTGTGATTGGTTGTTATATATTATACTGTTGAGGTAAAATGAAAGCTTCGCTGTGATTGGTTGCTATTTCTTATACAGCTCAGGTAAAATGAAACCCGTGCTGTGATTGGTTGCTATTTCTTATATTACTGAGGTAACATGAAAGCTGTGCTGTGATTGGTTGCTATTTCTTATACTGCTGAGGTAACATGAAAGCAGTGCTGTGATTGGTTGCTATTTCTTATATTACTGAGGTAACATGAAAGCTGCGCTGTGATTGGTTGCTATTTCTTATATTACTGAGGTAACATGAAAGCTGCGCTGTGATTGGTTGCTATTTCTTATATTACTGAGGTAACATGAAAGCAGTGCTGTGATTGGTTGCTATTTCTTATATTACTGAGGTAACATGAAAGCTGTACTGTGATTGGTTGCTATTTCTTATATTACTGAGGTAACATGAAAGCTGCGCTGTGATTGGTTGCTATTTCTTATATTACTGAGGTAACATGAAAGCTGTGCTGTGATTGGTTGCTATTTCTTATACTGCTGAGGTAACATGAAAGCAGTGCTGTGATTGGTTGCTATTTCTTATATTACTGAGGTAACATGAAAGCTGCGCTGTGATTGGTTGCTATTTCTTATATTACTGAGGTAACATGAAAGCTGCGCTGTGATTGGTTGCTATTTCTTATATTACTGAGGTAACATGAAAGCTGTGCTGTGATTGGTTGCTATTTCTTATACTGCTGAGGTAACATGAAAGCAGTGCTGTGATTGGTTGCTATTTCTTATATTACTGAGGTAACATGAAAGCTGCGCTGTGATTGGTTGCTATTTCTTATATTACTGAGGTAACATGAAAGCTGTACTGTGATTGGTTGCTATTTCTTATATTACTGAGGTAACATGAAAGCTGCGCTGTGATTGGTTGCTATTTCTTACATTACTGGGGTAACATGAAAGCTGCGCTGTGATTGGTCACTGTTTCTTTCTTTCCTTACACAGCTGAGGTAAATATATGCAACAACTAATGACATCAATGAACATTGCAGCTAAAATAAATATTCCTGAAGATGATTGTGCGTAAGGCTTCCTGCCCGCGGCCGGGTCGGATTCCAACTGCGAAATATCGTAGCGGAATCAGACCCAGTGTCCCCAGAGACTCCATTCTCACCTCTCTGGACCCGCCGCGAAAGTGTCTCGGCCGGCGAGCATGTGCTCCCAGTGTACTTCTGCAGTGCTCACTGCAGAAGGTTCGAGGGCCGGATGGCTTCCATTAACTGCAATGGAAGCTGTCCGTGCAATTTTCCGCACATAATAGAACATTCTGGCATTCTTCCCCCGCGAGGGGAAACTTGCAGCTGTTTTCCACTCTTGGGGGAAGGGGAGAATTGTTTAACATAGCATGTCTATGGACGGACATTGCTGCGGAATTCATAGCGGGTGTCTGATCGCGAATTCCGCAGCGATAATCCATCGGTGGGCGTTCGGCCTAAGGTTGATGTGCAATTGCGCAGCGCCTCATAATCACATTTTTGATGAACAAATAATTTGGGACCGCTGCAAAATGGCGCAGTAACATCAGTTATTATGTAGAAGAAGGAAATAATTTTGAAAGCCCCATTTCTAATAACTAATCCCTGCGCTTATATACAACGCACGGGTATATCCCCTAGTAGATAATAAGCGCAAAATATATAGTTCCGTTCTGGCGCAACCTACAAATGTTGTAGAGGAAGAGGAGGAAGCGATGTTAACAAGATCCTTGGGGAGACAACCGACATGAAGGGGATAGACGTGGGAGAGGTAAGTTACCGGAGCCCCTGAGCGAGGACCACCACTAGATATATGGCACCGTGTCAGCTCTGTGAGCGCCGAGTGCAGTAGTGACAGCTGCAGCGCTCGCTCACTTATCTGTTAATGTGCTGTAGTTTGGGAGAACTTGCATCCTCTTCAGTCCGTCTATGTAGGCTCCCCAACCCTCCGGCTGCTGATTGACAGCTGGCTCCCTATTACAGCGCATGAGGAGAAATGTCAGTCAGCAGCGGGAAGGCTGGGGGCTGTGTATCAGGGATGAAATGTAAGTTCTCCAAAACTGCTGTGTGTGAACACATAAGTGATAGACTGCTGCGATGGGGATATGCCGCTGGCCCCCGCGCGTTACGTTGTCTCCAGAGCCATGTCCGAAGGTATGGAAAAAATGTATGAGAAACTATATATATATATATATATATATATATATATATGTATGTGTGTATATATACTATTTTGTGGATGTGGGAAGCTTTGCAAAGTGAAGGGTCTGTGGGATAGGAACAAAGTAACCAACTCTTAGACTATTTTAAATACCTACCGTGTTTCCCTGAAAATAAGACAGTGTCTTTTATATTAATTTTTGTTCAAAAAGGTTTAACTGTTTTACATGTATAGCTGCCTGGACACTATTTAAATTGACTTTTTTAATTAACTGTTAGCAGCGCTTAATTTTGGAGTAGGGCTTATGTTTCAAGCATCCTCAAAAAGCCTGAAAAATCATTTTGCATCCTCAAAAATTCTGGAAAATCATGATATGTCTTATTTTCAGGGAAACAGGGTAATAACAAATAGTTAGATTTTGCTCATTCACACAAGCCTATTTCTGCGCAAAATACACAGTAAATAGAACCTATTGATTTCAATGGATTCATTCACATGAGTATTTTTCACATGATTTAGGCCTCATGTCCACGGGGAAAATCAGGTCTGCTCCGGATTCTCCATGGAGAATCTGCAGCGGGTCCCTCCTGCCCCGCGGACATGAGGCATTAAAATAAGAATTAAACTCCCCTCTCGCCTGCTCCGGATCTTCCCTTCGCCGCAGTGTCATCTTCTCTGCGTCGCGGCCGGATCTTCTTTCTTCGGCCCGGCGGATGCGCAGGGCACGTCGGGGACGTGCCCCACGCATGCGCTGGCCCGAAGAAAAAAGATCCGGCCGCGACGCAGAGAAGATGGAGCCGTGGTGAAGGGAAGAACCGGAGCGGGTGAGTAAATTCCGATTTTTGTCTCCCGTGGATCCGGACGGCTTCCATAGGCTGCAATAGAAGCCCGCGGGAGCCGTCCCCGCAGGAGACCCGCACGAAAATGGAGCATGGTCCAGATTTTTTTCATGCTCCATTTTTTTAAAAATCACTTTTTTATTGACCATCCGCGGGTATTTATCTACCCGCGGGCGGTCAATGCATCCCTATGGGGTGCGGATCCGCGGGCAGGAGAAGAGTTAAAATCCGCTGTGGATTTTAATTCTTCTTTTGCCCGTGGACATGAGGCCTTAGAGTCGCATAAAAAAACACGCTGCTTAACCTATCTTGGCGTACATTTGCGGATCGAAATAGCCCATTGAAAACAATGGGCATGCGTGAATGGGCACGGCATGCACAGAAAACGTGTATTTGTTGCACATATATGCACAAAATCAGTGATTTTGTGCATATTTTTTTTCCCTGTGCGCAAACATTGTGCATTTGGACACAGGAATACACAGCGGAGCTGGCGGGTTACGCGGGCCTAAACGCACTTTAGTCACACCAGCAAACAGCGCATTTGCACAATCGAAATGCACTTATGCCCGTGTGAACAAGACAATAGGCTGGATTCACACGAGCGTATATGTATTTATGCATGCATTTGCACTGTGTTTTTGTGGAATGGGTGTTGCGTATTTGCGTGCAAGTGTGTTGTTTTTTTTTTGTTTTTGTTTTTTTTACTGTTTTTTTTTTTTTTTTCTTACACATGCCAATAATCATGCGTCAATGCTTTGACCCATTGCAACGGCCAGTTAGTTTAATGAGTTCTATAGGTGCTCTTTGAAGTCAATGGATTGTATTTTCGGCGTATTGCGTGCACAAATGCACCCTCGTAAATCCGGCCTTGGACTATGTTTCCACACAGTGATTTCAGGTCAATTTTACAATTTTTTTTTTTAAGCGTATGTTAAGCGCACATATTGAAAATCGCACACGTTTTACAGCGAGATGCCACGGTTCTATGATACAGCGTTCTGCACTGAAATCACCAACATGCACCTCAAAAACGCCATAGAGACGCTGTAAAACAATGCTGAAATCACGGCCTGGAAACAGCCAGACTGTATATGTAGTATAGAACTGAAGCCAAAACTAATCAAGATGTTCATGCCATTCTGTACAGCTAAAACAGTGTGCGCTATTTTGGCGCTATTGTGCATTGTCGTGTACGGTGTGTCCCATGAACTGTCACCTGCACACTACAGATGCTGCCGCCTTACAAAGCGGTTTCTGCCAGTAGTTCTGTCCACACCTCGGCACACACCTTGCTTAATGATACACCTGATGAAGGGCATTGTTCAAAGTCATTTGCAGCCGGCGTGCTCAGGAAATATTTCTATGTAATTGGCGTATCTTGGAGAGCGTGTGCGCAATGTAAAGACCCTGCCCGCTACGATCCAACGCACTCCGGACAGTGGAGAGGGGTATGTAAAGTGTAACTCTTCTGTCAAAAAAGTTTTGTGGCGTCATAGGGAAGTTTCAAATATTTTGATCGGCGCTGCGGCCCCCCACGATTGCTAGAAAGGCTTTCTGTTGAGCCTGTCGTCAGCTTGTGAGCGACCACAGCACACAATGGAACTCTTCTACTAATTCATGCAATTGGTGGGGTCTGCGTGCCAATTAAAAACTTTTTTTTTTAATATATGCATTTGAAGGATAGCTAAAAAGTCATTTGCGAGCCGCTACAATGTAAAGTTCTATTTTGGTGTTTGAAAGGCACCGAATTCACTCTTGTCATGTCCATTGTCAGTGATTGCACTCTCGCAGGGCTGCTCCTGCGCTGCGTGCTCCATGGGCTCGTTTCCTTATAACTCTTCATAGCGTGTGGGCGGAGCCTGATCTGATGGAATACATTCTGTATATAGCCCAGCATGTCGGCTCTCTATGAATAGTGAGGGCTCATTCACACGGGTGTAAGCGTATTTCGGTCGCATTAATATGCTGCATATTTACGTGATTGAAAGTCGCATACGCCCGTGTATTTCGCCCCTGCTTCTGTGTGTTTTTGCACGCATGAAAAAAATACACAGAAGGGCCTATTGATGTGCTGCGCTGATACGCATGGAGTATGCAGGTTTCTTGCGTATTCACTGCATATCAGCACAGCAAATCGATGACCTTTTGTGACGCGTAATACGCACCAAAATAGGACATGCTGCATAATTTTTCATGCGTGAATGAACCCTTTGAAATCATTGGGCTCTAATCACTGCATACTACTTGTGTAATATGTGGCGCAAAGATGCCCATGTGAACGAGATGCCCGTGTTTTAATGAGTTTGTTTGATATGCGCAAATTTTTCCCTACCATTTAATTCACACAAAAAACAAACAAACAAACAAAAAAACCCGCAGCATGCTCTATTTTCCTGCATCAAAAGTCAATGGGGGTACATGAATAATACGCTAGGAGATGCGTGTAGCCGTGTGTAATTGGGCAGAACAAAAGAACACATCCTGAACTCATTAGACTAATTATGACCGAGACCATTGGTGCATATTTTTTTGAGCACACAAGTGGAAATGACTTGCATACACACAGTACAGTAAATTATGCTAATGTGCACGCAAAAAAGCAACGTTCGTTCGGCAAAAACGTTGCGCTCATGCACGCTCAAAATACGGTCATGTTCTCGTGAATCTGGCCTGCGGCTGGTCTCACACAGCTGAAAAAAGCGCACAAGATTTGTGCGTTGCGAGATGTACGAGTATGAACCCCATTCTTTTCTTTCACGGCCCAATATTGCGCTCGCCCGTGGGTAGGCAGCCTTAGAGGATTGTTTTGTGTTGGGATTAGACTGACTTTTGTAAAAAGTTTTCCTCAAAGTGTAGAACTTCCCACCGCGTGGAAAAAGGTACACATTCATTACCATAGAGAGAAGAAGAGTGCAACCGAAATCGTATACACCTCACACCACTGGATGCCCATTCCTTACTTGTGTGACCCCAGACTAGAATTACTGTCTTGCTTCAGTCGTTATGCCTGAGCAAACAACTGCTGATGTTTGTAATCTGTATTACTCATAAAGTAATTATGGAGTTGTTACTCCTTCGATGGATCGTCTGTCTTGTGCAACAAGAGCAAGAGTTATAATTTGACTCTCCTCACCTAAAGGAAGGGGATATGCAGGACATAACTAAGACCTTTCCTTAGGATATCCGATCTATAGCGGCCTAACTCTCAACGCCGCCACCGGTTAGCGCCTTGAAGTGGCTGCGGCATCCAGGCACGCTTTACTGCCTCTTCACTGTACAGCGGCGGCGCCTGTTATTGCAACTCACTCCCATTCACTTTAATGGCAAACCTGACCAAGGGTTTAGACCAAGCCAGAAAAATGCTGTATATTGACTACAATGTACGTCCGGCAGCGCCATAATTGATCATCCATACAAAATGAATACAAGATGTTCGGAACAACTTCCCTGGCAGCAGTTCTGCCTACTCATTACATTATTAGTCATAACTAATATAGGTCAGCGCAACTAATTTTAACCACTGTTAACATCTTATGTACCCCGCTATACATAAGCGCTTCTCTCCTCTGTTTAAAGCGACCCTCCAGTCCTGGAGAAACAAAGATGGCTGCACCACATATCCTACTCCCTGATGCGCACTATGCATCAGTAGTCTAAGGGCTTAAACGCACAGGAGCATGCACAAATAGGCTTGCCGCTTTGCAGCATATCTGCGCATGGACCAGTGATTTTTTTTTTTGGACTATTTAAACTCTTCGTTATTGCGCATGTGTCTAAAACAAAGAAAAAAATCACGGCCATCTGAAAAAGCCCTAAGATACGGCATGCTGACGTGACTCGTCAGCACTAATCAATCAAAGCTAGTGTAGTGTCTTAGACCAGCTTCACACGAGCGTATTTGCATGTGAAACTTTTGCGCGCACAGAAAGCAGAATCCATTGATTTCAGTAGGTTAGTTGACAAGCGTGTATTTTGCATGCACAATTCCGTTGAAAAAAAAACCCCAAAACCCTGCAACAAGCTCTGTTTTCCTGCGCAAAAAAGCACATCTTGCACTCATTAAGGAATTTGATCATGTCAATGGCTGCGAGCATCAGTGCATATTTTTTTGGTGCGCGCAGTTGTACACGGCTTAAACAAAAAGTACAGTAAAAAACAGTTGTGCGCGCAAATATGCGACTTCCATTCCGCGAATACGCTTGCGTTGGTGTTAAGGTGAGCCTTAGACTACTGATGCATACTAATGTGCGGTGTACATCAGGTAGTCAGAGAAGCGAATCGGCCATCTTTGATTCTGGACCAGAGGGTCACTTTGATGCTTCACTCCGATGACCACAATGTCACACGCAGAGGCTGTGGCCCATCAAGATCCCCCACAATCTTTTATTGATGCTTATCCTTTGCAGGAAATTTCACCGTCGGCTTGTGTCCACATGCAACTCCAATCCACAAAACATCCGCTTACGTTACGTGCGGTTTCTGTTGTGGAGTTTCACTGCAGACGTCACTACATTGTCACATGAAAACCGCTGGGAGAATCCGCAGCAGAAATTGACATTGACGTGTGTGTGGAGCATAAAATCCGCACAGCCGGTCAGTCTGGATGGGCAAATCTGATCCTAAAGCTGTTTTCACACTTTTAGGATCGGGGACTCTGCCTTCCTGATTCGGGGGTGATAAACCTAAATGTGAATTCTTTTTTTCCATTTGTCTTGCAGGTTATAGGAACATCCTAGTGTGACGTTCTCCGTTCACAATGGCTCAGTTTGGAGGACAGAAGACCCCTCCACCATGGGCTCCTCAGTTCACAGCAACCGCAGTATCGCAGCCAGGTAACGTCTGGACGGATCTTGTCAACATATATATATATATATAATATATATATATATATATATATATATATATATATATATATATATATATATATATAATTAGGCAGATATGCACATAACTAGATTTATTGCAGATTGGGTACAATCCAGACATATGTTCTTAACGAGCCGTAATATACGGCCTGGCCGCTCCATTAGTGACCGTTATGTGGGCTGAAGTAATAAAGAGTTAACATGCAGACTATAAATAAACAGAAAGCGATCTTTCCGAGAAGGTCCTCTCTTATGTGTCACTGCTGCTATAAGATTTATCTTTCTGGGTTGTATACTACTGAAAGATCTTTTAGCTTTTTTTTTTTTTTGTAATATATATTCCCTTATTGGGGTTGCTTTAGGGGTTTTGGCGGGTTCAAATGTGCTTTGTTCCTGTAAGTAATGTTAATTTAAAAAAAAAGTAAGAAAATTTAATATAGTAACCATTAAAATGCAGGTAGATACAGGGGGGGGGGGGGAGTGGGGGAATGAAAACACACATGAAATGCACTGAGCTGCTCTTTTTACCCCTGCTTGGCTGAGAGTTTTCCCGCTAAATTTGTGTTTACTTCACCTCTTGCCCTGCTCTGGGTGATTTTGGGAGCAGCTGGTAACAGCATCTGAGTGGCTGAAACCCCTTACCAATAGAACCCTGTTGCTCAGATCACTTCTGCCCGGCAGCATCTGTCTCCTATTGCCTCCACTTAAACTGGTTTCTACATGTCTTACTGAAATATCATTTATAATCCCATGTAATTTAAGGCATATATTTTGTACAGTGTTTCCATATTTTTGTACAACCCTGTACATCATTCATACAAGAAATCTTTCAGTCGTTCACATTCGCTGTATAAATGAGAACGACTGAATGATCGGTATTTAAACCGAACGATAAGTGAACGAGCCAACGATTATTTTTAGGCTTAACAAAAAGCGAATGGTTTGTCGTTCAGTTGTTGGCTGCTTTTACATTAAACGATTATTGTTTCATTTCGCTCGTTTGAACAATTTTTTTTGAAGAATATTTGTTCCATGTAAAAGGATCTTGGATCATACAGTCGGGATCCCACTGCTGGCCACTAGTGATCTCTATTGCCCTTACATATCGAACCAGGAGGATTTGACATATTATCCTATATTTTACCCAGCTGTCTGATGAAGAGGTCTGTGAACCTCGAAACGTGTTACCTGCTGATTCACAATAAAGCGTATGCTCTTTTAAGCAATACCAATCGACTCCGCTCTTCTTCTGAGTCGGTGCTTGCTAACAGTTCGCCCCCAGAGTCTTAACTCTTTTAAATCCCCTTCAAAAACTGTATCCTACGCTAATTTGACTGTTGATCAACATACCTACTAGGCCGGCAGCACCTTCTCTCCATCTGCCTTACAGCGCCTTCTAGTACACAGCACATGGGTGTATCACCCCTGTCTTGAATTGCCTCTTAAGGGCACTCTACCCAGATCTTTTTCCTCATATGCCATCGTATGTAAGGGCGATTTGACCAATAATTTGATCGCCCCATTCTGGCAGATTATATTCCTGTGTTTATGGCCAGCTTTAGATGGAAGTCTTTACTCTCTCCCACATTTACCAAATCTTTACAGCAGTAGATGGAGCAAATTGGGTAATAGAAATGTATTGAAGTAGTGCCACAAATGTAATCCTCTAATATTTTAGTAGGTTCCAAGGTTTCTTTGGTATAAAGCTTGTACAAGGCCGGTAACTCCTAGGAATGAACTTGGACATAGAGCCCTGAAATATGTCCATGCTGCCCTCGCTGCGGCCATGTTATACTCCAAAGTACTGCAGTGTTTTAGAGAAGTAATAGCTGTAATCAGTGTCACCTCAGGAAGAAGTATCTGCTAGGCAGCTCCTTTTCTTTCCCTGTCTGTACACAAATGGGGAGAGACCTGTCAATCAGGCTGAGCCAGGTGAGGGGAGCAACCCAGCAGATACGTCTCCCCCACCTATCCACCTGCGGATAGGTGATTAAAGGTAATCTTGTGATAATCCCTTAACCCCTTAAGGACATGGCCTATTTTAGGCTTAAAGGGGTTGTCTCACGAAAGCAAGTGGGGTTAAGCACTTCTGTATGGCCATATTAATGCACTTTGTAATATACATCGTGCATTGAATATTGGCCATACAGAAGTTATACACTTACCCCCTCCGGTGCTGGCGTCCCCGTCTCCATGGCGCCGACCAAAGCTGCCTTCTCCCTGGATTAGGCGCGCTTGCGCTGAAGGGGCCGCTCCGGCCATACAGCGCCATACAAAATACAATATGGCCATACAGAAGTGTATAACCCCACTTGCTATCGCGGGACAACCCCTTTAAGGACGAAACGATTTTTGATGGATCTTCGTCTTCATTTTTCAAAAGCCACAACTTTTTTTATTTTTCCGTTGACCCTGCCATATAAGGGCTTGTTTTTTGCATGGCGAACTGTATTATTTATCGGTGCCAAATTTTGGGGATTTTTTTTTTCTAAATCGCTGCATTCAAAGTCCTATAACTTTTTTTTTTATTTTTCCACGGGCGGGGCTCTATGAGGGCTTATTTTTTGCAAGATGAGCTGTAGTCTTTATTGGTACCATTAGCATTTTGCTCCAGTTTTTTTAGTGTTTTTTTTGTTTTTTTACAATTTTTGCCGTGCAGGATGAAAAGAATGTTCAACTTGGCATACGCGCCGTTACAGACACGACGATACCAAATATGTGGGATTTTTTTTTTTATGCTAATATGAGAAAAAGTACAGAAAAAGGGGTTTTCTCTACATTTTTTTTTTCACATTTTTATTTTTTGTACATTATTTTTATCTTTGCTTTTTACACCATTTTTCTCCCTCTGGGGGATTTAGAGCACAGCACCGAAGATCGCAGTGATAAGGCATTGCAGGACTTCTCTCCTGCAATGCCTTATCGCTTATTACAACGATCCTAGGCAGTGGTAATACAGGACCCCTGTAGGTGGCATCCTGTTACCATGGCAAGCAGCCGGGGCTCTCTGCAATTACATCGCGAGAGCCCAATGACGTCACAGAGGGAGCGCACTCCCTCTGTGAACCCTTCCCATGCCGTGATCTACAGAGATCAGGCAGGGAAGGGGTAACAGCGGGGGTCGCTGCTCCAATGCACCCCCACTGTTGCAGCAGGAGGTCGGCTATCGGTGACAGCCAGCTCCCACCGCTGGATAGCGCGAGATCTCTTCTGATCTCACGCTATCCACATAATGTAAGGGTACGTCCAGTCGTGGGAAGTACCCTGCTGCCAGGACGTACCCAGGACGTACCCATATGTCCTGAAGCGGGAAGGGGTTAAAAGGGGTTGTACCAAGATTACAAGTTATCCCCTATCCATAGAATAACTTGTTGATCGGTGGGGGTCTCACTCCTAAGATCCCCACCGATCTCTGCAGTGAGACCCCCACTGATCAGCAAGTTATCCTCTGGATAGGGAATAACTTGTAATCTTACAACCCCTATAAAGAAATAGTACTTATAATGCGGGAGAATATAGGCACGGCCAATTCTCTAATTCTCCACGATGGGTTACCCCAGGGGGTTTTTAAATGGGGAACTTTTATTATTCCTACAAAGCATTTCATCCATGCTGATGATATAAAAAAAAGTAATTTAAATAGGCAACTTCTGTACTTAATGCATTTATTACCGGTGACTTATAATTACACTCTTATTTTTAGGGTATAATTAAGGGATAAAGCTTTAAGTGCTAATATAAAAGGAACACTACTTTAGGTTGTAAGAGTGCTATGAAATAATCATCGTATGTTACTTTGTTAGGATCATACTAGTAGATTGGAGGCACTCGGATGTACAGTAGGGACTATAACAGGTTATTTTCATCCACGTTACATGGATGTCTGTGGCCAGGGACCAGCTAGAGTCAACACACAGTGACATTGCGCACTTGCTGCATGCACTATCTTGGCATGTATGCATGCATAATACGCGCCACAATAGAACATGCTGTGATTTTTCTTATGTAGATAATATACGCAATTTGTCTGAAGAAGAAAGTATGCGATATTGGTACAGTATATTACACGTGCGTAATGCACAACTACCAAACACTCTTAAAGTGCCAGTCGTTGGTGTTTGCTGTCCAGACTCTGTGAGGTTAAAATGGCTTAATTAATTAAAAAATACTCCCTGTTCTTGCTGTCGGTTCGCACTTATCTCGGGACTGCAGATGTGCCTTGCTGACTACATCTAGGAGTGATGACTGGCGAGCGGGAACAGGTTCGGTGACAGCAGTCATCTCCATACTGCTGCACAGAGCCGCACTTGATGACTCAGGAACGTTTTTTCTGCTGACACCAACTAATGAGATCCAAGTTTTTCCAGACTCCTTAAAGTTTGTCACTTCACTCTTCGTATTGCTAACCTTAAGCAGTCCATGGTTTCATGTCGCTTTGGCATCATGAGGCCTGAGATGTTGCGTGGGCTGTCAGATACGACTCCATAAATGTTGGTAGAAGTTTGAAGCTACATGTACAGGAACGCGAATGTGACCTGCGTGTCGAAAGATGAGATGATGTTCTCTGCCAAATGCACTCCAGAGCCTGCAAGAAAACCAGAGCGGGCAAATGCTTTATGTTCCCCTTCTTGGCACTACTCAATGCCAGCTGTGTTGTAAGATTCAAGGAAGGCTCTAATTACAGCACATCATTTAATTACATAGAATATTATTTTACTGCCATAGAAAAGCACAGTCATGTGTGGACACATCCTTCACCGCAGAGCTGATACAGTAATAGTAGAAGTATCACCCAGCTTTCCCACAAATGGAGCTTTCTAGGAAGCGACTGAATAGAAGGTTTAGCAACATTATAGCCCAGGGACTATTAGCGGCTAACGTGTGCAATGACTATTTTACTGCCACACAGAGATATGAGCTGTAATGGCCATACATGTAAGGTGGTTGTGGGCTGAACTCCCACCGCTGACCTTTTCCTATATTCTTCACCAGTGTTATAGGGCGAGGACTGAAACCGCACTACTGTGTGTGTTTTTTTGGGTTTTTTTGTCAGCTCGCTGTGTTAGGCTGGGTTCACGCAGGGCAGATTTTCTGCAGAAATTCCATCCGGAATTTCGCCACGGAAAAATCTGCCTGCGGCTGCTAATCCCAGGATTATCCAGCCATGTGGACGAGATTTCTTAGAAATCTCATCCACACGGGATGGTGAATCCGTTGCGGCAAAACCGGCGCAGATTTGCCGGCCGCAGCATGTCCATTCTTTTATTTTTTTTTCCTGTTGCTGCAGCGCTCTCCTCTATGGGATCGCCGGCCGCAACGGAAAAGCGTGTAGCCAAACAGCTCCAAAATCCGCTGCTAAGTGCTGCGGGTTTTGAAGCAGCGCTTTCCCAGCGGAAATCTCATGGTTTTTCGCAGCGGCCAAACCGCGAGATTTCCACCTGGAATACGCCGTGTGAGGGCGTATTTGTGTGTGGAAAATTTACGCGTGCAATACGGAGAGAATATAACCCGTCGATTTCAATGTGTTTATTAACATTTCCATATTTTTTGCGCACACTTCGGTCACGTGAAACAAATAAAATGCAGTATGCTCTACTTTTCTGCACATTTGCGCACCAAAAGTCACCATGGAATTCAATGGGGGTTGTGCAGAGGTGCGCAGTGTACAAGGAGATGCGTGATATGTTGCGTACTTCAGCTGGAATAAAAACACATCTGGAACTAATTGGCATCATCTTTGCTGCATGTAAATAAACGTGCCCTGCGGGCAGAAGTACAGTAATATACGCCACTACAAGCGCAAAAAAGCATAGTTTGTTCCACAAAAATGCAGCACTAAGACTTGCACAAACGTGCATACTCTAATGTGAAGGAGGCCGTAAGGCTCTTAAGGGGTTGGCCAATCATCAGATAAACAAACCTTGATATGTTTGTTCCCAATCATTGGTCAACATAAACATATCCACGATCAGCCAGAATTAAGTTTGGGCAATTAATTGCCATTTTCCTGAGTTGCGATTCTGACTTTTATCACAATTGTGAAATGGATATTGGCCCCACCCGAGGGGCAGTGGGGTGTGCCTGCTACCGGGCAGTGTGCTGGATGCTGACAAGACAGTGCAGGAATCAAGCATGAAGCTAATTGGTTGAGTCTCATCAATGTCTGTAGAGAATATTAGCACAAGGGAGAAGGCTGTGCGGCTGAAGAGTAGAGGGGAGTGAACTTTTTAAAAGGGCGGCTCGGTAGTATCGCCGAATTCCACCAAAAAAGTTCATTTTAGCCAAAATTTAGTCAAACTAAACTGGAAGTTCATAACAACGATAAAACTAGCATTGAACACTAAGAGCCTTGGAATAATGGTGGTGACCCTTCAATGGACGTGGCTCAGTGGTTAGCACTATTGTCTTGCAACACTGTGGTACTAGATTCAAATCTGACCAAGAAGAACATATGCTTGGACTTTGTAAACCTCCATGCAGATGTTGTCCTTGGTCAGATTTGAACCTAGGAGCCAGTGTTACAAGATAACAGTATTAACTACTGAGCCACCATGCTGCTGCTTCTTTCTGTGGACGACGAGGAGAACATGAAGAAACGCAGAGAGAACAAACTCCGTGCAGATGTTGTGCTTCATCAGATCTGAACCTAGGACTCCAATGCTGCAAGACAATAGTGATAACCACTGAACCACGTCAATCGAAGGGTCACCATCACCACCATTGTGTTAGGGCTCTTAGACAGTATTCAATGCTAGTTTTAGGGCGTTTATAGCTTCCGTTTCAGACGAAACAAACTGCCTGAGGTTTGGATTCTCGCTGAACCAAACTTTTAGCAAAGTTCAGCGCTGCACAGGATTCTGCTGGTTTGGACCCATCAACACTACTAGAGTGTGGTAAATGGTACGTTGGGCTGTGATGATTGAGGGGGGTAAAAGGCAGTATATGGGGGCTGTGATCGCTGGTAGAGGACAATGTATGCGGGGTGTTATGAGGGGCAGAGGACAGTATGTGGGGATGTGATAACGCGGGGGGAAGTAATATGTGCTGTAATGACTAGAGGGGCAGTATATGGGGGCTGTGATCGCTGGTAGAGGACAATGTATGCGGGGTGTTATGAGGGGCAGAGGACAGTATGTGGGGATGTGATAACGCGGGGGGAAGTAATATGTGCTGTAATGACTAGAGGGGCAGTATATGGGGGCTGTGATCGCTGGTAGAGGACAATGTATTCGGGGTGTTATGCAGGGCAGAGGACAGTATGTGGGGATGTGATAACGCGGGGGGAAGTAATATGTGCTGTAATGACTGGAGGGGGAGTATATGGGGGCTGTGACCATGGAGGGGTAGAACCCCAATCTCCCATATGTAGGTAACTAAAGTTTGTACTCCATTCTTTAACATAAGGCTATCAAATGCACAGCAATTACTTGCTAAGTAATAGATAGTCCGGGCTGCAATAGGGGTCACCTATTACTATTGGAGACACCAATATAGGGGACTCTATTACTACATGGGGTGGATTTGCTGTGGAGTTTACATTAGCTGTAGCAGCAAAGTGGATGAGCTTTTTAAAATCTCATACACATGCTGTGGAAAAAAACTTGTACAAAACTAGTGCGGATACTGACATGTGGTGAAGGATTTAATTCCGGAGCATGTTAATTTTAAGTATAATGTATATCAATAGCCCATCCAGCGCTGTAGCGTTCCTCTGTGTTTTTTTTTTTTTAAACGGCCCTGTCCTTTTTTAACGACGGAGGTAAAAATATGTTGCGATAAGCCACGCCCCTAACCTCTCCCCTAACCACGCCCTCTGCCCGCTTTGGGGCTCCACAAGAAACTTTTGCTTCAAAAGGGCTGTATGGTGGTAACAGTTTGGGAACCACTGGCTTACAGACAACTGGAGGAAAGTTAAAATAAGAAATGAGGAAACCGGCGAGTGACAGCGTGCGTGAGATACGTTATTATGCGCAAGGATATGCGATCACAGACGCGGTGATATGCAGCTCCGCATGCCAGTAAAACGCTGCGTTTTACCATATGGGCGTGTGAGCCTGGCTTCATCACAGCTGTCCCAGTCAATCCTGATAATTAGTATATAGTGAAGAATTGCTCTGCATGATATTCACTGATGTGAAAACGTGTCTTAGTATTTTTTTGCTTTTTTAGCAGGAAAAAAGAAAATGAAGATTAAAATTCACAATGGAGACTGAAAATCAATAGACAATTTAACTTTAGGCCAAATCGCCAGTCCTACCCAGCATACACTTTGTTTATGCAGACAAAAGATACTCCCTTGTCAGCAGCGGAGTATCCACATGTGAATGGATGTACTGCTGACAAATATATACTCCATGGGAGCTAATGATTGCTCATCCCCATACTAGCCGTGATCTGCCACATGTAAACGGCGGTAATGAGTGTCGATCCTTAGAAAATATGCCTGTGGAAAACCACCATTATCTTGGAGATTTTTGATTCACAGGGACTTTGATTTTTAGGCCTCATTTAATGTATAATACCATTTAATACCATTTAGGGCGCTATCCGAGGAAATCCGCGTGATAACTGTTCCGCGTAAAAGCAGCTTTCGTTCTGTGCTCTTGTATGAGCCGCTGTGAAGGATGCGGATCAGCGTCGCAGCTCTATAAATAACTAACTATAGGCGACGCTTGTTACAGTTCAGTGTAGTTGGCGCCCCAATTATCAGATGACCGTTTAGTCAGCGAAACAAATGACGGGAGTCAGCACTGCATTCAGACCTCTCACACAAAGACCTGACGAGGGAGCAGATGGCTGCCAGCTCTCACTAATGAAGGCAGCCATGTGTGATCAGGACTTGGACTATGACTGGCTGGCAGTAATGCGCCCTCGGGCTGTGAAGGCTTTTACCATCTCAGCTCATGAATGTAGTTTCTGGTCAATAAACTCTGTTAATAATGAAGAACATACACGTTTGCTGAAAACATATTGTCGCAGTTTGCTGACTTCCGTCTACAAGCCCTCCATTTGCATTTCATTCTTTTTTGCATTGAGTTAACCTTTTGTTGTCCTTGACTGGCAGCACAAGGCAATAAACTTCTAATGTTTGCAATTAAATGCTTGAGTGGGTCGGAATGATTTTTGATCCCTGATATGCTCAAAATGACTTTCCAGACAGAAAAGTCCTTTTGCGTTAATAAACACCATAGTATAGGATCTGTAGGACTCTGGATGTCTTCTAGCTCTACTTATTTGAATGAAATGCATTAGCTAGTTGCCTGAGTTGATATTGCTGTACTGACTTTTACTATTCGTGGCGGTAAAGCCGCACCTTACGTTTTACCTCCCTGGCTATGTCTCATCCTGCCTTGTGGGTTTGTACAGTCATTATGCAATGTACTAACATTATGATCTATCAGCTCCACTAGGGGTCCAGCAGCCATCATTACTCGGGACGTCCCCCACCATCTACACTCAGCAGTCGGCTCTCGCTGCTGCCGGCCTCAGCAACCCTTCCCCAGCAAACTACCAGCTCACTCAGACCGCAGCGTTACAGCAACAAGCAGCAGCTGCAGCTGCTGCAGCGGCTCTTCAGCAGGTAAATGGTTATTCAAGCCATATGTGTTACAGGGTATTTTAGCAAGAGAGATGGGGTTGAACAGATAAATAGTAAAATTAAATTTTGGGGTGTCTTTACATATGACCGAAAGCGGTGCAGATTCACTCCCAAATCTGCAACATTTGGTGCGGATTTTGATTCTGATCCACAGCAGATTTCACCCTTTCATTGAAGGAGCAAAGTCTACTGTGGATGTTTCCAGTGCAAAAAATCCGCCATATGTGAATGCATCCTTAACGCAACAAGACGTTCACTTATGCCCTGTGGATAGTGCGAGATCAGAAGAGATCCCGCGCCATCCGGCAGCAGGAGCCGGCTGTTACAGCTAGCTGGCCTCCCGCTGCAACAGCGGGGGATGCATAAGGACTTGAGATGAGCGAGTATACTCGCTAAGGCTAACTACTCGAGCGAGTAGTGCTTTAGTCGAGTATCTGCCCGCTCGTGTGTAAAGATTCAGGGGCCGGCGGCGGGTAGGGAGCGGCGGGGGAGAGCAGGGAGGAACGGAGGGGAGATCCCTCTCTCCTCCCTCTCTCCTCCCCGGCTCCCCCCTGCTCACCGCCGCAACTCACCTGTCACCCGCGGCGGCAGCCAAATCTTTAGACACGGGCGGGCAGATACTCAACTAAGGCACTACTCGCTCGAGTAGTTAGCCTTAGCGAGTATACTCGCTCATCTCTAATTAGGACCGTGACAACCACTGTTAACCCTTTACGTGATCTATGTAGATTGTGGCGTATAAAGGGCTCACAGAAGGAGCGGGTTCCCCCTTGACATCATCAGACCCCCATCCATGGAAAAGTAAAGTTATAGGACTTTGAATGCAGCGATTTAGAAAAAAATAATAATTTTTAAAGTTTTTTTATTGCGGAAAAAAACCTAAAAAAATAAGAATTTCGGTATTGTTGTAACCGACCAGCAGAAAAAACGTATTGTCGTTTATGCTGCATGATTAAAGGAGATGTCCCGCGCCGAAACGGGTTTTTTTTTTTTTAAACCCCCCCCCCCCGTTCGGCGCGAGACAACCCCGATGCAGGGGTTAAAAAAACCACCCGCACAGCGCTTACCTGAATCCCGGCGGTCCGGCGTCTTCATACTCACCTGCTGAAGATGGCCGCCGGGATCCTCTGTCTTCATGGACCGCAGGGCTTCTGTGCGGTCCATTGCCGATTCCAGCCTCCTGATTGGCTGGAATCGGCACGTGACGGGGCGGAGCTACACGGAGCTACACGGAGCCCCATAGAGAAGAGGAGAAGACCCGGACTGCGCAAGCGTGGCTAATTTGGCCATCGGAGGGCGAAAATTAGTCGGCACCATGGAGACGAGGACGCCAGCAACGGAGCAGGTAAGTATAAAACTTTTTATAACTTCTGTATGGCTCATAATTAATGCACAATGTACATTACAAAGTGCATTATTATGGCCATGCAGAAGTGTATAGACCCACTTGCTGCCTCGGGACATCTCCTTTAATGCTGTAAAAAAAAAAAAATCTATGGCAGAATTGATGTGCTTTTTCTCTCCCTGCTATCACAAAAAATTAATAAAGGTTTTACAATATAGTCTATGTATTCAAAAATAGCACCAATAAAACTACAGTTCGCCACGCAAAAAGCAGGCCCTCACACGGTCGTGTCGACAGAAAAATAGAAAAGTTATTGCTTTTGAAGAGTGGAGATGAAATTCTCCAAAAATCTTTGTGTCCTCCTGGCCAAAACAGGCTATTTCCTTAGGGGATTTTCAGAGTTATTTATTTATATATAGTTTGGGGGGCCAAAACGATAAAATATTGTTATACTCACAATGGCGCGGGACTGCCTTTTCCACATCTGACAAGTGAGATCACTGGGCCAGAAGACCCTGTAACGTTCCGTAACCTGTCACGAGGGCTAGAAGCCCTCGGCAGGTTTATGGGACATCACTGATGACATACCCTGTTAGACCCTCTATAGGCTGCAGAGGTCACATAGGTAAACAAGCCATGTGACCGTTGCAGATCAAGTAAACAAGTTAGCGGGGGAGCAGCATGGCTGCTGGGATATATTTATTTTCCTTTTTATATGTATGTCACCAAACTGCTGACATCAATGTTTTGATTATATTGGAAAACCACATTAAGAGCATTTCCTGTAAATTGAAAATCAACAATAAATATAATATTTGGACTCCTAAATGACGAATCGGGGTTTAATTATGTAGTATTATTACGGCAGGAGATATATTATTACATGTTTAGGTAAAAACAATTCTATTGATATAAAAAGGAAAGCTAGTTGTCTCTGGGGAACATCGCAGCTAAAGATGTGGTTTGTTGTGCATGTTGTCATCTTTCATCTATCTACGTTTTATATAAATGACCTAATACTGCGATATTTATATTTTTCTTCTACTACAGCAATATTCTCAGCCACAGCAGATTTACAGCGTGCAGCAACAGGTTTGTGGATATTTTTTGTTTCTTTCCATGAAGTTGCTTATTCTGACACCAGCTACAGTAAGGCCCGGCAAACACTAACTTATTTGAATTGCGTATTATGCGCGCAGTGTACACTGGTAATACGCGGTAAATGACATCAATGAAAGTACGTTGATTTTCATTGTCCCGTTCACACTTGTGTATAATTATTGCGTATAATATGCACGTAAACAAGAATGCAGCATGTCTTATTTTACCGTGTAATACGTGTGTACAGCTCTATTGGCTTCAATGGGTGTGTACAGAACACAGTACATACACAATTACATTGTGTATGTACGCCGTTTTTTACGCATGTTGCTAGAAAACTTGAGAAGAGAATTTTAAAAAACAAATAAAATACGCTGTTCATGCATAGCCATGCAAAAACACGACAATACACAGAGCCATGCGGTTTCCTACCCCGGTAAAATAGTGCGATTGAGTGATTGCATATCTGTGTTGGGACCTCCAGCTGGCAATTGACTCACAGATGCGGCTAAAATTACTGGATGAAAAGGCTCTGCATGCAGCGCTTTTTCTTCTTTCTATTATAGTCAATGTGGTCCGTCTAGTCGCATTCAGTTCTGCCCACAGACAGAACCTTTCGATCGCTGGGATTTCCAATTTCTGCCCCCGAAACAGAGCAGGAATCCCCAATGCAAGTGTGAAAGCAGCCTTACTTGCAACCGTGTTACAGGACAGTGGTGCCTTGGGTTAAGAGTTTAATTTGTTCCGTGACGGATTTCTTAACACACAACGCTCGTAAGTCAAATCAATTTTCGCCATTTAAATAAATTGAAACACCATTAATGCGTTCCGAACCTCCCCAAAGCCGTAACTACACTACACTTCATGTAAATAACTAAACATCAATACTCACCTACCGCCAGGCGTTCTGCTACAGCGGAAGATAGCGTGAAAACCCTTCACCGCCGGTTGTGTCATATGATGCAGCCGGCGCGTCATGTCTCGCTGTGGGAGCGTCACATGACACTCCGGCGCGTCATGCTCTCTACTGCGCATGCGCGCCTGAGCGTCATGTGGGACATTGGGCGGCGGATCCGGAGGTAAGTATGGGGTCTCGGGGGAGGGGGGGGGGCGCTCCGTGACTGACTCCGCTGCGGAATTCTGCTTGCGGAGCCCGTCACAGCCGTGGGCACTAGGCCTGTAATTGCAGAATATACAGCTGGAAAAACTGTTAGAAAACTATCTGTAAACTCCTTTCTTGAAATTTTTCATAGGGCAATCAGAGCTGTGTAATGAGCACTAAAAAGATGAGTGCTGGCTTAACTGGTCTTCTCAAAGGCCGACTCAGACAGTATGGGGGTTGAATGATTGATTGTTTGTCCACCATATTGTTTCATTACTGGCCTCATTACATCCCCCATTTACATTGTAGAACGTGCTGCCGGCAACTATGATTTTTGCTGCCACTTGATTCCATCACCTGCCGACCGAGCATTTGATGGTTCATCGGGTGATTGTCAGTGACTTTACATGAGCAGATGATTGGGTGAATGAACATTCATGTAAAATATTCCTGTGTAAAAGGCCTCTTAAGCATGTATTTACAATTGTTAGTTTGAATTTCTTGTAAGCATCTAGTGTTCGTCTTGAATTCATGTGCATTTGCCTATGTATAAGCCAACATTTTTGTTGTTTTCCAGTTGCAGCAGCCACAGCAGACATTGATAACTCAGGTTAGTGCATGGAGTCGGCAACAAGTAAAGGTTACGTAACATGCAATGAGCTGTCCTTGCATTACTTCTATGCTGATTGTCATTATTATCTTGCAGCCTGCTGTTGCCCTGCCTACAAGTCTTGCCCTCTCCACACCCCAGCAGGCCGCACAGATAACCGTCTCATACCCTACTCCAAGGTCCAGCCAGCAACAAACTCAGCCCCAGAAACAGCGTGTTTTCACGGGGGTTGTAACTAAGCTCCATGAAACATTTGGCTTTGTGGATGAAGATGTGTTTTTCCAGCTGACGTATGTATAAGTCATGTTGAAAGAAGAGTACTATAAAGTCAAAGGGGTTTTGCCAAATATAACACTTCCCCTATTGTATGCATGATGCCTCTTTATTTCAATGGGATTATCAGAGACAGGAGTACAAGTGCTCATGGTTGGTTGGGATCCCACCAGTTGTGCCCCTACCGATCAGAATCATCCCCTATCTTGTAGAAAGACCTGTCAGACGCAGATACCCGACAGGTCGTCCTAGCGATGATCATTCCTGCGTAAAAGTACAGCAATGATTATCACTCTGTGAATTGAGGCGGACGGGGCTATGATCATCCAGTTTGCCCACCTCCATTCACACTGAACAGGCAGTTGTTCAAAAGTAAATGACTGCCTGTTTACACGGGCCGGTCCGTCATTGGTTTTCTGCATGCAGGAACTGAACAACGAACGAGAAACGAACAAATTCCCTTTCGTCTTTCAGTCGGGCATTTACACTGAACCATAATCTTTCAGATTCCCTCTAGATGCTGGAATCGGTCGGTGTAAAAGGGTCCTTAAACTTTGTACAACCCCATTAAAGCACAAATTAGCTTGAAAATCTGCAAAGATTTTTCTTAGGGACCCACGCTTGTTTTCCCGAGTGCATAAATATCATCATCCTTGATTCGTAGTAAAATCATAACATTACCATGACAGCAGCTTCTGTGTTTTTCTATGGAAGAAAGTTGCAGTGATAATGGTGACTTCTACTATGAATCATAGGCAGCACTTTCTCTGTAGTCAGCCTTTGAGCACAGATTCTGGTACACGGAGGCTGGATTCACACCAGCATTAAGTGCAACATTTCAGTTTTTGTTTCTCTGCTCCATTATGGGAGCATCAGAATGGAATCCCTGCCTTACAATGGAATGAACCGGGCCCCATTTACTATGATAGTGTCTTACTGACTTCCTGTCTCCCGTTTTCTTTGATGAAAAAGTGCAGATTGCTTTGCTCTTTTGTGCGGCAATTTTGGACAGATCTCTACCAGATATTCTAAAAAGAGCCTCCAACGTAAATGTAAACAGAGCGTTATACCATAATAAGTATTCTTTTTCTTTTCTTTGTACAGTGCTGTTAAGGGAAAGTCTCCCCAGGTTGGAGATCGTGTTTTAGTGGAAGCCACATATAATCCTAACATGCCATTTAAATGGAATGCACAGAGAATTCAGACCCTCCCTAACCAGGTAAGTGGCTCTGATATTTTGCCTTCTAATCTTCCATGGATGTGCAGTTTCTTGCTTTCAGTGTATCTTTGTATCCATTGCAGAATCCAGCTCCAGCACAACCTTTAATAAAGAACCCCCCAGCAGTAATGCCGCCTGTCCCACAGCAGCCTGCTTTTGGGGTGCAGACGCAACCCCCGCCACAAGCGCAAACTCTATTGCAGGCACAAATATCTGCTGCGTCTATGAATCCTTTGCTTCAGGCACAACCACCTCCTCTATTACAACAGCAGCCACCAAAAGGTAATCACCACCTTTCCTAGACAACAAAATGTCTTATCCTTATTGCCATCCTCGAAATGTAAAGAAACCATCTTACAAAACTAAATGGTTTATCAGTGTGTATATGTTTGACGTTGCATGCTTCACTGTAGGGTGAATTAGGATCATCTGTGTTGCATTATACAGGCTGAATTTGTTGTAGTCTTAAACCCCCTAGACAACCCCTTAAAATGGCCATAGACATTAGATGTATATTAGCCAAACTTAATAATCATCTAATGTGTAAAGGGGCCTCGTGTGTGTGTGTGTGTGTGTGTGTGTGTGTGTGTGTGTGTGTGTGTGTGTGTGTGGTGGATAAGGGGCGGGAGGGGATGGGGGGGGGTTGGAAGGATTGGGTAGTTTGATATCGACTGTCTGATTCTTTTGTTCTCAAAGAGATAAGCCACTGCAGACGATCAAGCATTCAGCAGACAGCTATCTTAAGGCCCATTTACACCAGCAGATGATCCCTCAAAGCTAGCTCAAATGGGTGCCAAAATGTTATGGGAATAAATCAAATTCCAGAAGATTTCACTGGTAGCTTTATGCATGAATATATGTATTCGAACTCGGGGGTACTTACTCCCCGTGAGCCCCCATACCCTTCTGGTTTATTGTAAGGAAGTACAAAACAGTTATACTGAATATGACGCACCAATTACATGCATACCCCTCCAAACATCATAACAACTCATGATTGGCCCACTATGCAACAACGCTGATGATTAACATACGTTTATGCCCCAGGTGTATGTTGCTATGTGAACATGTAATTTCTAGGAAACGCAACTAGAATAGACTATCAATATCTCTGCCTGGACTAAGGAATCCAAAGACATGAGATAAGGAGCAGCCTCCCCTCTTACCAGCAGTGAGCATGGCAGGTCTTTCTCATGAGAAACACATCCCAGGACCTTGTTGTTTTGAGAACTTGTGTAGGAGTGTATTTCAGGATACCATCATAAGAATGAACCAGTTAACCATTTCACTGCTAGCTATTTTCTATGAAGGTGAATATGAGAGAAATTATATATATATATATATATATATATATATATATATATATATATATATATATATATAATATATTTGCATAGGCTGCTTTAAGAAACACATTTATATTATTATTACTACAACAAGTGACAGCTTTGAGCGATCATTTTGCATAAACTATTAAGTAGCTACTCAGCTACTTTACGAGCCATTAACTGTGCAAATGAAGCCATAGCTGAATGCAGTTAATAGCCGGAGGGCTATTATCTGTGTTCAGAGCCTTTGTTCTCCAGGGGGAAAGAATGCTATCAGCACTACCCATGCTGATAAGGCTGAAGGACGATTTTTAGTTTGGACTGAATTTAATGATCGCCAATTAGCGGGTTTTTTTGTTTTTTTTTAGTGATCATCAGCTGGTGTAAATGGGCCTTAATGCTTATGGCCACCCTTAGCCATGAATGTAACATTTTAATCCCTTAAGGATCAAGCGCTGTAAATTAATGTTGCTTGGTCCTGCGCTTTAATCCTGGCCGATGGCAAAAATACGGCGTGGGATTAAAGCCTCTGCTCCTGCGATCAAGCAGGAACAAGTCAGATCCTCAGCTGTTAGTCACAACAAAGAACCCGGAGGAGAAGGGAGAAGCGTTTTTTAACTGCTTCTGCCTTCTTTTTTCCTGGTTACATAGTGCTCTATGAGCGCTATGTACTAAGAAGTGAAAGTAGAAGTGTTTCTTCCACTACGCAACCCGGTGATCACGTGACCGCCGGGTCCCCCTGTTACAGCAGAGCTGCAGGTTCCCAACAGACCCTGATCAGCTCTGCCAGTGACTATCGTCACTACAGAGGGATGTTTTCTCCTGTAACTGGGGCTCCTATGGATACCCCAGCTACAGTGGAAAAATATGTAGAAATACAATGTGAATGACCCCTAGAGGTCTTATGACGTAATGGGGGTAATGGATGGTAAAAAAAATGGGTACATAAAATAAGTAAAAAAAATAAATATTACAGAATAAAATAAAAATGTATGCATAAAAAAAGAAAATGACCCAAAGACGACGCCAACCAAAACCGTCACTGTATGCGCCCTGTGATCCGAAACCATACATATTATTATATATCAAAAGGCCTGAAAGAAAATGAGGAACCCATTCCCTTACTTTATTTTAGCGTAAATGTATTTAATTTAAAAAGGCAAAATACTATAAATGTTAAAAAAATATATATATTTAAGCCTAAAACTAAAAAAAACAGAAAAAAAAGTCGGCGAAAAAGACTTTTTAAAAATAGCCCTATATGTCACAGAAAAAAAAAACGCAACAAAAATAATTTTGGTAGCTGAAGGAAAAAAAAAATAGGGCAGTAAAACCATCACATGGGTAACATCCCTAAAAAGTGTCTGGTCCTTAAGGTACCAAACATCCTGGTCCTTGAGAGGTTAAAGCTTGCCATACATATAAGATAGCTGTTGGCTCATAGCCATCTACTCCGAATTCACCATGAATATGTATGCCTGTTGCATGTTTATTCAACCTTTTTCCACGCCATGACATAACATCAACAGTAGATGCCAGTTGTAATAAATGCTGCATAGAGCAAAATCGGAGATCACTCATCCTGTCTGTTTAACCACCTAAGGTATTGTGGTCAGTAATGACTACATCATCTATGGAGGTTAACAGAGTAAAGGGGTTCCATCTGTCACCTAACTGGTCTCCTGCCACGTGATCATGGATGGCCAATGGTCTTGTCATGGAGGCCGAGGACCTGACAAGGGCCCTGTGTCTGCTATGTGAATTGGCTTATGAAATGGCTATATATATTAGTTGAAGACCTAAATGATCTGCTTGAAGTTTCCGGTACTTGATGTGCAAAAATAAATCCATGCAGAGATAGATAAAATACTAATACTCTTCTGTATCAATAACCATACAATGAAATCTGTTCCTTTTAGCCGGCCTATTGCAGACCCCGGTTCGCATTGTATCTCAGCCCCAGCCAGTTCGCAGAATTGAACCACCATCAAGATTCTCCGGTAGAAATGATAGAGGAGAGCCCATATCAAGTAGAAAAGATGACAGAAAGTAAGTGACTGGATATCTTTTGAAAAGTATTAGATAAAGCCATTTGTAGCTCTGATATAATCAGCTGAAAACAAGAGAGCAAACCACTGTGTATTCTGAACGTTACTGCAGTGTAAAATAGCACTGCACTGATGAGACCGCTGCAGACTGCATTCTGGAATATAGTGGTAAATATATATTTCTCGTCTGTATCATTGCGGGACAACAGCAAAGACCTTCGGTATAGCTTTTGCCACTAGGAGGTGAAACGATGCATAAAAGTGTTAACTCCTCCCACTATACCCCCCTGCAAGCATCATGCTAGCTCAGTTTTTAGCTTAGTGTCGTAGGAGGCATACTGTCTTTCCTACAGAGATTTTTTTCCCCATTTTTCTCCAAAACACCAGGGAATAACGGGGAGGCAGGACTCTCCTTGTTAACCCACCAAGGAGGGCGAACAGAATGGGGCTAACCTTCTGTTGTCTGCCTGGTCCCTCAGAAGACAAGGAGGCACATGCAGGCCCTAACCTGGATGTGACCCGCCAGCCATAGAGCCCCCTTCCTTTCTTACGGTCTGGCATCCTCTTTCTTCCTAAAGGTAGGCAATGGTGGGGAGAAGCTCTGCTGGAGTCGGGAAGCCACCCTGCCTCGGTCAAGAGGTAAGTATGTGGATTTATTTTGTTAGTTCTCCGCCGTGCAGACCGAACGGGTTGGGCTGCCTCTTGTGTTGCGCTGTCTGCGGTTTGTGTTTTGTGCTGTCTCCCACCAGGCTCCTGCAGTTGTGTTTTGTGCTGTCTCCCGCCAGGCTCCTGCAGCCTGTGCTCTTTGCTGGCTGCGCCAGCCATGCTCCGACGACTTATTGTTTGCGCTGGCTATGCACTCCGGCGGCTAGTGTTTTGCAGCTTGTAGGCTGGTGTTCCGCAGCCCGCGGCTTATGGTCGCGCTGTGGCAGGTTGTGATCGCCCGCTGCAGGTAGTAGAGCTGTGCGTTTTGTTTTGCCGCCCGCGGCAGGGCTGTGTTAGCCGCCATGCGGCTCAGACATTATGGCGGCAGTGCGGGGGGGTATTTTCCCGCCGTGCTGCTTCCCCTTCGGTACAGCCGCGCGCCCGATCTAGTGCGCGGCTGTCTGTCCCAGCGCTGCTATGTTTGCAGTGCCATGACCCTTGTAGCCCCTGCCGGCAGCTTGGACCGCACCACGTGTCTAACCAAGCATCGAGTTGAGTTTTTGCCTGTCCGTAATCCCTGCAGTTCTTGCAGCCAGTCGTTCCGTAGGGTCCGCGTCTAGGATGACACTCGGACAGATGCTGTCCAAAACCACCTACCAAGTGCGCTCTCGCTACAGTACGAGATTACATCCAGCAGAGAAGATCTCAACTTTCAGACAACAGTATGCGATCTCTTGTCAGTACTCGCACATGGAGTCTCTGGACTCATCGCTCCTCATGTCTGCTCCGCACTGGGTTGAGCCTTGTCTGTCGGTAGCTCCTCTGCTACCACTCCTGCCCTTTCCTGCAGGCAGACGTACTGCAGTGTCCATGTCTAGGATGACACATTGACAGGGCCGGCCTGAGCCATGTACTATTTTCCAGCCGGAGTATATCTCCTCTTACGGACGATGGGGTTCAAGGCATGCTGAGACCTGTTGTACCTTCCGTGCCTGAAGTAGCACATGCACTTCCCCTTCCCCTTGGTAGCTCTCTGTTGTCCCTCCTGCAGCACCCTCCATCCAGGGTCTGGGTCCAGGATGACCTGCTGATAGGGGCTGGACAGAGCCACAGATCATGTGCGCTCATCGCTGCAGTATGAGATTACAGACAGCAGTGAATATCTCGTTTTACGGAGAATGCTACTAGAACTGATTGTCAACTGCACTCCGGACTTGATGACAGGCCAGACCGGGTTGAGCCTGGCCTAACGGCTAGCTGCCCTGTGGTTACCCCTCCCGCAGTTCCCTGCAGGCAGCCTACTGCAGGGTCCGAGGTCAGAACCACATACGGTGTGTGATCATCCTATGAACAATATTGTTGAACTGCCTGTGAGCTTTTCTCCAGCCTTGCTGAGACCTGCGGTACCTTCCAGATGGAAAGCGTACTATCACAGGATTTCTGCGAACACATCGCGCCTCATCTCTGCTCTGTAGCAGGTGAGCTCGCGCATCGGACCTTTACCTAATGCCTAGCTCCCCTGGGATGACCACCTGCAGCTCCCTGCAGGCAACTTTAGGGCAATCTCCAATTTCTGGACAGCTGCAGGCTGGAGCCGCATACCATGTGCGCTCCCGACACAGATTAGAGTAACTTGCAGCCAGAGAGCATCTCTCTTTTTGCACAGTCCAGAGTTGTTGGCATCTGGGAGTTACTGGGTCCCTGCCTTTCAAAAGCTGTAACATATTTCTTTTTCTGTCATTATAGGCATATAAGGGGTTTTTTTCAGCAAGATGAGTTCTGTTTTATAATGGCACATTTTAGTATATTATTTACAGTATTAAAAAACGTGAAAACATTTTATTTTGGGGGGGAAAATGAAAAAAAATTGAATCCCATTTGTTCTTTGGGTTTGGCTTTTATTGCATTCACAGTGTGGTAAAAAGGGCTTCTTGTACACGGAGATAATGAGTGCTGGACGGTATGCTCAATGGTGGTCCGTGATAGCTAGCACGTTCAGATTCTGCCTGTATAAGGGTGGTTTCACACCTGCGCTTGGGGTCCAGATTTCCTGATCCGTTCAGGGAGGAAGAAAATGGAATTCTCATGGCCAAATGGCTCTGTCTCAGAACGTAAACAAACAGTACTGAACGGACTATAATGGGGTTCGTTCAGTTTCCACTCAGCTGCCCAGCTTAAAGCCGGAAGAAAAAGTGTGCAGCGCTATTTCTTCCGGTATTTTGTGCCAGATCTGCAATGTAACCTCTGATCGAAAAGTTCCAATGCAGATGTGAAACCACCCTAAAAAGACGGGTAATCACATCTGACTATATCGGGCATCATTTCTTTTTCCAGGAGGCATTAATTAAGTATCCCTTCCTACAGAACTTTGATAAGGCGGTCCTTTCCCCATTTTGGCCTTTTTCTGCACGAGCTGAAATTCCGCGGCGGCATTTCCCGCGGAATTTCCGCCTCCGGAAGCTGCCATAGGATTGCGTTAACGAACGCAATCCTATGCAGATGGCCGCGATTTGGCTGCGCGAAAACTTGCGCGGCAAACAAATCGTGGCATGCTCTATTTCTGTGTGGGGCTCGCAGAGCCCCACACAGAAACGTCACTCACCGCCCCCGCTCTGCGCCGGCAGCCGGCACATGAAGGAGCCGGGGCCGCGGGAGCAGGTGAGTGACGCGCTGCTCTCTGCAGACACTCGGGTCCCGCTGCGAGAATTCTCGCAGCCGAAACTGACCCGGCCGTCTGCAGGCGGCCTTAATCTTAAGATGAAATTGTAGAATCTTTTTCACTGCTTATTTTTCTATCCTAGTATTGACTAGAAAACGTGAATGAACCAATACTCTAATACATAATACTCCAAGCTTTATTTTTCTTTAAAAATTGAAAAATTTAGTAAAAAAGCAAGACATGGTTTTATTTAAAATACAAATATATCTGAAACTTTACAGTCGAGATAGAGATCGGGACAGGCGCAGGTCACGAGACCGTTCACCGCAGAGAAAACGCTCAAGAGAGAGATCTCCACGGCGTGAGAGAGAGCGGTCACCTCGAAGACCTAGGCGGGTAGTGCCCCGCTACACTGTACAGTTTTCCAAGTTCTCCCTGGACTGGTAAGTGTAGTGAATGGTTATTCTTTTATATGCTTGTGTTTAATTTGACTGTATGCCATATTGACTAGCCTAAGGGCTTACACACAAACGAGAAAGTTGCGCAAAATTTTGTGTAATGCCAAGTGCAGAAACTACAAAAAGTACTGCATCATGCAGCATAATATGGTGTAAAACCCGGTGTAAACAGTGAAGATATGCTCAGCCAAGATATGCAACCTCTTCAAACAGCTGATTGGCGAGAGTGCTAAGAAATCGAGCCCCTCTGATCTAATGTCCCATTTAGAGGGGACGACTGTTGTTTAAACAACAGCACGAGCGCTAATGTCACCGCTAAGGTCGTTAGCACTAGTGCAGAGCGTTTAGATAGGCAGAGACCGCCGCTGGATCGTACGCGGCTCGCTCTCAAACAGTAGACTTTTTTTTTGCATTTACATAGGACGATCAGTGCTCAATTTTGCTTGTTTGAAGGAATTTTGAGCGCTAACCGTCCCGTGTAAATGGACCTTTAGCCTAAGAGCCCTTTTAGACAAGCTGATTATTGTTTGAACGAGCAAATGACGTCATTGTACCCTTAACCCCTTCCAATCCACTGTCTGATGTCTAAAGATATTCTGATTGAAGGCTGTACAGCTTTGATATCGGAGGAAGTCCGGCAGGGTATTCTTACTGTAGATTACTTGCCGCTTTGTTGTCGAGGGGCCTCTCCAGCGTGTCACATACCGCAGTACTGGCTCTAGCCAGCAGATGGTGCCATTGTATAATGGCAGAAAGAGAGAGCCCCCTAGAAAACACTGAATTGGATTGCTAAGGGTTAATAAGGAAGAATAAAGTAAAAACTTTTGATGCATTCCCTGTGTCAACCACAATCACTCACCCACAGTGTACATTTGGGAATTCTAATAAATCATGTGGAATTCTGAGTTTGCCTTAAACGTAGTACAAAGTTTTCTTAAAAAGATAATAAGAGACTCCAGTAGATGCTATGGTTATACATTCTCCTCTTCTTGTGATCACAGCCCTGGATGTGACATGATGGAGCTGAGACGCCGTTATCAGAACCTGTACATTCCCAGTGATTTCTTTGATGCCCAGTTTACTTGGGTGGACGCCTTTCCTATCTCTCGGCCATTCCAGCTTGGAAGTTACAGTAATTTCTATGTCATGCACAAGGAAGTGGATCCGCTTGAGAAAAATACTGCCGTTCTCGATCCTCTCGATGTAGACCATACGTACAGTGCAAAGGTATGCAAGTTGTTGTATCTATCAATCACCAGTGTTCTGCGCATTGCAGCACAGATACTGACTGATATAGAGATCATAAACTTCCCCTCGTCTGTATTTTATCTTCTGTTTTAGATCTACATTTTGTGTTAAAGTTAAAGAGTGATTAATTAATATACTGGAGCCGTTTTAAAGGGTGCTGGGTAGTCTCACAAACGTTAATGGAGTACGGTGGCGGTGGAGTAGTGTGCATGGCAAACACTAGCATTTGTTTGTATACATAGATATTTGTTTTTCATTTTCTTACTTTGCACATCTTTTTAATAGGTCATGTTACTGGCCAGTCCGGCTTTGGAAGACTTGTACCATAAATCTTGTGCCCTTGCAGAGGACCCCGTTGAAGTTAAAGAAGGTTTCCAGCACCCGGCAAGACTAATAAAGGTAAACATTATTTATTATTGACGTCAATTTGGTAAGGATCTTCAAATTGTCTGAAATGCCATAGGTAGATTACCCTTCAGCCACGCTAGGTTATTGTAAGCAGCCACTTATTTTTCCAAATTCATAATAACTACTGAGTAAATTTTAAGCCAGCATATGTTTTGAGTTTGCTTTTCCCCTTAAGGACATGACCTATTTTGGGCTTAAGGATGCAACGATTTTTGGGAGATTTTCATTTCCACTTTTCATGAGCAGTAACTCTTTTTATTTTTCTGTTGACACGGCCGTATAAGGGCTCGTTTTTTGCGTGGCGAACTGTAGTTTTTATTGGTGCCATGTTTTTGCGTGCATATAATGTAAAACTTTTATTCTTTTTTTAAAAGCAGAGAGTGAAAACGCTTCAATTCTGCCATTGTCTTTTAATTTAATTTTTTTTACAGCGTCAATCATACAGCATAAATGACAGAATACATTTTTTCTCTGCGGGCCGGTACAATTACAACGATACCAGAAACATTATAATTTTTTTAGTTTTTTTCACTTTTGGACAATAAAACTTCTTTTTTTGGAAATTATAATTATTCTTGCATCGTTGCATTCAAAGCTACATAACGTTTAGTTTTTCATGGATGGAGCTTGTTTTTTGTGTGACGAGCTGTAGTTTTTATTTGTACTTTTGGGGTACATATAGCTTTTTTTTTTATCACTTTTATTGCGCTTTTTGGGATGTAAAACCAATAAAATAGGCATTTTGCCTCTTTTTTTTAAACGTTTTTTGCTGCACAGGATAATAAGTGTGCTCACATTATGGTACAGCAGTGTGAGCAGGGTTTTTTTTATTTTGTTTTTTGCAGTATTTTTTTTATAGTTTTCTTTTACACTCTATGTCCCTGAAGGGGACCTGATCCATGGCAGCTATGGTAAGGCATTGCAGGTCTTTTGTACTGCAATGCCTTATTGCTTGTAATAGCGATCATAGGCAATGGCAAAGCATTACCTGTATCTGGCATACTGTTGCCATGACAGCCCTTCAGCACCCCGCGATTACATCGCAGGGGTCAATGACGTCACAGAGGGAGTACGATTATCTTTCAGAAAATTATTCAAACAAGTGAAACTGGATGATAAACATTCAGTTTAAATGCAGGTGAACGAGGAACAATCATGAAGTTCTCACTCATCATTCAGTTTATTTATTTAAAAAAATATAACGCAATAACAGTTTAAACTACGTTCTTTTGCCATATTTATAATAAAAGAATTTAGATAATAAAACAAAAAAAACATATTTGTTATCACTGCATCCATAAAAATCCAGTCTCTTAAAGTAATATATTATTTACCCCGCACAATGGATGTTGTCAGAAAAAAAAATCCAGAATTGCGCTTTTTTGGTCACCCTGTCTCCAAGAAAAAATGTAATGAAAACGATCAAAGTCATATGTACTCCAAAATGGTATCAATAGAAACTACAGGATGTCCCACAAAAAATGAGCCCTCGCTAAACTATGTCGATGGAAAAATAAAAAGGCTATGGCAGTCAGAAGATGGTGGCAGAAAATATTTGTAGCATTCTGTACCCAGTAGAAACAAGACGCACCCAAAGATCACGGAATTTTGTTTTTTCCATTTCACTTTGAATTTTTGAAATTCACCTGTTCCCCGCTGCTCCCCCCCCCCCCCCCCCCCCCCGCGCGCCGCCACGCCTCCCCCCGGCGCCCCCCGAATCTTTTCACCCGAGTACTGAAGTACTCGAAAATCACGGCGCTCGATCGAGTAAATACTCAAAACGAGTAGATTCGCTCATCTCTAGTAGAAATCTTGCGGAGTTTGAATGCAAGGCTAGTTTCACATGGGCGAGGGCCACTTTCCACCATGTGAAAGCCCTGTGAAGCATCAGTACAGGGAATCCCATCCTAAATGCTTCCAATTGGGTTGCAGCAGCGCTGGCCCCTTTGAAAGCAATGGGAGAACTCAGCGATCCTCTGTGACAGCAGCGGTAGGTGATTCCTTAACCCCCGCTGCATCTGAAGGGATTTACCTGCGGGGATAAAGGAATTCCCTGCTGCTGTCACAGAGCCCCATACATCGAATGCCCTACTCTTGGTCATTAAAACAAACGAGAACAGGACATACAGTGATTCTCCACATGGCCCATGAGAATAACCCCATTGACTTTTATGGGTCCGTTTGCTGTCCATAGACTACACAAACGGCACATAGCCTGAATAGATGGCTGTCTGAATAAGCCTTCAGATGTGCAAAGTTTGCTTATGCCTATATCTACATGCACATATGACATGTTCACTGCAATTAAAGAGCATAGAAATCCCCACGATCCAGACTGCATTGCAGTCAACAAATTAAGCAATTAAAGCAGGTAGCCAGGCAGAAAACGGCTTTTGGAAAATGGCTCGGTGTGTTGACGGCTGACATGCTCCTGCTTGATTGCAGAAGCAGAGGCTTTAAGTTCTGCACTGTAGTTCTGCTATCGGTTGGGATTAAAGCCCAGGACCAACGGCCGTATATTTACGGCGCTAGGTCCTTAAGGGGTTAAAGTTGTGACATGCTACATATGTATTGGCAGTAAAAGACTGTGTGTCCTTTTTATGGAATAAACAATTTTATTTTGTTCCAGTTTTTAGTGGGAATGAAGGGTAAGGATGAGGCTATGGCGATTGGAGGACACTGGTCTCCTTCCCTCGATGGTCCAGATCCGGACAAAGACCCTTCCGTGCTCATCAAAACCGCCGTTCGATGTTGTAAGGCTCTGACTGGCATTGACCTGAGCTTGTGTACCCAGTGGTAAGTCCAGTTTTTGCATCGGGGCATGTCTTCTATTTTATCTACAGCCTCAACTTTTCTAGAGCTTTTGCAGTTGTTGTAGTTTCACTAAAATGTATGCGTCTGTTGGCGATGAAGAGCAGCAAGGTTTGTTTTTCTATGTATTTTTTAATGTTCCTGTACATTATGAAGATTTATTTTTTTTCTCACGCTCAGCTACAGATCATCCGTGGAGAACACCTCTTAATCGCCTAAAACCAAGTTGTGTTGCCGTGTTTTCTAATGGTATTTCGAACTTTGTTGCCGTGTATAAGAAAATTCTTCTGAAATCAACGTCTATTTAACCGACATTAGTTTGTTACCTTGTCAATATAGTTTCTTAAGAATTTTCATTAGGTTCAGTATCTACTTCAGTCATTTTCTATTTTATTTTTTTATATTTTATTTATTTATTTTTTTTATTTATTTTTTTTGCTTTGCTCAAAACAATGCTTCGACTTACCTGAAGAAAATCAATGGCATTTATGTAATTGTGTTTTTTTATTTTCTTTTTTTTTATATAGACAACCCTGAGCTAGCTGTTCATGATGTGCAACAAGAGAACTAGGCTCTTATATTCTATGCATTCTAGATTTTGTTTTTCCAACATGCTTCTTCCCTTGCGACAGGTACCGTTTTGCAGAGATTCGCTACCATCGCCCTGAGGAGACCCACAAGGGGCGTTCGGTTCCTGCTCATGTGGAGACTGTGGTTTTATTTTTCCCGGATGTTTGGCATTGCCTTCCCACCCGCTCAGAGTGGGAAAACCTGTGCCGAGGATACAAGCAGCAGCTGGTCGACAAGCTTCAGGGTGAACGCAAGGAAGCTGATGGAGAACAGGCACTGAACGCTAATCCCTTTTTCTATTTCCGCTTCTCGCAGGCACAGGAACACAGGCACAATGCACTGCACACACTAAACACCACCCTCCCCTCTAAAGAACACTTCTTCCGACGACTGCAGTGTAGTGAATCTCACGTATTCCAGCTTCCTAACATGGAAAATGTAGAATATCTATAATTTTTAATCTTTTGTTTTTCATTTTTACTTTTGTTTTATTACAATTAGCTTACTGGCCAATTGGATTTACTGACATTTGGCCGTATTCACCATCTACCCATCAAAAGGTTCACATTTATCATTTTCATACTTAAAATGTGAGAAGAAATAAAAAAAACATGAACCATTTTACGTGTGGGTGATAAATGAACAGTACATATTTGGAAATTAACACGGGGTGGCTTTAATTACAGACTTGTGTCTTTGTAGACGAGCAATGTCTGTATATACTGTTATTACTTATTCTATTTATCATCCCTTTGTTTCACAGATCTGGCTTTGATTGACTTAGCGGTCAGTGAGAGTGCTAGAATGTGTGTGTGTGTGCCTCGACAAAGCTTTAGGAGAAGACAATGAAAAATTGTGACCTTGCTACTTGCACGGACCTGCGACAGTCATACGGTTTCCCAAGACCTCTTTCTAACCTCATTATTATGTTTGTACTAGGAAGAAGAGGATAAAGATGACGGGGATGCAAAAGAAATTTGTACTCCTACACACTGGTCAAAACTTGATCCAAAGGTGATGAAGGTAAATGAAATCTACACAAAGGGCACCTACATTACTACAGTGGTATAATGGTCTTTTTACACCAACGGATTATCGGGCCAAGCGTTCTTCCGAACACTCATTTGCGTGATAATCAGGCCATGCAAAAAGTACCAACAGTCAGCCAACAAGCAAGCAAACACTCATTCATTGGCTGATCGGATCATCTATGAAAGCATAGATGGTTGGCTGCACCTCTTGCCACGTAGACAGGGAGACAAGCAGCTAATTAGTGACAGATGTATGGACACAAACTATCATGTTGAGCGGTTTTACAGCCAATTTTTGATGACCTAACTTCAGGATAGCTCATCAGGACTTGATTGGCTGAAGTCCTCTGTTGGGAACCTGACCGATCAGCTATTTGGCACCCTTTGTCATCAGTAAAACAGACTGGATATGATGTGAAAGCAAATAGCTCCCACCCCTGTGTAGTGGATGGCGCTGGTAATTAAAGGTGCAGCTCCTATTAAAATAATCGAGAGCTGCGCCTGTAATTACCAGTGCTAGCCATTACTCAGTGGTCAAAGCTATCTGCTTTTTGCTCCGTACCCTGTGTGTTTTGATGGTGACAGCGGGCCTGGAACAGCTGATTGGTCGGGGTCCTGATTGGTGAACCCCAGGCGATGAACTATGGATGACCTATCCTGAGGATAGATCATCAATAAAAATTGCTTGGGAAATCCCTTTAACAATCAGACCATAGAGTACATATTCTGCCCATGTACACTGAGGTAATGAGCACTGACTCGTGTTCATTGTCGGCCAGTGGTCGTTGGCATGGGCAGATTATCTGCTTCATGTAAAAAGACCATAAGGCAATATACAAGGACCTACAGAAAAAAATGACTTCAGAGAGGAGTATATCAGTCTGCTCATAAAAAGCAAGGACTAAAGGCACATTCCAAGCAGAACAAAGAAAAGCTTGTTTAGAGGTTACAAGACCTACTGTACCTACACTTCTCTCTTTTGTAGGAAAAGTCACCAGAAACTACACTTAAACTTTAACAAATAGATCCAGTTGCATCTACAAATCACCCCCTTGTATTAACATTCAGTCATTAGTTGCATAATATCACATGTAGCTGTTTGTTTCCTGTTACCCCAGGGATCAAGCGAAGTGGCATCCTGAGTCCTCCTAGTGAATGGAGCAGCATTATGCAAGTGTAGCTGCTGCTCCATTCACTTCTAGAGGACTGACAGAGATAGGTGAGCGCTGCTTTCAGCTATGCCCATAGACAGCGAATGGAAGGCTGGTCATATATACACCCATGCCTTATTTAGTAGCGGAACTTGAGGACTGCCATTATCCTTATCCCAGTGGTTGAATCATCATTGATTATATGTTTATTGCCTGTCCTTCAGATATGTGATACATGTATTTAAGTGGAAAATCCCTGTAAGATTTATGGCTTAGACCTGTAAGTTTCTCATATGGTGTGTCTTTGTTGATGACTTTTACCATTTTTCAGGTAAATGATCTGCGAAAAGAGCTTGAAAGTCGTACTCTTAGTTCAAAGGGGTTAAAATCTCAGCTAATAGCACGATTAACAAAGCAACTCCGCATAGAGGAACAGAAAGAGGAGCAGAAGGAGCAAGAAAAATGTGACAAAGACGAGGAGGAGGAGGAAGAACGTAAATCTGAGGATGATAAAGAGGTTTGTATCATGTTATCTGTAGTACCACGTTCCATTTTTTTTTAATATAACATGTTAATCCTACGGTTACTAGGAAGAGGAAAGGAAACGTCAAGAAGAAATGGAGCGTCAGCGGCGAGAAAAAAGATACATATTGCCTGATGAGCCAGCAATTATTGTACATCCAAACTGGTCAGCCAAAAATGGGAGGTTCGACTGCAGCATCATGTCTCTAAGCGTCCTCTTGGATTACCGGATAGAGGACAATAAAGAGCACTCATTTGAGGTACAGCCTTTATTTTCGAGTGACGAGTAGTACAAAAAGGCTAGTTATTCTGGACAAAAAAGCTGCTGGAAACTATGTTGCCTATGACTTAGAAGATGAGAACGCTTAAAGGGAATATTTCATTAGTAAATTACACATTGTTTGAGTCAAATTTTTGTTAAATGCGTTTTTTACTTTCCGTGTCACTATATGTATTTTTGAAAAGTAGCCTTGAAATTCTGCAGTTTTCACTCTGGCCACTGACCTTCATAGGTCTGACACTTCCTGTTCTGCAGAGAAAACTTTCCAGCAGTCATTTCATTATCACAGGCAGGATTACAATGACCGGTGACACCTATGGATAGATAAAGGATCTGTGGTTCACAATAGATGATCACAGCTTATCTACTCCATCTTTCTGCACCATGACCTCCGCACATATTACAGAGCATGCCCACCACATTTCCCCCATAGAGTAATCTCCAGACACAAATTTCCTTTAGTACATTTGGCTGCTGTAAAGCAAGTCTTTGAACTGCTGTAAGCAGAGCCACAAATCAAGATGGCTGCCTCCATAATCATGTAGTGCATATAAAAGAAAAATTAAGATGTGGTTAAAAAAAGCACATGATGCATTCCTTTGAAAGGTGTATTCCCATTTGGTAATGTTATAGCATTGATTTTTGCTAATAGGAAAATGGAACAATACCTCTGCAGCGACAACTATTGGAAGGCAGCATCCCTACAAGTCCATGTTAGACTTGTAAGCCAAAGCCAGAATACCATATACAGACAGCTGACTGTACATGGTATTCTGGCTTTGGTTTACAATTCCCAGTTATTCTTATTAGGCTTGTCTAAAAAGCCTGACATTGACTTGCAGGAATGCTGCCTTTCAATAGGTGGCACTGCAGAGGTATTGTTCCATATTTCCATTTCTAGGTGCTCTCCTTAAGGAGAAACGATACGCTTCCAGACCCACGTTTAGATTATGCCATCACTTTATGATTTGTGGGGATCTGAACTCTGGGCCCCTAACTATCCTGATAATGAAGTGGCCACAGCTATGGTTTGCCACAGAATCCCTTAAGATGTTTTTTTGTTGTTTTCCCTGCAGAGTAGTGCTCCTTGCTATGCAAGGAACTGCAGCCAACCCTATTCGCTTGAATGGAGCCATACTGCAGTTGCAAGCACTAAATCAGCCCATCATAAAGTTATGGCATATCCTAGCGATATGCTATCACTTTCTAAGATGGAATTTAACCTTTCAAGGATCCTTGCAAATGTTGTTATTATTTCTCTTTTATGTATGTTATTAGGTGTCACTATTTGCCGAGCTATTCAATGAAATGCTTCAGAGAGACTTTGGAGTTCGCATATACAAAGAGTTTTTAGTTCTCCCTGAAAGAGATGAGAAAAAAGAGAAGAAGATTAAGAAGGAAGAGAAAAAAGAGAAGAAAGATGATGAAGATGATGAACCAAGAACCAAACGAAGAAAATCTTCTGAAGAAAAAGTTAGATCCGAGGAAAGAGATGAAAGAAAGGTACATGGCATCACTATATAGATATATACTTTTTAGTTTTAGACATAGAGAAGGACACGCTTATACAATGAAAATTGATGGTTTAACTTTTCTTAAAGGAGCTGTGAGATGTTTAAAAGTTACCTCTGATTTTTAAAATCGGGAATAACTTTCAGATCGGTGGGGTTCCTGCTGATGAGATCCGCACAGATACTGAGAACTAAATATGAGAGAAGTGGTGATTGTACATGTGCCTTTGCACTACTGATGTCATTGGGACTCTATCTCTGGCTGCTCTTAAGTTCTAGACGTGATGGAGTGATTATCTTTCAGACATTGCACAAACGCTTCAAAGTGGACAATACATTGCCTACAGAAATACTGTATGCTGCAATACTTAGGTATTGCAGTATATGGTATAAGTGGTCAAAGGAATGCAAATTCAAGTTCCCTATGGGGACTAAATAAATAAGTGGAAAAAAGAAGGGGGGTTATATTATTGTAAAAAAATAAAAGATGTTTAAAAACCTTTTCTGTATTTATAATAAAACATCAAACAAAAACAACAAAAAAGCGTATTTGGTATTGCTGCGTTTTATAAAAGTTTGATCAATCAAAATGAAGTGAATAGGCATCAGAAAAAAAAATACACAAACCAGAAGTGTGCATTTGTGGTTTTCGCATCTCCAATAAAAAATGAAATAAAAAGCAATCAAAAAGGCTCATGTACTCCAAAATAGTACCAATAGCAACCATGGGTTGTCCTGCAAAAAACAAGCCCTCACCCAGCCCCATAGACGGAAAGCTAGAAAGTGTTATGGTGGCCAGAAGATGGCAAGAGAAAATATCTAGACTTTTTAAAATGTATTTTGGCTTTTAAAAGTAGTACTGCAAAAAAAGGGAAAAAAAAACTAAATAAATTTGGTATCATTGTAATCGTACAGATTCTCAGAATATAAGCGATCGTGTTTTTGCCACAGTTTGTACGCCGTAAAAACAAGATGGTGAAATTGCTTCCTTTTTTTTTTCTATTACACTCTGCTTAAGAAATGTATAAAAGTTTTTCAGTATATTATGCGTTACATTAAATAGTACCGTTGAAAAATACAACTCGTCCCACAAAAAGCAAGCTGCTAGACAGTTGCATCAATGGAAAAATAAGAATTAGAATCAAAAATAAGGGAAAAATAGGGCCGCATCTCTAAGGGAACGCAGCAGTCTGTAGCGGCATCCTTGCAAATTAGGCGTGTCGTCTTCATTATTTTTGCATATAGAAGTGTACTCTTTAGCAGTGTAGTTGTTTGCTCACCACAGATCATGATGTGAATCCCATATGGTTGTTTTATAGAAAGAGGATCGAAAAAGAGAAGATTACCGCGATGATGAAGAAATGGATGATGATAACCAGGAAGATTATGAACCCATCGGAGCAGAAGAGGATGACGGTGACTATGAGGGTCAGATTGAAAGGATGACTACTAAGGCCTTTTTGACTGGGGGGTTGTTGTATCACGTCAAAGATAGATTGTTGTAGTGAAATGGTTTCCATCTGCCATTTATTGATCCTATTAGTTATTGTGGTCAATACCTCATCTTCTTTTGCACTAGTTTTCATACAAGAGCTTGCAGCAGAAGTGATTGTTTTCTTTCTCTCTTAAAATGTTTTACAGTATTCTATTGGAACTTGTAATGACAAAGGTCCTCTCAGTTTTGGTATTTTCGTGAATAATAATAGTTCTGGAGAATCTTTCCTTAGGACTCTACTTTGTGTTCCTCTTGGAACTGTATGAATAATTTGACAATTGCGTGTTACCTAGGAAAATGGTAATGGCCAGTTTTCAGTGTATTCCAGGAGGAATAACGGGACTAGCAGTAGAATTCTAATTAAAAGGTGCTCTAGCATTGTTTAACGGGGAATAAAAAGTCCAGTACTTAAGGTCCATTTACACGGAGAGATGATCGCTAAAAATCGCTCAAACGACAGTTTGACTGACAGCTTTGAGCGATCGTTTTGCATAAACTATTAAGTAGCTACTCGGCTACTTAATAGCTTATTAGCGTGCAAATTAAGCCTTTAGCTGAATGCAGTTAATAGCCGGGTGGCTCTTATCTGCTTTCAGCTCCTTTGTTTTCCGACAGCATTGTTTCAGCTATTTAACCTATCAGCACTACCCACGGAGAACTCAGCGTGCGGTCCTGATAAGACCACACAACGATTTTAAGGCTGGCTTGAATTTAACGATCAGTTAGCAGTGCACGAAAAGTGCATGATGGCTGTGTGTTTAGACTCAACGATTATCGCTCAAACTATCGCGTTTTATTGATTTTTGAGCGATCATCGCTCTGTGTGAATGGGCCTTTACTAAAACCTGTCAGAATAGCGTCCAGAAGCTCTTTACATCAACATTTAATTAAATTGTATAATTGTTTAATACACATTTTCGAGTTGAAGATTGTACTTGAAGAATAATATAATATATACAAATATGTTCTCACAGCCATATAAAACTCCTGGTACTGCTGTGACCTAGTGTTAATGTGATTTACAAGGTTTGATGGGGTTGTCCCACCAGTAAATATTGTATTCCTCATAAGGGATGAACAATGTTTGCTAATTTACATGCTATGGAAACAAAAAATGAATTGAAGAGTAATGACATTTATTTGCATAGTACAGCAATGTTCAAAGTGTATAGCAATGTACACATCCGCCTACTGAGCTGAGTGCTGGTGGACATTGGGCACCTCTGTTCACTGTTTTTGGGGCCTGACAATAGAAATTTATCGTCAGGAAGGAGCGGAGCTTCGCCAGTACATGGTGATGTAATGCAGAAAGCTCCATTCTACAGGTAAGGGTGATTTCATATCTGCACTGGGAATTCTGCTTGCCTGCTCCGTTCGGGGAGCAGGAAAGGGGAACTCCGCAGCCGAACGGCTCCGTCTCTGGACTGATCTAGCTTCAGACAGACCCCATTGACTATAATGAGGTCCACCCAGCTGCCTGGCTTATGGATGGAAGAAAAAGCTCTGCATGCAGCGCGCTTTTTTCCCCTGGTATTTGCAGCCGCATCTGTAACTCAACCTCCTCCCTGAGGTTCAGACGCAGATGTGAAACCATCCTAAGAAGGAGCTTATACTGTCATCTGCAAGAGGGCAAAGGTGTCTTAGTCTTTCAATTGCTGCCCCCAACCGCACAAATTAGCAGCAACAAGGGGGACACATGGAAGCAAAAAAGATGAAAATCTTATTTATACTAAATACATTAAATTACTTTAAAAGCGTTCTAGTGTCTTATCTGCTATTCTTGTCAGTTTGTAAAAATGGAGCGCTGTGAGCATTGCTTGCTTCCCGGCCTGGATTTAGAAGCATTTATGAAATGCAACTTTTTTAAGAAGTTGCAAATGAGAAAAAAGCCACAAAAAGTTGCATCACACAGGCCCTTCTGTGTGTTTAAAAAAAAAAAGTCTGATTTTAGCCAGTGTGTAAGTTAAGACCAAAGTTACAGATATTTTTGTTTGTTTTTCTAGACCGAGATGATGAAGACGATGATTCTAGCACCAAAGATAAACGTGATGACAAGAGAGACAGCAGGTACAGCAAGGAATGGCCAAAGGATAAGGTATGTCTCACTGACTGATGTTATACGCACAGTACGTATCCTGACTTTGTGAACAGCACAACATTACTGAGATTTAGGTCGGCTTCTCACAAGCATATCGCGGTCACATTTATGCTCCCATAATATGGATGAATGTCCTGATAGGTCTACTGATCGATTGGGATCTATGATCTGGGTTTGGGTCAGTAGACTCAGTTGAGATACGACACTTGTCTGTATTTAATGGATGCATAAATGCAGAAGTTATATGCTTGTGTGAAACCTGTGTTAGGCAATTCATACGACAGATATCATCAATGCGCATCTAACTTCACTGACTTATAAAGGGATCAATCGGGTTCCATTGTGGTTTCCTTCATTTTGAAGGGGGAACAATAGCATCGCCTGCAGTGCTATTCTTTCTCTGTCAAATCTGCCAAGAATGCTGATGTAGTGTGAACTGAGCCTTAAATAGAATTTGTACCCAAAAAGACAAACCTTTTAGATAAATTGATAAATCAGAATTAAAGTTATAGCAACGTTTAGTGATTATATTAAATTAGATACAGTATATTGATATTTTTCTGTTTTTGTAGCCGCAAAAGAGAAATGTGGAAGTACAGCCATATTGGTTGTCCCTTTTGAATAGGCTTTTAAGAAATTGATGGCAAACTGCTCTAGTTTGAACATCAGCTTTGAAAACTATAATTCAGAGATGACAGCCAAAATCACTGCTAAGACAAAAAATAAAAGAAACACCGTTAACCAAACTTTGGCTGCGGTTTTAATTTCTGGTTCACCACTATGTAGCCATTTACTTTTTGGTATGAAATCTTGTCTGCAGGGGTTGTACCCAAACTAAGCACTTCTGAAAAGAAAGCTTACACCCTTTAAACCGTGTTGTTGCTGACTGATAAACTTATAAACTTTTAATCATTTGTCTTGAACCTAGAACTCCCGAGTGTGCTCATCCAGATCTCCTCCGACCTGCCAAGAGCTATAAATATTTGCTGTTCTAAATAATTTATAATGTTTACCTGATTTTATCGTCCTTATGTTTTCCTAGGAGAAAGAAAAGAAACAAATGGTTACAGTGAATAAAGATCTGCTCATGGCATTTGTATATTTTGATCAAAGCCATTGTGGCTACTTATTGGAGAAAGATCTAGAGGAAATAATCTACACACTTGGACTGCATCTCTCTAGGGCTCAGGTACCTCACCACCGCTGTAGTCTTTTTGTAAGATACAAAGTAGTTTTTTTCCCGTTGACATAGCTGTAGGAGGGTTTGATTTTATTTTTTTGCCGGACGAGTTGTATTTTTTTAAAATTGTACTAACTAATACACCATATAATGTGCGGGAAAATTTTCAAGTGGGGTATAACGGGAAAAAAACGTGCCATTTTACGGGAAGCTGGGGGCGGGGTTGCTTTTGCTAAAAATTGCATGTTAATATTCTGTGGTATTTTTGCGGTAATGGGATCATTTCATAGTTCTGGTTTTTTTTTTGTACGTGATACTGACCACTCTTGATTGTTAAATCATTTTGTGGAAAAAATTGGAAAGGGCTGACTTTTTTTTTTTTTTTTTTCATTTTTAATATTTTCATTTTAATTTTTAAAATTTTATTACACTTACATTCTGCATAACTTTTTTAGTCTGCTTTAGGGACTTAAACATGCAATTGTTTAATCACTTTTAAATATACTGCAATAACCCCTACTCCGCTAATAAGCCCTACCCCGATTTTTGGGTGGGGAGCTTGAAATATAAGCCCCTCTCCAAAAATACGCCCTAGCTAGGCTACATTAAAAAAAAAAAACAATGCTCGCCTAGCAGCCAGCATTTGGGTCCCTAGCGATGGCCTGCAGGCTGCTGTGTCCTCCTTCACACTGACAGAGCAGTTCTTCCTGGTAAGGGCGGCTTGAATACCCAGTTTCCAGCAAGCTGTTTGGTTAATCGAGCGCCATGTCAGCCAATGAGAGCCGGCACTGGATTAACCAATCACAGCCATTCAATGATACCCTGAAGGAGGACACGGTAGCCTGCAGCAGAGCTGCAGGCCATTGCGTGGGACCCGAACGCCGGCTGCTAGGTAAGTATTATTAGACACCCCTAGAAAATGAGACACTTTGAGGAAAAAATTAATATAAGACAGTGTCTTATTTGGAGGGAAACCGGTTATATTAAGCCTTGCCTAGTCAAGCCTTAATATGGTTAAGTACATGGCAGCTGTGTGAGTCTTCACTAGGCCCTGGGCTGTCTGGCAACCATCAACACCCTGCACTTGCATCTTTTCGGGGCTAATGGTGAGTTGGAGGGGAGCCCCCTTACAGCTAACACTTTGCATGTCATAGTCAATATTGACCACACATGCAAGCTGTCAAACACCCATGATCAGAGCTAGCACCAACGATGCGATGGGTGTCAGAAACAGCTAGCACCTACTGGGTATGCAGCAGGCTTGGTTCTTGAGACCACCTCGTAGCCACCCCACAAGGGGTTAACAGAGGGCAGGCTTATTCAGGAAACCCCGTGTATTACCACTACATGTCCTAAATGGATATAGAGAATAATGGGGAGTGCGTTTTTTTGGGAAAGTTTTCCTTTGTCTGAGTTTGTGAGGCACCATTCTTGGGTGTAGAGTTTTGTGGAAGGTCTGTTGACTAGTAAGGGATTCTCAAATGTTTTCCAACAGGTGAAAAAACTCTTTAGTAAAGTAATGATGAAGGAATCCTGCTACTACCGCAAATTAACTGATACTTGTACTGAAGACGGAAGCCACGAAGAACTGGACTTCACTCAGGAAGATGCCCTAGGTACTTCTCATGCAAGTTTATTTCCCTTTCTTTTGATGTAACCCTTACCGGCTAACACAAAGATTATCGCACTCTCTGTCCAGGAAATCGCTTGCTTTTGCCCTCAAAAACTGCAAGATGTGGAGTGCCTGCCGTGGAAGAGAAAAGTGGCCTTATTGTCTACAAAGGTGCAATGGTTGATATAGGAAGTCTTCTACAGAAATTGGAGAAGAGCGAAAAGGCTCGGGCGGAGTTAGAACAGAGACTGCAGACTCTTCAGTCCAAAACAGGTACCAGAGAATGATAAAATGGGCAGATAAAGTCAAGAAGCTATATATCGACATACAATGCTAATAACATAGTTTTTGTAATTGCCAAGACTAGAGTTTTCAGTGTTTTTTTTGGGTTTTTTTTTTCATGTTCAGCGTGATTTACATTCCATTAGTATTTAACATGCATTGAGATGCCACGTTTCACAATACCCCAACCTTTTCACAATGCAATGGAGCTCGCTGTGAAGGTCATGGGTTGCATTCTGCTGGATTTACCCACAGACAAGTGACATGTAAATTTAAATTGAAATGATAATAGTAGAAGAACAGACAACATTAATGCATTCATTATTAGAGATGAGCGAACGTACTCGGATAAGCACTACTCGTCCGAGTAATGTGCCTTATCCGAGTACCGCTGTACTCGTGCTGAAAGATTCGGGACGCTCCGCTGCTGACAGGCGAGTCGCAGCGGGGAGCGGGGCAGAGCGGGCGGGAGAGAAGGAGAGAAAGATCTCCCCTCCGTTCCTCCCCGCTCTCCCCTGCAGCTCCCCGCTCCGCAGCGCGTCCTGAATCTTTCAGCACGAGTACAGCGGTACTCGGATAAGGCACATTACTCGGACGAGTAGTGCTTATCCGAGTACGTTCGCTCATCTCTATTCATTATCTGTGTGCGTTGTGAGAACTTGGTGAGGTTTTATTGTATCCCTATGAGTTTGCTAAATGAGAAAATCTCAGCTCTGCTTCATTTAACATGTTAATTTTTGTTATATCTGCACTAACTTAAAGAGGTTTTCCCATATTTTTTTTCAAATCTCTCTTTACTAAACCAGAAATAGATAAGTACATTGTATCACTTCAAGCAAGTATTTACCAGAATTATCATAGGTACACAGGCCCATAAGATACAGGTGATACATTTGAGATGCCACAAATATTCTATAGTGAAGAAAGGGGTTATCCCAACATTGACTTATCACCTATCCATAGATTAGCCAAGTGCTTGTACTCGGCTATCTCCAGCATTCCCATTGAAAATGATTGGAGCAGCACCATGCATGCTCGCCCGCCACTTCATTCAAGTCTTCCTCAATGTGAGGAGTGTGTGAAGTGAGAAGGACATTGAATGGAACGATGGCTGAGCATGCGTACTGCCACTCCATTCATTTTTAACAGGACCCACACTCACCGGATCATTGGGGGTATTGGTGATCTGATCTTTTTCACTACTTGGATTTTGTGAATTGGCATCCTGTGTTCACTTGCACAGCCAGGGTTCATCCTACTGCTGACCATTTTACTTTTCTGCTTCTTTAATTAGCCCTGTATATTAGCCCAAAAAATGTGGGTCCTGTGTGCCCCTCCCCTCTTGTTCACTGCATTCTCACTCCATGCCCTACAGTGACGAGGAGATTAAATGATGCGGCGATCCTGCATGCGTGGAGCTCTCTCTCTTCCACTCCCCTCTGCTACCCCCCGGCGCCCCCCAAATCTTTTCGCTCGAGTAGGCAGTTACTCGAAAAAAGCGATGCTCGATTGTGAAATCGCCCTAAACGAGTACGTTCGCTCATCTCTAGTCTTTTCCATACAAAAAGCTTCTTTACAGAAAAAAATTAAACATAGACATAATTGGCTTTGCTGCATTTGTCTCGTAGAAGTGAGCGCCATAAGTGATACCACCATTGCTGTTTATTGTTCATTCTATTCCAAAAAAAAACGTAATAAAAAGCCATCACAAAGTTATATGGACCCAAAAATGGTACCAGTCAAAACCGCAAATCGCTCCCACAAAATACATGCCCTCATACAGCTCCTCTGACAGAAAAAAGTTATTGGTCTTGGGGTAAAAAAAAAGAAAATTTATAATGTAAATATACAATCACAAAATTACTTTTATTTATTTATATTTTTTTTCGCTGAAAGACTTGGTAAAGTTAAGATATCTTAATATGATGGTTAATAAGATATACTGGCATGTACCTCAAAATGCTGCATTAAGAAACACAATTCCTCCTACAAAAAACTAGCCCTCATAGGCGGTGGCAGCAGAAAAATTTAAAACATATGGTTGTGGGAATATGGTGATGGGGAAAATTGCTTGGTCATCAGGACTGAGAACTGGCTGGTCTCCAGGGGTCTAAAGAGGACTTGTCGGCTAAAGTCTACACACCCTGTTTAAATGCCAGTGTTTTGTCATGTTTTACCCAACGAAGATGAATGATTTCGGTTTTTCTACTCGTTATCTGTACAATTCCATTGAAAAGCAAACTAAAAACTTTTATCGTGGAAAATTTTAAAATAACTAAAATAATGTGGTTGCATAAGTGTGAACACCCTCTTATATTTGGGGATTTGGTTGTGTTCATAATTAGCCAATCGTATATAAACTCGTGTTTAATAGTACAAGAATAGTAAACCGTTACTTACAGCGGTTCTGATTCACCCCATATAAAGTTCAGCTCTTCTAGGAGGATTTTCCTGACATTTGCTTAGTTGCATTTTTCAGCAAAAGCCGTAAAGAGCTTACAGCACATCAAAGTGGTCTGACTGTTGGAAGGTATCAGTCAGGAGAAGGAGACCAAAAAGGGTACCAGCTGTCATCAGTGCCCAAACTAAACCTGGATTTGTCGCTGAAGTCAACCCAGTTTCACTCCGTATCGTCCAGTTTCTTCGTCCATGACACCACTACGAACAGGTGACAGTGGGTGGGAGTCAAAGGCCGTACATGTAATGGGCGCTGCGAGACCAAATGTCCTTCAGCCAAGCGCCTGGAAATGGTTGCAGCAGACACAGGAGCCTGTAACGATGGCGCCCCCTATCTCTGGATGGAATACAATGAAGCAGTTGGAGCTGCTCGTGCTTGTTGGATGATCAGACAGTCCTCCACTGGTGGTCTGTTGAGGGTGTCCTGAGCTCGATCAACTTGTCTGCCCTCACGCATCCAGTGGTCCGAACACCACCTAACAGTTTGGTCAGAACAGCACAGGTGACAGGTAATACGTAGATACGACAATCCAATAATGACCCCCTTTCAAATTCTGTTAACTAGAAGAAATCTTTTTGATTGTGTCGTAGTGGTCAACAAGCTCTACACAAATGGAAAAAGAGGTCACTACATACAAGTAGCCTCTGAGAACCTTTTTCTAAGGAAAGGTGGCACCACTTTTAGGGCCTCAGATGGCAACAACATTCATCTAATCATATGCATATCTGCCTGAGATGTAACTTCATGCCGAGTTTTGCAGCAAATAAGAAAGATGGAACAATACGTCTGCAGCACCACCTGTTTGAGGGCAGCATTCCTGCAAGTCAATGTTAGACTCTCTATACAAGTCTTTAAAACAATTATTAGGAATTGAAGACCAAAAGCTAGAAACCATGCACAGACAGCTGTTTCGGGGGTTTTGCCCCTCATCCGTGTGCGGTAGGATTCTGGCTTGGCTAGTGAGAGGCCTGTGACTTTGATCAGGAGCAGTATCATCTCTCCTTAAGCAGTGATGATACCCTTCCTGACCCACATCCTAGGCCTCTCACTCGCCAAGCCAGAAATCTGCTGCACACGGATGAGGGGCAAAAACACTGAAACAGCTGTCTGTGTATGGATTCTGGCTTGCTTTTCAATTCCCAATCATTGTTATAAAGACCTGTACAAAGAGTCTGACTTTGAGTTGCAGCAATGCTGCCTTCCAATAGGTGGCACTGCAGAGGTATTTGTCGATCTTTCTTATTTGCATATTTCCCAGTGCAGTGTTCGGCTTGGATGTTTTCTGTTCATTAGAAATGTGTGTGTGTAATTACTCATTAGGCTCTGAGAATCCCTTGGTTTGTATTTCTTTCCATTTAATTAAGAACATCTGTATTTAATTTTTCACAGAGGAAGATGAAAAGTCCATTTCCCAATTAGAAACCTCTAATAAAAGTTTGTCTGGAGAGTTGAAAGATGCAAAATCTGATCTGAGCTGCTTACGTGAGAGTCTGAAGGCCATGGAGGATACGAACTGCCAATATGAGGACCAACTGAACAAAACAATGAGAGAACTGACCGCATCCGTGGAGGGGATCCAGAGTGTTCTCAGCAAGGTATGGGGCATGTCCTGCTGGTTATATTCACATATGACTTGTACCTGGAACTACTCTTTAAGGCCAACGTCACATGAATGTATTTTTGTGTGCGCCATACGCAGTGAATAGAACCCATTGATTTCAATGGGTTCGTTCACATGTGCGTATTTTGTGCGCACATTTCATTTACGCAAAGAAATATACAGCATGCTGTATTTTCCTGCGCATTTATGCATGAAAATATCACATATTGAACTAATTTACTTAATTGCCCATTTCGATGAATGGGAGCATGGCTACGTGTTTTTTTGTTTGTTTTTTTGCATGCCAAATGCGCACGATTTGTGTGTGCAAAAAGTGCAGTAAAATACGCACTTGCCCATGTGCTAATATGCAATGCCCATTGCACAAATACACCGCGCATAGGCGCCTGTAAATGTGCTTACCCCCATGTGACACCGGCCTAAGGGTATGTTCACACATAATGGATTTCATGCAGATCTTGATGAGGATTCACAGCATGGTGAACTACATATATCAGAATGGTCTGGCACCCTGTATCCACTATGTATGGGAGTGTACACCAAGCAGCCACCCCCCTCATTATCAAGAGGCAGTGTGAGTGGCTGTCTCATCGGTGTCCTGCACAGGTGTTATTGGCTCCTCTATTTGGTAGTCAGCTACCTGCATGGTGAGAGGATGCATCTATATGCACTCCTCAGTCAGTAAGTAACGGCCATTTTCTGTGATTGTTTTTAATTTTTTATTTCCCCTCCTGTGATGCAGATCTTGATGAGGATTCACAGCAGAATGCAGCCCTTCAGTTGAAAGGGTGAAATCTGTGGCGGATCTGCGTCAAAATCCGTAGCACAAAGTATGCGTTTGAACATGCTCTAAAGCTGCCTGGCCTTCAAATTTACAATCTTTGTGCTACATGAGATTTTTTTCACACCAACTGCAGTGAGTTCACTTACTTATGTTTCTCCTGTTGGTACCGTGTTTCCCTGAAAAATAAGACCTACCTCAATAATAAGCTCTAACCTGATTTTCAGGGGGGTTTGAAATATAAGCCCTCCCCTGAAAATAAGACAGCTTGCCTGTTTTGTGGCAAAATATAATATAAGACAGTGTCTTATTTTCAGGGAACACAGTATTATTATTCTCAGTAAGTGAAACCTCTTGTAGACCTGAAAGCTGGCAGATTTGTTGGTGTCCCCTATTTACAACCTGTAGATGTCGCTCTTTCACCTGTTCATTTTATGTCTTGTACTTTAAAGGAAGGCCACAAGTTCTTACGATGCAAAATCTCCTTCCCCGGTATAGCCAGGCAGAAAATACATTATTGGCTCTTCGCTGTGTATGTGTCTGAAATTCTAACTGGCCCGTCACATTCCATCACTATTACACCACAAACACTGCATGCACTTGCATGTTAGGCTGCTGCACGTTTGCGTTGGAGGTTCCATTTTCATCCGTTCGGGAGCAGGAAAAGGGAATTCTCTGGCCAAACGGCTCCGTCTTATGACAGAACCGAACAGCACCAAACAAGACCCCATTAAGTATAATGGTGTCCGTTCAGCTTCCCAGCATTTTACTGGCATTGCGTGCAGCGCTGTTTCTTCCAGTATTTTCAGCTTTGAATTCCCAGTCGTTGTTACAAGGCTTGTATAAAGAGTCTAACTTTGGCTTGAAGGAATGCTACCTTATAATAGGTGGCACTGTGGAGGTATTGTTCCATCTCCCTTATTTCCAGTATTTTGTGACGGAACCTGCGAGCTGAAGTTACAGCGCAGACGTGAACCCGGTCATAATTGGCCCCACCGTTACAAATGTTAGAATACATTCCCTCCATGATCTAGTAAAGCCTCCCAGCAGTATGTGGACCCATTTCACCTGAAAGTCTAGGGAAGAGAACCACTATTCTCACTGTACTGGTGAAGTCGCTCAATATATCAGACAACTTGCATGGATCTCGTTAAAGGTGCTTTTACACGGAACGATTATCGTTCGAATTCCCAGGATCCGGTGAGAATCTGCACGATTAGGATTCAGTGTAAATGCATGCCCCAAGTGAATGACGAAAGAGAAGTCCTGCACTACTCATTCATCGTCCAGCTTCTGCATGCTGAGAATGAACGACTTATCAGTTCATGTAAACAAGCATGAACGACTACCTGCTTACTGTGAATGGAGGCGAGACGGCTGCAACGATCCCCAGTCCACTCTTTCTCCATTCACTAGTGATGCTCGTTCTTGTGTGAAAGCACATAAACGCTTAGTGCTGGGGCGACCTGTCAGACATCTGTTGCCCGACAGATAGTCCCATGTAAAAGCACCCTTACTGTCTGCATTCTGACACTTATTATCAGTGACCAACAATGCAGAAGATAGTTCTCAGAGCCATTATTAAAAAATATGGTGACCGGGATCGACGCCTCTGGGGTTTATGGGCCTGGGACCCCACCTCAGAGATCCAGCTTGTTTTTTTGGTATGCACCATCGTCTTCCTCTTCTTCACTGCTCGCGGTTTTGTAGCAGTGCTGTCAATTGCTATAAATACCTACTATATACAGGCAGGAACTGTGATGTAACAAATTATAGAAAATTTGGAAAAAAATGTATTTTTAGAAATTGTATCCGGTGAAATCTTTTGGTGCAATTTCCCCCCTTAATTGGTTTTCCCCTTCTCTGCTGCCAGCACTAAAACTCCTAGTCTCAAGTTTTTTTTATCCGTTTACAAGAGAGGACGGTGCATGCAACATGGATTCATCAGGAGCGTCTGTGTGTCCTGCAGCCAGGAAACTCTCTTAACCAAGTGTGATGGATCATTAGAGGCTTCAGACTTTGGTATTTTTGAACGGAGACTATCACGGAGCTTTGGCCTCGGGAGGGCTGTACAACGTGTGTGGTTGCAAAAGGCACATCAGCCTGCAGGAGGCATCATAGATGGCCTGCACCTGTTGCCACCATATATCATAATGCTAATTGCATAGCATTGCTTTTAGATTAGTTTATGTATGCAGTTTGTATTTAGTCCTGGTAAAATGGCATTATTGATGCACTTGTATAATGATCCTAAGTTACCAGTGTATGGCGGTAGCTGCATTATTATTCAGGCAACTGAGCAGAGAAAAGAGAGGCTGAGTAGGTACAAATCTGGCAAAGTAATAAATGGAAGGGGTGGACTACAATACCCAGAAAGATGATAAAAATGGGGTTAGTTTAGAAAAAAGATGTCTAAAGGGCGACCTAATAACTATATCCGGGGACAATACAGATATCTCTCCCATCATTTATGTATTTCCAGGACTGTAACAAAGGGGCGCCCCTAGAGGAAAGAAGGTTTCTACACTTACAATAAAGAACCCCCTTCTATATAAGAGCAGTGGGACTATGGAACTCTCTGCTTGAGAACGTGGTGATGGTGAACTCACTAAGAGTGTACAAGACTCCTTTTTGAGTGTTGCTATAAGCTACGGCTACTCCATTTCTGGAGATGGGTGTTTGGTCCGGGGATTTATTTTGATTTCCAAATTTGGTGTTGGGAAGAAGAATCTATTAAAGCTGACAAAAATTAGCTTTAGCCTTTTATGAGGGTTTCTGCCTTCCTCTGGATCAACATTGCAGCCTAAGGGGCTAATTTGGACTGATGGCTTTTATTTCAGCCTTACAAACTGTTAAAGTGCCATTTGTCCAATGTATAGTATAGCAGTATTATTTCAGCATCATACTCTAAGGTACTATGTAGGGTGGTTATGTGGCACCAACAGAGGCCGTACTGTTTTGACAAATGTGTCCACATTGAGAATATTATGGATTATGATTGAGAACACTTTTTTGGGTGTGATGAGGATTCCCTACTAAATGTCTCTCGTTCACAGAATCCAGCGACCTCTGAAGATCAGAAGGCCAAGGAGAACGGAGCCAGCTTTTGATGCATCGTTCCCTCCTGTCTTGGAGAGAGGAGATGAAAAAAATGTTAATATAATAGAAATTATGGTTTGGCGTGAAGAGAGGTGGGATGTAGTTTTACTTAATATTTAATGGGAAAAAAAGTTGTACATAGTTTTATGACTGACGGGCCGCCTCTACATCATTACCTGCAATTCACAGGAACAAGTTTTGGAATTGTCTAGAATAAGTTAAGTGTTAGCAAAATAACAAATAAATAGACTGTGTAAGAAATCGGATCTTCTATATATATTTTTCTTTTGTTATCCCTTCCACTTTTTATGTACATATTAAAAAATCTACGATTGGGAAAAATTGTTATTTTATTTTTATCTGGTCTTATCTGTCCTCTGCACATACATACTCTTTGGTGGTGGTTTAACACTTTCCCTGCCAAGGGTTTTTGGACATTCTGCACCTCTGGTAGCCAGGACAATGACATGTACAAATAAAGGCCCATTCACATCTGTGTCAGAGCTTCCATTCGGAGCCTCAGGCGCAGGTCCGGCAGAAGAAATGGCGCATAATGCTGTGCCATTTAGTCTGATAAAATGTCGGTCTGAAGACGAACAGACCCCATTATAGTCAATGGAGTCCATTCGGCTCTGGAATTTTCGTTGTTCGGCTCTTGAGGACAGAGCTGAACAATGTAAGTCGCCCCAAGACCCAGCACACGTGGGAAAGGGGCCTCAATTGTGAAATGAAATCCTAGAAAAACCTCTCTGTATTTTATGAAAGTAGATTCTTTACACATTTTTAAAATGCCACTCGTGCGTTAATGCAAATAAGCATGAAGGTGCCTGTTATGCAAGAAATACATAAAATTGGAAATTCAATCTGCGTAGGATTACCCGCGTCCTGCAGTAATAATCTGCTTTTAAGATTGAAATTTTTAAAGAAGTAACCATTTATAAAACACAGGAATTGGAGTCCGTTCACACCAGACGATATATTGTTTGAATGAGGAACGATTTTAGAGTTCGCCAGGCAGCCTGTTTATACGGGCAGACGCATCGATGGGCCGTTCAAATGGGAAATTGTTCAGTCGTTCACATTCTCTGTATAAGTGACTGAGAAGGACTGAACGAGCGCTGGTTAAACCGAACGATAAGTGAACGAGACAACGATGATTTTAATGGTAAACAAAAAGTGAACAATTTATTGTTCATTTTTGGTGGATTTAATGATCATTCCGTGTGAAAGAGCCTTTCCAGACCGTGAAAACTGAATGTACCTTTTCCAAACCCTATAGGTTTTTTGAATGGATACAACCTGCTGATTGTCGAGGCCACTTCACGACCATTACAGTTATGTCCACCTTCATATGTTTATGATAAACCTGTCACACTGATGATGTAGTCCAGTCTGCAGGAGGAGCTGAGCAGATTTAACGTATAGTTTTCAAAGAAAAGATTTAGTAAATTGACATCTGAGCCCAGAGGTCCGGTGGGCGGCCCTATCAGTGATGGACAGCTAATTCTGAATGCACAGTCCTATGAAGAGACTCTGACCGTGCTAATCGTGGTGTAACGCTCCCATTTTTTGCAATGGGACCGTTCAGACAGCCGTTCGATCACAGCGCTTTTCAGCACCTCGATTGTCAAGCGGTGTCTGTTCTATTCTTGGGTGTTTAGCGCTCATCAATAAGGATAAAAACTACAGTAAAATGCAGTGCTTACTGCAACGCCTGTGTGAGGGAGGCCGAAGTCTCTCTGATTCTTGTGCCATTTTTCCAGCTCCAAAAGCGGCTATTACACGAGCGGTAAAAAAAATTACTACTAGCAGCCATATTTGGTGATATACTGATAGAGGTACACACAGTCAGGTAGCCACCGTTTCCCAACAGAATGCAGAGTGGCAAATGCCTCGCATTTATTGGTATTCATGGTTATTTCTGCAATAAGCCCAGGGTGGCAAGGAGCAGGACAACCCACCAGGCTGAATGGATGTAGCAACATTAATGGGGTGCACCATGCAGGCTTACAGCCCAAGTATCAGTGGGTCTGTCATCCTTTTGTATGTCTTATGCGCAAGTATAAGAATAAGCAATTTCAATTAGTGGAGTGAATGGGTGTAGAATGTACCAGTAATGTTGTTCTAGTCGGTGCATATGGCAAGCCATGCGTTGGGGGTGACAGACATCCCTGCTGGAAGGGTATGCTCCAATGGTAGAATCAGGGTCCCATCCCCTTTTTAAATAAAAAGTAACCTGTCACTTCCTAATGTACATTCCAGTTTCATGTGTCACGCATTTGCCTTACCAAGTGAAGAACTGAAATTCAATCCAAGATGACAGCATTCAAGATGGCTACCACCATGTTGGTGACACTGCCTTACAGGTTTTCCCCTATCCCCAGAGGCGGTATCTAAAATTGGATCATAGCTGCTAGTTTTCATTGTATAGAGGAGGAGTTTCCTTCCTTTTGAGACCTCCTACATAATGGCATCCATTAGGTTCGCTCTAGTAGTAACTGCACATAATGAGCAGGTTATCTGTTAGGGGGTGCGCTCACACGTAGACTATTTGCTGCAGGTTTACCTCAACTGCAGAAGTATGCATAAAAAGTTTGTTGATGTGGATACACAGACTTCACCCCTTGGGTTGACAGGGTAAATCTGCTGCGGTTCCACATGAAATAGCTGAAAAAATCTGCAGCAAAATCCACACTATCGAAAAACTGTAGCAAATCGGCTACATGTGAATACACCCTAAGGGAAGGGTCCAGCCAGGAATTTCCGTGCGGACCCTCCGGATGGAGATTCTGCTGCACTGACAGTAGCAACAAAGTGGTTGAGGTTTTGAAAATCCTATCCGCAAGCTGCGGAAATATTCCACATAAAACCCATGTAGAATTCACCTCTTCTCATAGATGGCCTGAATTCTGCATATAAATACGTGACAAAATCCGGGTCTGGAGGCCGGCTTCATGCTGTGGACATTCCTCAGCAAATCCCACAGAACCTTAAAAATCCAATAGTCATAGATATACGGCAGCATAAATGGTGGATAAGAAATATCCAAACCTTTATTGTTCTATATTTAAAACGTAGACAGGCTGTCTGGAACAATAAAGGTTTGGATATTTTTATCTACCATTTATGCTGCCGTATATCTATGACTATTGGATTAATTTGTTTTTTTTTTTGGTTAATTGTTCCCACCTACAGCTTTGCATTTTCTTTCCTCCCCACCCTGTCTGGGTTGGAATAGAGAAGGGAGTGCTGCTGGACCCTACACTTGCAGAGCCTTAATCATCCAAAACGTGCTTGTCCTGGTACAGACTTTCAGCTGCAGAATGTCCACTGTGGACATTTTATAGCACATCCATAGCTTTAAGGGCTTATTCAGACGACCGCATATCACGCCCAGCCGATATACGGCATCCCTCTCTGCAGGGGGAGGAGCCGTGAGCAGTGCACTAAGCTTCCACCCCTTTGCACTATTTGCAATAAGATGGGACAGAGCTAAGTTCCAGGACTTAGCTCCGCCCCCTCCCATTGCAAATAGTGCCGAGTGGCAGGAGCTCAGAGCACTACTCCCGGCTCTTCCAGCCTTCTCCCCCTGCAGAGAGGGATGCCGTATATCGGCCGGGCGTGATATGCGGTCGTCTGAATAAGCCCTAAGAGTGTATTTTCAAGGGCAATATTTGTGCGAGTTCCCTCCGATCCTGTGTAAATGTGTGTAGTAATGTACGACGTCCATGCGAGTTGTGCACAAAAATCTCGGCCACAATTGGCATCACCTGAGTAGATGCAGCTCAAGAAATAAAAGTCATATGGAGGAGGCCACAAATTGTGAATCATGCCAGCATTTCTCCTGTTGGTTTTAATCCTTCAGTAACAAAGCTGAAACCAGTATCACAAGTGTTATTTTACAGATTTACATACAATTTACATGAAGTTCACCCGACACTGAAGAAACTAATCTCAATTTACATCACATTTTATAAAATATAAATAGAATTTTCATTTTAAAGTAGTAATTCTTTGAAGTCATGCATAAGAAAATATGGCTAATATTTCACTTATTTATGTGGAAGCGAATACAATTTTTTTTCTCATAGGTAAAAGGTTTCAAATTCTTAGAGGATGGCAGTGGTACACAGTATTTGGATTCTAGCTTAGCTGACCGCACTGAACTACCACCATAAAATCAGGATAAAGGCACTTGGGAAATTACCCTTTATTGCTACCCGCAGTGATTACACCCAAAAAAACAATCAAAGGAAAGGCCACATTTTAGTGTACGCACTGCCTGGGAATTGGAGTCTTGTAACCATAATGCGGCCGGCTAAATGTAGCCAGAGGCTGAAAGATGTTGTGCCCTTTGTCTACAAGCAGGAGGTATCGTATGACAGCACTTTATAAAAGGCACAGATGGGATGCGTCCACCTACTTAGCGTTTAAGCATCTTGCAAATACTCCAAAATGTAAAGCATCCCAATGCTTGCCCATGACGCCTCAGAATAAGCTGCCGTGTGTATATGAGGAGTAGCAGTATCCCTGTCCATTATATTGCATTTAGCACCAGTTTTCTCCTCTAAAGGCTCAGTTTCTCTGTTGGGTTCCCTGAGCTGGTTGGTGGAGACTAGCTCCTATGATGACTCTCATACACTGCACACACAGGAGAGCACAATATCTTCTTTATCGCTATGTAGCATACCCGCATAAGTGGCATCCCAAAACGATGATATACAGCAGTACGGAGCAGTGTAGATGTAACCGCAGTAGCTGTATGACAGTAAGCACTATTAGCTGCAGCAGCAAGTTTGTATGAGTTTCTCTGTCTCTCTCCTTCCCATTGACTTCCTATAATCTATCTCATTGTCTAAGGATAGACTTCACATTACAACAAACAGTAGGAAGGAAGGGAGACACATAGTGGGCAGAACTTTGGATGGAAGTGCCAGCACTGAAATGGCATTTTGGATAAGTAGACTGATTTGCACCTTCACTGGTTATCACATTGGCTATCACATAAGCACAAGATTGTTCAAAATGCAGTTTTGTTTTTGTTGTTTAATGTATAGAAAAGGCAATTCTATACATTTTTGCAATGCATGTTATTAGCCTATTATATACATTACAAAAAACCCTCTATGCAGCTAGATGAAGACAGATGCTGCATAACAGTAGAGGGCGCTCCATCCAGCTGTGTCTGAATCTCTCTCTATAAAAATTCAGCAGACACTGGGTTCTGTTCCCATATTACAGTTTATTAATAAGTGTCAGTCACTCTTGCATGTAATTAATTTTTAACAGCCGGGTACCCCATGCCCCACTACCCTTGTGTGTTTTACTGCTGTCTCGTCCCGCTCATATGCATGCCGCCATCCCTAGGAGCTGAATGGAGAAGCCATTCTATTCTGCAGACTGCTTCTCCCGTCACAGCGCTTGCTCCTCGCTGTACCTCATGCATTATCAGGGGCTCATCGTGTGTACATTACTATATGTCACAACTAGAAAGTGTTGGTACGCTTTTTAAGGTTTTCAAATCAGGTCTCTTATGGTTTGGTCACATCTATGGTGGTGGCTCCATTAACCCCTTAATGACCAGAATGTTTTGGTCCAAAAGGACCACATACTTTTTAGGGATTTTACCCATGTGGTGGTTTTATGCCCCTATTTTATTATTCTGCAGCTACCAAAATTGCTTTTGCTATACTAAAATAAAGTACAGGAATGGGTTCCTCATTTTGTTTCAAATGTTTTGATATATAATTTGCATAGTTTTAAAATGTAATTTTTTTTAAAACTTATTTTTGTAACTATTTTTAAATATTTATGTCCCCCGTGACATCATGAGACCTCGGCGGGGAAAAGAGTCTTCTCCTCCGGTTTCTATTGGCGGGGACTAACAGCCGAGGACCCAACCGGCTCCTGCGTGATTGCAGGAGCTTTAATCTTGCGCCATATTTTTACCATCAGCCGGGATTTAAAGCCATACTAACCAATGGGGTCTGTGACCGATCAAGAACTGCGTCATGATTTCCACACAACAGAAACCACGACGCAGATGTGAACAGAGCCTTATAGAAAAAACATTTAACGCTACATATAAATCAAACAGATAATGTATTCAGCCCTGGTCTTCCAGGAAAGAGATAACATTTAGGTAGTTCCTATAGGCTTGATTAACAATAGAATATTACTTTGTAATTAAGGCACTTAAAAGTTTACAAAAAAAGTGTGAGGCGCTGAGGTCACGGCTCTTGTACATAACGCCCGCGGAGGGAATCATTTTTGTACACGTTTGGAAGGAAAAAGTACAAAACATTAATAGTTTGGTATTTTGCTACATTAATGTCTCTTCTTGGGAATATCCTCTATACATTCATAGCAGGGGTCAGCTGCATGAGCGAGCTAGAAGTCAACAGGCCTTCATTCTTGTTCCCAACATTCACTTCCAGGTTCTGCAGAAATGTCCTTTTCTTTAGTTTCTCAAAAATCACAGAATTATTAGATGCCAGACTCACCCGAGTCCTGAGGGAAGACAAAAGGCAGAGTGTAAGAACATCGTGTGTTTATTCAACATCGTCTCCGCACAAGTAGCAATGCTATGAAAACTGAATGCACATGGGGAGTTACAGGCTCGTGGCTCTGGGCAGCATTATCTGCATTATATACGTAGATCAATAACGCTGCATGCACACGGGCGAGCGCAACATCAGTCCATGAAACCCGGGACGATACGCATTCTTCACGCCGATGCAACTCTTATTGCTTCTGTGAAATTGTGATTTCAGGCTGGTCAGAGGATCGCAAGCGTTTCCCATGGATTTCAATGGAAACCATCACATCACACAGCATGCGAGTGGCATGCGATGTCTTTTAAAGGTCCTATTGAAAGCAATGGGCGAGGAGGTCTGAGGAAACCCCAATTGACAGAACAGGCTGCTACTTTTATCATAACAGCTTTAAGGTTAAAGAAAAAAAAAAAAAAGAAAAATCGCTCATGTGAATAAGTCCATTCAAAAGAATGGAATTCATATAAGTGCGAGTTTTGTGCATTTTGCAACGCACAAAACTTACGTGAGCTTCTCACCGGAGGGAGTGTAGCCTTAGGGAGGTTTCACACACAGGTCCCTGGCAGGTTTATTTATAGTCAAAAAGTGGAATAAAAAAAAAAAAGGAAAATACAAGAAGTAAGCACTTCTACTTCTCCTTTCTGCTGGATCCACTTAAATGGGTTGTCCCACGCCGAAACGGTTTTTGTTTTTTTTTCAATAGCCCCCCCGTTCGGCGCGAGACAAACCCGATAGAGGGGTAAAAAAAAAACAAAACGGATAGTACTTACCCGAATCCCCGCGCTGCGGCGACTTCTTACTTACCTTGCTGAGATGGCCGCCAGGATCTTCACCCACGGTGGACCGCAGGTCTTCTCCCACGGTGCACCGTGGGCTCTGTGCGTTCCATTGCTGATTCCAGCCTCCTGATTGGCTGGAATCGGCACACGTGATGGGGCGGAGCTACGAGGAGCAGCTCTCCGGCACGAGCGGCCCCATTCAGAAGGGAGAAGACCGGACTGCGCAAGCGCGTCTAATCGGGAGATTAGACGCTGAAATTAGACGGCTCCATGGAGACGAGGACGCTAGCAACGGAACAGGTAAGTGAATAACTTCTGTATGGCTCATAATTATTGCACGATGTATATTACAAAGTGCATTAATATGGCCATACAGAAGTGTATAACCCCACTTGCTTTCGCGGGACAACCCCTTTAACTCTTTACACGCCGCGGTCATGGCAAAATTAGCTAAACAGAAAGTAAATTTCTTTAAAAGGTGTAAAATAAGTTGCCAAAACCCCCCCAAAACTATATAAATTTGGTATTGGTGTAATCGTACTGGCCTGCAGAATTATATTAACATGTTATATATACTGCATAGTGAACACTTAAAAATAACATTAAAAACATATCAAAATTGCAGATTTTTTTTGTATAAATTCTTGATTTATAAATTTTGGGGTGGATACTGAAAGAAAAAAAGGAAATCGGCTTATCGGGATCAAAAACCGGGAAGCATGTGGGAAAGAAAAACAAGAAACAGTTTCTCTGCGAACATGCAGAGCATTATTAGAATACCAAATTAAAAGCTGACTATTCTGTTTAAGTAAGAGGGAATTTTTTGCTCCCTGACTACATTCAGCAGATATACTGTCTAATATAGTCTGAAATAAAAAGCAATCAAAACCTTATATGTTCCCAAAAATTGGATAAATGAAGACTAGAGTTCATCTCACAAAAAAACAAGCCTTTATAGAGCTCCGTCTAAACTTCGTGTCTCGGATCGTGCTGACCCCGAGAATAATGTTATCATGGTATGTATTTTGTAAAATATTATAAAAATGAAATCCAAAAAACTAAATGACAGAATTCTCTGTTTTACCCCCAATCCCCCTAAATAATTAATAAAGGTTCTACAGTACATTATACATATGTAAAAATGATGTCATTAAAAATGAAACTTGTCCTGCAAAAAACAAGTCCTCATACTGCGGTGTCGACTGAAAAATTTAAAAGTTATGGCTCTTGGAATGCGATGATGAAAAAAATAGAAAAACTAGTTGGCCATTAAGGCACAAACAGTCTGGGTCACTAAGGGTTAATGTTTCAAACTTTATACACAACAGCAGCGACATGACAAGCAGATGACATCATAGACATCATGTGATGTCACAATTGGTGCAGCTGGTTAAAGTTCTAATGCTGAACCACCTTGTGTCATTTCAGCCTGACATCCTGAAGAGGACGAATCCAAGTATGCGACTCCTTGCTTAGTGCTGAGGCCTCGTACACACTTTCTCAGCTATACGATGTGTGACATCTGGGCGCGCCCTTAGATTGCAAGCTTTTAGGACTAGAGTTTCTACTGCATATTAGTCTGTAAGCTCTTAAGAGCAGAGTTTCTATTGTACACTAGATTGTAAGCTCTTAGGAGCAGGTTGTATAACATGTCGCTTTCTTTACAGGATCCTGAGCTTATAATAATATACAGATACAGCAATAGGCAGCAGGACAGATTAGATCCGGGGTGATATCCGATCGCCACATCTGGGGTCAGGAAGGAATTTTTTTTCCCCTGATGACTTTCCGGGGGTTTTCTTCGCCTTCCTCTGGATCTCGGGGTCCAGGGATTCTCATCTCAGAACAATGGTGTGAACGGGCGCAGCAAGTTCTGTGGTCTCCACCGGGCTGACATTAGAGTCTCTGAGAGCCTTCTATTATTTATTAAAGGGCCGGTAATGTTTTATTACAATGTTGCTTATTGCTATTTCAATAAAGACATTAAAAATATAGATATTGTGATGTTTGTTTTTTATCGTCTTATGTGCTGGCCATAATGAGAGCGATTGCTGCTGATTAGTGTTCCAGAAGTACAAATAGACTTATCCTGCACTTATCCCACTTGCTTTCGCGCGACAACCCCTTTAAGGCTTTCATTTTTTTAAAAGCTGCATGAAAAACCTCCACAAAAACCTTAGGCTGCTTTTACATGTCCATGAAAATTGCACAAGCTTTGTGCGTTGCAAGACTCATAACTCTTGCACAAACACGAACCCCGTTATTTTGAATGGGGTTATATACAGGAGCAACTTTTTCCACCATCGTGGAGTGGGTGGAAAAAAAAAAGCTTGATGCTCACCATTCAAGTGCATTTTTGTGTGTAGAGTTCCATACTTTATTTTCTGGATTTGGACCCTATTCCAGCACCAGTGGTGCTAACTAGAGATGAGCAAGCGTACTCGGATAAGCACTACTCGCTCGAGTAATTTGCTTTATCCGAGTATCGCTGTGCTCGTCCCTGAAGATTCGGGTGCCGGCACGGAGCGGGGAGCTGCAGGGGAGAGCGGGGAGGAACGGAGGTAAGATCTTTCTCTCCTTCTCTCCCGCCCGCTCTCCGCTGCGACTCACCTGTCAGCCGCAGCGGCACCCGAATCTTTAGCCCCGAGCACAGCGATACTCGGATAAAGCCAATTACTCGAGCGAGTAGTGCTTATCTGAGTACGCTCGCTCATCTCTAGTGCTAACACATATCAGAGTGTTGTCAGCTTTCTGTTCCTGTTTAATTATTCTATGTTCAACATATACCATCACTAAAAATTTAGTCTAGAAGAATGAAGTTGTACGGTACTTATCGTTGGGAAGTTTTAGCACATCCTCCTCTATTGGCTACCCTCAACCCAATTCACTTTGGGCTCATTTGGGTAGAGGTTGTTTGAAGGTCACATCGGAAGCAGCCGCTAGTACCTTGAGTTACTATATGGATAAAAGTGTATAAAGCAGTTCTTCCACTGTTTCCCACCTACATCAGTATTCCACACGGCTGGTAAGTACTTGTAGCAATCTCTTTAAAATGGTTAATACAGACAAGTAATAAAAAAGATCACATTTTATGAAAAGGAAACAGGTTCTTATCTTACCGTGGAGATTCAATCCCACTGTCTCCGGTGGTGCTATGGTTCTCATTCTGGCTAGCTTCCAATGGACTAGTCTTTGTGTTAAATATCTTCAAGGTATGTTCACAACATTTCCTGCCTTCCCCCGACTGTTGTCCCAAGTTCTTCACATGTTTCTCATCACTCCCCTTAATGGATGTCTGGACAGTCTCTGCCATAGAGTTACAGTCACTAGAATTGCAGTAATCAAATATACTTCCTTCACAAAGGTCAGGTTGAGTAGAGTCAGCAGTACCGGCATCTACTTCTTGATGGTGGAGAGCATATGGAGACAACGGCTGACAAGAACTTCCCTTTACAAGTAAAGCAGGCCTGGTATAACATTGAGAACTATCAGAAGAAAAGACAGAAGAGGTATACTCGTCTTGGTGATGGCTAGCTGAAGAAAACTGATGTATTGATGTCCTGGTAGAGTCCCAGTGACCTGGAGAGGTTTCTCGTGGAGCAGGTCTTTCCTCATGTAGATCATACAAATTATGCATATCAAGGCTCCTACTTTCCCTGCATGTTTCAAGGTTTTGACATAGACCAATATGTTCATCGGTGTCTCCTTCAAAGTAGAAGGAACTTGAGGCATCATCGTTTTCCTCCTTCTTGTAAAACACCTGATCTTCCTCGACATGCTCTTCATTATGAGAACTTGAAAATGCTGAGTATTTTGGTGAATCTTTACTGTTCATTTCACTTGCTGAATAACTCCCATGGGATTCAGACTCGTTTTTTTCTAACGCCCCAACGTTGGATCTACCAGAAACTTTGGAAGCTCCTATGCTTTTACAAAGATTTGTCTGCGCATGTTGTAATGGTTCGTTGATTGAGGTCATCTTATTACAATAGGACACAGCAGAATAAGGACTCCCTACTTCATGTTCCCAAGTCCGTTCTGATTTTAATAAGTTTGCTTGGTTGTCCCCAAACAGAGGAGCTCCTTCACCTGGTAAACCGAGTGCGGAGCTGTGCTCCTTATTGTGCTTAAACTTATCATCTATCCTCAGGGTACTGCATTGAGGGTAACTAGGAGGGTATTCTCTTAAATCGTCTTTTTCATTTATCGGCACCATCTCATCGTGAAACAAATCCTCACAATATTCGTTTTCAGGCCTTTCTGCTTTTAGATGTCTGGTTCCAACATTTAAACCCGAGCAGTCTAGCGACTTTGGCCGTGGTATATTTTTTCTGTCCTTTCCAGATCGGCATTTCTTAACCTCTTTTATAGGTTTACATGCGCTGATATTAATGTTGTTATCTCTGTAGGAAATACCCTCAAATGGATTACCGATTTGCTTTTTGTACATATCAGGCTGACAACGGTCTTCGTTATCAATGGTGGCTACATCTGGAACCCTTGTATCCATCACGGTGGAGTGCTGCTGAGGATCCTTTGCGACATCTACTTGTGTTGCCAACTTTTGGGGGCACACGTCTTTCCATTTTTTTTCTTTGTTCGATTGCACTTTTTTGTGGTGCTTTGATATTTTATTGTTTTTCTTCTTACTACCTCTGCTATGTACGTTTTTGTTTTTTAATACCTCTGTTGAGGTACCTTTGCTGAAATACTTTTTCTGTTCCTCAGCTTTCTGCATCATTATTGTATGTTTCATCAAGTTGTCCACAGTTAGTACAGGGTTGATGCGTTTAATTATCTCATGTTCTATGTCACGAGGGATATTATCTAAATTGTCCTCATCCCGTACTGGCCATTCTTCGGGTGGAAATTGTGCTGCGAAGCTCACCAACTCTTTTTTGGATTTGTCTTTCTTGGCAACGTTACGCCAAAAGAGACCGATTCCAAATTTCTTATTGCACTTTTCTTTTTCCTTTAGTGAATGTTGGGGTTTAGTTTTAGTACATGTGTCTCGGGATGTGGATGTTGTCTGGTTTTGAACAGATGGCTTTGAATCTTTGACTGACTTATGTTCCTTTCCATTACCCTCATTGATCGATTGCTGCCCCAGTATATTATTGATGGAATTTTCAGAGAAGCAGCTGCAGGACTTGCAGTGCGATACTGAAGGAACATTAGCTTTGGTTAGATCGGCACAACTCTCCATGCTGACAAGATAAGTGATGGCCGGTGGAGAAACAGATATCTCCTCTGCTGCCCCACACTTACTGACTGGCACTGGCTTCCTAGTGATAAAGTAAGTCTGAGGAGTCACTATGAAGTAGCCTTCTCCGGTGTGGTATATCTTCCTCTCCTTGATGAGCGTTCCAAGAGTAGCGTACAAAATCTCCTGGGATGGCGTAGCGATACCTAAAAAAAGCACATCGTTTGTTCAGGGTCTCTTCAGTACCTACTTGCACTTTTTGAAAAGTATCCGTTACACAAGCAATTATAAAAACTATTTAAAAAGTAGTATGGAATCTCTAAAAACCATAATCTCTAATAAATACAATAAGCACAATAACAAAAATGTAAACTATCACAAAGAAGCTATCTATATACTAAACACCATAGCTACCACTCAGAAGAATACAAATTACCAAAGCGTTCTGTCACATAGCAGTAAGGAAGGGAATAAAGTGGGTACTCTAACAAAAAGATGGAACACCAAACATATTATCTATAAGTAAATCAAATTCAAAGACCCCCATGCCCTAACACATGTTTCGCCCACCTTGTCAGGAGGAGTGTATTGGGAAATCACAGTGTAGGATTAAAGAGCCCTAAGGCCAATCACAGTTCTCCGGCGTCATCACGTGACTTAGATCAATCAGGAAGAATGGCAATGCAGTTTTAAACAAGGGAGCAGTGCAGGCACAAGCAAAAAACGGAGCCTCGTGTACCTATAGACTTCCTATGTAAAGCTGTCAGCACAGATCCTGTTCTTATAGTGGTTGCCAATTAAACAGTAACAAGTTAAGCATACGTCTATCAGCAAGGTTCAGGAGGAAGAAGCGACGCATGCGCAAGCCAGCATCACCTGACAGGAGCCGACTTCCCAGTCACGCCACACAGATCAGGTGATGCTGCCAGCGTGGCTATTATGGTGATGACGGGACGCACACATGCAGACCTACAAAAAAATGCCTGCTAAGCAATATAAAAGTTGGAGAAGAACAAGAGAAGCGCAGATATAAAAGTAATGGACCTTTGTTCTATTGAAAAAGGCAAATAATTTCAACCAGAACCAGAAAAGCTCATCTTGTAATAAAGTGCAATAACGGTTCAAAAAAGTGCACATATATACAGTATCTCTAGGAATGGTATCAGTTTTGGCGGCGTCACGTCATTCTCTGCGGTAGCATGAAACAGGATGTGCATGCATGCACCGCTCCCTTATTTGCAGATATTCCTAGTAGATGTGATTGGACAAAGTCACATGATGACGGAGGAGACTTTTGATTGGCCTATGGCCTATTTAACACTACACTGTTATTTCCCAATACATGCCGGCAGATGAAGTTGGGTGAAATGTGCGTTAGGGTGCGTAAGTCTCTGCATTTGATCTGCTTATAGACAATTATGTGGTAGCCCCGCAGCATCTGTGTCATATTACCTCCACCTAAGTTACATGGGATTATAAATTATATTTCAATAAAACATATAGAGACCGATTTTAAGGCAGGCATTTCATACAGCGTTTCCATATTTTTGTCCACCCCCTGTAGCTTGTGTGTATGTAATCTGTTGTATAATGAATCCCTGTACACGTACTTTAGACTTCTCACATCATGCAGACTTCTGTACTTGTAAGTAGGATTCTTAATTCAGTGCATATAATAAGCATAGAAATATGATGGAATTTTGGAGATTTGGTTCTCCTTTGTAGATTAATAGTTGTATGTGAGCATTGTCCCTCATCAGCTATATTACTTTGGGATCCGTGTTGGGTGTGCTTTACACAAACAATGTACAGTTGCCTGCCTGGCAAAGAGTCCATCAACAAGCAGTCAGCTGTTTCTATTCCCAACCAGTCAAGTACAACATTAATAATGCAGTGTATTAATAAATTAACTCAAATATGAGGTTAAAGGGAACTTGTCAGGTCCCTAATGGTGCCTCGGTTGTGGACACTGCAGTATTACAGAGATACAGATTTCAGTGGTTGTGGCTTATATTGATCGCTTCAAGATTTTTGAAAAACAAAAACCCTATTTACACACAACAATTATCGCTCAAAATGTGTTCAAATGATTGCATATGAGCGATAATCGTTCACTCTTCAGCTGAACGATGATTTTAAGGCGAGCTTACAATCCATCGTTCAGGCGGAGAGATAACACAGGCTGCACGCTGTGTTCTGCACGGGAGCGGCTGATTACATTGTATTCAGCTGACTGCAGAGCTATGTTTTGCAAGAAGCTCCCAGAGGCTAGCTTATATGTAAATGAAGCTAATAAAGTGCAAATGGGCATTAGTGTCCATTAGCACTTTATGCAAAATGATCGCCAGAACTGTACATTTTTTAATCGTTTGTCTTTGCGTGTAAATGAAACTTTACTTTTCAATGCCTGCAGCAAACCACAGACACGAGTCTGACTGGCTTATTAATACGCATATCCATTGCTCACCCTCTTCTCTCACGGAGGTGGAGACCTGTCAATCAGTGGTAGGAGGCTAAGGTGTTCAGTGAATATAGAAATACTAATGAGTTGCACTAATTTCTGTGACTTGCTGCAAACCTTAAAGTTTTCCAATACTGCTGAAGTGATTGGGATAAGTGATAGACCGCTATAATCAGGGTGTCTGTCACACTACTGTAGTGCCTGCAGCCTGGGCACCATTAGAGACATGACAGGTTCCCTTTAAGATCTGTATGATTAATTGATGGCCCTCTTAAGGTGCTTTTACACAACGATTGTGGTTCGGATTCCCACGATCCAGCGCTCAGTATGAATGCATGCAGCGACTAAACGACGAATGAGAAGTCGTTCAACTCTCGTCCGTCGTTCAGTTTCAGCATGCAGAAAACTTAAAACCATAAAAAGTTTGTGGTTTGAAGAATCCTATTAGTTTTAAAGTTCTTCTTAATTTTTATTGGCCTTTTGCCATTACAAGTGCTTAGAAGCGAACAAATCTTTACGAAAATTGGGCGGTGTACCTAAAAAACAGTGCGCCACAAATGTATGTGCGTGCCTTAAAGACTCTACTTCGGTGGCTGCCTCAAGTACACGGATATAGATTACACATATTCTAAATACAGACGGCAAATGGTCAGCACCTGGGTGATGTTTTATCAGCTGCTCCATTAGGGATTCCTGTGTCACTAGAATCTGCGCTGCATTCATATCAGATATAGCACAGCACAAGACTTCTGCCAGGGGGATGAACTGAGACTGAGATACCGGATTCATCTGCATTGGAGACACATCGCCTGCAAGGACAAAAAAAAAACAAGAGTAAGAGACCGTGATGCAAACCCTAAAATGATGTCAAAAACACTGTGCAATAGAAACCTGCATTTACGTGCTAGGATTGTAGAGTTTATATCATTCTCAAAGATTCTCAACTTAAACCACAAGGCCAAGAGATACCCAATAGATGAAGCATCATTTCTAGAGTCTTACCACTAACACTAGGTAATAAACATTTTTTTTGTTCCTAAGAATTTAACGCTAGGTCCCGTGTAGCTGGTGAGGTGCTTTGGTTCTTACTAAACCGAGCCTGTATTTTAGCTCGTCCTAAAGTCTGTATCTCTGCAGACAACAGAAAGTTTTCTTCAGATTTCCAGGCAGCTCCAGACTTGCAAAAATTGCACTTTATGCAATGACACACTTACAATCTGCCATGATTGGGTGTGATGCATGCAGTAATATGATGCATAGGATACAGTGCCAGTTAAAATAGCAGCTCAGTTGGTACAAAATCAAAAAAGTTTTAAAAAAAGCATCTTACCAGTTACATATAACCTAGAAAACAAAACTAGCGTTAAATCCTGGGAGCAAAAAAAAAAAAAAAAGGATTTTTTTTGCTTAGTGTGCTTTGTGTATGAATGAATGCTAATTAGAGATGAGTGAGCATAGTGGAGAGTGAGAGATCTCTCTCTCTCTTCCTCCCGATCCCCTGTGCAATCTTCTGCTAACCCCCGCGCCCCTCCCTCCCCCCGAATCTTCAGGGACGAGCCAGCAGGTACTCGAAAAAGGCGATGCTCTTTCTCGAGTAAATCGCCTTAACGAGTATACTCGCTCAGCTCTAATGCTAATGTTACTTGATCCAAATTAAGTTTATTGATTTTATGTGATTAAGGATAAAATGAAAAAAAATTGGTTTTCTGACCCCAAACCCAAAAGGTAAAATCTACTGACATATATTTTCAAAATATTTGTGACATAAGACATCAACGAACTAAAAGTTACCACCTGGGAATAAAAAGTGTGTTACATGGTGTAATACTTCGTAGAACACTGCTGGCACACAGAGCCGTCGGCCACTCACTGTTAGTGAATACTGGCAGGGGCCGCAGTTTCCCTGCCAGTTTTCACTCAGCTGCGCTGATCCCAGCGCACACTGTGACGTCAGTGTGCAGCCAGGATCCTCCTCCCCTTTCCTGTAATGTCTCCTTTTAGGTTCTGCGAGAGCAGAGGGAGGGGGCGTCAGACAGCACACGGACGTCACAGTGTGCACCTGGGATCAGCGCTGCTAGCAGCGCTGAGCAAAGGAGCAGTGGCGCTTCCACGAGGAGGAAGGGGTAAGTATATGGGTCTCATGGGGGCGATATTGCTACTGGGGGGCTGCTGTGGGATATCACTATTACTACTGGGGGCTGCTGTGGGATATCACTATTACTACTGGGGGCCTCTGTGGGATGCCACTATTACTACTGGGGGCCGCTGTGGGATATCACTATTACTACTGGGGCCGCTGTGGGATGTCACTATTACTACTGGGGCTGCTGTGGAAAGTCACTATTACTACTGGGGCCGTTGTAGGATGTCATTATTACTCCTGGGGCCACTGTGGGATGTCACTATTACTACTGGGGCCATTGTGGGACGTCACTATTACCACTGGGGCCACTATGGGAGATCACTATTACGACTGGGGCCACTGTGTGAGGTCACTATTACGACTGGGGCCACTGTGGGAGGTCACTATTACTGCTGGGGCCACTGTGTGGGGGGGGTCACTGTTATCGCTGGGGCTGCCTTGGGGGGTCACTATTACCGCTGGGTATGTTTACACGTGGCAGAAATGCTGCAGAATGTCCTTAGCAGAAATTTCTGTGGCAAATTCTGCAGCATTTCTGCATCCAAAAAGCAATCAAAATCTGCCGGCTGTCTATTTTTTTTATAAATGACAGAAGTAAAAATCATATGTTGTGATAAGTCCCGCCCCCTGACGTGTTGGCACTTTGCGATAAATAAGTAGGTTTTGGGTTGCAGTTTGGGTACTTGGTCTCTGAAAGGTTCGCCATCACTGTTCTAGGGCAATGATTTGGCACCATACAGTTTCTGATCATCAGGTACAGCCATGACACAAATGTGTAAATGCTCCACAGCACCACCTAGAGGTGTAATAGCACTGTAACTTTATCTACACTCACCTTCATACAGTTATAAGAAACTTAGAAAACTATTCCCCCCAGTTTGAACACTATCCGATCAATTCCCTGTCCTGTAATCCCTAGACAGCTTTACCCTAGAAGATGGCAAATGCCAATATGATGTGAGACATTGAGTATTTTCAAGATAAAAGTTGCTTGCTCATATAATCTTCTGCATTATTCCTTTCCTTATAGGTTTTCATTGAATTACATATAACTAGCCCCATAAAAAGTAAGTAAAGAGCCTATTAAAGGTAAGTTCACACATTATAGATTTGTACGGACTTCCAACTACAGATTTCATGCCGAAATTCTGCAGCTAAGAACAGAACAATTTACGTGAATGGGGTTTTAACCAATGCCATTCACTTACAGCAGAAAAAATCCACTGCAGAAGAGTCATGCTGCATTTTTTAAATCTGCATTGTTGGTGTGAAAATAGTACAGATTTCCACTGCAGAATTCAGTCATTTAAACTGAGTGAATATTGCTCAGGTTCACTTGTTCGTACGATTTTCTGAATGATAGCGTTTCGTGTAAACGCAGTATTAGCCAAGTGTTCCCTCACTATCTCTCTGCTTATAGATAACCTGCATTCTTTTATTCCCCCAATAGCACAGTTGATGTTCCATCTACTTTGTGAGAGAAAATAGATACAAAATAGGAATTTAAAGGTTCGTCGTTCTTAACAACATTCTTGACCAATTCACCATTTTCATCGTGTAAGCATCCAATAGCATCTTTGACTTTTCTTTTGCTTTTGACATTCCCCCAAATTCTTTTTTTATTGCTTCTGGCCTCTGTTGCAAGCCTCAATTCATTATTAGCTTTGGCTTTTCTGACACTCCCTACAGTTTCTGCAGACCGTATTATATATATTATATTTTTTTAGATATTTCCCCCCCTCCTTCTATTTGATAAACATATTTTTCTTCTTTTTTAACATGTGTGGAAGTTCTGTGTTCATCCATCCTGGTCTCTTTAAATGCTTCCCATTCTTCCTTCCTTTAGGGATTGTTAACAATTGTGCTTTGACATTTCTGTCCTTAAGAACCTCCAGCCATTGGATTCTTCCTTCCCTCTTTCTGGGTCCATTAAAATCTGCCTTTCTGAAATCTAACCTTGAGGTCTGAGTCTTCTCAGGTCTTCCTCCCCTTGTTATCCAATGATAATACAATCGCTGCCGTCCTCAACCATTTCCTCCCTGTTGGTAAGAATTAGGTCCAGGATAGCAGACCCCCTTGTTTTCTCTTCTACTTTTTGGAAGATAAAGTTGTCAGCAAGAGCGGATAAGAATCCATTACTTTTACCTGAGAGAGATTCCCAACAAATGTCTTGAGTGTTAAAATCTCCCATGATCACTATATTGTACTTTTTTGAGAGCTTGGCCATCTGATGTAGAAAGAGTTTATCCATATCTTCTGCTTTTCCAGCGGCCTATAGTAAATCCCTACAATGGTGTCCTTTCTGTTGTTCTCTCCTTGCATTCTCACCCAGACAGTTTCTACAGAACTACTATGCTCTGAAGCTTGAATCTCTATGACGATATAGGCTTTCCTAACATTCCAACCACTCCGTTCTCCATTGATCAGACTTCTATAGCTTATCTGGTCAATATCCCATACAAATCTATAACAAACCCCTTTAATTAAAAAAAGAAAAAAATCTATCTAGATGCAGCCGACCTAAAAGAAAACAGAGCTTGTGTTGACAGTGTGAGGACAGAGCAGACTTGTACCTCCTAATGCACTGATCGTGACAGAGCCACATCGTAGGGGGGTACTGTTAAATTACGCTTGACCTTTGTTTTACAGCCTGCCATTGTCAACTTCAACAAAGCCTGTTTATCGAGAGCTTTCCAAGAGCCTTTTATCCCGAAGAGTTGCTAAGCTACCACTTTCAGGTGTTTAAATCAGGGAAATGTCTTTGTATGAAGGAAAGAAAGACAAACTTCAGATCCCTTCCCTCCTGTGTGAACTCCTGTCAGCTGTGAAACCCAATACCAGCCGCCATGAGACAAGAATGTCCTGAGAAAGCCACTTAACGTAGGTGAAAGGGTAACCCGTTAGTCATAACAAACCCATTCAGCTGCAACTAACTTCAGTATTTACGATCCATCGATTCCTCTCTGGCAGCTCGTGGGCTCCATCTGACTCCGTAATGACTGGAACAAGAACCTCACCTGCTCTTAATTACGCAAGCCGAAAAAATGTGGTTGTCCTTAGCCGCTCGAGTCCCGTTATAATGGGCAGGAACTCCAAAACAATTTGTGTATAAATACCAGTAAAAGGTGAATTCTGGATTTACTCAATGAGAATGATGGTCCATGAAGGGAAATTAGATGGTGAGCTCTATGGTGTAGGAGCGGATATGGAGGTGCAGCCTCTAGAGATATCTCTTATGGACCTGCAGTGGGTTGGTTGGCACTACTACGGTATTCCTCAATGGATTTCCCTTACAATTACCCCTTACAGCTCCATGATGTACGGTTCCGTTCATAAAAGTCTGCTTCATCAAAGAAACCCACCATTTACCCCGCACCCTGAAAAAAATACACATCACAATTGCCCTTTTGGTCACCCCATCTCCAAGAACAAAATATAATAAAAAGGATCAAAAAGTCATATGCACTTCAAAAATGGTACCAAAGGTAACCAAAGGACATCCCATAAAAAACTAGGTTAACAAAAAAACTAAGAAAAAGTTATGGCTGTCAGAAGATGGCAGCAGAAAATATAAATAAATGACATTTTTTGATGGCACAGCAAAAAAAGATATAAATTTGGTATCATAGTAATCGGACTGAGCCACAGAATAACATTACGTCATTTTTACTACAGAGTCTATACCATAGAAACAAGCTCCCCACTCCCAAAGACGGCGAATTTTGTTTTGATTTTCTCTCATTTTACTCCACTTAGAATATTTTTCAAAGTTTTTCAATACATTAAATAGCACCAATGAAAAATACAACTTGTCCTGCAAAAAAACAAGCCCTCAGACAGCGACGTTAAGGGATAAATGAGTATTAAAAGTTGCAAAGAAAAAAGCCAGCGCCCAAAAGAGGTTAAACAAGTTATAGATGGGATTTGAAGCTTCCTGATCTCAGTGCAAATAGTGTAACGCCCCACACGTACCATGCACGGTTTATAAGACCGGTGTGCTCTTATGTGGCAAAGATGCCAGGGCCTGGATCTGACTCCTACCTTCCGCACCTTCGATAGCTACAAACCCATCAATTTAACTAAAGACAACAAATCCAAAAATTTCTGGTCTCTTATCACTACAGCCTCCTGCAGATCTTGCAATCGGCCCATTTCCAGCCTTTTTCTGCCTTGAGAAGATTAGGGTAATCTGTTTTTGTGATCTGACACAATCCACTTTGGCCCTGGCCTCTTGATTCCGGATTCACATTTACATTAGTTTGTATTCATTTTTTGACCCATTGACCTTAAAGAGGGGTCCTTAGGATAGACCATCAATAGTAATTTGCAAGGGTGCAAAGAGCCAATTTCTGCACACAGCTCCATTGCATTTGTAGCGGTCCAGCTTTTTACTGAATGGGAACGTACCTGCAATACCAAGCCGAACCACTATAGTGAGAACGGAGCTGTATGCTTCCAGAAGAAATCATCTCCGTGCATGAAAGCACTGGCCCAGCAAACAGCTAATCGGTAGGGGTCCTGTGTGGAAGATTTCCACTAGTCTACTAATGATGGCCTATCCTGAAGACAGGCCATCAACAGTTGAAAGTTGGAAAACCTCTTTAAGAGAGTTAAGAAAAAAATTAAAACGTATAAAACCAATGATGGTGGATGTGATAAAGAGTGATGCAGTTTAGCATTTATCATTCATGAGACATAAACAATCCGTCATCATAGATACTGATAAAAAAAAGTTTTAACTTGGCCAACTGGGATGGGGTGGATATTCCTACACATTTTCAAAGTGTAATAGAGAACTTTCTATCGGCTGGTGGAACATTGTGTCTGTGTCTACCCCGTCCTGAAGACAGAATAGAGTTTAACCTGACCTAACCCCATTCTCTATTCAATGAATGATCTCAGTGCACATAGGAACGTGTAACGTGATCACCTATTTAAAGTGACGGTGCAGACATATTAAGTGGGGTTGTCTTTACTCATCTACTTAACAGGAATGTATACTTCTATACCAGGCTCTGTGCCTGACCAGACATTGCAAAAACAGTTATGGAAATCCACGTTTACATCCAGTATGCGATTTCTTTTCATCCTTCTATATTAACCGTTTAGATAGAATCTCAAACAGTGGACTCACATGAGCATGTTGTCCATCGCTATGTACTATCTTGGCGTGTAATACGCTGTGATTTGTTCTTATGTGCATATTTAGCGCAATTAGTGTAAGCGACAACATGGCAGCATATGGGATATTGGTACGGCGTAAAAAAAAAAAAAGAAGAAACCAGGAGGCGGCCAGTGTACGGCAGCATTCGTTAAATACGCTGCTCATATGCAGGCACACGCGTGCATGATGTGACCATACACAGGGATAAGCAGTTCCCTACGCCGGTAAAATGCTCCCATCTCTATGCAGCGTATTACCGTTTGGTCGCGTGAGCCCGGCCTCGGCGGGCAATACACAGTAGACAGTTGTCAGCAAACACAACTCGTAGTGGGCCAGTTATCTGTGTATTCAGAAGGCAGGAAGAAAGTTTCTGCCAAACTCCTGGAGCCGCAGCTTTATCTTCCCAAGAACAGAGGGACGGGGTATACTGAAATCTAACTGCCCGAAGCTTCTGGGAGATTCGGGAGGCACCATACCCATTACATGGTCAACCTCTCAAGCCGAAAATCTAATGTGCATGGCAGGATTTACCCTTTCCAATCCATTGTCTGACCTCTGAAGACATTATGATTTAAGGCTGTACAGCTTCGATGTTGGAAGACGTCCATCGGGGTTCTCTTACTGTATATTGCCAGCCTCTCTGCTGTCGGAGCCTATCCAAAGTGTCACCTCATGCAGTACTGGCTTTAGCCAGCATATAGCGTCGTTGTATAAATAGAAATAGAGTAAGCCCCATAGGAAAACCAGAATACAAATTGGATTGGAAAGGGTTAAAGGGGTTGTCCCGCGGCAGCAAGTGGGGTTATACACTTCTGTATGGCCATATTAATGCACTTTGTAATGTACATTGTGCATTAATTATGAGCCATACAGAAGTTATCAAAAGTTTTTCACTTACCTGTTCCGTTGCTGGCGTCCTCGTCTCCATGGTTGCCGTCTAATTTTCGCCGTCTAATGGCCAAATTAGATGCGCTTGCGCAGTCCGGGTCTTCTGCTTTTCTCAATGGGGCTCCGTGTAGCTCCATGTAGCTCCACCCCGTCACGTGCCGATTCCAGCCAATCAGGAGGCTGGAATCGGCAATGGACCGCACAGAAGCCCTGCGGTCCACTGAGGGAGAAGATGCCGGTGGCCATCTTCACCGGGTAAGTAAGAAGTCACCGGAGCGCGGGGATTCAGGTAAGCGCTGTCCGGTGTTCTTTTTTAACCCCTGCATCGGGATTGTCTCGCGCCGAACGGGGGGGGGGGGGTTGAAAAAAAAAAAACCCGTTTCGGCGCGGGACAACCCCTTTAAGGCTGGCTTCACACAAGCGTAACCACAATTGCGTGCACCTCAGCGCTGCATTTTTGTGCACCGAACGACTCCTTTTTGCGTGTGTTTTAGCATATCTCACTATGCTTTTTCTGCCCCCAGGGCAGGTACATGTGCGGGTGGCAAACAAACACACTGATTGAAATGGCCAATTAGTTCTTTGCCAGTGAAATTACACAGAGCTTCACGCATCTTCCTTTAGAAAGCATTGCCCCCAGCCATCGCATTAGACGTAAGCGTTTAGAGACTGCCTCTAACGCGATGAGCAAATGCATGTGGAGAAGGGGCCGAAGACCCCACTTTTTCTGGGAGTCTCTTTGCCTGGAGCAAACCTTATCGGTGACAAAGAGTCACCTCACACTTTCTAAAAGTTTCTAGAACTTGTTTATTAGTTCATTAGTGCCGCGAGCAAAACTACAGAGGAAAGGGCAGAATGTAAAGAAAGAGAATATGGTCACCGGACTACAAAAAAAAAAAAAAAAAATTGATATTATATCGCCTTAAACTATCGATGTTACCGATATATCGGACATACCAATATCCATGAAAAGTATCGCCAAAGCATCAGCGATTAGAGATGAGCGCGCATACTCACTAAGGACAATTACTCGAGCAAGTATTGTCCTTAGCGAGTACCTGAAAGATTCGGGTGCCGATGTGGGTGAGCGGTGAGTTGCGGGAGTGAGCGGGGGGGGGGGGGGGGGAGGGAGAGAGAGATCTCCCCTCTGTTCCCCCCTGCTTTCCCCCGCCACTCCCCGCTGGCATCCGAATCTTTTCTTCCGAGCGGGCAGGTACTCGCTAAGGACAATGCTCGCTCGAGTAATTGCCCTTAGCGAGTATGCTCGCTCATCTTTATTAGCGATATATCGATATATCGGTTTTCAATGTCACATCCTTAGATGGTAGAAGTATTTTACTGTCTAATTTATGTAGTACTAACAAATGCTAAGGTTCTGTTAAAGGCATTCAGTCCCATTTTTAGTGTGTTTTAGCAGTTACTCCATATAGGCCAATGAGGAACTGTAGGCTGGAAGCTGTAGATCTCATTTTAAATGTATCTCGGTGGAAGGAGACTGAGTATAATGTCTTCTATGCATTGCAATGGAAAAAACTGAACATTCTGTTCTCTAAGGGCTCATTCACACAGGCGATTAACATCAGTGTCCCGTGTGTGTATTCACATGTGCGATTTTCTTCACAGACCATTTGTCCATGTAAAAAAATTGCAGCGTACCTAATTCTGGTGCAATGCTCAGACCAGGGTTGACCATTCTGACCCAGATCTACATGAATGTCTACTCTTGGCCCAGCAGCAAACAACTGTGTCTTGTTTCATCAAAAAATCTACTAGCAGTAATCCCCAGTATAGTTGTGGTGGGCGGCATCTCCATGTGGCTTGAGAATCCAGAGGCCTATTTTGACGTTGCAAATAGGCTTCTGGAAAAGTGGGCTTCATTGCAAAAACAAAAACTTCAGTCTGCGAGCTGCTGAACGTCCAACACGCGAACCAGATGTATCTGGCGTTGACTAACTTTTTACAAGTTTTAGACTTGGTTGGTAATCTGGAGATCTTCCTCTCTCGAAAGAAAACAATCACCAACTGTAGCATTCATTGACATTCTCCATGATGCCTCCTACCAGTAATCATAACAAGGTGACTGGCGTGTCCCGGGAACAAGCTGCCATATGCTTTACATTTCTGCAAATGAGAAAACAGCTGTGGCCCATATCATGCTTTTTCCTTCCTGCTTTACATCTGCTACCTCTGTTCCTACAAGGAATCTTGTTATTTTCTTGTGCCTTAAGAAAGACGTCCATAATGGATGCCAATATGTGAAAAACAGTGTCTGCTTTATAACCAATTGATGCTTCGTCTTGGATATTGATGAATGTGGTGGACCTCCTGAACATGGATGATTGCAATCAACCAATGGTTGGTGGGATTATCTGGCTATGTTTATCTTCTGATACTGTTCAACCTCACAGAGTCAACTTTTTGCTAATGTTTTTTTACAAATTGCAACACAGCAATACATCAACATGACGCGGTGTCAATGTGTTCCCCAGGTGTCGAGTTAGGATGTGGTGACCTTTTACCCCAGCATATGTACGTTTAGCATACTACTGACCTATAAACCAGACGTTTACCCGTCACAAAGGTCCCTTCCGGCACATTTCACTATGCGGAACCACCCTGCCGTAGAGTCATCAACAATGTGGGCAACTGAAAACTTGGGTACACAAAAAAGTCTCCTACAAAACTTTTGTTATAGAGTTATTACAATGCCATAATTGCTTACATTGCAGGCACTTTTGTCACTTTGTAAATAGATAGGTTTTTGTTTTTCACATCTCATGCTAATAATAATGCTCGTTAAAACACCACAAATGTACAGCTTAAGCCGGACTCACATGAGCGTGTAATACATGGTGAATGGGGTCAATGAAAGTATATTGATCAAAATCTAATGTCAAGTAGAATAAGTCTTGGTCAAATTGTGTGATGAGAGTAGAGGTGGGGATGGGGATATGGGGGAGTAGAAGAGGCTGGGTCACCCCAGTGCGCCATGCCCAATAGCCATGTTTAATAACTTCCTTTGAGGTGGAAAGAATTGGTACACAGTCACATGGCGGTAAGCAGCTCTAGGTAAAGGCCCATTTAGACACAACGATAATCGTTCAAAAGATGTCGCTCAAGCGACATTTGAGCGATCGTCGTTGTGTCATTTACAGTGCAAGATGATCGCTCAAGTTGAGTGATCACCTTGCACTGCCAGCGGAGGATGCAGAAGACAAGCGGGGTGTCCCCGTTTGTCTTCTGCACGGAGCTGTTATACAGTCAAGCGCTTTGTGCCAGGTATGGAGAACACAGCTGGGGAGTGGGATACAGCTGAACGACGGGATTGGGGGGGGGGGGGGGGGGGGGGGGGACAAAAATTGCGCGATGTAAGTGCAGTTACACACAACGATTATCACTCAAAAGACTGCTTTTGAGCGCATTTTGAGCGATAATCGTTGTGTCTAAATGGGCCTTTACAGTGCGGGTGTGCATAGGCGATAAAGATGTTAATTGTATGTGAATCCTATAACTAGGAAGTGATTTAACTCCGGAAATCAGTGGGAGGGACCTGGACCGAGCCTGCTAGGTGAGTATAACAACCCCTCCCCGGAGATAAATTGTAAGGAAATGAGACAGCCCTAGGGTATACCTGGCTAAACAAACAATTACCAAGATAATTGCCAGAGGCAAGAGAATAGCCTAATGGTTATACCCTCCCAAAACACAAAATAATAAATTGTATACTTTATTAACATATATGCACTCAAAAAAGGACAAAGACACTTTAAAATAAAGGAGTAGGTAGCTGAACTAGGTTTGGAGTATGTCAATAAAGGAATTAAGTGTATGTTAGCTAGGCAAGCTGAAAGGGTATTATACACTTGCTGAAAATAAGACTTATTGCTTCTTTTGGGGCCAAAATTAATATAAGACAGAGCCTTATTTTTGGGGAAACACAGTGTATAATTATTGCTCCCACAGTTGATTTCTTCACACCAAGCTGCTTGCCTATTGCAGATTCAGTCTCCCCAGTCTGTTGCAGGGCTACAATTTTGTTTCTGGTGTTCTTCGACAGCTCTTTGGTCTTCACCGTAGTGGAGTTTGGAGTGTGACTGCTTGAGGTTGTGGACATGTGTCTTTTATACTGATAACAAGTTTAAACAGGTGCCATTACTACAGGTAATGCGTGGAGGACAGAAGAGCATATTAAAAACGTTGTTACAGCTCTGTGAGACCCAGAAATCTAGCTTGTTTGTAGGTGACCAAATACTTATTTTCCACCATAATTTGCAAATAAATTCGCTAAAAATCAGACAATGTGATTTTCTGGATGTGTTTTCTCATGTTGTCTCCCATAGTTGAGGTCTACCTATGATGTCAATTACAGGCCTCTCATCTTTTTAAGTGGGAGAACTTGTACAATGGGTATCTGACTAAATACTTTTTTCCCCACTGTATATTTTTTCATATTGACCCATAGAATAAAGTTATCATGTAATTTCTGCTGCAGTGTGTACACTATAGAAACAAAAACACCCCACCAAGATAGCAGAATTACGTTTTTCCTTCCTATTTTACTCGACTTAAAACGTTTTTTTTTATGTTTTTCAGTATATTATATGGCATATTAAATCGCACCATTGAAAAACACATCCTATACTGCAGAAATCAAGCCCTCAGACAGCTGATGGTTAAAAAAAGTTATGATTTTTTTTTTAAAGAGTCAGGTGTTTAGCAAACAACGTAGATGAGAAACAGGATGCGTACAAGCCAACAACATAAAGCAATCCAAAATCAGTTTGTATTCTTTGAGCCAAGTTGTTTGTAGCGCCCTGTGTTGGGGGTGATTTTCCCCTACCATAAATGCAGTTACACCACAGAGCTTTCATCATGTCGTGAGTAACCAGTCATCAGATGGACAGCTCATGTTCACACAATCGTGTCCTCTAGATTAGAACCAGATATGTCATGCCTCACTGCTTTTGGAAAACATTTGCAGAACTTGCATGGCTCTATTATGTCTTATTAAAGTGCCATTAATTCCACGGGCGTTGTACATCTGAAAAAGGTTTACAGTATATAACAAACTAAATGAGCAACAGACTGGTACAGAAGAAGAGAGGACCCGGTCTTTAAATGCTTACAGTCTACAAGGGGAAGGTGCTCGTTTGGTAATGTGGTGATAGCAGGATACTTTAGGTTGTAGGCTGGTCTGAGTTTCCTTTAGAAGCTTTCCCAGGTGATTGAGAGTCTGAAGTGTTGAGGTAGCGAGTTCCAGAGTATAGATGACCTATAGGAGAAATACTGGAGACTATAGATGGCCCATGGGAGAAATACTGGAGGTGATTATGCGAGGAGCACACTAGGGGAGAGTAGAGGAGGTGGTCTTGCAAGGACCAGAGGTTACATGTGGGGAGGTATCGGGAGATTAGGTCAAGAGATGTATAGAGGAGACATGTTGTGGACGGCCTTGTACGGCATTGATAATTACTTGAATTGGATCCTTTGGTTAAAAGGCAGCAAGAGAAGGAATTGGAAGAGGTGAGAGGAGGATTAGGTGGATAAACTAGGCAGCATAGTTGAGGTTGGACTGGAGGGTCACAAGAGCATTAGAAGGAAGGCTACAGTGGAGAATGTTGCAGTAGACTGGACGGGAGATGATGAGGGCGTGCACTAGCATTTTTGTTGACTCAGGGTTAAGGTAGGATCGTATCCCAGAGATTTTTTGAGCTGGAGACGGTAGGAGGTAGCAGGGGCTTGTATGTGTAGTTTGAAGAAGTGGGCAAAGTCTAATGTAACACCAAGACAAAGGACTTGTGGAACTGGTGAGAGTGTGCAGCCCTTGATAGTGATTGATAGATTTGGTGCAAGTGTAGATTGAGGTGGAGGAAAGATGATAATGTTTTATCCATGTGAGGTTTTAGAAAGCAGGAAGAGAAGAAGGAGGATATAGCAGATTGGCCCAGATGTTAGGTTTCTGATATCCAGAATCCCAGAGTGTCTGAGAGGTAGATTTGAGTGTCATTAGCATAAAGATGGTACTGAAAGCCATAGGATTGTATGAGCCGTCCTAGACCATGGGTGTAGATGGGGAAGAGTAGGGGTCCTAGTACTGAGCCTTGGGCGACACCGGCAGAAAGAGGGCAAGGCAAGGATATGGTGTGTCAGTGGGAGACACCAAATGTTTTGTCAGTGAGTTACAAGGAGGTCCTGGAAAAAGCCAAGGCAAATATAAAATACTTATTTCCTAATGGCTATCATAAACAGACTCATTTCTTCTTATAGGGGCCCTTCCCCAAACATGGCATGAAATTCTAGGACATTCCAGAATTTCTATTTTTTACAAATTTAATAAAAAGTACCGACACAAGAGCTCTTGGTTTATTGATGGAAAGTGGAACACTGATCCTCCCAGGCCCTGGCGAGTATGAACTGCTTTCACCAATCCCACAAAACCATGCGGATGGGGTTTTGATTGAAGGTCTATGCTGGGTCTTTTAGTCACCCCCTTTTAGTTTAAAAAGCGTGGGCACTGTTTATTTTTTCACCTTTGACTATGAGGATGAGGAGGAAATGGGGGCTGTGGGCCCTTGTGCCAGAGAGCCATGGTTTTCCAGGAGTAGAAAGCCAGGGATCAAATTATTATCCCTATGAGAATAGTTAAGAAATGTTTATTATGAGAAGATCCCTCATCCCATGAACAGATCACAGTGGTAAAAGACCATTAAAATACAGAGTGAGGTATAACCCTCGCCCCGCAAGTAAAAGGTAGTACCGGTTATTCCTTTATGTGGCACTCTGTTGGTGAATTCTCTACAATGATGCTATACCACGTGACTCTCCCTCTTGGACTAACCAAATCCTACAGAGTCTGCTGTACGGACCAGAAATCGGTCTCTCTATGTAGTCCTATGAGAATCACAATTGAGGATCCCAAAGAAATGCATAAAGAGGCCGACTTGCAGTCCAGATTCAGCTAGCCCAAGTATTATATAACATCGGTGGACCGGATCACACTAAATAATGCACCCCCATAAGAGTCCCAAGAGCACTATCTTTTATATAATGTACTTTACAAATGGAGGGCAAAAAATTCCTCGGAGAGCTTCTTTGAAGACAGTTGCCTACTTAAGGTACTGTTACATGTGACGACTGTCAGGCATCTCAACTTTCATGTTTCCTGTGCTTTCACACAGGAGCGATGGTCACTCACTGAATGGAGGCAGAGCGCACTAGAGATCTCTTCCGGACGGCCGCCTCCATTCAGAATAAACAGGTAGTCGTTCATAGATGAATAATCACCTGTTTAAATGAGCTGACAGTTGTTTGGTTTTTAGGTGAGCTAAAAACTAAATTACTCTGACAAGCGTGAGACGCTTGCTCACTTGCCCTGTCGGATCCTGTGTTAACAGGGGACGACAGTCGCCCATAATTGCTCTTTTGAACGATTACTCGGGCGCCCATCAGCCCATGTAAAAGTACCCTTAGACTGGGTACTCACTATAAATACAGTGTAAATTCTGCCTCACTCTCCTGGGGTCCCATCCGAATTGGCAAAAAACAGGAGTCAGACAGAACTGTAGGTTTCAACAAGTCAAATGGAGACCACTTTGGTCTACGCCTGATCCAATTTCTATATCTTGCTGTCATTTATGGAGGACAGATTAGCATAGTAAACTACAGGGAGATGTGAGTAGCACAATTCACATGGGAAGATTTAGCGCTGTCCACAAGCATTTTTATGCTCACATGAGGATTGGGCAAATGAGCATTGCCATAAACATTCACGCCCAATTGTCTGACCATGTAAAATGCCCTTAAAGCCCCATTTACACTGATAAATGATCGCTCAAACGATAGCTTGATTGACAGTTTTGAGCGATCATCTTTACATACTTTATAGTAGCTCAAGTAGCTACTATAGAATATGAAAGCGGAGCGGAACACTGCCGCGGTCACTGATAGAAGAATACATAAACAAACAGCTGTATTCTTCTCCGCTCTGACTGCCAGTGTCCCGCTGTGAATTCACAACAGGACACAGCCACAGAGAATCTTATCAGCAGAGCCACCTGTGATAACAGCTGACTCTGCTGATAACAGCTGATTGCTTAATTCTAGCACACTAGAATTCAGCGATCAGTGACTCATGAACGAAAACTGCACGATGTCCCTGCATTTAGACAGAACGAGAATTACTCAAAAGACGGCTTTGAGCGATTTTCATTGTCCACGGGCAAATCTGAGTTGTGGACATTTGTTGAGAAAAAAAAAATTACTCAATTTCACTGTGGATCCCACAGGGACAGCTTCCATTGAGGTCAATGGAAGCCGTCCGATCCACGGCCCATCTGTAATTGAATTGTGGACGAGCCACAAAATGTGTGGGAAAGCAGGAGTTTTTTCTTTATTTAAAACTCCACCGCGATTGTTTGACAGTGACCCACTGGCACTTCTGCACACATCCGCAGGGAAGAAAATGAAGACCCAGATGAGTAAGTAGAACACCCGCAGTCTCCTCTGCCACTGGCAGGGTTGGATTCCGCTGTGGGCTCCAGCATGTGGAATCTGATCCGCCCGTGGACATGAGGTCTTACATAGTCCATGTTCAGTTGTCTTATGCAACTAGTAGTCTCATGTAACCAAGCAGCTTTCTAATACTTCATGGTTCAAAAAAGTACAACTTTTAAAGAGCAGCTTGTTGTTAGTGAAAACATATCTTCAAGTGTAATTACATTCAGAGTCTGAGAAAACACATACATACCTAATCCTGCTACCAAGCCAGGTTATCTAGGCAATCCTCTATGGCAAAGGGTGCGATTACACGAAAGAGTTCCTCTCCTCCAAAATGTAGACAGAGAAACGCAGATTACAGCCAGCACCTGGACTCCTCAGACTCCTACATTGAGGAGTACAGGTGCCAGCTGTGATCAGTGGAGCTCTGCCTGTCTTTTGCAGGAGAATCAGCTGCAGTGTAATATCACCCAAAAACATCAGCAGCAATCTGAAGGTTTGCTACAATATATCCATCTATGTCATAGCCATCAGTCAGAAATCCAAGCCATTTGTTACACAAAGGATTCCTGGAAACACTGTTACAAAGCATCAGTTTTGAAAAGCATCAGCTCTGTACAGATTTCCTGCCACTGGTGAGAATAGGAAACATCAAGTACATAAGAAGCATTGCATACAAAAAACAAAAAAGTCTGCACATCCAACAAATGAATTCAGTGTGAAGGTGAAGCATAAGCCATGGCTGCAACACATGCAGCAACAAACACTTGCTTCAGCACTCACGCTTAAAATCTGCATTAAAAAAATGCAAGGTTCTTAGTGTACAATTTGATCAAATTTGTGTTGACCCAATTCACGTTGGTTTCACATCACATAAGCGCTGCGGAATATGTTGGCGCTATACAAATAAAGATTATTATTATCTGCATTGGAACGTCCGTTTGGAGGTTCCGTCGCAGATCAGACACTAAATACCATAAGAAAAAGAGCTGCATGCAGCGCTTTTTCTTCCAGCTAAAAGCGGGACAGCTGAGTGGAAATCAAACAGACCCCATAATAATAATAATAATCTTTATTTGTATAGCGCCAACTTATTCCGCAGCGCATAATCAATGGGGTCCGTTAGGTTTCATCCTGCTTCCCGGAACCCCCAGGGCAGATGTGAAACCTTATTTATTGGATGTGCAGACTTTTGCTTTTTGTTTGTATTGCATTTGTGTAGGAGCGGCTGCCTGCACTGTCATGCACTCCATTTGCTCATCTGTCCCAGGTGGGTTGGTGATATAGTCAGGTATTCAGCTTTTTCATTCATGTGGAGGCTTTTTAGGCCAAAGACAGGAGTCTGTAGACAATAACAAGTGTCTGAAAGCAGCAGTGAAGCATGGTTCAATAATGAGTGTCTGCAGGCAGCAGTGCAGCACGGTGAAGAGCGGTACAATCATAGGTGTCTGCAGGCAGCAGTGAAGCAGGGTGGTGAGGGGTACAATAATGAATGTCTGCAGGCAGCAATGAAACATGGTGGTGAGCGGTACAATAATGAATGTCTGTAGGCAGAAGTGAAGCATGGTGGAGAGCGGTACAATAATGAGTGTCTGCAGACAGCAGTGAAGCATGCTAAAGAGCATTACAATAATCAGTGTCTACAGGTAACAGAGAAGCATGGTGTAAAGCGGTACAATAATGAGTTTCTGCAGGCAGCAGAGAAGCACGGCGGAGAGCGGTACAATAATGAGTGTCTGCAGTCAGCAGTGCAGCGTGGTTAAGAGCGGTACAATCATGAGTGTCTGCAGGCAGCAGCGAAGCATGGTGGTAAGTCATAAAATAATGAATGTCTGCAGGCAGCAGTGAAGCATGGTGGTGAGTGGTACAATAATGAGTGTCCGTGGGCAGCAGTGAAGTATGCTGAAGAGCATTACAATAATCAGTGTCTGCAGGCAGCAGTGACGCATGGTGGAGAGTGGTACAATAATGAGTGTCTGCAGGCAGCAGTGAAGCATGGTAGAGAGCAGTACAATAATCAGTGGCTGCAGGCAATGTGGTGGAGGTACTATTGTATCTTGTCTCCACCACAAGTATGGGTGGAGACCTATCGATGGGCTGTATCCACCCAGTTACGCCCACAAGCTACTGATTGGCTGCCTGCAGCAAGGTCCTAGCAGCATAGGGAGTGAGTTTTGCCTTGGATGGAGGGTTAGAGTTAGGCCCCCTGTCCACAGCCGTGATGGAATATCGCTAGCGATATTCTGCCACGGTAGAGTAGGGAGGAGAGTCACGGTATGCCACAATTTGAATCCCGCGAGAAGAGAATCTCTATGATTCTCCGCTCATAAACGTTGGGTGCTGCTATGGAAAGCGTTCACTGTGTTACCCGTGGCCGGATTATGAGTGTCTGCAAGCAGCAGTAAAGCATGGTATAGATTCCTTGCAAGTTTGGGTTTGCAGTTCCACATTGGAGTTGGGGATTTGGTCAGGATTAATGATGTCCTCAATGCTGAGAAATATAGGCAGATAACTTATCCATCATACAATACCATCAGGGAGGTGTCTGATTGGCTCTAAATTGACTCTTCAGCAGGACAACAACCCCAAATATACAGCCAATGTCATTAAGAACAGGGAGTCCTGGAAGTGATGATTTGGCCCCCCACAAAGCCCTGATCTCAACGTCATCCATTGCCTCTGGGATTAAATGAATAAACTGAAGAATTAGAGCAAGCTACATCCACAAAAGATCTGTGCTTAGTTCTCCAAAATGTTTTGAACAACCTCCTGGCTGAATTCCTTCAAAAACTGTGTGCAAATGTCCCTAGAAAAAACTGATGCTGTTCTGAAGGTAAAGGGCTGTCCTACCAAATATTGATGTGATTTACATTTCTCTTTTGTTCATTCACTTTGCATTTTGTTAACTGATAAAAATATTAAACACTTCTATTTTCCAAAGCGTTCTTATTTTACAGCATTTTTCCCACGCCTGCCTAAAACCTTTCCACAGCAGTCATTACTATAATTTAGCCAATAAAACGCTGAATATAAATACATGTGGTCAGAGCCCCTCATTCGTGTTCAATGCTGCCCAGCAAATGACGCGGTTGGTCTTTAGTAAGTGAATATCAACTCAAGGAAAGAGTTAAACTAGTGATACAAAAAGTTTACAAACTTCAAAAAAGGGAAGTGGCATTACCACTAGTCCCATAAAACCTGGTAACAAAAACAGCAGCAACCCGCTCTGGCAGCCTCAGCTTTACAACATGTGGGAATGGCTACTTTTTAGAGCAGTTTGTTTAAACTTCTCAACCAGAACCATTCAGAAAGCTTATTAGAAAAAAACCCAGCAGGAGCCGCATGGAAGTGGAAGGTCTCCAACGTGTAGTACGCTCATTTGAAACACATGCTCCCAAGCTAAAGTATCCTGAGGAATTCCAGCCGCAGCGGCAGCAGCTCCTGGGCTATCCCTGAGCCGCTCACATGCCAAAGGAGAATGGAAAGAGCAGAGAAGAGGCCTCCTGCGGATTTACCACCCCAGAGAGGTTTATAGATTCCTCCCTAGCCCAGGATGCAAGGCAAACCGCACCAAATGGCTCACAGGGGCTGTGGTTGGGGGTGGGGAGAACTTATGGAAAACATTATGCAAGTATAGCAGAAAAGTATAAGGGTCTATGAAACAAAAGCCGCAAAAGTAGCCGTGGATAAGTAGGCGACGGTATGTAAAGTGAAGATATGGTTTGGAATCGCTTTACATAATGGAACAGAGAATTGCAATAGAAGCAATTTCCTTGTATATTGTTACTGGAATATGTTGGAGCTATATAATAAAGATTATTATTATCACCATCAGAATTTATTTTTATGTTCGGCTTCGTTCACATCAGCATTGTAGTTTCCATGTTTTTGTCCCGTTATGGAATCCTTTGGCCGAAAGAATCCTACTGATTATACTCGGGCTCATTCAGTTATAGCTATATCACGCTGCACTATTATATCATGCTGCGCTATAGTATAATGTGCTATTATGTCCTGGATTTTAACAGAATTCAGAGCCTCCAACAGTGATGTGAACAAACCATTATTTAGCAGGACAAATTGGATCCACCAGCAGAAGGAAGTAGGAGCCGGCAGTCATTCCACAGCTCCTGTATCCTACTTACAGCACTATCTAGGTTTTCCCACCACTACGCTGCACTCATAGACATCTTAAAAGGGTATTGATGACCAATCCTCAGGAAAGATCATCAATAGTTCATGAGCTAATTAGTAGTCAGTGCTGATAGCAGGTGGCCAAACAGTGGTGGGAGCAGTAGCTTCCGCTCTATTCCCCCAACAGTTGCAGTGCTGACAGCAGGCACACGATCAACTATTTGCGCACGTAACATACGGAGAATGGAACCCATTAATTTCAATAGATTCATTCACGTGTGAGTATTTCCTTCTGCACATTTTGATTGTGCAACACCCCCCCCCCCCCCCAAAAAAAAACAAACAGCATGTTCTATTTTCCTGCGCATTTGCACATCAAAAGTCTCCATAGAGGTCAATGGGGATGCACAAATAAGTGCAATAAGGTAGGAGATGCGTGAAACACTGTAATTGCGCATCTGGAATTCATTGGACCAATTAGCCATTTCAGTTGGTGCAGATTTGCGGGCGCAAAAGTACAGAAAAACATGCCGATGTGTACGCAAAATAAGCATTATTCATTCAGCAAAAACGCTATGCTCAGGCACATGCAAATACGCATACGCTTCTGAGAAGGTGGCCTAATACAATTATTCATCCCCCATACAGTTTCATCATTGTCGGCAGCACATCCCCCATTTACACCGCTACTAAACAACAATCATTTACCATTGCAAAGGTGGATCACCTAACAGACCCAGTGATGTAACTGTAATGTATGGGCCGGGCAGGTTAGGCGCCATGGAGAGATGTTCCTCAGCCAGCAGACACTGTACTATAGATGTCTAAGATGGAGAAATCACCAAGCTGAACGGTTTACGGGTTATGACAAGATAGCATCCCCTGTTCATAAGCCCTGTTAAGCCTATCGTCACATCCGTTCGGAGGTTCATCACAGATCTGGCATAAAGTGATGGGAGAAAAAGTTCTTCACGAAGGACTTCTTCATCCAGTAAGATGCCAGACAGTTGAACGGAAACCAAACAGAAACCATTGGGGTCCGTTTGACCCAGTTTGGTTTCCTCATGAAACAGATCAATTCGGCCAGAAGATTCCCCTTTCCTGCTTCCATAATGGAGCAGCAAAACAGAAGATCTGAAAGCAGGTGTAAACATGACCAAACATGAGCATCATAGTAAGGGGTCCCACACTCTGGACTCCCCCCCCCCCCCCCCCATTTAAAAGCAGCTCCCGTCTGGGCAGACTGTGTGCAGTCCTTGTAATTCTAGGACAACCTTTCATGCGAATGTCTATCCTTTAGGCCTCCTTCACACGGGTGACAAAGTCGCGCGATTTTGTAGCATTGTTACGATGCTACAAATCGCATGTATGTGAAGCCCATGGTTTCCTATGGGTTCCTTCACACACGAGATGTTTTGTAGCATGCTACAAAACGACACACAAACCTCGCAGGTCCGGCGATATGCCCGCGACACACGAGGTATTGTAGCCCATGTTTCTCTATGGAGCCTTCCTCTCTGCTGCATCGCACGAAAACGCGGTTTGCATGCGATGCGATGCAACTTTGACAGTAGCAGATGCTACAAAGTCGCGTGATTTTGTAGCGTCACATGCGACTTTGTACTGCTACAAAATCGCGGTATTGCTGCGAGAAAATCGCAGCAATATCATATGGTGCAGCGATGCAGTATCGCTGTGACTTTCTCGCAGCGATGTGGTGTCGCCCGTGTGAAGGAGGCCTTAATACTACATTTCCCCAGCAGTGGACATGTCCTACTGAGGGTGTCATGAGTGGGACGCAGAGCCTTCAGATGATTGCCCGGGCCCCACAAAGTGAAAGCTGCTAAGCTTGTTGCACACACCCTTCCATGGATACTTTTCTTTAATACTAGACAACGACTTTAATGGTGAGGTGGGCTGGAGAGAATGGAGAGTTCTCAGCAGGCGCTCACCCATTCAAGAAATGTGATATATTTTATAAGCTGTGCTCTGCCAAAATAATCATCTGGGCTAAACCGGTCTTGAGTGGAATTAGACTATAATAATATGGATTAGATGGCGGAGATACAGTAACGTGATAGGGAACGTGTGGTCGGCACATTATATGCTATATTCTTGTGTTCGGAGATGCAGGACATGCCTTACTCTCAGAGACCACACAAGACCTCAGCTATGTACATAGAATAGAACCCAGAGATTTCCAGGGGTTCATCCACATTTTTATATATTTTTTTGCAATGAAAAAGGTTTGGTACGGTGTTAGCCAGTAGAGCAAAATGTGATTGTTCCCAGCAAGAGAAACCAAGTAATCTTGTAGATATGATACCTTTTAATGGCTAACAAAGGTACATGATGTAATAGCGATGATGATAAAGCTCGCATTAACATCATGTATTTTTGTTAGCTATTAAAGGTCTCATTATCTACAAGATTACTTGGCTTCTCTTACTGGAAGCAATCACATTTTAATTTTGCTGCGCATTTGCGTACCAAAATGTCTCTATAGAGACGCACACGCAAAACGCAAAGACATGCCTGAAACACCGCGCACTTCCACTGGAAAAAACACATCTGGAACTCAGACAAATTAGCCATATCAATCAGTGCACCACTGTGTTCTGTGCGCCCCTGTGAGCAGAAAAAGTACCTTAGAAGACACCAATACGTGCACAAAAAAGCCTTGTTCGTAGCGCTAAAACATTCCACTAAGGCACGCGCAAATGTGCATACGTTCGTGTGAAGCCGACCTTAGGGAAGTGTCATGTTAGGACCCATTCACAAGGGCATAACTATAAATGATGGTAAGGCTTTGTTGTCGTTTTTCCAGCAGTGTTTAAAAGTCACATCGAAAAATAAAATGCACCAATGATGGAGCAACAATGAGCGAGCAGAGGCTCAGAGTCAAACTTCCACGGATTGGACAGTATCAGCCTGTATAGAGTCACGCCCCATTGACAGGTGGAGGGATAACACTTACGTATGCATTCGTTTATAGATTTCTTCCAGGAAGAGTAAGGTCGGCTGCACATGGGTGGATTTGCACTGCGGAATCCGTAGCGGGTATCCGCCTCCAGATTCCGTCGCAAATGCCACCCACAGCATGCAATAGAAATATGTGATTTCATGTCCACGAGCGGAAATCGATTGCGATTATCCGCTCGTGGAGGAAAAATCAAAGCATGCTGCGATCTTGTGCGGCCTCCGCACAAATTGCTTCTATTGAAGTCCATGGGAGCCATCCATCCCACAGCCCTTTCGCAATTGTCATTGTGGAAAGGTTGCGGGATCTGCGTCATCGCCTAGTGACGGTGCGGCCTATTCTGTACTGCACATGTGCGCCAACCGGCACATCCACAGAACAGAATAGAAGACGCCGGCCAGGCACAGGGCTGGATTCAGCTGAGGGATGATGCGGAATCCGGCCTGCCCATGTGCAGGCAGCCTAACAGAGGGACAACACAAAATGCAGTGGGTTAAGAGTTTAATTTGTTCTGTGACAGAGCTCTTAAACCAAAACACTCATAAGTCAAATCAATTTTCCACATTCAAATGAATGGAAAAGCCATTAATCCGTTCCGGATCGTGAAGCTCTCCCACTGATTTCAATGGGGATGGCATTGCCACATTGAAAGCAATGGGCTGCCGGCAACCCCGGTAATGATTTTCGGGGAAGGGCTTTAAATATAAGCCCTTCCCTGAAAATCATCCATAGCTGTAGTAAAAAAATAAAAAAAACATATAATCACCTGTCTGCCGGGGCTCAGGGGTGTCTAGCCACCGCTTGTTCTCCCTGCACTGCTCTGAAGCTTTTCAGCAGGCAGGGATTAAAAATGCAGGGAGAACAAGCAGCGGCTAGACACGCCTAAGCCCCGGACAGGTCAGTATATATTTTTTACTAAACCTAGGGAAAATTTTCAGGGAAGGGCTTATATTTAAAGCCCTTCCCCAAAAATCACTGTAGGGGTTTCTGGCAGGCCATTGCCTTCAATGGGGCCACCGGCTGCAAGGCTCTTAACCCAAGTTTTTGCTCTGAAAACAGAGCAAAAATTCGGGAGAGAGCCTGCTCTCAAGTCAAAAAGCTTGTAAGCTGAGGCACTGTTAACCCAAGGTATCACTGTAATTAAGAAAACTTTCTGCACCATGCCATCAGTAAAGTTTGTCCCATCTGCATTTTGTATATCACTATAGACCTTACTATCTGACCGCATTGTTTTTGATAGAAAAAGAATTCTGTTCAAAATTGCATTAAAATGCTACAAAATGCTGTGTATGACCCCAGCCTCAAAGTTGCACACATCAATTTGTGGCAAAATCCAACTATAAATGACCAACAGTAGAGATAATGGGTAATTGTTTCTATCAGCATGTTGGTAAATTGTTTCCAACCTCCTTAACATAACAGAGTGGGGGAGGGGGGGACAGGAGGAGAAGGCACCTGGGGCAGGTGGAGAATGTGCCCTGGGCACAATTAAGATGGAAGGTGGGGGAAGTGCAACAGCCCAACCAAACTACCCGACTGCTGTAGACCACAGCAAGCACACACATCACCTGAACTTCAGTAAGGCAAAATTTGATCAGCTCAGAATAACTCTTGGCAACATAAATGGGACAACGTCCTCAAAAATAACAGTACAGACAACAAATGGGAAAAGTTTAAAAACATCCTAATTACCTGCCAGCAGTTCATAGCCTTCAAAAATAAAATAACTACAAGTAGAAAGAAACCAATGTGGCTCGACAAGGCTGTAAGGGGGGCAATAAGTGAAAAAGGGAAAGTATTTAAGTTATTATAACTAGAAGGCAGCGAAGAAGCGCTAAAAACGTACAGGGAAAAGAACAAATTATGTAAGGAAAAGATCAAAACTGCCAAGGAGGCAGAGAGACTGATTGCCAAAGAGCAAAAATAACCCTAAACTATTTTTTAATTATATAAATAGTAAAAGGATTTGCACTGAGAGCACTGGCCCTTTAACAAATAATTCAGGAGAAATCATAGAAGACGATTGGGGGGGGGGGGGGGGGGCGAATCTATTAGTTTTTTCTCAAGTGTATTCACGGATAAAAAAAATGTCACATGAGATGCAGGGGAATAAAACACCGGTATTATTGTACCTTGACGCCACCAGGAAGCTAGCGGTTTGACAGAGCAACGCCCCTGTCACACCCCTAGTTCCAAACTGGCTGAATTCGTCAAGGTCCTTGAAGATCCTTTACCAGCGTCAGGATTGCGAGGACTTTGCTGTCAGCTCAATGTAGCCTGTGGAGAGGTTAGGCTACTTAGAAACTGGAGAGGGCGGTGGTGTAAATCAGTGGCCCCATATGTGGCTGTGGGCTGGGGCAGGACCCTGCTGCTCTATGTGTGCTGTCCCTGCTGTTGTGCCCTGTGCGGCTGCCGGCAGTGAGGACAACCGGACTACATTCGTCAGTGTGCACTGATGAGAGGCTGTCAGCACTCCCCGCTCCTGGAAGTCACCCTTTTCCGCAGTTCTGCCCTGTACAGCTGTCGGCTCAGAGGACAACGCAGACGGCAGTCGCCACTGTGCAGTGATGTGTGGCTGTCGGCACTGAAGGGACCTCGCAGCTGTAAGCGTGCCTTCGGCGGCGCTGCTGCCATGCTTGCATGTGCGGCTGTGGCCTCTCATGTGCTGTCCAGATACCCCTTTTCACAATCAGGAAGGGGGTGCACTTAACTTACTGCTGGCTACAAAACTCGTAGCTGTGAGGGTGCGGAAGCACAGAGCCACTGGCAGGTGAGCTGCAATGGGGAACTGTATGCAGAGACTGCTAAAGGACCTTCAAGTATCTTGCCGAATGCAGCTAAATCGGGAGCTAGGGGTGTGACAGGGGTGTTCCTCCTGTCAAACCCCTAGCTTCCAGTGGCGTCAAGGTACAATAATACCTAAAACGCCCCCACCTGCTAAATATCACCTGACTAACACAGGAGGAAGTGCGGAGCTGGTTCAAAAAAAAAAATGGCAAAAATAAATAAATAAATAAATCGACAAATCGCTGGGTCCAGATGGAATACGGGAGTCACACGGGAGTTTTGTTGTACGATTTTTTTGTGCGCATAACTGATGTGTTCAAAAAAATCGTGTGACCGAAGCTGGCATTGCAGCGGAAAAAACGCAGAAAAGGGCTTGGTCACAAGAGCGTTTTGACGCTCAAAAGAAGCGCTGCCCGCTATCCTCCGCCACAGCTGTGCCCCAGCTGTCACAGAGGAGCGCAATGTTCTCCCATTGAATTCAATGGAGCCACCAAAAAGCCGGTTCCATTGAAAGCAATGGGCTGCCGGCCAGCGCTGTAGTAATATTCGGGGGAAGGGCTAAAAATATAAGCCCTTCCCTGAAAACCATCCTTTAAAAGTGTATAACAAAATGTATACTCACCTCTCTGCTGAATAGGTTGCCTCTGATCGGCTGAGCACTGTGACCAATCAGAGGCAGCTCTCAGCTATTGAATGACAGCTAAGAGCTGCCTCTGATTGGTCCCTGCGCTCAGCCAATCAGAGGCAGCACTCACCCATTCATGAATTCAGAAGGGGGTGGGGTGGTGGGTTATAAACAGGCTGAACTAGATGGATATAGTCTTCTTTCAGCCTAACATACTATGTTACCTCTGTAAGTAGCAACCACCGGCGCTGTGTGCCGGGCCAGGGCAGTCATACATTGTCCCAGCTCAACCACTGTGACAGTTAAGCCCACCAAATCCTCCTCCTCCTTCTCTTTGCCCCACTTCAATCTGCCGCACTGTGAATTATAATAATGATGCTCTCAGGCAGATCCTGGTCTCTCTCAATGCACTGCCAGGCTAACAGTGGGTGCCTCTTCCACCCCCTTTTACTAAAGGCCCATTTACACAGCAAGATGATCGCTCGCAATTTGCTCAAACGGCAGTTTGAGGGACAGTTTTGAGCGTTCACTTTGCATAAGTGTAAATGAAGGCTCACGCTGTATGCAGAGAATAAGCGGAACCGCTATCTTCTGCATAATTCTTCTGTGTTCTTGCAGCGCTCAGCTAGTATACAGCTGAGCGCTCCGAGCGGGGTATACAGTAGACAGTTCGAGCGCTAAAACATAGGCACATAGAACTCTATTACTACTAATTGGGGGGGGGGGGAGCACATAGAACATTATTACAAATGGGGGCCACAAGGTAGAGGGAGCAGGTTGCCAAACAATCTGTGCCTTGAATGCAGGAAACCCTAGCTATGTCTCTAGAACACAACTTTCTAATGACTGAGGTTACAATTATGCCTTCAAGTAATTATTCTATCATGTGAGAATCTCTGGACAGGGAGACACATATGAAAAGGGGGATGAAATAATTTATGCTGAAATTACAGGAATCTATCCACTTATCCCGAAGCTTCAATGTATCGAATTTATCAGCAAACAGGTCTCCATTTGTGGACTTGTCACATCAGAACAGCTGGAGGAAGCCATGTAGTCAGCTTTTTTGTTGCAGCTAGAGAATGTCAGCTCTTGTGTTACAGAGCTCTCAACATTCTGCAATGTAATACGCAGTCATATCGCACGGACCAAACCGCCGCCGCCATGCAATATGCTGCAGTCTGGTACAACTTATTTTTAAGATAAAATGTGATTATATTAATTTCCCTTACAGCTACTAAAATGGAGCATTGACTATATTTAGGACATACAAGCTATAAACACGTGTAAATACTACTGGCTAAACACGGATTGGATGTAACACTATAGTTAGTATCAGTAAACCCTTGTGGTTTCCTTCTTGGATTGTGGCCAGTATAATGACGGAACATATGTTTAAAAAGGAACATAGTGATGTAACTGGACAATCGTGTACTCACAGGCTCCAACCACAGACTTAAAGGGGTTGTCCCGCGCCGAAACGGGTTTTTTTTTTTTTCAACCCCCCCCCCGTTCGGCGCGAGACAACCCCGATGCAGGGAGGTAAAGAAAGCTCACCGGAGCGCTTACCTTAATCCCCGCGCTCCGGTGACTTCTCTACTCACCGCTGAAGATGGCCTCTTCCTCCGTGGACCGCAGCTCTTCTGTGCGGTCCATTGCCGATTCCAGCCTCCTGATTGGCTGGAATCGGCACGTGACGGGGCGGAGCTACACGGAGCTACACGGAGCCCCATAGAAGACTGCAGAAGACCCGGACTGCGCAAGCGCGGCTAATTTGGCCATCGGAGGGCGAAAATTAGTCGGCACCATGGAGACGAGGACGCCAGCAACGGAGCAGGTAAGTAAAAAACTTTTTATAACTTCTGCATGGCTCATAATTAATGCACAATGTACATTACAAAGTGCATTATTATGGCCATGCAGAAGTGTATAGACCCACTTGCTGCCTCGGGACAACCCCTTTAAGCTGCCCATAAACATTAGAGGAAAGTTTTCCTGAAACAATCGATATAGTCAGTTGCGGATGAATATCAAGTGCAATGTTGACAAAAACAACCATTCCTGAACTCTATGGTCACCTCTTGGCTTAAAAGTGTTTTTTTCTGTCCGATGAAAAGACACCCATTATTTATGATGGCAATAATGTAAACCCTGCAGAGAGCCGCTTCTGGATAAGGGAGGAGGGGGCTCCAATAAAGAGGACCCCACCTACTGTCTCATATGTTCTAAAAGTGTAATTTTCACTGTCTCTACTAAACAACACTTAAGGGCCCATGTCCACGGGCAATGCGAAGTCCCGCGGCAGATCTGAGCCGCAGGAGCCGACGACGATTCTCCGCCGGTCAGCCTTATCTGATAGATAGGCTGGCCGCGAAGAATCGGGGCAATTCGCTGAGAATTGCCCACCGCGAGCAGAGAATCGCAATGATTCTCCGCTCGTGGACAGGTGCCAGCGCTTTCCATAGCAATCACGCCCGTGGACAGGCACCCTAACAGTATTCCACAGAATACACTGACAACACAGTACCAATAATATACACTCTGTCAACAACAACAAAAAAATGTACCTAAAACTTGTCAATTTGTTGCAAAACTCAGCATGCAGTTACATCTTAGGCAGATTTGCAAACGATGAGAGTTGTGGTGTGATTGGATGAACAGTCTTGCCACCTGAGGCCCTAAAAGTGGTCCCCCCCACCTCGGCCTATAAAAGGCTCTCAGAGGCTCCTTGTGTGTTGTGGCCTCTTTTTCCCTTGTGTAGAGCTTGTTGACCACTAGATGCTTCTACAATGCTATCAAAGAGATGTCACCTCATTACCAGAGTCTGACAGGGGCGCAGTATTGGGATGGGAGAAGCTGGATCGTTGTGTCAATGAACTGCCCCCCACCTGGGCCGTTCTGACCAGACTGAGGAAGTGTTGGGACTAGTGGATGTGTGAGGGCACACACACAAGATGACCGGGCTTAGGACGCCCTCGACAGACCACCAGTAGATTGTCTGACAAGCAGGAGCAGCTCCAACTGTTTTGTTGTTCACCATCCAGAGACAGATGGCACAACCGTTACACCCCTGTGTCTGTCAGAACCATTTCCAGGCACATGGATGAAGGACATTTGGTCTCACAGCACCCATTACATGTACGGCCTTTAACACTCACTCACTGTCACCTCCGTTTTCAGTGGTGTTGTGAACAATGAAACTTGACTGTTATGGAGTGGAACCGGGTTGTCTTCAGTGACAAATACAAGTTTAGTTTGGTTACGGATGACGGCCATAATATATGACAGTCGGTCACTAAGAGATGGTACAACGGGGTACTAGAGCCTCCATGCCCACCCGTATCACACTTTGTATCCAAGTGAGAGGTGCTAAAACCGGGTATGAGAATCTCCTTGCCCACCCATATCACATCTTGTATCCAAGCTAGAGACGGTACAACAGGGTACTAGAGCTTCCATGCCTGCTTGTATCACATCTTGTATCCAAGATAGAGGCGGTACAACAGGGTACTATAGCCTACATGCTCACCCATATCACATCCTGTATCCAAGCTAGAGATGGTACAACAGGGTACTAGAGACTACTTGCCCACTCGTATCACATCCTGTATCCAAGCTAGAGGTAGTACAATGGGGTACTAGAGCCTCCATGCCCACCCATATCACATCTTGTATCCAAGATAGAGGCGGTACAACAGGGTACTATAGCCTACATGCTCACCCATATCACATCCTGTATCCAAGCTAGAGATGGTACAACAGGGTACTAGAGCCTCCATGCCCACTCGTATCACATCCTGTATCCAAGCTAGAGATAGTACAACAGGGTACTAGAGTCTCCATGCCCACCCATATCACATCTTGTATCCAAGTGTGAATGTTCACATTATCTTTGCATGGATTTCCTCTGGGTTCTTCCACACTTCAAAAAACATGATGATAGGTTAATTACCTTCAAAAGATCCTTTAGGCCGGTTTCACATCTGCATCGGAATCTCGGGCCGGAGGTTCCCTCACAGATCCGTCTGAAAAAACCAGAAGATAAAGCGCTGCATGCAGCGCTTTTTCTTCGGTCCACAAGTCGGGCAGGTGGGGGAAAAGCTGGTGCACCGCGTTCTAGTCAATGGAATCCCCCTGGCGCTGTTTGGTTCCGTTCAGAGATGGAACCGTTCACCAGCGGAGATTCTATTTTCCTGAAACCGGCATTAGACGGGCTGATTATTGGGCCCAAGCGTTCCTCCAAAAGTTTGTTTGTCAAACAATCAGTCCATGTAAATGGACTAATGATCAGCCAATGCTCGTCCATCAGCTTATCATTAAGTTTGAGAAAGCATAAAAATGCTCCCCATGTGTACAGGGCCTATGGGGATGAATATTTGTAGTACTAATCATTTGTCCCCAAAAGTCGATTCTTGGTCCCAGGACCTTGAAAGAAAAATAAATGAGTACTGATCGACATGTGTGTCAGTCATCGCTCATTACTTCGGTCAAAGAGCTCAGCCAGTGTAAAAGGACCATTTGTAACTGTCCCTAGTGAGTCTTAAAGGTAACCTGTCATGTCCCCACAGCACTATAAAATAAGTAACGGTGAAGTTAGGGCACGCGACAGGAAGCTAGTGGGGTGTTTTTATACTCCCCCCCCCCCCCTCCCGCTTCTGCAATCCAGTGGTGTTCCCCTCTGAAGTCGGCACAAAAATCTGACTCTTCTCAGAGTCCTGTTCGCGGTCCCCTACCAAAGTCTATGATAGAGTGCGCACACGGGACTCTGAAAAGTCAGATTTTTGTGCCGTGTGTAAACTTCAGAGGGAGATACCGCTGGAATGGACGGATGAGTATAAAAATACCTCACCCGGCTCCCTGTCACGTCCCCTAAGAACTCCATAACTTATGCTGCTGAGGGGACATGACGGGTTCCCTTTAAATAGAAATGTTAGAGAGTGTAAGATCTACAGAGGCTGGGACTGATGGTGATAACCTGTTCAGCGCTGTGGAATATATATAAGCTGTGAACAGAAATATATATATATGTTTTGTTTTTTATATATATTTTTGTTGTAGCTTTTGTTATAGTCTTTCTCATACTTTACAATTCCTCTAGTGTATGATGTATAATAAAAACACTGACGTCGTACTGGATAAAGAATTAGTTACAAAGTGGTCTCAAGAAAATTCTATCCCGTTTTATTAGCTACATTAGTGCAGAAGCCCTCGGGCTGTAACTTGCACCAAGACTGCGTGATCTGATCAGATGGCTTCCATAAGGAGTACATAAAGTAGAAGCATAGCCTTTGGGGGAAGTTATCCGTCCTTAACAAGTAGTGGAAGAGGTTATTAGCATATGCACAGCAGAGGTCCATACCATTAGCAGATCCCTATGGCAGCAATTCAAAAAAAAAGTTCCAGCCCTCTCCTATGGTAAACACAATTTGACACTTCTCTTTAAAAGCCTGTAGGAAATGCGCCCCATGGGTAAACGTGGTATAAATTGCTGCAGGATTTGGCCCTCGGAAACTGAATACACCAAACACTGCTCAGGGGAAATGGACATTTCTGCCAGATCCCCACACCCTATAGCACTTGTACAAAGTAGAATTCTTCTCAAGCGCTTTGAAGTCCAAGAAAATGCAAATGAGCTTCGACTTGAAGTTAAACCAGAGATTTATCTTTCTGACCCCGAGATCAATTCATACATGGAATCTAATGTACAAAATAGTCATTCTCCACCTTTTCACCACACATCTGCTCATGTAACAAAATAAATAGCTGGCTTATGGAAAATGAATGTTTATTTCCCTCTGGAAACGCCGGCCCCAGGCCCATTTATCAAGGTGTCTGACGACAATGCTGTATGAAATCATAGGCGGAATTGATCTGGCTTTACATATAAGATTATACTGGAGAAGGATGATCAGAAGATTATGAGAAATTAATTTTCCCTTTTAATGGGTTGTCAACAGTACACAAATGATGGCCACCAATAGTAGATCATCAGGGGTCCACCGCCCTCAGCCCCTAATGATCAGTATTTGCTGGGCCGGTTCACTCGTGCATGGAGCTGATGTGTGCAGGAAGCAGACAGCTCTGTTCCCACTGCAGTGGTCCCACTTGGTATTACAGGCGAAGTTCCCAACTGGAACTTTGCCTATAATACCAAGTCTCGAAATGTGTCGGCTAAAAACTGGGTCAGAACGTCTCCAAAAATGTAGTTCTTATAGGGTCTTCCCGGTATACAGTGGTTAGTACCTACCAAGAGAGGTCCAAGGAAGAACAACCAGTGCACCAGTCATGGGTCGCCCAAGGCTCATCATTGCACGTTCAATCCATGAAAGCTCTATGTTGCAAGTTACAAGACTTTCTGCAAGCATCTTGGCGCCAGACACCACCGGAAATCTTGCGCAGTCCATGTTTTTACAGCTCACAGCTGCTTTGCTGGCACCAAGGGAAGCCACACAATATTAAGCAAGTGATGTCAATGTTATGGCCAGTAGGTGTAGTTGCCATTCTAGTTGCTATATAGATGATGTTCACGGAGCTTTATTAGACTTTTGGGTGAACTATGTTATTAAGTAATACAAGAGATGTGCCATTTAGAAGTATGGAAGAACTGGGTGAGACACAGAGGAACTTTTCCAAAGAAACTTGGCAAGGACTAATGTTTACTGGTAATTTTTGGAGTTTGTGGAGAAATGTTGTGTACACATTACAACAGGACTCCTTTCTCTAACCAAATATAGATTTGTAGATAAAAAAAAAAAAAAAAACTAAGATAAAAAGTTGTGAAATCCTGCCTGACTCGGGAGGGTTTAGGTTGACTTTATATAGATGCTAATGTAATTCACCCAAGACTACACGATTTGTTCCAAAAGCCTGTGAAACAGAATGGAAACAAAAATACACTATCTGGTTACCGGCTCCTAGCGAGCTCGCATACTAAACTAGTCTTCAGGGAACACATAATTAGGAGATCACAAACCGGAGTCCCAAGCTGACCAAGAACTTCACTCCTATGACTGGAAGCTGGAGGGAAAGATAACACACGTTATAACATGAGCACAATTACATTAAAATATGGGCTCTGCTATAGACTAACAAGGGAACAAATAAAAAGGATGTTCGGGGACCAAGTTACTTGCATGAACAACATGAGGGACCCCCTGCCTACCCGAGCCAGTTGTGTATTATCCAACATTTCCATGTGTATATGCTGAGGTTATTAATATTAATAGGAATTAAGTCAGATATGGAAAAGCATCTCCATTATATTATACAAGGACCAGAACGGCAGGAGGTGTGGACGTGGCAAGAAACCCAAAGGGCACCGATTGTTGACATCGGACATCCCAGACATTATCAGAACAAATGGTAAAAAAGGTAACAGGCTAATAAAAGAAGAAAAGAAACACATGCAGCCCAAACACAGCTAACTCAAATGCTGCAGGAACTGCCGACGGGAACCCAAGGAGAACAGCGCTCAGAGTGCACTATCATTCTAGTGACTGGCGGGTGCGTCAACAGGACTGCCATTAATACTTCTGGTATGTAGGTATGGCATGTCAGTATTTAACGCATTCATATGTATTAGGCTGGTATTGGTATAAACTGGCATGCATGATCAGCCAACTTGAATGGGCAATTTAAACATACTCTGTCAGCTACTACAAGCTAAGCTTATGGGCTCAAAGTAGCTGACCTGCTGAGTCCGGGGTGTAAGTTTTATACTTACTTCCCCTATTGTTCTCCCGGTGTGAGCGCTCAAAGCTGCTGCTGAATGCATTGAGCAGTGAGTGAAGGAGAGAATAAAACTTACATCCCCGTACACAGCGGGTCAGCTACTATAAACCCATAAACGTAGCTTATAAGGCTGAAAGCAGCTGACAGGCTCTTAAATAGATTGGTGGAAAGTGAAAACTTTCAGCCTGCAGTTGTTAAATGTCTAGAGCCAACTAGAAGCAGTTCTGCTGACATACCGTAGGACCAGTGGCTGCATGCTAAACCCCCTCCTCATTGCCCATACATCCTAGTAAGAGGAGATCCTAGGAAGAGAACGGTGGGCAAGGAAGAGAACGGTGGGCGAGGAAGAGAACGGTGGGCGAGGAAGAGAACGGTGGGCGAGGAAGAGAACGGTGGGCGAGGAAGAGAACGGTGGGCGAGGAAGAGAACGGTGGGCGAGGAAGAGAACGGTGGGCGAGGAAGAGAACGGTGGGCGAGGAAGAGAACGGTGGGCGAGGAAGAGAACGGTGGGCGAGGAGGGGGGGGTCAGGTTGATACGTTTTTCGGACAAAATTCAGTCAAGTATAAAATGTGTTCGCTGAGTGAAATGTTGGGGAAAAAAAGCAGGGCTTTATTACTAGTACGGTCTAAAAGTTAGGCACTGCAAACTTAGGCCAGGTGAACTGGATTCCGCATGTGGGAAGCCCGCAGCGTATTCCGGCTATGAGCCCGGCCAGCAACCCTACCTATTAAAAATTGCTGTATTGCAAACAACTGCAATGGCTCGCTGGCGACCATGCACAGTACAGGGGTTTTTTTTTCTTTTTGCTTATTTGTATTTCCCGTGGCCGATGCTTAGTGATTACGCCGGTATCTGCAGCCCCTACGCAATGTAAATTACTTATGGGCTGCGAGTCGGACAGCCTCCACTGACATCAATGGAGGCCGTCCGAGCAGATTCCACGGCAAAATAGAGCATGCGGCAATTTTTTCTTCTGCTCGCGGAATACGCAATTCGTATCCACGAGTGTAAATGAAAAAGCGACAATGCATGTCTTTCAATGCTCGCGGAAATTCCACAGCAAATCCAACCCGCGTGAACACAGCCTTATCACTCAATGTCTAGAAGTTTAGACCAACTATAAATTGGCTTTGTTCATACCAAAAATTGTGCCAAAATTTTAGTGCAATTTGGCACAATCTTCGGTGAAATGTAGGCCACGCCCATTTTCATACAAGGCGGAAAGAACATGCAAGACGATATTCTGCTGTATTTTGAATAATAAATAAGCCCCATTGTCTACTAATGAATTGTGATGTGATTTATTTTTTGGAAACAGCAAAACAGAGTCCTGATCTTAATCCCTTCAAGATGTTGAGGCATGACCTGAAGAGGGCTGTGCACACAAGGCATCGCAGAAATACTGCTGAAATTCAAGGGTTTACTTCAATTTTCTCCCTGCCCTGTAGATATTAACCCAATGTGCTCAATAAATGATACAACAGTTTATCTGTTATTAGTTTACTTAGATTGTATTAGTCTATAATTGTGACTTAGTAACAATCAGACCACATTTTACTAGCAGGTAATGCAAAAATCCAGGTAATTCCAAAGGGTTTGCTTACTTTTTCTTGTAACTGTAGTATAGTGAAATTCCTTGTGTATTTGAAGTCCTGCCCATCCGCGGCAACCAATGGTGCCTACGTTATCCACAAGATCATGCAGCGTTCGGCTGTCACAGATGGGCAGGGTTTTGGAAGCACGAAGTTACCGCAGCGTGAAAATCCACCCCAATGGAACAATTATCGTTCAAAACAAGCAAAAGTGAACGATAATCTTCATGTCTAAACGTGAGCCAATGACTGGATGATGTACGAGAATCCCCGTTGTTCAGTTTGTGCAGGCATAAAAATCATCATTTGGTGTTTAAACCAAGCGATAAGCGAACGGGCCATCATTCAGACGCTCGATTCGCAAAACAAGGGGCTGACTGATTCTTGTTTGAACGAGTCAGCGATGCATCCGCCTGTCTCGAGAGCAAAGGCTAACTACAGAAGGGCGGGCGCCATGTCGGTTCGAGGAATTGGGCCTGATATTTCACTCATCAACATGTATTTTACCTGCGGATGCGCAGAGGTTTTCAGGTTCCTCACATCGCTTCTGTGGAATTCCAATCTTCTCACATGAGTTTCACGCTCGATAGAGGATCGGAAGAGTTTTAAATTGGCTTCAATGGGAAACATTGCATCACAATGCATTTAAGGTCCCACTTAAATCAATGGGTGATGCGTTGCAAGGAACTTAGGTGGAAAAAAAACATAGGACACGCCACAATTTGTTTCCTCGCAGCATTACTGTGAAGGAAAACATCGCTTATGTGTATGATGCCATTGAAAAGAATGGAGTTTATATTTGTGCAAGTTACAACGCACAAAAGCCGCAACAGATTGGTGCTCGTGTGAAACCGACCTAAGGCTAACTTCATATGGGCGAGAGCGATATCGGGCCGTGAATCATGGCCCGATATCACGCTCCCCAACATGCAATTTCCCCAGAGGATGTGAGGCGTTTTGTGTCAAAATAGTCTTCCATCACTTCGGGGAAGTAGCAATCATTTTTAATGGGAAACCTCGCATCACATCGCACTTGAATGCACCTAGCAGGTGGTGCGATGCTGCCACCGGCGCCATTGAAAACAATGGGCATTGCGATGCAAGGGCACGCCCAAAGATAGGATAGGCCACAATTTGTTTCCCGCATAAAACATCGCAACGCACAAACCTCGCACAATTTTCTCACCCGTGTGAAGGCAGGGTCCCGAGAGAAATCTCGCGGTTTGGCCACAGCGAAAAACCGCAAGATTTCCAAACTTAGCCGCGGGTTTTGGAGCAGCTTGGCCGCATGCCTTTCTGTTGGGGCCAGCGCTCCCATAGAGAACAGCGCAGCCGCAATGGAAAGAAAAAAAAAATTGACATGATGCGGCCAGGAAATTCGCACCGCAGCCTGGCTTTGCCGCGATGGATTGGCCGACCCGTGTGGACAAGATTTTTGACAAATCTCGTTCACATGGCAGGCTAATCCCGGGATTAGTGGCCGTAGGCGGATGTGCCGCAGTGAAATTCCGAACGGAATTTCTGCGGCAAATCCACCCTGCGTGAAACCAGCCTAAGGATGTTTTTACACAAAACAATGACCGAGTTCGCTCGTGCAACCTGCTTATAAATAAAGGCAGATATAGCGTTCGCTGGCAAGTGGAAAGAACAGATAGCGCGTACATCCTCATCATAATCAGAGCCCGCCTCCCAGAATGGGCTGTAAGACTTTCATTGTTACTGCGTGTCTTAAGACATTTTCACATGGACCTTATATGTAACGTTCCTTACTTAAACCTGTAGCGGAAGCATCAAAAGTGACAAACTTCACAGATGAAGCCCTGCAAAGGGAATGCAGTGAAGACACAAAGTTTGGATGTAAGTGGGAAGCCCAGCTCCTACATCTGTGATATGTGCATTGCATAAGCCATGTATAGAGGCCCCCGGTGAAAGAGCGAACCACATGGTAGAAGGCAAACAGATCCCGCTTAATAAGCAGGAGGCCTGTGACATCCTGGAATGATCTCGGGGCGGGCAGGTCTTCAGTGGAATGCTTCTGGAAATAAAATGTTAACATCACGATAATTATATTTACACTTCCAGCCGTCCCTCGGAGATGAATGTTGGTACAAGGTCAATCTCTTCTTAAAAGAAGGTCACCACTTTGGTTAGCATATTTTTACAATTATACATTGACGGTCTGAGACTTCTTTATCCAGTACAATTTTCAGACCTAAATTATAAGGACTGCATTCCTCAAAACTCCCAGGGCGACTGAATGAGGGGAGCTGCCCAAAATGTTCACCGGCCATGCCTCCAGTGCACAGGGACAAGTCATTGCTGTATCGCAGTTTCATTTGTATCCTCCTAGAAGTATTCCAATACAGACGCCAGTCCGCACGCGCCGATGCAAGAAGTGGTGCACCGGCACAAGTGGTTAAAGTCGTAATCCGGAGACTAGAAGTTTGTTAAAGTTTTCACCAATCCAAAACAGATGCCATCAGTGGGTGTCCAACCGTTGGGACCCCTTTTGATCTCGAAAATGGGTGAACTGTGACCCCCTATTTCTCAATGCAGGGTTGCTTCTTCCCATCACTGTATCATCGCAGTGAATGGACTGCTGGATCCGCATGTGCAGCTCCGTTCATTTCAATGAGGCCAACAGAGATAGAGTACTTGGCCATTTACGTCAACCCCATTGAAATAAATGGAGCTGCAGCAGCATATACGCGGCCAGCAGTCCATTCACTGCCAAGGGCAAAAACAACCCTACATTGAGAAATAGGGACACGGGTCCCCCATTCTCGGGATCAGAAAAAAGACACATTACCCGACTCCCTGTTACTTCCCCAACAGCAACATATCTTAGTTTATGACGCTGTAGGGGGGTGACAGGTTCCCTTTAAGACATGTTACATTGATCTGTGCATACAACCTATGTCAGCTCCTTAAATGGTTTTCCATCATAAATAATTCAAAATACAGTTAACGCTTCTGGCATAACATTTCTACGGCTCTGTAGCTATCGCTTCACGTTAAATGGGTGGTCCAGCTCTGAACTATTGGTCAGTGGAGGTTCGCCGGAAGCAGACAGCTCCTCCAGTGGCCTGGGTTGGTATTGCAGGAACAGCTCCCACTGTTTACTAGCTACAAAACCCAAGTTAGCAGCATTGCTTCCCTCAGTTTGCAATATATTTGTTTACAAGGGTCTATTGTAAGAATCGACGATAGGAGACAAATACCTTTTTTATAAGTACATATCCTACAATGAGACAGCTGGACTTTTCTATCCTGAACGTACAGGAACAACCAGCAGATTATGTTACTAATTCAATATAAAATGTTCCCGTATGAATAGCGAGGAGTCCACACCCATCAACAGCACGTTCTAATCACAGGCACACAATTAATGAGCCCGGCCATTCAATATTGGATTTATTACCACTGGTTCCTGTTGAGAATTTCAATTGGAAACAGTTGTGGAGACATTTGCAGAATTCTGTGCCTAAAAAGGGTTGCATTACAAAAGCACTAGCGGCCGCCGGCGGCATCTTCCCAATAATTGCCGGGCTGAACCTGCAAGTGCAGTCCGGCAATTAGCTCTAAATCATGACAGCGCTGTGCAATACTGGCCCTAAGGGTGATGGAGGGGGGTACGCACGGTTCACCACCAATTACCGGACTGCACCCGGACTTGCCAATTTAAACAATAGCAAATCCAGGTGTAGCGCAGCAATTAGCGGTGACAGAAATGCAATTACCACGGATCGTTCACAGCATGTCCGAGCACCCTTACAAGAAAATAACCACCATCTCTCAAGAAAACATACCTAAAACACTGCTAAAAAGTGTGGTTTTTCAGCAACTTTCAAAACTACACAGTATCTCTAAAGCTGCATTCACACGAACATATATCGGCTTGGTTTTCACGCCGAGCCGATATACGTCGTGCTCGTGTGCAGGGGGGGGGGGGGTATGGAAGAGCCAGGAGCAGGAACTGAGCTCCTGCCCCCTCTCTGCCTCCTCTCCGCCCCTCTGCACTATTTGCAATGGGGAGAGGCGGGCCGGGTGGGGCTTAGTGGCGAGAATTAGCCCCGCCCTATTCCGCCTCTCCCCATTGCAAATAGTGCAGAGGGGCGGAGAGGAGGCAGAGAGGGGGCGGGAGCTCAGTTCCTGCTCTTGGCTCTTCCATCCTCCCCCCTGCACAGGAGCACGACGTATATCGGCTAGGCGTGAAAACCGAGCCGATATACGTTCGTGTGAATGCAGCGTAAATCCCATCCCTGCTTAAAGGTGCATTTGGACGAAACGATTATTGCTCCAAAAATCGTTCAAACAAACGAAAGTGGAAGAAAAGAGGGTTGGGGGAGACTTGTTATTTGTTTAGCTTATTCCACAGCGCTTTCAGATAATTTATTTATTACCCCCCAACAAGCTGGGTACTCATTTTACCAATCTCAGAAGGATGGAAGGCCGAGTCAACCTTGAGCCAGCTACCTGAACCAAGCAGGGATTGTGTCAGGACGCGGGGTCCGGGAAACTGGAGGTCCCTGAAAATACCCGCAACCCCTGTCCCTTCCTACTTGCCCCCCTGGGCTAAGCCCAGGGCGACAACTGGGCGACGGTCCCTACACTCACTAAGGAAGGGGGACACGGGGACTAACGAACAGACAGGGACTGGAACAAACAACAGCAAGGAGAGTCAGGCAATCCGGGTCAGCAACAAGAGGGTACGCGGTACAAGAGGGTCAGGCAAAGGCAACGTCAGGTCCAAAGGCAGAAGGTCAGTAACAGGAGTCAGGAGACAGAAGTATGCAGTAGGCTGGTGTAGCAGGAAATCCAAAACTAACACTGGCAATGCTAGAGAGAAACAGGCACGTTTAAATGCTGTCAGAACTCCCGCCCCAGCAGCTGATTGGGGCGGGGAGTCTGCCAGCAGCCAGACCTAGGCAAAAGGCAGCGAGTGCAGATCCCAGACATGCAGCAGCAAGTGCAGATGCTGCTAATCCTAACAGTACCCCCCCTTCTACGGGGGGACACTGGACCCCCAAGACCCAGAGCTGGCTTAAGAGGGAGGGCCCTGTGGAATAATCGGACCGGACGTGGGGCATGAACATCTCTGGCAGGAACCCAAGTCCGTCCATCAGGGCCAAACCCTCTCCAGTGGACCAGATACTGCATAGAGCGCCGAACCCGCCTGGGGTCAACAGTACTTTCCACCTCAAATTCAAATTCTCCTTGCACCAGCGTAGGAGAGGGCGGGTCACGGGTGGGCAAAACTGAAGTCACATATCTTTTTAGCAAGCTTTTATGAAAAACATTATGAATCTTCCAAGAGCCCGGAAGAGACAATCTATAAACCAGTGGGTTAATAACCTGCAAAATAGAAAAAGGACCAATAAACCGCGGTGCAAGTTTTAAAGACGGAACCTTCCGTCTCAAATTCTTAGAAGACAATAAAACTTGCTCCCCAACCAAAAAAGGTGCAGTGATAGTGCGTTTCTTATTAGACTGCCTAAGTACCTTCTCATGGGAACCCTGAAGGTTCTTATGAACCTGGGCCCAAACTGTGCACAGTTCATCAATAGCAGTATTAGCGGGTGGAGTGTTCGAAACAGGAGGCGTAGAGAGTGCAAATCGAGGATGGAAACCATAATTACAGCGAAACGGCGAAACTTGGGAAGACGAATTGTCATGAATATTGAATGCAAATTCAGTGGATTCTGCAGGTTCCGGGGTACAAAAACTCCTAGACAAGGCATCTGCTTTAACATTCTTTGAACCAGTTCTGTAAGTCACTGCAAAATTGAACCGTGAAAAGAACCCAGCCCAGCGGGCTTGTCGAGCATTCAACCTCTTGGCGGAGTCTAGATACATGAGGCTTTTGTGGTCTGTAAGTACAGTGATTTGATGGAGGGTACCTTGCAGGACGTGCCTCCATTCCTCAAAAGCCCATTTAATAGCTAGTAACTCCCGGTTACCTACGTCATAATTACGCTCAGTAGAGGAGAACTTTCTGGAAAAGTAGGCACAACAGTTTGGCGACAGCGTAGGCAGCACGGTCGGGTTCGTCATACAGCTGGCCCAAAGCAGCAAAAAAGGCGTCTAGTGACAGTCGGGTGGGGGAGTCAGCTGGTAGGGAGAAGGCCCAATTTTGGGGTTCTCCCCTCAGGCGAGTTATCACGAAACCCACCTTCTGGTACTCTGTGCCAGAGGTGTGGGGTCGGAGGTCAAAATAAAGCTTGCAGCCTTCTCTGAACACAAAAAACTGACTTCTCTCACCGGAAAAGAAGTCAGGAGGTGTTGCTCGGGGTTCAGAAACCATACCAGGAGTGGCAGGGAGCTGCATCATATTAGAAGCCCCTCGCTGCTCCTGAAGCTGCAGGCGAGCAGTCAGGTCCTGGAACAGGTCCGTCAGAGTCTGTACCTGGTTGGCTAAAGCTGCCACAGCCTCCATAGTGGGTTTCAAGGTTGCTGGTCGGATGTAGGGAACCGACTTCCGTTCGGCCAGTGTTACTGTCAGGACGCGGGGTCCGGGAAACTGGAGGTCCCTGAAAATACCCGCAACCCCTGTCCCTTCCTACTTGCCCCCCTGGGCTAAGCCCAGGGCGACAACTGGGCGACGGTCCCTACACTCACTAAGGAAGGGGGACACGGGGACTAACGAACAGACAGGGACTGGAACAAACAACAGCAAGGAGAGTCAGGCAATCCGGGTCAGCAACAAGAGGGTACGCGGTACAAGAGGGTCAGGCAAAGGCAACGTCAGGTCCAAAGGCAGAAGGTCAGTAACAGGAGTCAGGAGACAGAAGTATGCAGTAGGCTGGTGTAGCAGGAAATCCAAAACTAACACTGGCAATGCTAGAGAGAAACAGGCACGTTTAAATGCTGTCAGAACTCCCGCCCCAGCAGCTGATTGGGGCGGGGAGTCTGCCAGCAGCCAGACCTAGGCAAAAGGCAGCGAGTGCAGATCCCAGACATGCAGCAGCAAGTGCAGATGCTGCTAATCCTAACAGATTGATCTTGCAACCTATCATCTTAAAAGGGTTTTATCATTAGTATAAAAAGTTTTCTAGCAGCTGAGCCCATAATAAAATAAAAAAAAAAAAAAGATAATACCACCCCTTCTTGGATCCCTGAAGCTGAGCGTCTCACACTGCCCCAGAGCTAGAGTCTGGGTAGATAGCCCGACGGAAGAACATAACTGCTGCAGCTAATCAGAAGCTGCAGCGTCACCTTCAGTGGTCTTATCCTGGGTGCCATGATGCCAGAAGTTTGTGGGATGTGACTCTGCGGCCTCTGATTTGCCTCCCCGGCCACGCACTTTCACCTGGCTGTCTACCTGGAAACTTGCTCCAGGGCAGTGTGACCCACTCAGCTCTGCTTCAGGAGTTTGAGAGAGTATTAACCCCTTAATGACCAAACCTTAGACTTTTTACATGCTTCTTTAGTGGGCTTGAATCCCCGGGGCCGTAAAAACACGCTCGCTCTGGGGATTAAAGCCACGTGGGCTGTGGACGTGACAGCTCCATGCTCTTGGTTACTGGAGATAGCCAACAACCTGGAGCTGTCATGGGGGTCCGTGAGAAAACCACCACCTGGTCACGCGATCGCCAGTATCCACCAGATACCGGCAATCGCATAATAGGGTAAAAAAAAGTAAATAAAAGTTAAAGATTCAACTCCCCTCATAGATCAAATACATGCGGGGAGCTGATGATACTCACCTCCGTCCTCCGTGATGTTCTGGTCCCTTGCGGACCCGACGTCGCCTTCTGCGAATGTGTGCCAGACATCATATATTGGGCGCATGCCCAAAAGGGCTCGCATGACGGGAAATTTAAAATCCCTCTGCTCCCAGCTAGCATGTGTAGCCGAGAGCAGAGAGATATCACTGGGGACCGCTGTATGCGGTTGCCGGTCACATGATCACCATTATCCAATAAAGATTACATTTTAATAAATATACACAAATTCTATTGTTCTATTTTTACAACCTAAATGAAGCACAATATGTGGCAAAAAAACACTGTCAGAATCACTTGGATATGCAAAACCTTTACAGAGTTATTGTACGTTAAAGTCACACATGTCAGATTTCCAGAATTTGGCCTGGTTATTAAGGTGTGAACAGGCTTGGTGCAGATTTCTGTGCTAAAATACAATTTAAACAGAACACAAATTAAATCCTTGCTCAGTCTAACCCCCGTGCAATGAATGATCATAAAGAAAAGCCAACTGATAACACATAGGCGCGATGCGTCATGTCAGTCATGTTGACCCTCTATAAGTGGTCTTGGGCCACTTCTGGCAGTACATAAACAAAGACAGTTTAGTATTAAGCAGAGGAGAATCACACTGAAACGGAATACATCTCATTACAAGGTACTTGTGATGCCAATCCTCACTAGGATATTACCTTACAAGCAGATAAAGCTTGTTCCCGGGTCTCATTACCCAACCTGTGCTGCATCAGCAGAGCAGTAAAGATGGAACTTCATAGCCAATGGGATACCACAGAGGTCTAAGGGGGGTGCGCAAATGCAATACAGCGCAAAAGGGGGAAAATACGCATCGGACCTCATTAGACTAAATACCCTTTTAAATCAGGGAGGGGGAGGGGTGGGGGTGGCCCATGCTCATGTAAAAATGACCCGAGAACCCAAAAAGTGCAGTCAAACACGCTGATACGCACGCAGAAACGCCTCGTTCACATTGCAAATGCGTTGAGCTTAAGCACGCGCAAAAACACATACGCAAGTCTAAAGGAGCCTTTATAGACCGCAGTATTAGGCCTTATTCACACAGATGAATGCAGTTTTGGTCCGTGAATAAGCAGTGTTTTTACGGACTGAAACACTGTGCATTCACTGTATATTCGACCCTTCTTGCGTTTTTGTTTTTTGCATGCGTATTAATAGCATTTTTCAAGCGTGCAAATGGTCCAGAATACGTAGCAAAATAGGACATGTTGCCTGTTATTTTTCATGCATGCATTTCCAATGCAAATCCATATAGATTCCACACTGCGTATTACACGCATGTGAATGAGCGCTTACATGGATGTCTGTTATATCCACGATTAAAGGCCCATTCACACTGACAACCTTTATGGGGTTTTCACACGGGATGGAATATTGCGCAGCACGCTGCAGAATATTCTGTAGTGCAGTAAAGGTCGGCACTTTACAGCACCCTCTTACATTCAGATCTTACAAGGTTTGATACAAAGGAAGGATATCACATCCACATAGGTGAAGGTCGGGGAATTTCTCCAGCCCTGCCTCCAATCCAGCGAGAGGGGGTTTTAAACTGCAAGATGTCTCACCAATTAATAACCTCACTTCTAGAACAGGCATTGATTCTTAGGCTGCGAGAAACACATTTTTCATACAGAATCTACTTCCAGTTGGCAATATATTGCGGTTACATTGAATAGATCCAGTGTTGCATCACGTAAAGGCTGGAAGGCGGGTAGAGACGCAGGTTACTGCGCTGATCTACAGACAATGTAAAAACTGAAGGCTACAACTTCTGGGAACTGATCTGAGATTAACATGTTCCAGCATGGCGGTGGAGTCGTAGTCCCATTTTGCTGGGGTCGGAGTCGGTCGAAATGTACTGAATCAAGCTTATAGAATAAAGAAATAATGTAATTCCACTGAAAGGAAACAAATATACCGCACAGCATACATCTTTTCCAGGAGGACTCTGGATAGAACAGTGCAGTCCAATGCACGATTCCATCCAGCAACCCAATTGAGGACAAACGACACTCTTTTCGGATGATTGGGGGCCTATGGATACACTTGACTTATATGCTGCGAACTTACACCAAACATACATTGCAAACACAGTGTGAATACAACTTTAAGGTGATCACAGACATTAGTCTTCGGCCGGCTGCACACGGGCAGATCGGATACCACATGCAGGAGGCACGCAGCAGAATCCGACTGCGAGCCCGGCCGATGACCCTGCGTACCTGTGGTTTCTGTATTGCGTATGACCGCAGCGGCTCGCCATCGGTCATGTGCAGTAGATTTTTTTTCAAACACACACTTGCTTAGCGATGACGCGGGTACCCGTGGCCCATACGCAATGTTAATTGCGAATGAGCTGTAGGTTCAGAACGCCTCCATTGATGTCCGCAGCAAAATAGAGCATGCTGCAATTTTTCCTCTGCTCATGGAATACGCAATTCGTATCCGCAAGCGTGAGCGAAAAAGTGAATTTACATGCTTTGCAATGGCTGTGTTTTGCTGTGGATCCTCCGTGTGGATTCCGCAATTAGAATCTGCCCATTTGAAGCCGGCCTAACACTGATCAAAATGGACAATTTCAACCGAAATGATCATTTGTCAAATTAAATTTAACAACAAATGATCATTTTGGACCGTCAATGACAAACCATCATCATCTGGCAGGGATCAAGATCTTTCTTCCCTTGGTCCAGTGTCTTCGAACATGTATGTCCAGTTTGTATGCTAGAAACAATATGGACTGAAAAGTGTATGGCTGCATTGATGTAAAAGCCCCCCATCCACAAGAGGGAAAAGTTATCTGAACCGGCCAATTTAGGCAGAACCGACTAAATACAGTATATATATGGGGACCTCCTGACTAGCCCCCAGCAAATGTCGTTGGGGTAAAGAAGGATCAGAATTTCAACCTTCAACCGTTTTGTTCTTCCTAGATAGAAGCCGCCTCCAAAGGCCTCTGGCTGTGGCTTTTTCCACTCACTATGGAAAACACAGGAAAAGTCAGCCATTGCATGGGACAAGCCTGCAATACTCAGAACAGCCACTATAAAACCATATGGTTTTCACAGATCGAAATCTGTGTTGGATCTGGATTGGAATGACGTCCCACCATGAGCTCCAGCCCATGTGACCCACATGCCAGCGCATGCTCATTGTCAATTCAGCGCTGGTCGCCAACATGAGCACTTCTGTGAGTGTGTGGATGGATTGGCCTGCTGGGTGGCTATTATCTCAGCCAGCCAATCAGTGGCTGTCCGTACACATTTATTCTCGCTCCTCATGGAGGACGCCGGTTATACTTCTAGTCTGTAGATGTTTCTGGTGATGTTGGGGACTCCTGTCTAACTCCATTGTCATACAAGTCTGTTTGGTGTAAAGCATATTCTGGGGTGTTGTGACATCTATCTCCTGACTACTGTATTTCATATGGTTCATTGTATGCTTGTTTCCATCTACATCATATCTCATTGTTTTCTGCAGCAACCATCATGTTTTCTGACTGAGGAGAGTCAGGGTTGCCCCAGGTTCCACAAGTAGGGTCACCCTCATCAAGTCGAGTGCTCCACATCTTGGTAGGGTCTCATTGCATTAGTAAATTAGGGTCAGACTTCCCATTCCCCAACTTTTTGGTTTTGTTACTCCTATTTTTGTTCTTAGTGTTAATATATCGTGCCTATATGTGTTCTATTAAGAATATAATTCTGTCCCGTTCCAACGAGATATTTTGCGCCTAACTCAGACATAACAAAGGCATTCTGATGTTAAAACTGAAGAGGCCACAGTGTTGGCACAATCACTGCAGCTCCTTCAATCACCTGATCGCCGGGGGTCCCGATCAGATATTAATGGCCCATCCTACGGCATTTAAAGCCCGGATAAGCCTTTTAAACCCATTACTGGCAGCTGACTGACAATATCAATTGGAAGTCAACTGGTGCTTGTTTGGCTCCATTTACGCAGAGCAATCAGTGGTAGTCTATGTGACCGAACGATCATTAGTGTGATTGTAGGAGCACATTCAGTTTCATTATTGTTGGCAGCACATTCCTGTTTATACCTGCACTTAAGATTTGATCACTGACAAGCGAGCGTTTCCTCATTTGCTGGGCGATCACAGGGCATGCTTCCACTGGGAACGAGCGTTTGTACAAACAAACATTAAAAGTGTTATTTCAATCTCAGCAGCTTATCCCCCACCCACAGGATCATGTTATTTCCCATGCACAGAATGGGGGATAACTTGCTGATTATTGGGGGGGTTGAGCTCTGGGATCCCTATCATTTCCGTAGATTTCAGCCCAGGCACGTCTTGAAGTATGAGCAGCAGAAGCCAAGATTGTGCACATCTCCAGCGCTCCCATTTCAATATCCCAAGTAGTGAGATCATTTCAGCACCCGTAGGTTGGCAACAACTCTGTGTAAATGGGTTACAACATAATAAAATCGGCAGTCTGGCAGCAGCCACCCGTGGCTCCACGTCCGGCGCTTGTCACACTCAGATTTGTCCATCAGTACGGCACATACTGCATGAATACATTCTGAGCTCTGAACAAACGAAGGAGCAGCTTGTGTACTACATTAATCATTCCTTCCACTGAATATGTACAATGCAGCTCAGGGCCGTATGAAACCTGCCTGCTAATGCCAGGCGATACAAAGTAGCAGATCCAGTGTACACAACAAGCAACAATTGACAGCTTAGCGAGTGGAGCCGCTGCAGGACTGGGGCTTTAATGCTACTTAGTAGGCGCCTTACTGTTGTATCAGAGAACTTACTCAGCTCCATGCAGACAGCGATGTTGTCTTATAGGACCCTCCAACGGTTCACTTTAAGGTGCTTATAGACGGAACGGTTATTGTTTAAGCGAATGATATCTTCAGCCTTAACGTGAGCCATCAATCGAACGATAATAGTTCACTTTTTGCTCGTTTTTTGTTTTATACAAGCATGAAAACCATCGTTAGCTCGTTCGCTTATCCTTCGGTTTAAACAGCGCTCGTTCAGTCACTAATACTGCGAATGTGAAGGACTGAACAATTCTCTTCGAACGAGCCAATGATGTATCCGCCTGTATAAACGGGCTGCATGAGAGCCAAGGAGCTAGCGGGGATGTCACTTACCCATTCATATAATAAATCAGCTTGTCTAAAAGGAATGATATATATATATATATATATATATATATATATATATACACATACATACATACATACATACATACATACATATATACACACACACACACACTATCAGGTTCCATGTCTGTGGGAGCACAGCTGCGGAGGAGACAGTTTACATTCGCTTGTCTACAGACAATATCCCATGAATGAGGCTATAGAAACAATCCCTCCCCCTTAACTTACAACTCTGACCCCCAAATAGGCCGCCTGCCGACAGCCGGGTCGGATCCGGCTGTGAGAATTCTTGCAGCAGGACCCGTCCTGCGCCCCTACAGGGACCAGCGCAGCACTCACCTGCTTCCTCGGCTCTGGCTGTTTGATGTGCCGGCTGCCGGGCAGCGGGCACATGCGCAGACTGGAGCCGGCAGCTCTGCGAGCCCCACACAGAAATAGAGCATGCCGCGATTTGTTTGCCGCGCGAGATTTCGCACGGACAAATCGCGGCCGTCTGCCTAGGATTGCATTTGCTAACGCAATCCTATGGCAGCTTCCACGAGCGGAAATTCTACGGGAAATCCCGCCATGGAATTTCCGCCCGTGTGCAGGAGGCCATAGTGTCTTACAAAGTGTGAGTGCTACCCGAGTATTATGGGCATAGTCGGACTGCAGGCGTATACGTAATTCAGGCGGCACGTGTTCATGTTTCAGTATTGTGTATTATTTTTTGTATCGTAGTTTGTTTTTTTTCTACAAACTTTGGAAAGTGATGCAAAAACAGTGCTATACTTCACAGTGCTGTGCGGCTGTGTTCACACTTTTGTCAGGGTGCTTTCACATCTGCACTGAGGATTCCACTTTCCTGCGCTGCTCGGGGAGCAGGAAAGAAGAATCCCCGCAGCTGAATGGCTCCGTTTCTGGACGGAAGTGGATAGTGCCAAATGAACCCCATTGACTATAATGAGGTCTCATCTGCTTTCCGCCTAGCTTTTGGATGGAAGAAAAAGTGCTGCATGTAACGCTCCTACTTCTGGTATTTTCGGCTGCATCTGTGGCAGAACCTCCAGCTGGACATAACCCATTTAAAGAGAGCAGTGCTATGCAAAATCGCAGGAACCCTGGCAGAGCTCATTATGATTAAAGGGGTTTTCCAGCACTCCCGATGAGTGTAGGTGATCACTAGTAAATTAGTGGGGTCTGCAACCCGGGACTCATATTGATCAGCTGTATGAAGAGGCTGTGGCACTGGAGTGAGTACTGTCTCTTCACTGCAAACCTGGCACAGCACTGTTCATTTCATAGTGGCTCTGCCTAGTATTGCAGCTTAATGCCATGCACTTGATTGGGACTGAATTGCTCTGAAGTGATGCAAGGCTGTTTTTACATGATGGGGAGCGCAATATGGGGGCGGGAATGACAGCCTGATATATATTATTGTGGAATTCACCCCCTCATCTGAAGATATGGAATTCGCACCGAAAATCCAGAGATTTCATTTACATGCTGCGGATTTAAAGCAGCCCTCCAGTCCAAAAAACCCCCCAAAGATAGCCGAACCAGCTTTCCAACTATCTAGTACACACTGTGCCTAGTACACACTGGTAGTCTAAGACGCTATATGCTGCTCTGACTGGTCAATCAAAGCAGGTGCAGTGTCTTATGCCGGTCTCACTCAGGCGCAAGCATGTTTATGTGCACATCTGCACAATGGGCGATGTATATTTGCATGTGCGTGTTTTACTGTACTTTTTTCCGTGCGCATTTGCATGCCCCAAAAAACATGCATTCAATGAAATGTGCAAATGTGCAAAAGTGTAACGAGTTCAATATGTGCTTTTCCCCCTATACACATGCACAAGAACATAGAGCATGGTGCGTATATTCTTGTGCGAACAAAATGCGCTTTCGTGAATGAGCCCATTAAAATCAATGCATTCTATTCATTACATATTGCGCGCAAATTTTTTGTGCAGAATACACTGTGCAAATAGCTTTGTTTGAATCTGGCCTTAGACTACTGATGTATACTAATACACAGGTAGTCTGGGAGGCTGGAGTGGCCATCTTTGTTTCTCCAGGCCCGGACTGCCACTTTAAATTCCGCACCGCATGTCAATTTCCGCAGTAGATTTTTCCCGCAGCGTGTGGACAAGATTTTGAAAATCTCATCCTTTTTGCTCCTTCTGTAAACTCTACAGATTTTCTGTGCGAAATATCCACAGCAAATCGGCCCCGTGCGGACATATTCTTAGGCGGTCATTAAAGGGGTTGTACCAAGATAACAAGGTATCCCCTTCACATTGAATAGGGAATAACCTGCTGATCAGTAGGGTCTGAGATCCCCCCGATCTCCGGAGATCACTTCTTTCTCCAGAGGGACATCAGCACACGAAGGGAGCGCGGGCTGAGCATACGGGGTCAGCACTCCATTCATTTCAACGGGGCTGACGGAAATACCCACAACGGGTGCCGCTCCAGTGTCTCCACAGCCCCACTGAGAGTAAATGGAGTGCTGACCATAGAACTCAAGGGGGGGGGGGATGCGAGCAGTACACAAAAAGATCTGTAAACCGGTGCAATAATTCCGCTGGAAAAAGAAGAAAGTACAGTGGATTACGCCGACACGCATGTAAAAAAGCTTCGGTCATAGTGCAAAACGTAGCGCTTACGCTCATGTGAAGCCGGCCTTAGGGCTCCGGCACACTTACGTTTTCCTTGCACGTTTATTTCACGCGATTGTCAATGGGACTTTCTAATGTTAAAAACGCATCGCAAGTTGGCGCTTTACAATTTTTGTGCCATGCGTTTTTAACATTAGAAAGTCCCATTGACATTCACGTGAAAAAAACGCAGCGATATCGCATGAAAAAACGTGCAAGAAAAACACAAGTGTGCCGGAGCCCTTAGACTGCTATCTGCTGAGCCATCATCTAACCATACACAAGTTCCAGTGCGCCAAAGATCTATTGCCGCCACTCATCTCATTCGTCAGCACGCACATTAGACCAGGTTCACATTCTTTTGCAATATTTCGGCTCTGAACCCGATCACGGTTTGGATTTCTTTCTTTTTTCCACCGGACCTCCCAAGTGCTGAATGCGAATCCCGTAAGAAACTAAAAAGACCCGTCCACCGCTCAGTCACCATTTAGCCCCATTTGCGCTATTGCGCCCCATTAGGCGGTCCACCACAACAAAAATAGCATGGTATGCGATCGCTAACGTCAAAACGATGGGAACCTGATCCGCCCCCGTTATATTCACTCTTAGTCACCATGTTGATCTGCCATAAGATGCCCCATTGTAAAGGGCAACCAGTGTGACGAGCGCCATACAGGGAACATGCCGCAAAAAATACATAACCAGCGTTCATAACGAAAAAAATGTACAAATACCAGCGACCCTCCTGATAGAGAACAGACAATAAATTGTAGTAGTGGATTTAGGTGGTCCCAGTGATTACTGTACCACCAGTACAATAAGCCACATCTTCATACTGGTAATACACAGCAATACTTGGAAGAGCACTTACTGCAGTGTCCCCATAACTCACCCAGTGCAGTGATGAGGAAGCCCCCCGGGGGTCTCAGTGCCCTCCTGACCCAGGCATCTCGCAGCACCTCCAGGTTGGCACTCTGGCCCTGGACCAGCAGCACCCAGCTCTCCAGCCAGCCCTGGAAGGACACCTCCGCCACGGCCCGCACCAGCCTCCTATTCCAGAAGCACCTCGCATTTGCAGCCTGGAAGTCCTGGAAGACCTGAGTGCCCTTCTCCTCGTCCGCCGTCCCTGTGCCATCCAGTCTGCAGAGCACCAGTGCCAGCGAGGAGGGTGCCAGCTGGACCCCCCTGTCCCGGGACATGCTGCACGGACTGCATACAACTCATCTATTACATGCCGCTGCCCGGGTTACTGCAAGCAGCGCTGAGGGGCGGGGCCGAGCCTGCCAGTCACCTGCGCCGCCACCAATGAGAAGCCGCGGTGGTCGGGGGGCGGTGCACAGTTGTGCACCTTGGTGTGTGGTGAGGTGAAGTGATGGTGGGAAGGAGTGAGGTCGCCATACGGCCCCTCGTGAGGTGACACCCTGCAGCCGGGCGATGGGCAGAGACCCTGCAGTAATACACGACGTACAAACACATTACTGTGTCATGGGAGCTGAAATAAAGAATATCCAACCACTTACCAACCTGTCATTATTGCTTCAGGTTAAAATCTGTCTCTAGGTGTGATGGCGACCAACAGGGCCAGCAGGGTGGATTCACACTGGCCAATTTCCTGTGCGGGTTCTCTTCGATTCCAATATGGACAAACCTCGTTTGCTTAAATAACCTCCTCACTTGAATGGGTTAATTCACACGAGCGATTTTTCTCGAGACAATAGGTTACATTCACAGGAGCGTGAATCTCGCACAAGTTTTGCGCCTTGCGATATGTACAAATGCCAGGAGGAACATGGCGTCATACACATGAGCGATGTTTTCCCTCACAGTGATAATGCGAGGTTAAAAAAAAAAATCGACGCATGTGCTATTTTTTCGTGTTCCTCACAATGCATCGCCCATTGCTTTCCTTGGGACATTCAAGCACGCCGTGCGACTGCGATGTGATGTTTCCCATTGAAATCAACGGGAAACACCTGCCCATCCTCCGACGGATGTGATGTGAGGTGTTTTTTAGAGATGAGCGAGTATACTCGCTAAAGGCAATTGCTTGAGCGAGCATTGCCTTTAGCGAGTACCTGCCCGCTCAAGACTGAAGGTCCGGGTGCCGGCGGTGGGCAGGGAGCCGCGGGGGAGAGCGGGGAGGAACGGAGGGGAGATCTCTCTCCCCCTCCCCCCCCCCCCCCCCCCCCATCGCTCCCTTCTGCTGACAGCCACTACTCACCGCTCCCCCGCGCCGGCACCCGAACCTTCAGTCTCGAGCGGGCAGGTACTCGCTAAAGGCAATGCTCGCCCGAGCAATTGCCTTTAGCGAGTATACCCGCTCATCTCTTGTGTTTTTGCATTAAAAACACCTCGACTCCACAGGTAAAGCACATGTTGACGAGCGCCATATCGGGCCCAGTTTATGTGCCTGATGCCACGCCCGCCCGTATGGATGTAACCTTAGGCTGGTTTAACATCTTTGCCGGGACCTCCGGTCAGAGGCTCCGCTGCAGTTCCGGCTTAAAATACCAGAAGAAAAATCGCTTTTTCTTCCAGCTAAATGCCGTGTAGCTGAGTGGAAACTAACCCGACTCCATTATAGTCAACAGGGTCTGTTCAGCGCTGTTCGATTCCGTACTGAGATGGAGACATTCAACCACACGGATTCCCCTTTCCTGCCCCCGAACAGAGCAGGAGAGCGGTACCATGAGCGCAAATGTGAAACCGCCCTTATAAAAACAGGACATGCGGCGATTTTTCCATGATTCTTCTTCAAGGATCGACCAATATAATCGCTTACAGTATAATTTGCTTGTAAATGTGATGTTGATTTTTCCTGTCAGTTCCTTTTCAGATACTTTGCGACATATTTGGGAACCAGAGTAATAGCCTATTTTTAAGATCCCTCTCCATTAGCTAACAGTGAGGGCCGGATCAAGGGCAATACCTGATATAAATACATTCTGACAGGGGGCGCCATCGTTACAGACCACTGTGTCTGTCGGAACCATTTCCAGGCACTTGGCTGAAGGACATTTGGTTTTATGGCGCCCATCACATGTACGGCCTTTCACATCCACCACCGCTTTCGTTTGCAGTGTTGTGAATGACGAAAATGGACGCTATGGAGTGTAACCGGGTTGTCCTTAGCGACGAATCCAGTTTAGTTTGGGTACTGACGACGGCCATGTTCATGTCTGGAGACCTCAGGGTGAACACCTCAATCCTGCCTTTGCTGTGGAGCTGCACAATGCCCCCACTGTGGATGTGATGGTGTGGGGGGCTGTCTTATACAACAGTTAGGCCCAATGTCCACGGGCGGACTTGAATTGCGGAATCCAAGCCTTAATTTTCCCTCTGATCAGCAGAAAGAGAAGTGGCGCTTGTAGCAAATTCACTGCGGTATCCAACACAAGGCCACTCATGGCTGTACACCTTTGTCTGAGTTGAAGTACCGGACCCAGCCACAAGGACATATACAGCTCAGTGTTAGTTAGTTGTTCTGCCCATTGGTGGGGGTCTTGAGGGTCCCCACAGATTACACACTGATAGCCTAACCTAGGGACAGGAAATTTTCGTGAAGACAGGTCACCTGTTTTGCTTATCACCCTACAGGTAATATGTTTGCCTCACCAAGTCAATAGATATTACACGAGACAGAGCTACTCTGCTTACAGAAAAGAAGCTGCTATAGGGATTAATGATCACATAAAAGATACTGTTTCTGGTCAGTTCAGAATAGCCACCATAGTCACTATAAGTGTACAATCCATCATTGTGGAAATAATCAAGTATTATTCCCTACTTACTTCCCCCTAAGCAGCAGCTTTAATTTCAGCTCCTATTTTTGCTTTTGTGAAACATTACATGGTCTGCAGGGTCCTAGAAATTCCACAGCTCCCTGCAGTTCTTGCTTTTAGCAGTCACAGGGCTTAGCAATCATGGTGACAACTCCAATCACCATCACTGCTAAATAGTATTCTTGAAACTGAAAAATAATCTTTTCCAGTTATGATAGGTTCACACCACATTTTTGCAACCTGTTAGCAAGTACAGGTTTGTTTTTTCCAGTTTAGAGAAAAAAGTAACCTTGACCCTTTAACAACCTATGATGGTTATAGCCATTATAGGCTGCAAGAGGTTGTATGAACTGGCCTAGTCAGCCAAGCACACTTAATACCTGGCGGCTAGTAGCTGTTTCTGACAGTTGACAGCCTTCGCAATTTTATCATAGTCAGCAGCAATGCGATGCGAGATTATTCTGAAAAAACAAAGCATTGCTGACACCCAAACACTTACGTTTTTAGTTAACGCCATTGTCAATGGGACTTTCTAATGTTAAAAACACAACACAATGCAACTTGCGTTTTTGGTGCATTGTGTTTTTAACATTAGAAAGTCCCATTGACAATCGCGTTAACAAAAAAACGCAAACGCAAGTGTGTGGGAGCCCTAAGAAGACAACTATTTACAGCCACAAAAGGAGAACTCTGCCTAGACACGGAGCAATTGTTCCAATAGAGACGGCCCCAAACTGGTATGTAGGGGCCTGGCTCACCCTAGATGGTAACAGCCAGGAACACAAAACAAGGGAAATAATACAACAGGCATCTACTGACCTACAGACAGAGACATCAGCACACAGAAAATCAACTCTGCATACAGACACAGAACAAGACATTGTTCACACCTAAAGTCTGAACACTTGTAAATAGACACTGAACACATCATTGTTCAAATCAACAAACAAGGGAATTCCACCCAAAAACCTCATGCATGCAACTTACACCAAAATAGAAAATACATGGCCCCAAGCACCAGAGATTTGAGAAGGAAATGGATAAATAGCAAAATGACCAGCACCCTCTAGTAAGAGCGGCTGGTATTTATTTGCAGAAGACTGATGGTGACTGCTTGGTTGGAGAACTCATCAGCCAGCCAAATCAACCACAACTGCAGCAGTGTGCTCCTGGAAACCCATGGAACTACAGGTCCCAGGAGCACAACATTGAGCTCTTCGTATGCAGTGAAGGAAAAATGAGAACAAAAAAACCAAAAAGCACCTGGTCTTTAAGGGTTAAAACAACATACAACACAACACCTATCCTATTGCATCCTGATGCCCCTGTGAAGAAAAGAATCCACCTGGATCTTCTTCGGCAGAACAGAATACGCCAGCATTTTTCTATAATGTTACATGCTATTTTCACAGTAAATTTGAGCAAAAAGAAAAACAGTAACTTTTAACAGGATACAAAAACGTGAACAGGTCGGAGTAAAGTATCCTCTAAATATGACACTCTTGCGGTTTTAATTTCCTGTGTTACTGGATCCAGATGCAGGGAATGACTGCAAGTCTACAGTTCTGTCTCTTTCTTCTTCCTCAAATCATTTATTATAGCTATAGCAGCTCATTAGGACGAAGAATATCCTGAGAAGCATCCATATCACTGAGCTGGTATTCTCTCGACACACTTTATTAGAGAAGGCAAATTAAGGGGAAGGTCGTTAATAAATATGTTGCAATGTGTTCAAGTTTGTTGTTACAGATACGAGGACCTTTTCACATCATAAGGCTACCTACACACGAGCGAGCACGATATCGAGCTGAGTAACTCGGCCAGATATCGCGCTAGCCAACGTGCGTTTTCACGTCAAAGCGAGACGGTTTTCTAGCTAAAGCACGTCCCATCATTTCTGTGAAGTAGTGATCCTCAAGTGTTTCCCATTGTTCAACGGGAAACCTCACATCGCACTGTTTTACTGTCTCATTGAAAACAATAGGCAATGCGTTCTGAGGAATGCCAAAAGATAGGACGTGCCACCATTTATTCCGCACTGCATAGAACCCCAGTAATGTGAGATCCACCAAACTAAGCTGCTTAAAGGGGTTGTCCCGCGAAAGCAAGTGGGGTTATACACTTCTGTATGGCCATATTAATGCACTTTGTAATGTACATCGTGCATTAATTATGAGCCATACAGAAGTTATTCACTTACCTGCTCCGTTGCTAGCGTCCTCGTCTCCATGGTGCCGTCTAATTTCAGCGTCTAATCGCCCGATTAGACGCGCTTGCGCAGTCCGGTCTTCTCCCTGGTGAATGGGGCCGCTTGTGCCGGAGAGCTGGTCCTCGTAGCCCCGCCCCGTCACGTGTGCCGATTCCAGCCAATCAGGAGGCTGGAATCGGCAATGGACCGCACAGAGCCCACGGTGCACCATGGGAGAAGACCCGCGGTGCATCGTGGGTGAAGATCCCGGCGGCCATCTTGGTAAGGTAAGTAAGAAGTCGCCGCAGTGCGGGGATTTGGGTAAGTACTAAACTTTTTTTTTTTTTTAACCCATGCATTGGGTTTGTCTCGCGCCGAACGGGGGGCCTATTGAATTAAAAAAAAAACCGTTTCGGCGCGGGACAACCCCTTTAAGCTGTTGACTAGAGATGAGCGAGTGTACTCGTTAAGGCAAATTACTCGAGCGAGTATTGCCATTTTCGAGTACATGCCTGCTTGCCCAAAAAGATTCGGGGGCCGGCGAGGGTGGCGGTTGGGTACGGGGGGGGGGGAGATCTCCCCCCCACCCCCGCTCCCCCCTGCTTACTCCCGCAACTCACCGCTCACCCCCGCCGGCCCCCGAATCTTTTCAGACAAGCAGGCATGCACTCGAAAATGGCGATACTCGCTCGAGTAATTTGCCTTAACGAGTACGCTCGCTCATCTCTACTGTTGACCTAACAAATGAGATTACAATAAATATTTTTGTAGCTAACAGCGTTGTAGAATATGCCATACCTGAATTCCACATCAATATCCGCACCGCTAACTGTGGTTTTTAATGCGGAATTGCAGACAGGATTCTGCTATTTTCAATTGTGCTGAATATTCTAAAAGAGGGCATATTGTGCAATGCTGTTGTGGAAGATTACCTCCCATGTGAAAGGTCGCTGAGAGCTCGCTTTTTTTTGCAGAAAGAGTTGTATTTTTCAATGGTACCATTTAATGTGCCATCTAATGTATTAAATGCTTTTTATTCAATCTTTTTTTGGCAATGGAGTGACCCAAAAAACATAATTCTAGCATTGTGTCCTTTTCTTCTGACTGCAATTACCATGTGAAATAAATAAGGCAATGTTTTGGGTAGCATGGTGGCTTAGTGGTTAGCACTATTGTCTTGCAATGCTGGGGACTTAAAGGAGTTTTCCGTGGAAAATACTATTAATGACCTATCCTCGGGATAGGTCATCAATAGCTGATCGACTGGGGTCCTAAGTGATAGACCTCAACCGATCAGCTGAGCTGTCAGCACTGCAAATACACAGAGGTCGGAGCAGAAGCAGTGGAAGTCTCTGCTCCGACCTCTGTGTAGTGGCTGGTGCTTGTAACTGCAGGCACCGCTGCTTCCACTGCTTCCACTCCGACCTCTGTGTATTTGCGGCGCTGACAGCATGCACCCACTCAGCTGATTGGTCAGGGTCCCAAGCGACAGACCCCAGCCAATCAGCTATTGATGACCTATCCTGAGGATAGGTTATCAATAGTATTTTCCATGGAAAACCCCTTTAAGTTCAAATCAAAAACAAAGTCAACATCTGCATTGAGTTTGTATGTTCTCCCCATGTTTGTGTGGGTTTTCTCCAAAGCCATACTAATAGGTGAAAGTAGATTGTGAGCCCAAATGGGGATAGAACATAATGTAAGTGATGACAATCTGTCCAGCGCTGTGGAATATGCATGCAATATATAAATGAATTTTAAAAACTATATAAATACATCTTGGAAAAGATTTTTTTATTTTTTGTAGTATTTATCAAACTCATATTTACTGTATTTTCAGTCCCCACAGGAAACTTGCGATCCTTTGGTTGCTTGTCCAATAAAATGTACAGTATATTGTGCTTCCGATATTTGCTGAAATCCATGGTTATTCATTAGGCCCCAAGCTGCCATGGGAAGCCATCATCACCCTGCGATCATGTAAACACTATGAAACATCTGATAACCACTGGGTATAGAGTGGACTCCACTCCCAAGCCACTCAATACTCCACCTTGTGCACATAAGACTTACATGTATATCACGTTTTGTCAAGAGGCCAAGTATTCCATACAAATCTGACAAAAAGATATCTTGGGTTTCATTGGTATTGCTACTATGGGAGAATATTCCTGTACATAAGCCACCTAACAGCCTTTATGGCAGAATATGAAGGCCGCAAGGCTCAGTTATAAGGAGCAGGACAATCTCAGTGTACTGCCATATGCATGATCTGCAGTGAGCTAGATCAAGTGCAGACCAACGATAAGGATAAAGCAGCGGGGAATAAGATGGTTGTCAAGGGTGGCTCTGAGAGAGCTCTGAAAGAGTACTTGACATTGCAGCAATTACACAGATTAGATCATATTTACTTGAGGAAGGCGATGAATTTGAATTGCATTTGCAGACATTGAATTAATTCTGTATTTGGCTCAGGGGATTAGTACGCTTTACTGAGGCTTCCAGCTTCCCTCCCTGGCTTTGGACTGTATCTTAGGCCCTTAATTGCTGACATGGCTTCCTTTCCTTCTCTGACTTCTCCTCTCTCCCTCTCCTTTTCTCTCTTCTGCTAACTCTCCGGCATAACTTGTTTCCATACTCACACTTAGATGTTACTTCCCACCGCACTGGCTAGTGTATATGTTCGGCTGGTTCCTCCCTGGTCTCTATCTCTGGGCTGTCTTCTCAGCTGACTCCATGACTAGGCTCCAGGCCTAGACTGACTAACCCCGCCCACTCTCTACCTTTTATCTCTTTCTTCTCAACTAGAGGCGTAACTCGAAGCTTCTGGGGCCCAATGCAAAACCTGTAACATGGCCCCCAGCTATAATGCTTTATTCATAGTACTGGGCTCCCTATCGTGCTGACCCCGAGAATAATGTTATCATGGTATGTATTTTGTAAAATATTATAAAAATGAAATCCAAAAAACTAAATGACAGAATTCTCTGTTTTACCCCCAATCCCCCTAAATAATTAATAAAGGTTCTACAGTACATTATACATATGTAAAAATGATGTCATTAAAAATGAAACTTGTCCTGCAAAAAACAAGTCCTCATACTGCGGTGTCGACTGAAAAATTTAAAAGTTATGGCTCTTGGAATGCGATGATGAAAAAAATAGAAAAACTAGTTGGCCATTAAGGCACAAACAGTCTGGGTCACTAAGGGTTAATGTTTCAAACTTTATACACAACAGCAGCGACATGACAAGCAGATGACATCATAGACATCATGTGATGTCACAATTGGTGCAGCTGGTTAAAGTTCTAATGCTGAACCACCTTGTGTCATTTCAGCCTGACATCCTGAAGAGGACGAATCCAAGTATGCGACTCCTTGCTTAGTGCTGAGGCCTCGTACACACTTTCTCAGCTATACGATGTGTGACATCTGGGCGCGCCCTTAGATTGTAAACTTTTAGGACTAGAGTTTCTACTGCATATTAGTCTGTAAGCTCTTAAGAGCAGAGTTTCTATTGTACACTAGATTGTAAGCTCTTAGGAGCAGGTTGTATAACATGTCGCTTTCTTTACAGGATCCTGAGCTTATAATAATATACAGATACAGCAATAGGCAGCAGGACAGATTAGATCCGGGGTGATATCCGATCGCCACATCTGGGGTCAGGAAGGAATTTTTTTTCCCCTGATGACTTTCCGGGGGTTTTCTTCGCCTTCCTCTGGATCTCGGGGTCCAGGGATTCTCATCTCAGAACAATGGTGTGAACGGGCGCAGCAAGTTCTGTGGTCTCCACCGGGCTGACATTAGAGTCTCTGAGAGCCTTCTATTATTTATTAAAGGGCCGGTAATGTTTTATTACAATGTTGCTTATTGCTATTTCAATAAAGACATTAAAAATATAGATATTGTGATGTTTGTTTTTTATCGTCTTATGTGCTGGCCATAATGAGAGCGATTGCTGCTGATTAGTGTTCCAGAAGTACAAATAGACTTATCCTGCATACATAAAGATGTGTATCATCTCCTAAAGACATGGTGGCAGCTGCTGAGGGACAGAAACTCTGGTGGACTCCACATACAGAGAACAGAGAACATATCACTCCACCCATAATGCCAAATCCTGTCTCACATTACATGACAAGTGTTATGGGGGTTCAGTCTCTATTCTAGGGTCACTAACATTGTGTGTCCTCCAGTCTACACAACATACTACCTGAAAGCTGAAGGTTGGGACAGGAAGAGTAACCAAGTACAGAAGACGAAGAGGTTTTGTATAAAAACAGGAAACAGACTGACGAGTAGAGATGAGCGAGCACACTCATCTGAGTATTAGGGTGCTCGAGATGCTCGTTACTCGAGACGAACACCACGCGGTACTCGAGTCAATTCCATTTCCCTTCCCTGCATGTTTAGCGCCATTTTCTAGCCAATAAACATGCGGGGAAGGCATTACCACTTCCTGCTGTGACGTGCCAGCCCTCTGCCTGCCAACAGCAGTGAGTGGCTGGGTCGATCAGGTGACCGCCGAGTACTTAAAATGGTCCCGCCCACGGCTTGTCTCAGACGCATGCTGGCAGTGGTTAGGGAAAGTACTGCAGCTGATATGGGGAAAGTGTAAGGCCTCATGTCCACGGGGAAAATCAGGCCCGCTACGGATTCTCCATGGAGAATCTGCAGCAGGTCCCTCCTGCCCCGCAGACATGAGCGCTGAAAATAGGAATTTAAAAGAATTAACTCACCTGCAGCGGGCCGGGAAGGTCTTCTCTTCCTCACGGCCGGATCTTCTTTTTCGGCCGGCGGATGAACTCGTCACGCCGGCGGCACGTCGCGCGCATGCCCCGGGCACATCCGCCGAGCCGAAGCAAGAAAGATCCGGCCGTGAGGAAGAGAAGACCTTCCCGGTCCGCTGCGGGTGAGTTAATTCTTTTAAATTCCTATTTTAGGACTCCCGCGGATCCAGACGGCTTCCATAGGCTTCAATAGAAGCCCGCGGGAGCCGTCCCCGCAGGAGACCCGCACGAAAATGGAGCATGGTCCAGATTTTTTCATGCTCCATTTTTTTTAAAATCACTTTTATTGACCATCCACGGGTATTTATCTTCCCGCGGGTGGTCAATGCATCCCTATGGGGTGCAGATCCGCGTGCGGGAGAAGAGTTAAAATGCGCTGCAGATTTTAATTCTTCTTTTGCCCGTGGACATGAGGCCTTAGAGTAGGATCCTGTCGTCAAGAACCCCAAGGGTCCTTCTTAGGGCTACTCCTTATTGTGTGCATTATAGTTGTGGCTGGCTGGGAGCAGTAGTGCACCAATTTTCTTTTTAAATATATATCTCTCTGCAGGGCATTACAGCTCTCCTTCTGCAGTGCATTAGGCAGAGTTGAGGGAAAGAGCTGCTTATATAGGGAACGTGTTTGAGTAGGATCCTGTCTTCAAGAACCCCAACGGTCCTTCTTAGGGCTACTCCCCATCGTGTGCATTACAGTTGTGGCTGGCTGGGAGCAGTAGTGCACCTTTTTTTAATATATATATATATATATATATATATATATATCTCTGCAGAGCATTACAGCTCTCAGTCTGCAGTGCATTAGGCAGAGGTCACACCGCGAAACAGTACTCTAATATTTCCTGGGACACTGCAGATCATTGCAGCTATACCGCCCTATGTGTGCAGTGCCTTAGGCAGGGGGCTCACTCTCATCGCTAAATGGTACGCAAATATTTCCTGGCCCACTCCAGATCATTGCAGCTATACCGTCCTATGTGTGCAGTGCCTTAGGCAGAGGGCACACTCTCATCGCTAAATAGTACTCTAATATTTCCTGGCCCACTGCAGATCATTGCAGCTATACCATTCTATGTGTGCAGTGCCTTAGGCAGAGGGCACACTCTCATCGCTAAATAGTACTCTAATATTTCCGGGGACACTGCAGATCATTGCAGCTATACCGTTATATGTGTGCAATGACTTAGGCAGAGGGCTCACTCTCATCGCTAAATAGTACGCAAATATTTCCTGGCCCACTGCAGATCATTGCAGCTATACCGTCCTATGTGTGCAGCAAAGAATCCCCCAACTGTTTCCCACAGCGCCCCCTCGCGGCAAGCCTCTGTGCAGAGGGCTAGATGTTCAAAGGTGTGGAGGTTTTTCAGTGAGAGCACGGACGACCGACAAACAGTGGTGTGCAACGTGTGCCGCACCAAGATCAGCCGGGGAGCCACCACTACCAGCCTCACCACCACCAGCATGTGCAGGCATGTGATGGCCAAGCACCCCACAAGGTGGGACGAAGGCCATTCACCGCCTCCGGGTAACACCACTATCTGCCACAAAGATCCAATCCCCTTCACAGGACGCTGTCTTTGCTTTCAATTCCTGGTTATTGTTACAAGGCTTGTATAAAGAGTCTAACGTTAATTTGAAGAAATAGGTGGTACTGTGGAGGGTTTGAGTTAGCTCCCTTATCTGTATATTACTCTAAAGTGCATGAATGGCTTTTTAAGCTTCCTCACTCAACGTCTAGGTGCTCTCCCTAAGGAGAAAAGATAGCGTTTCTGACCCTCATCACAGGCCTCTCTCCAGCAAAGCCAGAATCCTGCTGGCCAGGATTGAACAAACAGCTTTTAATACATTTTTACTGATCGATATTGGAAGTGTCATATACTCTTTTAGTAAAACGTTTAATGTCAGTTTAGGATAAATCCAAAACTTTCTTTAAAACAATAAAAAAAAACCTTTTTGACAGTAAAGATATAATATATACAGGCCATACATATTCTTCTAAGACTTCTGGCCCATTTAGATGAAGCAGTTTTCATAGACCGTTGGTTACTAGAGTGGGTACAGCAGAATATCTGGGGTCCCATAAACTAGATTTCATTGGGGATAATTGCAGCCTCACATAGCATTCAGTTTATTAAATGGATTGTACCTAGAGATGAGCGAGCACCGAAATGCTTGGGTGCTCGTTGCTCAAGTCGAACTTTTCGCGATGCTCGAGAGCTCGTTTCGAGTAACGAACCCCACAGAAAGGGATAGGGCAGGGCAGGGGCAGCATGCAGGGCTGCATCTCAGGCTCCCCGGTCCCACTATTAAGCCACAATAGGGGCAATAGTCTGCCCCCCCCCCCAACAATTGTTAATTTGGACAAACCCTCATTAGCAAGGCACACCTTAGCTAAGCACCACACTATCTGCAACCAAGGGCAATCACTGCCTGCGGGTGACACCGCTGCCTCTTCTCCTGGGTTACATGCTGCCCAACCCCCTGCACGACCCTACGTCCACAGCACACACAAAAGTTTCCCTGCGCAGCCTTCAGCTGCCCTCATGCCACACGCTCGCTTCATAGCTACACCACCCTCATGTCTATTAATAAGTGCGTACTGGATGAGCAGTAACCGGATGCACACACTGCAGAGGGTTGGCAGGGCCAGGCAGCGACCCTCTTTGAAATGGCGCGGTCTTCATTCCAATCCTGTGCCACCTCCGTCAGGAGCTGCAAACGTGGCCATAAAGGGGACTCAGGTGCCAGCACTTTTACACATCTCCACAATGCAGCAATACTCAGTGTGGGAAGCACATAAGTGGGCCCAAGGTCAAGCTCGTTCCCAGCCTCCATCTTGTGTGACCCAAGGTGCCGCGAGTTACATAGCAATGGGGAATCTATGTGCCCACACACTATTCATTTTGTGTTGGTGTCGGATAGCTCAATCGACACCGCAAGGGGAAAGCTATCTGCACAATGCCCCCTACCCAACTCAGTCAGTGTCTTTGTGTCAGACAGGTCAAACACCGCTATGGGAAGTCTGTGTGCACCCACAGCATAGGTGGGTCCTAGGCAACCCAAGACATGAACCATGAAGAAATCAGAGTGCCCAAACATGGCAGACTTTCACTGTGCCGAGGACATAGGCTTCAGCCCACACCCTCCGCAATCGCAGGCATGAAGCGGACTTTGATGCTAGTACACCTGTGAAGGTCTCAATAAATCAGTTACGTTTTCTTTCACCGCTCCAAAGACTGGATTAGCCAGGAAAAAGTTCCACAGGCCCATCATCACTCCAATCTTGTGCCACCTCCATCACAAAAATTGTCAGGAGCCGAAAAAGTAGGCATAAAGGGGACTCAGGTGCGAGCACTTCTACACATCTCCACAATGCAGCAATACTCTGTGTGGGAAGCACATGAGCGGACCCAGGGTCAGGCTCAATCCCAGGCTCTCCTTGTGTGACCTAAGGTGCTGTGAGTTACCGTGTGGTGTTCATCTCAAGCACCCTAATACTCGAGCGAGCATCAAGCTCGGACGAGTGTGCTCACTTATCTCTACTGACGATTAATAATGTAAGGCGTCTTAGGCCTAGTGCCCACGGCCGTGCCGTGCTCCGCAAGTGGAATACCGCAGCGGAGCCTGTCACGGCATCCTCCCCAGAGACCCATGCGCATGCGCAGTAGAGCGCATGACGTGCCGGCAGTGTCATGTGACGCGGCTGGCGGTAGGTGGGGAAGCGGTTTCGCTCTATCTTCCGCTGTGCTTACAGCGGAAAAGATAGCGTGACAGACGGCTTCCATTGACTGCAATGGAAGCCATCCACGCGCGACACCAGCGGCAAAATAGAAAATGCCACGGGTAAGTATGTATGATTTCACGATGCGGAATTCCACGGTGGAATTCCGCACTATGAGCATTGTGCTATTAGGTTCAATAGAACCTAATAGCTGCTGGGCAATGTGACGGATTTCCGCTGCGTGATACGCGGCGGAAATCTGCTCGTGGGAATTAGCCCTTAACAATAAAGTGGAGACTTGGATCATTTTCATGACGCCTGGAGACCAGAATGCCCCTCTTCTTGTACCCTTCCCAATAAGGACAAACACCTTTTTCTTTTGGATAATTTATTGGCCACAGCAGCCTTTTTAACAGAAAAAACACAATCATTATGAAATAACGAGGGGGGAGTCCTTAGAGTCACACAATCTGGTGCTACCACACTCAAACCAAATACACGCTGCCCCACAGCCGTAGACAGGCTCAGGGACAACGCAAGCCGCCCTTAGGTGGCTACCACACTTGGGGCTTACAGCCGGCGGAGGGTCTACTGCCCCCCACTACCAGCCAAGTCCCTGCACCAGATACTACACCGATTACAGAGGAGGGAGTCTTAACAGGTAGGACCATGCCCACCCAACTCCCCCCCTACACAATTTCCACCGACTCCAAGGACCCCCCCACCCGCCACAGCAAGCACGGCTTAAACCTTAGCCTGCGCCGCCCCCAACAATACCAGCGCCCTTTCAATTCCTTCTTGCACCCCCACAGCCCAAATGTCAACACCTACATCATTCAGGTGTATACCATCATCCGCCCAATACTCTCCAACCCCCTTCTCTAACTCCGTGTGCCGCACGCAGACCCCCCCGTTCCGTGCTACAAATGCCGAAATGTGCCTATTGATTTTTACTCTAGCCCTGTTAACGGCTATCAATGACCTGGCAAATCACTACTGCTTCCGTGGGATGATCTCAGACCAAACGATGATCATGTTTGGGTAAAGTTTTCTCAGTCGCAGGAAATCGTATTGGATATCCCGCCTCAATTCCCGAGCAGGGCAACTTCCCAGGTCATTGCCCCCCACGTGTAATACCAGTATGTCCGGGCACCTGTCTACGCGCCCAAACCTCTCAACCTCCTTTAAAACTTGGCACCATTTCATGCCCCTGATCCCCAACCACCGGAGCACCGCTACCTCCCTCCTAAATCCCAACTGCCTGCCATTTGGTCGGACCTTGGTACGCTCCGCTGCCCAGTACACATACGAGTGTCCAAGGATCCAAACCAGCGCCGGTACCTCCTGACCTGTAAAAGGATAGAAATCACGTATCATTTCCCATAGTAATCCCCCACCCCCACTTCAGTTATTTAAAATTCTACGGAATATATAAATTTTTTTTTTTTTTTTTTATATCCTAAATCACTCAACTAACTCTGGTCGAACATAAGTCTGGAACCTTCTCGAATTCCATCTACCAATCTTTTTCACTACAGCTTACGTATCAAAAAAACAAGTCATCATGCAGCCCTGTCAATGAAAAAAATTTAAGTGACGGGTCTCAGAATATGGCGAAGGAAAGCAATTTTTGTTTAAGAAAAACTTTTATTTACTTTTTCAAAATAAAAAAACATTAAAAACCTATATAAATTTGGTATCACTGTAATCATACTGACCCACAGAACAACGATCATATGTCATTTTTACAGCTCCGTCAATGCTGTAAAAACTAAACCCACCAAAGATGGTGCAATTGCATTTTTTCCCTTTTCTCCCCACTTAAAAAGTAACTGATACTTTTTTTAGGTGTAGTGTAACTTTATAAAGTTCCTCCTACTTCAGTAAGGCCCCCTGTCCACGGCAGTTTATTTGCCGGTGGTAAACCGCCAGCGAATCACGCCGGCCGACGCTTCCTATAGCATTGCTATGGAAAGCGTCAGCACCTGTCCACGAGCGGAGAATCATTGCGATTCTCCGCCTGCAGCGGGCGATTCACAGCGTGCTGCGAATTGCCCCAATTCTCCGCAGTCAGCCTATCTATTAGATAGGGCTGGCCGGCGGAGATTCGCCGCAGGATACTGCATCACCCGTGGACAGCCGGCCTAAGAAGCACCGATTCTGCTGCAGGCCATTTTATAAATCTGCTTTCTTTAAACATGGCTTTTCCATCTAGTAAGAGCAAGTTCTTTTCTCCAAATTTCAGTAACATAGTGACTCCACCAAAACTATCACCTCTAATGGTGCCTGAGTGATAAAAAGATCAGGAAAAGGGCAAGCGAATGCAATTTTATCTTTCAGGAATGCTCCATAGAAGATGGTGAGAAAGTCCTTAAAAGCACAATCAGGTAAAGGAAATGGCTTTGTGGCTCTAGGGATAAACATATATGGTGGTATTCAGATCACAAATCCACACAATGGATAATCTCATGCAGTCATAAAATCCACTGATGAGGCAATTCTACAACTACCGCAAGGAACTGGATTTTCCACAAGAAAGACTTCTAGACGTAATGAACAATGGTGAGAAACCACAGACCTAAAACCACATAATCTCGAGCAAAATATGTACTAGCAGATGATAAATGCCTCTACATGTGGTGTATTTATAGCAATGCGGAAACTAGGCCACCCACTCATTTTTAGATTTTGGATCAGCCTAAGGGCTCATGTCCACGACCGTGTTTTCACTGTGTATTACGCGTGCGTTGCAGGGCCGGATAATCATAGTGAATAGAATCAATGAAAGTCAATGGACTTTCATTAATCCATGTGTGGTGGCCTATAGTTAGGGTACCTCTAGGTGGTGTTTGTCTACCCCAGTTGGATTGTCTTTGTTTTTGTGTGTATTGTGGTCTATGTACTGTGTTAATGTTAGTGTCACCATGCTTGGTGGTGTTGGTGTGTCTGTCTCCCTATCCTGCTCTGAGTGGTGCGATTAGCCGTTAGATGTAGTCGGGGGAGGAGGACATGTGAGCAGGTGGCTCTGCTGCTGCTGCCTGGGCCCTTTTTCCCAATTTCAATGGCAAGTATGCCCTCCAGGGAATGGAGCTCAGAGACCATATCCTGTATTGTTGGAGGGAAGGGACTGACTCCACTATTGTAGGTTGGAGGACAAGTTTCACGTAAGCAACTGCACCACAAGAATGCTGCTAGAGAAGCGAGTTCAGGGCTGTAATGAGTGGTGAATGAGGAATAAGTGTTTGCCTTCCGTTACCAGAGTGTTCCCTCAAGAGTTCTACCATCAGATAACTGACACTGATGATGACTGTACTACAGGAGAAGAGTGACTTTTAATTACCAAAGTGTTGTACCTAAGACTGTCTGTCGTATGTTGTTTTTGGAAAATCAAAGGTGGAATTTGTGAGTAAAAGAAAACCGTGTGCCTCCTGTTTAAAACTACATCTTTGACTGTGGACTCATTTATTCAACTCGGGTGATGAGGCACTGGCGTCACGTGAAACGATAAGTACCAAGAGTTCAGTAGCACGGTTTTGCTAATTGTATTCCCCTGCATGTAGCCGGAGGTACCGGGAGGAGACAGTAGTGCCATCGTGAATTCGCACCATCTTGCATCCCTGCTGTTTTCTCCATCCAAAGGTCCGGCCCCAGCTGCTGCACATGCACATGTGTATTTAGAAACTGTGTATGCATACACACAAGAAATTGATCGCAGAAAGCTCTATTTCTCTGTGTATAATGCAGCGTGAGCCCTGTACATTGGTATAGGCAGTGCATGAAGCGTAAATAAAAAAAAAAGAGTCACACTGCACTTGTCCATGTGTATGGGATACGAGGGCATGCATAGCACACTCGCAGGTATATGCAGTCTCTCCCTGAAAAGCCGGTGTTTACAAACATTGGTAAAACGTTGCGGGAAGACCAGCAGCGTTTTACCTATATGTTCGTGGACAGGAGCCCTAAGGATGTTTTTCTATGGAATAAATAAAAAGTCCCACCTTGTCTTCATGTGCTGCACACCTCAGTTCCGCTAGCAAGTATACTCACAAGCTGATTGCCATCCAGCTACTTCTGGCTCTGACAGACGCAAAACAATCCAATTGCAGGAATACAGCTTTTTGTGGAAAAACTTGCTTTTTATTTTCTTGTGGTGCTTGAATAATACAGAGAACGCGTTTCGGTTATGAAACCTTGTTCACCTCTGACTAACAAATGCATAATGCAGACCTTAAAAAGGTTTAGTGAAAATAAGTGAATTAAAAACACATGTGCAATTAACCCATGGCAATCTGTTACTTCAATTACCAGAGCTCGTTCCTCCTGCAGGAACTTGCCCTGATCATTTTATATATGCATGACACATTATATGGTATATAAGAATAGCATATTCATATACATATACTGAGCGCTCCGCTGAAAAGAGTAGAGTATGAAAACAATACATCATTGTTATAGAAACAAAAGGAAAATAACCTTTCTGACAGCAATATTAAATCAAGACACAAATTATTAGTATGGAATGTTATTACCAGCGATATATAGTAATCCATAACGCTACACCATACATGTATGGTGTAGCGTTATGGATTACTATATATCGCTGGTAATAACATTCCATACTAATAATTTGTGTCTTGATTTAATATTGCTGTCAGAAAGGTTATTTTCCTTTTGTTTCTATAACAATGATGTATTGTTTTCATACTCTACTCTTTTCAGCGGAGCGCTCAGTATATGTATATGAATATGCTATTCTTATATACCATATAATGTGTCATGCATATATAAAATGATCAGGGCAAGTTCCTGCAGGAGGAACGAGCTCTGGTAATTGAAGTAACAGATTGCCATGGGTTAATTGCACATGTGTTTTTAATTCACTTATTTTCACTAAACCTTTTTAAGGTCTGCATTATGCATTTGTTAGTCAGAGGTGAACAAGGTTTCATAACCGAAACGCGTTCTCTGTATTATTCAAGCACCACAAGAAAATAAAAAGCAAGTTTTTCCACAAAAAGCTGTATTCCTGCAATTGGATTGTTTTGCATCTTTCTATGGAATAGTCTGTCAAGTGCAGATGCCATCCCAGTGATGATCGCTCCTGTGCTTTTAGGCTGGAACAATTATTGTTCAGTGAATGGAGGTGGAAAGCGCCGGGGATCATCCTGGCCTGCCTGCCTCCTCTTGCAGTAGACAGGCAGCCATTGATAGCTGAACAACTGCCTGTTTACACGGGCCGATTGTTGTTAGGTTTTTATGTATGCAAAAACTGAAGGACAAATTAATTTAAAGTTCATCGTTCACTTGGGTCATGCATTTAGACTAAACAATAATCAACAAGAATCTGAGATAGAACACGCTGCGATCTTTATTGTGCGCAGTATGTGTGAGTGGCAATATGGGAGCCTATGGCAGATTGGTACATCGTATTACATTCGCAAAACCCGTGTGCCTAATACATTGTCACCACGCCTTAAAGGAACCCTGAGTGTGATCCTCCTCCATGAAAGACCATGGCCTCCTAGACCAGATCAGTGGACCAAGTACAGTAGAAGTAGAGAAGCTGGGAACATTTCTACTCCTCCTGCTCGTCACTTGTTTATTTAGTTTGGATGCGGACTGTATTTTCTTTTGTGTGTGTTCCCTGCATTAGCTTTTCCATCACTTTCTGACAGGTTCGGTGTTTACTTTTGGTTCTTTTGTATCACGTCGCAGTGAATTCACCTTTGCACCTTCTAAATTATTCACGTGGTCTACTAGAATAATACTTGGTCAAACAGCTCTTCTAACTGCACTCTATCACAAACACTTTTACTAATGACATCATAACTTACATTTGCTGTTTTATTTGAATTTTCATGAACCCTCACAAATTAACACCGTAAATCACACGCTGGGATTTGAAGTGTTACATCAGCAAGTATACAGAAACACATCATGGTTGCAATAAATTAAAAATAAAAACACCAAAAATTCTGTTTTCTTTATTTATTAAAATTTGATAGTTTTGAATAGAACCATTTATATAAAAACCCACATTTGCAGACCAAAATGTAAAACTGCACAAGCATATATTATCTATGTTTTATTTTAATTTAGCCCTCTGTGCAAAGTATGGGACAGGGAGAACGAGAGCTTGTGACGTGGCTGCAGCGAGGACCCCCTCTCACTGCCATGTTCAGTACGGGTATCCAACACGTGAATAGGAGCGCTACATAACATAAGATCCTTGTCGGAAGCACATACCACAGCTAGACTATGTAGCATGCAACAGCAAGGAATGAGTGGGATGGTTTATAAGGTATGATCATATATTGATTGATAACACTTTATAAACACATAGTATACTTTAAAAACAAGCAAAAAAAATACTCAAACTTCCCTTCCCAAATGTCCTATACATTTGGATGCTAGACATCATGTGCCTTTAGATGGAATGATCATTCAAAAAATCGTTCAACGATAACATTCTAAACACGAGCCAACAACTGAGCGATGAATGAGAATCATTCGCTTTTCATTTTATGCAGCATAAAAACCATTGTTGGTTCATTCACTTATCATGGTTTAAACAACACTCGTTCAGGCCTTGTCAGTCACCTATACAGCGAATGTGAACGACTGAACGATACTTATTGATGCTACTTTGAATGAGCCAACGATGCCTCTGCCTGTCTAAACAGGCTGCACAAGCGCCAATGAGCTAGAAGTGGCGTTACTTGCTCATTCGAACAAGAAAAGGCTCATCTAAAAGGACTTGTAGTATACAAACCCTTAAACTCTGGAACCTATTCCAAGTACGGTCAATTGTGTGTATAAGGGTCTCCCATCAGAAGTAACAGAGGGCGTGAGCAGACATAAGAGCATGGGTGGGGCATACTGCAGCAAGGAAGAATCAACTTTAAGTCATTCAAGTAAGGGCTTAAACACACTTGCGCATGTGCAAATACGCTCACTGCTACGGAGCGTCTTTGCACATGAACCCGTGAAAAGTTTGGTTTTTTTACTGTTTAAATATTGCACAATGTTAAAAAAAAGGCAGAAAGATAGGTCCTGCCCTATCTTTTCTCGTGCATAGTAATATTGCGCAAGAAACACGCTAGTCAAAATGAAACCATTGAAATGAATGGTTTCATTTTGTGACATTTTGTCAGGTTCTAGCTAAACTAATGATGCACAAACAGTTGTGTTCCATTCATGTCTTTTATTAAACACATTCAGTAAACATCTATAGTGTATAGAGAAAAAGTAAGTGAACCTCTATGCTAATGGTGGCTCCAAGTGCTAATTGGTGTTTCAATTAAGGAGATGAGATTGGAGGTCTGGTTTTACATGTGCTTTTCCCCATTAAATAAAGGCACAGAAAGCCTAATTGCTGACATCTTTTCTCAAGAAAGACTGGTTAGTGTGCACCATGCGTGGATTCAAAGCACTCTCGCAAGTCCTCGGAAGATGTTTTACAGAGATGCATGAAGCTAGAAAAAGCTACAAAAGCATTACTAAAGAACTCAGTGTACATCAATCCATGGTTAGACAAATTATTTACAAATGTAGAAAGATGCAGGATTGATGCTACTCTTCCTAGGAGTGGTCATCTTGTTAGGTTCATAATAGGAAAAGGTGTAAAAAGACCCAAAGGTAATAGCAAAAGACCTAAGGAAGACTCTAAAAACTGCAAAAACATCTGTCATGTGTCCATTATTACAAAAAACCTGAACAAGAATGGTGTTTATGGAAGGACATCATGAAGGAAGCCACTACTGTCCATAAAATCCCCATTGCAGATTGTCTCAAGTGGAATGAGACCATATGGATGTTCAACAATGTTTTCTAGAAAATGTTTAATGTACAGATAAGACAAAAGCCCAACTGTTATGTCCGCTCGGCGGACTAAAGCACCACGCCTCAGAACGGACACAGGATTGTGTCCTTTTAAAACTGCAATAACTCTCAGCATTTCCACTAACAAATTGCACCTTTCCTGGCAATGATGGAAGGATTCCTGTCCCTTACTAATGAGGGAAAGTCCAGTGACAAGGAATATAAGATCGCTCCCTCAGACTTGCAAACAAGGAAGATGGAACACTGGAAGATTACCTCTTCAGCGCCACCTATTGGATGGCAGCATTCCTTCAAATCAATGTATGAATTTTTACCAAGTCTGTAAAACAAGGATTGGGAATAGCACCCCTTTTGGGGGCTCTCCTTGTAGAGAAACAATGCCATCCCCCAACCCACTCACCCCCCCCAGGTGTCTCCACACACCTGGTGGGTGCTCTCCTTAAGGACACCCCTCTTGACCTCCTTCAGACCTTTCATATTTTCCACTGATGCAAGAACCCCACTATGAGGTTCATTCCATTATTGAGGGTATCAAAAATGGCCATAAATTTATACTCCCAAATTCTTCTGTGATGCTGCTGCATGAAGTTGCCCTTCACTATGATAATTCTCATCTGCTCTATGTTGTGTCCGTGACCACAAAAATGTTTTGCCACAGGTAATCCAGTCTTTCCCTCTCTAATTGAGTAGTTATGAGATCTCATCCTGGCTCTCAGTTTTTGGCCTGTTTCTCCAATATAAAGCCCCCCAAAAGGACATTCACTGCACAGGATCAGGTACACAATATTGGGAGTGGAACATGTGAATATCCCCGGGATCTTATAGTCCTGCTGTGTGTTGGGGATTTGTGTCCTGTCCGCAGTCAGTACATGTGAGCAGGTCTTGCAGCTCCTTACATTGCAGGGATAAGTTCCTTTTTGTGTGTCAGAGGGTAATGCACTCCTGATTATAAAGTTCCTCAAATTTGGAGGTTGCCTGTAACACAGAAGGGGAGGATTCAGAAATATGGTTTTCAGACGGTCATCCTTGTGTAGGGTATGATGGCATTTCTTTACAGTTTCCTTAGTACCTCTAGCTGTGAATTGTAGGTCAATACTAGAGGCACACGTCCATTTTTCTCTTTCTCTGTGTATTGGAGTAGTTGATTCCTGGCTATCCTGGTGGCTCTGGTGATTTGGTCATCAATTTAGGTGGGATGGTAGCCCTGATTTTCAAAAAAAAAACAAAGCACTGCACACCAACACCAAAACCTCAAGGTAACTCAGAAGCACAGTAAATGGAGCATCATGATTTGTGGCTGCTCTGATGCCTTGGGCTCTGGACACTTTGCAATCACTAAAGAAACAATAAATTCTAAGATGTATCAAAGCATTATACAGGAGAATGTAAGGGCAACATGACCTGAAGCTAAAGAGATATTGGGTGATGCAACAAGACAATGACCCAAAGCACAGAAGTAAATCAACTAAAGAATTCCTCCGTAGGGCCGACCTTATGTTAGATAGCACCCCACGTGCAATTTTTTTTCACCCCCTCCCCTTCATGAGAACAAAACTATATACATATTGTTCTGATGAGTAGTCTGCCTGTAGTCTACTTGTGCAGGAAGCAGCAAGATGGTAGCATACCCACACCGGTATTGCGCAGTGAATAAATATGGTACCAGAACCAAGCTCATAACAGAAACAAATAACCAGATGCAAGCTCATAACAGAAATACAGCACCAGAACCCAACTTGTAACATATATACAGTAGAAACCAACCTCAGAACATATATCCAGTACCAGAACAAAAGTCATAACTTAAATACAGCATCAGAACAAAGCGCATAACATAAAAACAGTAGTAGAACTAAGCGATCGTTTTGCTGTGGGCGTTGATGGGCTGACAGAGGGAACCCTCTTCCTTTTAACCATTAAGATGACATTCTTTATTTATAGGGGACTCTTTCTATGAAATAGCAAAGTCTACAATGTTATGCCATACAATAGAAAGAATGATTCTTTTGGCCTCCCTTGGGTGAATTAAGACCTATGAATATACTTACCATGTACTTTGGGAGCTTTTCCCGTCGTACATGCAAAGCGCAGGTCAATAATGTGATGTGAACAAGGCTTAAAAGGCAATATCTAGAAAAAGGGCAATAAGAAAGCACTGAATTCAGTGACAATTTGCAATTTATTGCTCCTGGAGTGTCCTTATGTTCAGTGCTCCTTGTGCTGCATTGCCACTCATTGCTTCTTTACTGCCCTTCTTTCTAGTGTCCACTTGGTGACTATTTGCCATTTACTGCCCACAGTTATAGTGCTTCCACAAGTAAATAGTACCCCTTCGTGCCTCCATAATATAAAAGTGCCTTCATTTAGGTAATAATACGCCATAATGTAATAGTGCGCCTCACAAAACTAGAAGGAGGGTGATTCATGTAGCTACTGCATGCTACATGGAGGAGGCTCGTCTGGCCGAAAGAATGAAAGAGAGGCGATCGACTGCACCCCAAATTCCTTGTAAGCTGGTGGCTGGCACCCATAGCAGTTGCACAAGTCACATATACCTTATTCTTGCCAGATCCTTCTCAACATTTTGCAGTTACAGGAAATGGTACTGTGGGGGTGATTGCTGCTGAAGTGGAATCTACAGTTAATTAAATTGAAGGGTTCACATATTTTTTCTCCCTACACTGTAGATGTTTACACAGTGTGCACAAAAAAAGACATGAATGGTAGAACAGTTTGTGTGTTACTAGTAAGAGTCTTTTTAACTGAATGACTATTGTTAAAAAAAATCGTTCAAACAAGCGAAAGCGAACTATAATTGTTCAGTCTACGAGCCAGCAAGTGAACGACCAATGAGAATCATTCACTTTTCATTCATCATTCATTTTACGCAGGTATAAAATCCATCATTGACTCATTCACTTATTCGGTTTAAATAGTGCTCATTCACTCTCTCATTAACTTATATGGCAAATGTGAAAAACTAAATGATTCTGAGCGATTCTGCTTTGAATGAGCCAACGATGTATCTGCCTGTCTAATCAAGCTGCACGAGAGCGAACGAGCTAACGATGACGTTATTCGCTTGTTCAAATGATAATTGGCTCGTCCTAAAGAGGTCCTTTTACACGGGATGGCGGTTGTGCCATCAATAATTGCCTGTGCTTTCACACAGAAGCGAGCATCACTTGCTGAATTGAGGTGGGGCGGGCTGAAGTTTCATTCACAGTAAACAGGCCATTGTTCGTATATGAACTGTTTATACAGGCCGATCATCATTTGACTTTTAGGCCTGCAGAAACTGAATGACGAACGAATCATTCATCGTTCAGTTGTTGCCAGCATTTACACTAAGCAATAATTAGTGTAATCAGAACATCTATCATTCAGTGTAAAGGGGCCTTAATTAGATTGGGATTTCAGTTGGAACTTATATAACAATCAGACCACATTTTATTGGTTATTTACGCAGAAATCTAGGTAATTCCAAAGGTTTGGGGACTCATTTTTCTTATAAACTTCTCTACAAAATGGTATTAAGTTGCACGAGTGGTGCAGTAAATTAGCCGATACCTGCGGGTGTTCTTCCCAGAGTTGTAGTTATACTCTCAATGGATGTACAAGCATCATAAATCTATCCGGAGGGCTGGTCCCATTGTTTGTACAATCCTTTGCCTTTTCTCTTGATTGTTTCATGTAAGCACATGCAATCCATCCTCCTACCTATTTTAGCAAGCACTGTCATCTGTCAAGTGCTTGAAAGCCCTATGAAGTACAGAGCCTTCAGGCTGCCTGATGACTATCACTGAAAGGTGATTGATCTGGTTTATTAGCTAATGACAGCAGTAGTACACTACTACCTAAACAACCTCGGGGGGAAATTGCCTATTCACTGGACTAGCGGGCATTCGTTACATTTGTCACAAGTGCCGGATACAATGTTTCTGCATTATTCATATGTTTATGTAGAAATATCTTGCATTACTATGCTGAAAGTTAGATTCGATTTACCAGTAATCTCCACGACAGCACCAGCTGAAATGATCTGATAGGACAGGAGCACACTGAGATGTGTCAAAGGTCCCTCTTTCCCCAGTAATAGCAACGAACCGTTAGGAGGTAGGAACTTAATTTGAAACTAAAATAACTATGCTTAACTAGCTGCGAAAAGCCAAAAAATGAAATATGGAGGGGGGGGGGGGGGGAATATATGGGTGCTGTTGTGGAGACTACCCGAAAAAAGGATTACTGGTAAGTCTAATCTAACTTTTCCCTATTGTCTCCATGACAGCAACACCTGAGACATGCCAGCGAAACCAAAAATCTAGGGCGGGACTACCTCAGACAGGACTTTGCGTTCAAAGGCTAAGTCCTTGTCTGCCAGAACATCTAACCTGTAATGCTTAATAAAGGTATGTAGTCTTCTTCACACCGCAGCCCTGCATATTTGGTCTATGGATGCAGAGGCCTACTCTGCCCAAGAAACAGATATTGCCCTGGTGGAATGGGCTTTGAGTCCCTCTGGGGCTGGTTTGTTAAGAGCTTTATAAGCCTCTGTCATGGGTGAATGGATCCACATAGATCTAGAGCTCTTCCCTTGCCCACAAGTCAATCTTTCCTTCCGTTATTCTACGCAATTAATTATTTTTTCTTTCTAATCTCAAACTATTTCATCTCTGGTTGCTGGATTCCGGGGGCCAGAGGGTTGACATCTCCTTGCTGGGATACCTTATATGTTCCCTCCCTCTCCTTCCCACCCCCTGTTCTCTTTTTCCTTCTTCTTCCTTTTCTTTTCTTGTGTTTTTTTTTTTTCTTCATTCGTCTTGGAGCCTAGACCAATATACGTTATCAATGAAGATAAGCCTGCATGGATATGGTTAATTCTTAGGAGATCATTTGAAGTATTAACAAACCACGTGAAAAGATAGGCAAAGAAAATTTTATTTTCGCACAAAGTCTGAGCTCGGTCAGTTATGTTTTCGTAATTTATTTTTATATATATTTCTTGATTTTATGTGGTCCTGCGAGACCTGACTTGTTTGTTTATTGAAAATTAAAATATCTTCAATAAAAAAGATTGAACATAGATATAGAGCTCTTTGCCGCTTTCTTCCCTTTGTTACCCCCAGGAACTGAAGAAACAAACTCTTATCTTTCCTCCACTGTCTTGTGGAACTGATATACTGTAAAGGCCCATTTAGAGAGACCCATATGCTCACTCCGTACCGGAGCTAGTATTGCTGGCTCACTCACAGAGCAGCCAGCAAGGGGCCGGGGAGGCTGGAGAAGATTTCTCTCCTCACGCTCCCCTCTCCATTGACTTAACATAGTGGCTGTTCAGTACTGAATGGCTGCTATTTACACTGAATGTTGATTGTTCAGCTCATCGTCCATCGTTTATGCAGCATAAACCATGGACGATGAGCTGAACGATCATTGTTCAGTGTAAACAGCAGCCGTTCAGTACTGAACGGCCGTTATGTTGAGTCAATGAAGAGGGGCGAGGGAGAGCAAGAAGAGAAATCTTCTCCAGCGGCCCTGCTGTGAGCCAGCGATACTAGCTCCCGTGCAGCAGCACGAGGGCTAGTATGTGCCGGGACAAGTGTCAGCCATCGTTTGTCCGAAACTCGTCCCATCTAAATGGGCCTTAAGACAGACCTTCTGATATCCAGGCAATGGAAGGTTCACTCCTTGTCATTCTTTGGATTATCAGAGAAGAAAGAACTACTATACCCTGGGATCTGTGAAGTTGTGATACCACACAACTATAAAAAGGAGAGGTCGTATTTGAACATGATCTTATTTTCTGATTCTACAAAATGGTTGTTGGACTGACAAGGCCTGAAGTTCACTAACTCTATGAACTGTAATGATGGCCACTAGAAAGACAGTTTCAAGAGTTAAATACCTAATTGATATTGAATCTAGAGGTTTGAAAGGAGGATCTGAAAGTGCTGAAAGAGCCCAGTTTAGGTTCCAAGGAGGAACCAGATTAGACTCTAGGTTTTAGTCTATCTGCCGTCTTTAGAAACCTTAAGCCCCCAACTCACCTTTGATAACCTAGTATCTGTTACCATGCAGTGCGGCGCGGGGTCCCACGGTCAGCGCGCGCCGCTCCGGCATCCTGGAGCTGTGACGTCAGGGCTCTCCTGGGGACGTGGGGCGGCCGGTGTGCGGCGGCGTAGGCGGGTCCGCCCGTATTCCTTCCTCTCTCTTGTGCTTGAGTTGGGGAGTTGGCTCCTCCCACTCTCCGCCCCTGGGTGGAGTCTTTTGTTTATAAGGCTGGCAGTGACCTGAGCTCACGGCCAGTTATTGGTTCTGTTAGCTGCTAGTCTGTCCTGTCTGTTGGTTCTCCTCAGTCAGCTTGCTAGGTTGCTAGTCAGTTCCCTTCCCAAGCTTTGTCTTAGCTCAGCATTTTCTGTTGGTATCTCCATCTGCCTCCTTTGTCGGCACTCTGCCCCCTGTTAGGTAGTTCCATCTTGTGTAGTCGCCAGGTCCCTAGCCAGGGTAGGGACTGCCATCCAGTTGTCCGCCTGGGGTTAGCCAGGGTCGAGGCAAGTAGGCAGGGACAGTGGGGTGCGGGAAATTCAGGGCACCCCACCTGGCGCTCAGGGGGTCAGAGTGCCATAACATAATAACTGGCCCTTAAAACTGTTTTCCATGAAGGCGATCAGCTCCCTCGCAACCCAGCTGCAAGCCCTGGTCCAGGATTTATCCACTCGAATGGCGGCCCAGGAGCAGCGGGGGTTGTCGCAGGGGCCGGACACCTCAACCAGTCCCGAACCCAAGTGCCCTCTTCCCGAGGTGTTCTCGGGGGAGAGGAACAAGTTTTTCGTTTTCCAACAGGCGTGTCGCTTGTTTTTTTGGATGCGTCCCCGTTCTTCCGGGTCGGAGGCTCAGAGGGTCGGGCTGATGATGTCCCTGCTGCGGGGCTTTTTCCATCCCTGAGGGTTCCCCCTGCCTGCAGTCCGTGGACGCATTTTTTCTGGAACTCGGGGTATCTTCAACGAACCGGACCGAGCGGGGTTGGCGGTTTCTCGGCTGTTGGCATTGCATCAGGGGTTGCTTTGTGTGGAGGATTATTGCTCCAACTTCAGACGCTATGCGGGTGATACTGCATGGAACGATAGCGCTCTGAAAGACGTTTTTCTGCAGGGCCTCTCGGACACGGTTAAAAACCTGTTAATTTCCCATCCCATTCCCGGGTCCTTAAAGGAGGCTATGGAGCTAGCGGTGAAGGTGGATAGGAGGCTCAGGGCTGGGAAGCAAGATAGACAGGCCCGTAGAGAGCGGGAGGTTGTTTGTCCTGTTCCCCCTTCTTCATTACCAGTCTCTGTTCCCGAGCCTATGGAGGTGGACCCGCTGGACCCCAAGGAGCGTCGCCGTTTTCGTTTATTGCATCATCTCTGCCTCTACTGCGGGAAAGCTGGACATCGGGTGATAACCTGCCCCCTGAGGCCTCAGCGCCCACAGTCTGAACCGGCGGAAAGACTCCAAGTCCTAGGCGATTGCAGGGAGGATCGCCTAGGACTACAGGTACTTCCTAAACTTCTGGTACCTTGTCAGGTTAGATTCCGGAACTTTTCCCGCCCAGGGCAGGCGTTTATTGATTCCGGAGCAGCCGCTAACCTGATAAGCATGCGTTTCGTTAGACCCCTGATGGCTGAATTTGTGGCGCTGAAGACGCCAATTCGGGTTTACTAGCATTGATGCTACCCCTCTTGCTATGGGCTTGGTACGATGGAGGACCCCAGTGTTACAGTTCACGGTGGGGGGTCTCCACTCGGAAGATCTATCATTCCTGGTGATGGAGAAAATGTCGGTAGACATGGTACTAGGGATGCCGTGGTTGGCGTTGCACATCCCCCAATTCAATTGGACCACCCGGGAACTGACTCATTGGGGACCATCCTGCCATAGCCATCTTGCTCCCCTTCCTCTCGGCTCAGTAGATACTGCGCTCAGTCCCCGCCTTCAGAGTGCTCAGCAAGACGCTCCACCAGGGGGTCCCGAGGGCAGATGGTTTGTGCCTGAATCGTTACGTCTCACAGTTATTGAAGAGTCCCACTCGTCAGTTTTCGCGGGTCATCCGGGAGTGCAAGGGACGCTGGATCTCTGCTCCAGGCTCTACTGGTGGCCTGGCATGTCTCATCAGATATGTGATTTCGTAAGGGGGTGCTCTGTTTGCGCTCGCGGCAAGAGTCGCAGGCGGCGTCTGGAGGATCCCCTGCGACCATTGCCTGTGCCATCGCGCCCCCGGTCGCACCTTTCGGTGGATTTTGTTACCGACTTGCCAGAATCACAAGGGCATCCCTGTGTTCTGACTTCTCTTCCTACCCTGTCTGCCTGTCCTGCAGCTGATGTCACCAACGATGTGCTGCAGGGGGTATGGAAGGGAGTGCAAAAGAATCTAGAAGTAGTGGGGTCTCGCATGCAGCTGCGCAGTGGGAGAAGCCTCTCAGTTTCTGAACCTTACAAGGTGGGTCAGAAGGTGTATCTGTCCGCCAGGAACCTAAGACTGAAGGTCCCGTCCTTAAAGCTTGCGCCGCGCTTTGTAGGTCCTTTTACCATCACGCGGGTAATTAACCCACTCGCTTACGAACTTGAGCTGCCAGCCACGTGGAAAGTGCATAGGGTTTTCCACAAATCCTTGTTGAAACCTTTTGTCCCTTCGGTGAGCGACTGGCCCCCGATGAGTGGGAGGGGAGACCCAGGTACAGCCCCACACTTAGCCCCAGCTGGCACGTGACAGCTTGTGATCAGTATTGCAGTACCGCATGGCATCTGTGTCCTGATCTGTTCTCAGATAATGTGCTGACCTCTCTGTGCAATAGAAGGCAACATCTGACAGTAATGATTGTTGGTGCCTACAGGTGTGGTGTTAATATTTCTGAAACAGTTGCAGTTGTTGGCTGTTCCCAAACCACGGTATTAAGACTGATTGAACCATGGACAAACATCCAACAGAAGATAACAAAACGACAGGCAGGCCGCATGTGGTTGATCCTAGAGGCAAGCATCGGCGAGACATCTGGTATCTCAGCAACGACCTGTCACAGTGGACCAACTGAGCCAGCAGTCCAACAGTGGGTAACTTATATAAATTTTCACAATGACCATATAATGTACTTTGCATTGACTGGGGTTCAACAGCCGAAGACTCACAAGTGTGCTCCTAGTGACCCCGTGCATCAACAATGCTTTGCATGGGCCCAGGTAAGATGTCAATGGACCTTGGACACATAGCAGGGGGTTATTTGGAGTAATGAGTCTTATTTTCTGCTGAACCATATGGATAGTTAGGTCCACATCTGGCATAAACAGCCTAAAGTCGTATCCCGTGGGTGTACCATTGGGATTCAACAGGCTTGTGGTAGCAGTATCATGGTCTGGGAAGCGGTCTCCTGGCTAGTACCATTGGTCAACATACCACAATCTTTGAATGATGAATGCTACAGGGCCCTGTTATAAGACAACGAGACGTGTCATCGAGCTCAGATCACTAGGGAGTGGTTGGAGGAACATGACAATGAATTCTCCACACTGTCTTGGCCCCCAAACTCACTGGACTGTTACCTCATTGAACATGTTTTGGGATATACTAGTAAGGGCTGTGAGATCTGCTCCCACTAATTCGCAAAATGTGCATCAACTGACGGAGCTACTGCAGCGGGCATGGGTTGAGTTGACTGTGGAGAATGTTTGCCACCTTGTGGAATCTGTTCCCTGTAATTTGAAAGCTATGATTGCCCACAAATGTGGACCAGCCCAATATTGAGTAAGTGTTCCTAATGTAGGGATCATTCAGTGTACCGATATGCACCCTTGATACAAACAGCTATGTTCTACAAAAGTGTCCCTGTGCAGCCTTCAGCTGCCCTCCTGCCACACCACCCTCATGTCTATTTATAAGTGCGTCTGCCATGAGGAGGAACCAGAGGCACACACTGCAGAGGGTTGGCAGGGCCAGGTAGCGACCCTCTTTAAAAGGGGCGGGGCGATAGCCCACAATGCTGTAGAGAACACAATGCTGTAAAGATTTGATGAGAAATTGACATTGGATCTTCATTCCAATCCTGTGCCACCTCTGTCAGGAGCTGCAAACGTGGGCATGAGTTACATAGCAATGGGGAATCCATGTGTCCACACAGTATTCATTTTGTCTAGGTGTCGCATAGCTCAATCGACACTGCAAGGGGAAAGCCATCTGCACTCTGCCCCCTACCCAAGTCAGTCAGTGTCTTTGTGCCAGACAGGTCAAACACCGCGATGGGAACTAAGTGTGCACAAACAGCATAGGTGGGTCCTAGGCAACCCAAGACATGAACAATAAGTAAATCAGAGCGGCCAAACATGGCAGACTTGCACCACGCCGACGACATAGGCCTGGGCCAACAGCTTCAGCAATCATAGGCATGAAGCGGACTTCGATGCTAGTTCATCTGCGACGGGCTCATTAAATCAGTTAGCTTTCCTTTCCCCGCTTCAATGACTGGATTAGCAGGAAAAAGCTCCACAGCCCCAACCTGGCGTACTTGCACTTCCCCCGGGACATAGGCCTCAGCCCACACAATATGGGCAGCAGCAGTATAGGCTGTGAGGAAGAAAGAGCAGCAGCCAGAGGATTCAGAGTTTCAGCAGTGCACTGCGTAGAAGACTGGGTGCCCGATACATTGCTGGATGCATTTTCTGCAATCCACAACAGGACCTGCTCACACTGCTCTGTTTGCAATAAAGGTCTACCACATGGGCCCAAAAATTGTGATATGAAGCTGGGGACCCCAGAAACTTGCCTCTCTACTAATCCCGCAGCAGCCGGCTGGGATACACCTGGACCAGGAACTCGGCCTCTGCCCACACCCTCATTTGGAACTCCGCATCCTCGCCCGCATCCACATCCTTGACCCCTACCCCTACCCCGCAGCATGGTGGATTAAGAATAGAGCAGACACAGACCGCTGTAAATAATTATGCAATTATATGCGTACACTTTCACACAGAGAGCGGAATCGTAACGCTAACTACAGGCAGAAAAGAATGGAAGAAAGGCCGCAAACAGGCCTAGCAAGGCAATACTGATGCACCAAAACTCCCACCAGGCACCCAGTAAAATGCAGACGGTCAGAGGTAGCCCAACGAAGGAGCTTTTTGGGGTTTTTTTTGAAAAAGAAGACAGGCTATATACTGTGTATATCACTTTCCCTCTATAAGTATCTGTGTTGGCCGTACGCTGAGCGTCAAATTCACTGCAGACACAGGCCGGTGTAAATAATCTTGGAATTATGTGCGTAGACTTTGTCGCTGAGAGCAGTCTAGTAAAGCAAACTCCAAGCAGAAAACAATAGTCAGGAAGGCCGCAAACAGGCCTAAGTGCAATAGTGATGGACTACAACTCCCATCAGACACCCAGTGAAATTTAAACAGTCAAAGGTAGCCCAACTGAGGTGCTTTTTGTTTTTTTTGGTCAAAGAATACAGGCTAAATACTGTGTATATCATTTCACTTTCCCTCTATCAGTCGCTGTGGCCGTACGCTGTGCATCTCTAATTCACTGCAGACACAGCCCGGTGTAAATAATCTTGGAATTATGTGCGTAGACTTTGTCACTGAGAGCAGTCTAGTAAGGCAAACTTCAGGCATAAAAAAAAAAGTCAGGATGGCCGCAAACAGGCCTAAGTGCAATAGTGATGGACTACAACTCCCATCTGACAACCTGTAGAATGCACACGGTCACAGGTAGCAGTAAGAAGGAGCTTTTATTTAAAAAATTTTTTGAAAAAGAATACCGCCTATATAGCGTGTATATGACTTTCCCTCTATCAGGGGCTGTCGCCGTACGCTGTGCGTGAAGTTGACGGCAGACACAGCGGTGTAAAAAATGTTGTAATTATTGGCGTACTGTTGAAGGCTGACAGTGGTTATGTAATGCTAACTGCAGCCAGAAAAAAATTATATGGAAGGCTGCAAACCGGCCTAGCTATGCAATAGTGATGGACTACAACTCCCATCAGAGAACCTGTAAAATGCACACAGTCACAGGTAGCCCTAAGAAGGACCATGCACTTGAAAAAGTCGCTGTTATGCGACGAAACGCGTCGGACACATTTGGACATATTTTCAATAAAAGTATTTATGGATATTCAAGGAGCCTTTGATTAATTGAGTCAGAAAAGTCTCTCTGGAGCGCTGGATCTTTTTTCGTTTTTCTCATATTCTAGGAAGGACCATTGGGGTTCTTGTACACAGGATCCTACACTACCACTCTCCCTATGTCAGCAACGCTGTCCCTATACTATGTAGTACAGACTGCAGCCTGAGAACGCTATAGCTGTAATGGGGTTGCACGCCCGATATACAAAAAAATAAATAAATTTGCAAAACTGCTACCAGCAGCCATAACAGTAATGCACATGGTCAGATGTGGCCCTAAGAAGGACCGTTGGGGTTCTTGTACACAGGATCCTACACTAACACTTTCCCTATAGCAGCACCAGCACTGTCCCTGATCTCTCCCAGTGTGTGACTGTGGCGAGCCGTGGGCGGCCCCACTTTAAATACTCGGGGGTCACTTGATCTCGCCAGCCACTCACTGCAAGGGGGTGGGATAGGGCTGGAACGTCACAGGAGGAAGTTGTAATGCCTTCCCTGCGTTTCTATTGGCCAGAAAATGGCGCAAAACTTTCAGGGAAGGAAATGGAATTGACTCGAACATCGCGTGGTGCTCGCCTCGAGTAACAAGCATCTCAAGTACCCTAATACTCGACGAGCATTAAGCTTGGACGAGTACGCTCGCTCATCTCTAGTTATAACAAATTTATATAGATTTTGCTATTTTTCTACTGTTAAATTTAAAAGATTTTTTTTTATTGCTTTGTGTTCTGAGACTCATAACTTTTTTGATGTGATATTTCTCATTAGTGGAACTGTGTGAGGGCTTTTTTTTGCACCAGAAAACTGTATTGCATGCTTTGCACCATTTATCATGTGTTTTAGGTAGGGTATTGTTTCTCTTTAAGGAGAGCGCCCAGAAGGTGTGGGAGGAGACTTATAAGGCCATCCATGCTCCTCTACTTAAAGAGGGGAAATGGAACAATACCTCTGCAGTGCCACTTATTGGAAGGCAGCATTCCTGCAAGTCAATGTTAGAATTGTCATGCGTTTTAGACACTTTTGGAGACTTTTTTTTAGCTGCATCTGACAAAGAGACATAGCTTTGTGAAAAAGAAGGCATGGCTTAAATGTGTCTGTGCCAACTAATAGGTGGTATAAAGTTAGACTAGACAGTTTAACCCCTTAGTGACGGAGCTTTTTTGCTTTTTTCCTAGAGATGAGCGAGCACCAAAATGCTCGGGTGCTCGTTACTCGGGACGAAATTTTCGCGATGCTCGAGGGTTCGTTTTGAGTAACGAACCCCATTGAAGTCAATGGGCGACCCGAGCATTTTTGTATATCGCCAATGCTCGCTAAGGTTTCCATTTGTGAAAATCTGGGCAATTCAAGAAAGTGATGGGAACGACACAGCAACGGACAGGGCAGGCGAGGGGCTACATGTTGGGCTGCATCTCAAGTTCCCAGGTCCCACTATTAAGCCACAATAGCGGCAAGAGTGGGCCCCCCCTCCCAACAATTTTTACTTCTGAAAAGCCCTCATTAGCAATGCATACCTTAGCTAAGCACCACACTACCTCCAACAAAGCACAATCACTGCCTGCATGACACTCCGCTGCCACTTCTCCTGGGTTACATGCTGCCCAACCCCCCCCCCCCCCGCGCACGACCCAGTGTCCACAGCGCACACCAAAGTGTCCCTGCCCAGCCTTCAGCTGCCCTTATGCCACACCACCCTCATGTCTATTTATAAGTGCGTCTGCCATGAGGAGGAACCGCAGGCACACACTGCAGAGGGTTGGCATGGCTAGGCAGCGACCCTCTTTAAAAGGGGCGGGGCGATAGCCCACAATGCTGTACAGAAGCAATGAGAAATATAATCCTGTGCCACCACCATCAGGAGCTGCACACGTGGGCATAGCAATGGGGAACCTATGTGCCACACACTATTCATTCTGTCAAGGTGTCTGCATGCCCCAGTCAGACCGCGGTTTTTTATAAATAGTCACAGGCAGGTACAACTCCGCAATGGGAATTCCGTGTGCACCCACAGCATGGGTGGCTCCCTGGAACCCACCGGCTGTACATAAATGTATCCCATTGCAGTGCCCTGGACAGCAGAGCTAACGTCAGATTAAATGCAGGTGGGCTTCGGCCCACACTGCATGCCCCAACCTGACCGGGGTTTTTAATTCATAGACACAGGCAGGTACAACTCCCTATTGTGAAGTCCCTGTGGACTGACAGCATGGGTGGGTGCCAGGAAGCCACCGGCGGTACATAAATATATACCATTGCATTGCCCATCACAGCTGAGGTAATGTCATGTTTAATGCAGGTGGGCTTCGGCCCACACTGCATGCCCCAGTCAGACTGGGGTTCTTTATAAGTAGACACAGGCAGGTACAACTCCCTATTGTGAAGTCCGTGTGGACCGACAGCATGGGAGGGTCCCAGGAAGCCACAGGCAGTACATAAATAAATCCCATTGCATTGCCCAGCACAGCTGAGGTAATGTCATGTTTAATGCAGGTGGGCTTCGGCGCACACTGCATACCCCAGTCAGACTGGGGTTCTTTAGAAGTGGACACATGCAGTTACAACTCCGTGTGGACCGACAGCATGGGTGGCTCCCTGGAACCCACCGACGGTACATAAATATATCCCATTGCAGTGCCCATCACAGCTGAGGTAATGTCATGTTTAATGCAGGTGGGCTTCGGCCCACACTGCATGCTCCAGTCAGACTGGGGTTCTTTAGAAGTGGACACATGCAGTTACAACTCCGTGTGGACCGACAGCATGGGTGGGTGCCAGGAAGCCACCGGCGGTACATAAATATATCCCATTGCAGTGCCCAGCACAGCTGATGTAACGTCAGCTTTAATGCAGGTGGGCAAAAAATTAATTGGATTACACTGTAGGCGAGGGCCCCAAAAAATTAGTGTACCAACAGTACTAATGTACGTCAGAAAAATTGCCCATGCCCAACCAAGAGGCCAGTTAAAACCCATTAATTGCTTTGGTTAATGTGGCTTAATTTGTAACTAGGCCTGGAGGCAGCCCAGTTAAAATAAAAATTGGTTCAGGTGCAAGTTTCAACACTTTAATGAGCATTGAAACGTATAAACATTGTTTACAAAAATTATATGACTGAGCCTTGTGGGCCTAAGAAAAATTGCCCGTTCGACGTGATTACGTCAGGTTTCAGGAGGAGGAGCAGGAGGAGGAGGATGAATATTATACACAGATTGATGAAGCTAAAAGGTCCACGTTTTTGATGGTGATAGAGAACAATGCTTCCATCCGCGGGTGCAGCCTACGTATTGTTTAGGTATCGCTGCTGTCCGCTGGTGGAGAAGAGAAGTCTGGGGAAATCCAGGCTTTGTTCATCTTGATGAGTGTAAGCCTGTCGGCACTGTCGGTTGACAGGCGGGTACGCTTATCTGTGATGATTCCCCCAGCTGCACTAAACACCCTCTCTGACAAGACGCTAGCCGCAGGACAAGCAAGCACCTCCAGGGCATACAGCGCGAGTTCAGGCCACGTGTCCAGCTTCGACACCCAGTAGTTGTAGGGGGCAGAGGCGTCACGGAGGACGGTCGTGCGATCGGCTACATACTCCCTCACCATCCTTTTACAGTGCTCCCGCCGACTCAGCCTTGACTGGGGAGCGGTGACACAATCTTGCTGGGGAGCCAGAAAGCTGTCAAAGGCCTTAGAGAGTGTTCCCCTGCTGTGCTGTACATGCTGCCTGATCTCCGCGCCTCCCCTGCTACCTGGCCCTCGGAACTGCGCCTTCGGCCACTAGCGCTGTCGGATGGGAATTTTACCATCAGTTTGTCCGCCAGGGTCCTGTGGTATAGCATCACTCTCGAACCCCTTTCCTCTTCGCGTATGAAAAGTGAAAAGGTTCTCCTTATACCGTGGGTCGAGCAGTGTGTACACCCAGTAATCCGTAGTGGCCAGAATGCGTGTAACGCGAGGGTCACGAGAAAGGCATCCTAACATGAAGTCAGCCATGTGTGCCAGGGTACCTGTACACAACACATGGCTGTCCTCACTAGGAAGATCACTTTCAGGATCCTCCTCCTCCTCCTCCTCCTCAGTCCAAACACGCTGAAAGAATGACAGGCAAGCAGCATGGGTACCCTCAGCAGTGGGCCAAGCTGTCTCTTCCCCCTCCTCCTCCTCCTCCTCATGCTCCTCCTCCTCCTCCTCAATGCGCTGAGATATAGACAGGAGGGTGCTCTGACTATCCAGCGACATACTGTCTTCCCCCGCCTCTGTTTCCGAGCGCAAAGTGTCTGCCTTTATGCTTTTCAGGGAACTTCTCAAGAGGCATAGCAGAGGAATGGTGACGCTAATGATTGCAGCATCGCCGCTCACCATCTGGGTAGACTCCTCAAAGTTTCCAAGGACCTGGCAGATGTCTGCCAACCAGGCCCACTCTTCTGTAAAGAATTGAGGAGGCTGACTCCCACTGCGCCGCCCATGTTGGAGTTGGTATTCCACTATAGCTCTACGCTGCTCATAGAGCCTGGCCAACATGTGGAGCGTAGAGTTCCACCGTGTGGGCACGTCGCACAGCAGTCGGTGCACTGGCAGATGAAACCGATGTTGCAGGGTGCGCAGGATGGCAGCGTCCGTGTGGGACTTGCGGAAATGTGCGCAGAGTCGGCGCACCTTTATGAGCAGGTCTGACAAGCGTGGGTAGCTTTTCAGAAAGCGCTGAGCAACCAAATTAAAGACGTGGGCCAGGCATGGCACGTGCGTGAGGCTGCCGAGCTGCAGAGCCGCCACCAGGTTACGGCCGTTGTCACACACGACCATGCCCGGTTGGAGGCTCAGCGGCGCAAGCCAGCGGTCAGTCTGCTCTGTCAGACCTTGCAGCAGTTCGTGGGCCGTGTGCCTCTTCTCTCCTAAGCTGAGTAGTTTCAGCACGGCCTGCTGACGCTTGCCCACCGCTGTGCTGCCGTGCCGCGCGACACCGACTGCTGGCGACGTGCTGCTACTGACACATCTTGATTGAGAGACAGAGGTTGCGTATGAGGAGGAGGAGGAGGGTGGTTTAGTGGAGGAAGCATACACCGCCGCAGATACCACCACCGAGCTGGGGCCCGCAATTCTGGGGGTGGGTAGGACGTGAGCGGTCCCAGGCTCTGACTCTGTCCCAGCCTCCACTAAATTCACCCAATGTGCCATCAGGGAGATATAGTGGCCCTGCCCGCCTGTGCTTGTCCACGTGTCCGTTGTTAAGTGGACCTTGGCAGTAACCGCGTTGGTGAGGGCGCGTACAATGTTGCGGGAGACGTGGTCGTGCAGGGCTGGGACGGCACATCGGGAAAAGTAGTGGCGACTGGGAACTGAGTAGCGCGGGGCCGCCGCCATCATACCTTTGAAAGCCTCCGTTTCCACAACCATATACGGCAGCATCTCCAGGCTGATAAATTTGGCTATGTGCACGTTTAACGCTTGAGCGTGCGGGTGCGTGGCGGCGTACTTGCGCTTGCGCTCCAACACTTGCGCTAGCGACGGCTGGACGGTGCGCTGACAGACATTGGTGGATGGGGCCGAGGACAGTGGAGGTGAGGGTGTGGGTGCAGGCCAGGAGACGGTAGTGCCTGTGTCCTGAGAGGGGGGTTGGATCTCAGTGGCAGGTTGGGGCACAGGGGGAGAGGCAGTGGTGCAAACCGGAGGCAGTGAACGGCCTTCGTCCCACCTTGTGGGGTGCTTGGCCATCATATGTCTGCGCATGCTGGTGGTAGTGAGGCTGGTGGTGGTGGCTCCCCGGCTGATCTTGGCGCGACAAAGGTTGCACACCACTGTTCGTCGGTCGTCTGCACTCTCAGTGAAAAACTGCCAGACCTTTGAGCACCTCGGCCTCTGCAGGGTGGCATGGCGCGAGGGGGCGCTTTGGGAAACAGTTGGTGGATTATTCGGTCTGGCCCTGCCTCTACCACTGGCCACCGCACTGGCTCTTCCAACCTGCCCTGCTGCTGCACTTGCCTCCCCCTCTGAAGACCTGTCCTCAGTAGGCGTAGCAAACCAGGTGGGGTCAGTCACCTCATCGTCCTGCTGCTCTTCCTCCGAATCCTCTGTGCGCTCCTCCCTCGGACTTACTCCAATTACTACTACCTGAGTGATAGACAACTGTGTCTCATCGTCATCGTCCTCCTCACCCACTGAAAGCTCTTGAGACAGTTGCCGGAAGTCCCCAGCCTCATCCCCTGGACCCCGGGAACTTTCCAAAGGTTGGGCATCGGTCACGACAAACTCCTCCATTCTGGGCAGGGGCCCGAGAACAGTTCCTGGGAGTCTGCCTGCTCCTCAGAATGTGTCATTGTAATGGAGTGAGGAGGCTGGGAGGAAGGAGGAGCAGCAGCCAGAGGATTCAGAGTTGCAGCAGTGGACGGCGCAGAACTGTGGCTGGACGATAGGTTGCTCGAAGCACTTTCTGCCATCCAGGACAGGACCTGCTCACACTGCTCATTTTCTAATAAAGGTCTCCCGCGTGGACCCATTAATTGTGAGATGAATGTGGGGACGCCAGAAACGTGCCTCTCTCCTAATCCCACAGCAGTCGGCTGCGATACACCTAGATCAGGAGCTCGGCGTGTGCCCACACCCTGACTTGGGCCTCCGCGTCCTCGCCCGCGTCCACGTCCTCTAGGCCTACCCCTACCCCTCAGCATGCTGTATTACCAGTAGTGCAGAAACAGAACGCTGTAATTAAATGTGCCGCTTATTGGCCTGTGGTTGGAGGCTGACTTCGCTTACGGAACGCACAGCAGAGGCAGGAAAGAATTTTGCGCAAGCCTGCTGTAACACTTAGCTGTATGAATTAGGACAACTACCCCCAGCAGAGACGCAGTACAGTCAGGACGGTCACAGGCAGCCCAAATAGATTTTTTTTCCCAAATTTTTTGGGAAAAGCCCACTGCCTATATAGACTGGATATGTCTTTCACTGTCCCTGCCTCACCACCACTACTGGCCCTGGACTATGTAAAATTACTGCAGACTGTTTCACTCTGGACAGGATGACAGCGGTGATGTAAGAGGCAACGCAGAGCCAGGAAAGAATTTTGCGCAAGCCTGCTGTAACACTTAGCTGGCTGCGTATGAATTAGGCCAACTACCCCCAGCAGAGACGCAGTACAGTCAGGATGGTCACAGGCAGCCCAAATAGATTTTTTTCCCAAATTTTTTTGGAAAAGCCCACTGCCTATATAGACTGGATATGTCTTTCACTGTCCCTGCCTCACCACCACTACTGGCCCTGGACTATGTAAATTACTGCAGACTGTTTCACTCTGGACAGGATGACAGCGGTGATGTAAGAGGCAACGCAGAGCCAGGAAAGAATTTTGCGCAAGCCTGCTGTAACACTTAGCTGGCTGCGTATGAATTAGGACAACTACCCCCAGCAGAGACGCAGTACAGTCAGGACGGTCACAGGCAGCCCAAATAGATTTTTTTCCCCAAATTTTTTGGGAAAAGCCCACTGCCTATATAGACTGGATATGTCTTTCACTGTCTCTGCCTCACCACCACTACTGGCCCTGGACTATGTAAAATTACTGCAGGACGCAATGCTCTGGACGCAATGCTCTGCACGGCCAATATACAAAAAAAAATAAAAATGTGCAACACTGCAAAAAGCAGCCTCAACAGTACTGCACACGGTCAGATGTGGCCCTAAGAGGGACCGTTGGGGTTCTTGAAGCCTAAAATCAATCCTAACACTCTCCCTATAGCAGCTCCGGCATCAGCAGCACTTTCCCTGATCTATGTCAGAATGCATCTATGGCGAGCCGCAGGAGGGGCCGATTTATATACTCGGGTGACACCTGATCTCGCCAGCCACTCACTGCAGGGGGGTGGTATACGGCTGGAACGTCGCAGGGGGAAGTTGTAATGCCTTCCCTGTCTTTCTATTGGCCAGAAAAGCGCGCTGTCTCAGAGATGAAAGTGAAAGTAACTCGAACATCGCGTGGTGCTCACCTCTAGTAACGAGCCTCTCGAACACGCTAATACTCGAACGAGTATCAAGCTCGGACAAGTACGTTCGCTCATCTCTATTTTTTCCATTTTAGTTTTTTCCTCCCTCATGTTAAAAAATCGTAACTACTTTATTTATACATCGACGTCACTGTATGAGGGCTTGTTTTTTTGCAGGACAAGTTCTATTTTTCAATGGTGCTATTTAATGTACCATATAATGTACTGGAAAACTTTTTAAAAAGTCTAAGTGGAGAGAGAGAAATTGAAAAAAAATGACATTCTGCAATCTTTCGGTGCGTCCTGTTTCTACGGCGCACAAACTGTAACAAAAATGACATGATAGCTTTATTCTATGGGTCATTCCAATTACTTTGATACCAAACTTGTATAGTTTTTTTTTGCTGCACTACCTGTATTGTTTTTTATATATTTAATTTTTTAAAAATTATTTTCTGTCTCTATTTTCTGCGCAGAATAACTTTTTAATTTTTTTGGCGACATAGTTGTGTGAGGGCTCACTCAGTGCGGTATGTCCTGACTTTTCCGTTGGTACCATTTTTGTATACAAACAACTTTTTGATTGCTTTTTATTACATTTCTTCTTGGAGACAGGGTGACCAAAAAAAGCGCATTTCTGGCGTTCTTTATTTTTAATTTTTTTTGGACAACGTTCACCGTGTGGGGTAAATAATGCATTACTTTGTTAGATTGGTCTTTTACAGACGCAGCAATACCAAATACATATTTTTGCTTTGTTATTTAGATTCTTTTATTGCAAATATGGCAAAAGGGAGGATTTTTGAACTTTTAGTACTTTTTAAAAAAAAATAATTAGTAAAACTTTATTGTTTCTTTTACACTTTCTTTCAGTCACCAGGGGGACCACAACCAGTTATGCTTTGATCGCTTCTGCAGTATGACGTAATGCTATAGCATTACGTCATACTACTTTTTGACAGGCAATCTATCAAGCCACCCCACGGGGATGGCTCGATATGCAGTCTCCTATGGCAGCCCTGGGGTCTTTCAGAAGGCCCCCGGCTGTCATGACACCTGCACGGCTCCCCCGATCTCACCGCGGGGGGGGGGGGCATACGGGACCCCCGAACCATGTTTCGGGGGATTTAAATGCCGCTATCAGAATTGACAGTGGCATTTAAAGTGTTAATAGCTGCGATCGGCCGCACGGCCGATTGCAGTGCAGATATTGCCCGCGGGTGTCAGCTGTAATAAACAGCTGACGCCTGCGCTGTATGGAGGGAGATAGCAGCGCTATCTCCCTCCATACACGTCCTGCAATGTAAAAACACTATTGGGCCGTCACTAAGGGGTTAAAGATCTGTCAGCTTTATCATTCAACAGAGCTACTAAGATAAACTGCTGCATTTTAGGACTGTCTAGTCTAAGTTTGCACTGTCTAAGGCCGGCTGCACACGAACGAATACTTGCTGCGGAATTTGCGGATGGCGTCCGCATGGAGGATCCGCAGCAAATACCATTCAAAACACGCTATGGAAAATCGCTTTTTCCTTCATACTTGGGAAAACAAATTGCGATTTCCACAAGCGGAGGAAAAATCACAGCATGTTTTTTTTTTGCTGCGGGCTCCACACAGACGGCTTCCACTGAAGTCAATGGAAGCTGTTCAACTCGCAGCCCATCCGCAATTGACATTGTGGGTAGGCGGTGGGTACCTGAGTCATCGCCTACTGACGGTAAAAACAAATATTTAAAAGAAAATCTGTACTGTGCAAGTCCAACGGCGAGCGTCTGCAGGCATCCGCATTACAGAAAACACAAGGTACGCAATGATTGCCTGCTTACAGTGAATAGAGGTGGGCAGGGGTAAAGTGCTCTCCAGCCGCCCTGCTTCCATGCCGGCAGCACTTCTAGTGATGCTCGCTCCTGTGTAACAGGTCACCATTACTACTGGGGCCACTCTGGGGGTCCCCATTGGCGTAACTATAGGGGATGCAGTTGCACCAGGACCCAGGAGCCTTAGGGGGCCCATAAGGCCTCTCTTCTCCATATGCGAAGCCCAGTACTATGAATAAAGCATTATAGTTCGGGGCCCTGTTACAGATTTTCCATTGCGACCCAGGAGCTTCAAGTTACGCCTCTGGGAGTTACTGTTACTGTGGGGGACATTATTACTACTAGGAATGATGTAGGGGACACTACCTCTACTGGGGCGGGATGACAAAAAGGAACACCATTACTTCTGAGGCCAATATAGGGGTCCCTATTAGTACTGAGGTCACTCTGCACATGGCAGAATACCTCAAGCTAACTTAGGGTATGTTTACACATAGCGAAAATACTGCTAAATGCCCGTAGCAGAAGTTTCTGCTGAAAATTCCTCATCATTTCTGCACCCAAAAAACAGTCAAAATCCTTATCGTTGGTGCAGATTTTAACTGGAAATCAGCTGTGTATCCGCATGATTTCATACTTTGCGGCACTCTTCTCACCTCCTAAAGGCTTCCTGCTGTCTGCACTCCCTGGCTTCCGGTTTCTAGCAGCCTAGTCAGGTGATGCTGCTCAGGTGAGGCCACTACAGGCCACTGGGAACCGGAAGCCGGGGAGTGCTGATAGCGGGAAGCCTATGGAGGAGGTGAGGGGGAGCGCTGCACGGTATAAAATCAGCTGCGGGTACATGGCTGATTTCCAGTCAAAATCCACACCAATGGTACAGATTTTGACAGTTTTTTTTGATGCAGAAATGCTGCGGAATTTGCTCCGTCTTTCTTGAAACGGCCCTGTACATTTTATAACGCTGCATGTAAAATTATATGTTGTTATAAGCCCCGCCCCTGGCCACACCCCTCTGCCCCGCTTTGACCCTGGGAAAATCTGGTCACCTTACCATTGAGGAGCTTCCTGCAGCTGTTTAAATGCTCCACAAGGTTATACCTATTCTTTGCTTCCTTTATTGTAGGTTATTAGGTCTACAACACCCTATTTTCCTGCTGGTGGTGTAAAAGCTTGAAGGGGTATTCTGGGACTCTGTTACATTTTTCTATTGAGGAACATTGAATTTAACAGGAGCTGCGTTGCAGTACCAATCTGAGCCATTGTGCTATGGTTAGCGCTATCTGCTTCCTTCGCTGACCATAGCAACAGCAGCATCGGTAATCAGCTGATTGGCAGTCATGAATAGAAAAAGTTAACAAACTCCCAGAATACCTCTTTAAATGCCATAGGAAGCACCTAGGGCGTTCAAATGCTTTCTTATGTTTTATGCAAAATTAATCAAAACAGATCCATCGTAAGTCCTGATAAATGACACTAGTGTAAGAAGAGTAGAATTGAAACACGTAAGGTGTTCATAGCATATAAGTTCGATACAAATGGTCAACAGACTAGAAAAGAACTTGAATATTACTGATTTTCCTTGGGGAGATCTCCTATACCAAGTGGGAAAGGAATAAATGTTTTCTAATTACAAATGTGCTTCATTGTCTACATCAAGGCCTTTGACTGCGTCAACCATGACCAGCTATGGCAGGCTCTACAAGAGCTGGGCATATCAGTGCATCCAGTCAAGCTAATAAAATCGCTTTATACCAAACAAGAAGCCACTGTGAGAACACAGTATGGGGGCACAGATAGGTTTGGGATCAGCAAAGGCGCCCGACAGGGCCGCATCCTCCTGCCTTTCATTTAACCTTTATAAGGAAGTGATCATGCGGAAAATGGGCCTAGATAAATTGTAAATCAGGGTGAAAATAAGTGGAAGAAACATCAACAATCTCTATTATGCGGATGAAGCAGCTAATATGGAAGATTAAAAGTGAAAGTGAAAAAATAGGCCTTTACCTAAATTTAAAGAAGACTAAAATTATGACAACTGCAAAAATTTGCCAAATTCAAATCAAAATCGACAGCGAGGCCATAGGATGCGTGCGAGACTTCATCTTCCTTAGTTCAAAAACTGACCAGGCTGGAGAATCTATGCCAGAGATAAAACATAGGATAGCATTGGATTGATGCGTTTGGGCTGTGGTGCTGGTGAAAGCTGCTGCGTATGCCCTGGACGGCGAGAGTAACAGACAGAGAAGTCCTGAATCGTATAAGACCCGATATATCACTGGAGGGCAACATGACCGGGCTCAGACTCAGATTTTGGCCATGTAATGCGAACAGAGTCGCTAGAAAAAAGACTCGGAGTAAGTCCGTAAGCTCGCATTAACATCGTGTATTTTTGTTAGCAATTTAAAGGTATCATATTTACAAAATTGCTTGGTTTCTCTTGCTGGGAACAATCACATTTTACTCTACTGACTAACACGGTACCAAACTTTTTTCATTTAGAAAAATCTATAACGCTTGGACAGATCAGTGGCAAAAGACAATTACAAATAGTATTGTGGCGCCATCTAGTGATAAAGGAAGTCATGGCAATACTGCTACATAGTTATGAGCGGTGTAGCTATAGGGGGTGCAGAAACTGTAGTCACTACCAGGCCTGTACCCCCATGTAGAAAAAGCAGATTGTAAAAAACATGGTCCTGCCCTTGCCTCGTCTGAAAAACCTTGGTTTCTGCATGGAGCTGTAAGGCCGCCCACTCCTGAGGAAGCTGTCCCAACTGCCATGCTACCAGACTTTCCCTGAAGTTTGGTTCAACTAAGTCATCATGCTATTTGAAAAGAGCTAAAAAGACAAGCATCAACCCGACTCCTACATCTAGCAAATACAAAAGATCAGTTACAATCCAACCTTTGCGACACTCATTGCATCTGATGTGATGCTGTCCTGATGCACATAGCAGGTCCTGCCAAAGTGTGGGGCACCTGCCGAGGTTAGCTCACTGGCCACAGGTCTGTCTGTGAATGGCCACTGGCCAGCAGGTCTTGATATTTGCCCATTTTTTTTGTACCGAGTGGACATTCCTTGCCCATATGTCTCATTAGGGCATATAGGTGTCATTGTGTTATCTCCCACTTGAGACTCCATTCTGCCCTGATCAGCTCTGCAGCAGGGAAGTCATCCTGGGAGAGCTCTTCATAGGGTGAGCAAGAGGCAAAAATGACCTTTCCAAGGGGTATGGCTTATATAAAAAGGTTGGGCTAAATATATTTAGAGCCCTGAATTAATCCCTTAAGGACACGGCCTATTTGCCCCAAAGGGCGCAACGATGTTTGGGGAATTTTCTTCTCCACTTTTCAAAATCCATAACTTTTTTATCTTTCTGTCGATATCGCCGTATGAGAGCTTGTTTATTTGCAAAGCAAACTGTAGATTTTATTGGTAACAGTTCTGTGTACATATAATGTATTGTAAAACTTTTAGTAATTATTTTAGGGCAGGGAGACAAAACATATCAATTCAAGCCAAATTTTGGAAATCAGACATGTTTCACTTTAACATAGCATAACTCCATAAAGGTTTTGCATATCCAAGTGTCGTGCTTCATTTAGGTGGTGAAAATAGTCCGATATAATTTGTGTATATTTATTAAAAGCACCAAAATTGGGAGAAAAAATTAAAAAAATGTTATTTTTTCAAATTTGGAACTGCAGTATCTCAAATATGTGCAAACATGCGGTACAAATTTTTATTTGCATCTGTTTACCTTATTTTGAAAGCACATTGGAAAGATTGAAAAGGCTCATAGGTGTCAGAATGATAGACACCTCCACAAATGACCCCATTTTAAAATTGCATTTTCAGGAGTTAATTTTTTTGTAAATTCGATAGTGCACATGAAAATGAGGATTTGCACCGCAAATGGATCCCCCTATTTGTTTTGTGTTCAGAAACATACCCATTGTGGCCCCAATCTTATGTCTGGATGTACAAAGGGACCCAAACCAAAAGGAGCAGCCGATGGCTTTTAGAACAGACATTTTGTTTGAAGGTGTTTTAGGCCCCATAGCACACTTGTAGAGCTCTTGAGCGGCCAAAATAAAATAGAATCCCCACAAATGACCCTATTTTGAAAACTAGACCCCTTAACGAATTCATCTAGGAGTGTGCTATGTATTTTGACTCCACAGTTTTAAATGAATCTAAGCAAAGCAGAAGGAAAAATGATGATTTTCATTTTTTGGGCAACTGTGTCATTTTAAAAACTGTTTTTTTGTACAGCACACATATAAATGAAAACTTGCACCCCAAAATGGATACCCCTGTTTGTTCCGTGTTCAGAAATATATCCACTGTGGCCTCAATCTACAGATGATCGCAGAGCTTTTCCCACTGTTTTCAATGGGCACTGCGATGTGAGAGCACACAGCCAGATAGAACATGCTGCGATTTGTTTCCTGCATCACATCGCAGTTCCATGCAGAAAAACATTGCTCATGTGTATGACCCAAAAGAAATCACGGAGGTGAGAAAAAAAATGTACAAAGACATAACTCACAGAAAAAGAAGCCAAAAATGCATCCCCTGATACTGCAGGGCAGACTCAATCACCATATACCCTAGTAGCATGCAGACAGCTAGATCGCAATATGAGGAAGCTAAATGTTCAGTGTTAAGGACCGTTACACATGACCGGTCACATTAACCTTTCAAGCCTTGGGTTCCAAATTAGTTTGTACCTGGATGCATCAAGGAGGCCAAAAACTATATAATTTATAGTTATTAGTTCCCACAGATACGTAGAGTTGAGCCGCGGCAGATATACAGCTCACTCTGCTTAAGGCGTGCGTACTCTGAGCATTTATTGACTTGGTATAGTTCTAATACAGGAAAGGAATACGTCATTAGTCACGGGGTTAATCTTATTGGGTTAGAAAAACATCAAGAATCGTGTATTGTTCAACAATCAGCGTAGTGAGAATATCTATGTGAAATGTCCTTCAAATGATTATTCCTCCCTTGTGAGTTTGGATGATCGCAGCGTCTTATCAGCACGATTTGCTCCTTTCCCAAAGCTCAGGACGTGGGGGAGTCTCTTCTGATAACAACTGTACCAGGCAAATGTTCTCGGATGAATAGAAAAAAATCATTAGACATTGCACCGAATGTCATGCTCTAAAGTTATTTCTGCTTTAATTATTGTTTCACTACACACAAGCTTATTTACATCTTATAATGCTCCATTTTGTATCTAGCGGCCATTTTGAGACAGATTCTTCCATTTTATGAGCCTGTACTTTCTCAATCCCCCCTAGAAACTGTCTCAAAATAAACGATACTTTATAACTTCTAGAGGGCGGGGTAAGGTTTGCTTTCCCTATCTCTAGTTTATGATCTATGCCCTACCTATCATTGTTGTTCAGCTGTCCAAGGGCTAATCCCTTCCCCGACAACTAATCCTAGCTAACTAAACGCGAAGACCTAATAGACACGGAAGGGATCTACAACACACATGCTACTCTATTCTAATGGCTGGGAGACTAGAGTGGTCACCCCTGTTTCTGCTGAGACAGATCCATAAGGGGACAAATCGCTCTGTTGTATTATAGGCATATAGCCATCGCCTGGGGTCTCTACATCTACGTATATGGGGGCGACAGGTACCATCTGGTCTGTAAGTTTAGTACAGGAGCGTTTTTATGCAGGGCACAATACAGACAGAAAGTAGCAGGAATATGATAAGAGTAATCAGAATCCCTATTCCTATCTGCATCAAGAATTGTTTCCATTGTCCGGTCCATGCGAACCACTCATCCCAGGGGTTAGTTATCCCAGAATTACGCTTCAGCTCTTCTGACAATGTGGCCAATTTCTTTATTGCGATAGTCACTTTACCTGTGGGGCCTGTATTATCTGGAAGTGCAACAGGTCTCACCAATCATTTTACAGACATCCCCTTTCTCTGCTAGTATCATATCCGGAGCCATTCGGTTCTGGAAAGTCATGGTGGCTGTGGGGCCTAATTGATCAGCAAGCCCTTGAAGTGCATCTCTTGTATAGTTCACGAACCTTTATTGGTTGTAATATATATCAACATTCTTATTGATGGTTACTATTCCAAACAGGGACTCAAATCCGGCCTTAACTTGATCCCTGGCTTTAAACTCATCTGGCACCCCCCTTGGCACTCTGATTGCATCTATATATATACACATGTGGATCAAACCTGCCACCTGGTTTCAGATTGTGACACTCGTCTGTAGGACCTGAGAGAGAAGCAGAGACCACAGAATGCGTTATTGACAATTCCTTGGAGAGACCTATGACAAAATTAACAAGAGAATCATTTCCCAAACTTGGCTACTGTGGCATGTATCCTCCGGAGAAAAAGAAAAACTAATGGAAGACACTCAATTCAAGATTTGCCCGTTTCCTTCATTGCCCGTGGATCTACTTTCCCACTACTCCGTGGATGGTAGGGTGTGTGAAAAGCCTGGAATTATACCCAAAGCAGACATGATGTATTGCATTATTTCACCTGTGAAGTTTGTACCTTTGTTTGACTCAATCAGTTCCGGTACCCCATATCTGCGGATTACCTCATTCATGAGCTTCTGTGCGCTTACCTGCTTATGCGGTTACCTGCTTATTTACTTTAGTAACAGGGTAGGTCTCAAACCTGAAAAGAAATCAACAACAAGCACATATTCATACTTCCAAACAAGTGGGAGCTGAATGTAGCCAATTCGCAATCCCTGAAATGGGTAGAGTGGTCTAGGCAAGCGTTATGTGGCAAATTTACTTCTGCCCTGCTGCTTATGGCAAAGATCATACAAAATTGGACAAATGATGCAGCAGCTACAGAAAACCCAGGAGCCACCCGTCCTCGTTCAAGCGCCGAAATCATTGCTGCTTTGATAGGTGTGTCTTTCTGTGCGTCAGCTGGGCCATCATGGGGCATAGGGACCGTGGTAGGCAAGTGCTGTTGACTGTCCGCCATACGCCGCCCTGTTCTGTTGCTCCCATATTTAGTCCATTTGTCTTTTTTCTTCATTGCTGGCTTGTAACTGTAAAGTCCTTAGCATATCAATGTCCAAAGTTTTTATCAAAGTCCAAAGTTTTTATCAAAGTCCAAGATTTTTGTCAAATTCTTCTTTTCTTCCACGGCTTCAGGGCCGCTGCCTTTGCTGTGTGGTCTGTGATGGCGTTGCCTCTTGCTTCTCCGGTGTAGGAATTGGTGTGAGCTTTCCACTTTGTCAGGTAGTAGTAGGGCTTCCATGAGACTCTGCACCGCTGCACCATTCTTAATTGGCTGTCCTGCTGAGGTAACAAGCTGTCTGGCCTTCCATGTTGGGCCATAATCATGAGCTATGCCAAATGCATACCGGGAGTCAGTGTAAATGTTTGCCGTCTTACCTTCTACCACTCTACACGCCTCAGAGAGGGCCCTCAGTTCCGCTTCTTGTCCTGAAACATGCGGAGGCAGAGCTTCTGCTTTTAGGACATCTTGTTGTGTGACCACTGCATCTCCAGTGTGGAGTCGTCAATCACCCCTGGTACCATCTATAACAAAAAAAACTAAAAATATGCATTGTTAACAAGGGCTTTCAGTTAACATAAAGAAGAGACAGTGTCTGCAATTGCATCTTCCTGGACATGTGCCAGGGGGTACTGACGGACCAAGGGGGCTAAGAGCTTGTTCCTCTGCGTGCGTAAGAGTGAGGACAGGTAGAGGTGTCGCTTGGTCTGCTGCCATCTGACAGAAGGTCGGGTGACTTTCAGACCCGGGGTGTATACGAGCCTCACCGGACGGGTGAAGTTTGATACAACATCCCAAGGGTCCCATCACGTCAGTTCTCAATATGCTTTCAGGACCTTCCAGCACAAGGAAGCGCGTGAGGCATCGCGACCCTTTAAACATTACCTCAAGCGGTTTAGTTTCTGCCAGCTGAATTGGCACTTCTGGAACCCCTTGCACCGATTACCGCTAGACAATCAGGCTGGTATTCTATTTCAAATAGATCATAACCTTGTTGCAAGAAGGAAAAAAGAAAAAAATTTAAAAATTTAAAAATAGCTGACCTGCAATACCTAGATCACCTATATCTCTCCCCCCCCCTTTGAACCAGGATACTCAATTGGAAGAAGAGTAATTGGGTTCAAAGTAGTAGCAACATTGGGAAAGAATGAAAAGAGCACTTTGTAGCCGGATCTGACAGGCCAGAGATAAGTGCTTGGGTTGCACTTGCGTGAGTATGCTTCGAATGACATGAGGGGTGAGGACCACTAAGGAATGGGGGGGGGGGGGTGTAGTCCAATACCAACTCAAAAGGTTTGTCAACCATTGCCTGTACTGCTGCCACCGCACAAACACATGAGGAAGCTGCTTCAGAGGTGAGAGAGAAAAGAATAATTGAAAGACAGTCATAGAGTGGTTGCATAAGAAGGGAAACCGAGTGCATTCATGGTCGGCAGTATGAAACAAGGCCCAGAAAGGTGCGGGGTTTGGCAACGCATATAGGTACAGGTATGGCCTAGAGAACAGCCTTTTGTTCCTATGTCAGATGTCCAGTTCCTTGGCCTAAACAATGACCCAAGAGAACAACCTTTATTTTGCAGGACTGGAGTTTGTCTTTAGAGATTTTACAGCCATTTTCTGCAAGAAAAATTAACAGTGAAATTGTGGCCTGTTGGCAGGCTTCCAGATCATCAGCACACAGCACCTACATCACACAGCGCCGGCAGCACACAGCACCTACATGCGGTAGGTGTCTGGCTGACCCTTCAGCGTTTTTTTTTTCTGGACTGGAAAAAGAGGGGTGTTTGTTGGAGCAGTTAGTTTACAAGACTCTTCTGAACTGTCACCTAAGGTCTCAACCTGTACCGATCTATCCGGTGGGAATTTGATGGATGCAGATAAGGCCTGTAAGATATCAGTACCAATAACAGAGACATGAATTACATCAGGGTAGAATATTCTACAAACATCTATCCACATTGGAAATTTACAGTCTGCATATGCAGAAGGGGGGAGAAAAACTTGTATCCCCAGTCAATATCTGCATCACACATCTTACATTCATCATAGTCTGAACACGGGTCATTAACTCTCATCCATCCATGCGGTCAAGTCTGGCTCTCTCATTCAAATGCCTATGATTCACCACACACACAATGTTTGCGCCGTTACAGAGTTCAGGAAATTGTGGATACATTGCACTAGGATGCACACCGTTCACACCAGGAGATAACGCGTATGATGCAACTGTCCTCATCTTGCAAACAAATGCATTCAATCACTACCACCTCTCCCTGGAATCAGTCAAACTTTAACTGTCTGTAATACTAGAGATGTACAACAGATTCCACAATACTAACATTTCCCATAAAAGGAACACACATTTAGCAATTATGCACACGTCCAACAACTCACAGAACTGACATTTACACAAAGAACAGCAAAAACAGTAAGATTCACTGGATTCATTACGGGTTCTATTCTATTCAAGCAAACTTAATTATTGTCCAGTGTTCTCCGCTCTAATCTTTGGCCTTGAGAAGCACACATTCCTTCTCTGCAAGTCTCACTAAACTCTGTTCCTCCTCACTATACCTCCCCCCCCCCTCCTTTCGGAGACAAGGGGGGCGACTTGCAGCTGCAGCTTCTAATAGATCAAGCATTAACCCTCTATCTATTCCTGTATGTATATATATATATATATATATATATATATTATCACGTATTGACCCTCTCCTTCCTTCTGTAGGCTTTTCTACTGCCGTCTGCGATCCTAGCGACCTTTCTTCTCAGCAGTATCTGACTTATGAGGAATGGACAACACGTACAGCAATGACACAATGTTAGGGCATTAAGACATATAGGACAAACAGCACGGTGGTTAATTGCACATAATTGTCTGCAGAATCTGCATGAACTTGCTTCATGTCATAGGGGGACACAGACTAGAGGATTCCCTTTCTCCTCCATTTTTCCCCCTTGCAAAGTGGAAAAGATTTTTCCAGCAACAACTACATTTGTGGGCAATTTTAAGCACAAACCTACTTGAGATGGGGGTGCTAAACACAGACTGCAGAACAGATAATCGGGAGGAAGCTATTTGCAGATGCGATGAGAGGACTTGAATGTTTCTATGCAAAATTCAGAAAAGGCACTCGTCATTGCAGTTCAAAGAATTGGTATGCCGGGTAAAAACATACATAGATGGGAGGTCAGAGGCCAGCTCATTTCTGCTGCGGAGCTAAGAGGACACCTGAGCGGCAGCTGAAGGTATTGTTACAACAGATGCTAAAATGGCCGCTGGGCTATGGCTGGCACTGAAATGGCCACCGAAGGCGTGGCCTGACTGGGCGATGGTGACGGGAGGGTCCAGGAATACTACATACTAGACACGTATCAAGATATACCGACTGGTATTGGCCCCAATAACAACACGGCCATCTAGGGGCAGGGCAAAGGGGAGAAAAACATCATCCATGACACGGCCGGGGCGGTGCCCTCAGATGGTGAAGAAGGGCTGCCTTCCTTTGTCTTCAACTCAAAGCATATGAATAATCGCCATCTTGAAACTGCAATTATCTTACTTCAACTTTACATCACTTATTGACTCTACATACTACTAACTGGGTATGCCTAGCCCTATGCTCAATGACACATTGGGAAGTATATCTCTAAGTGCCTGAGCCTTTTGCTCAGTGACTATACCAATAGTTTCACATAACTTCTTGACTTTCTTCACATACTCCTTACCACCTCTACATGACACCAAGTGGACAGGATCAAACAGACCACTGTCAGGTACCTTAATTTAAACATGTTCCGAAACTAAACTCTGAGCCGTCTCTCAACCGGGAGTCCGAAGCCGTATGCTCAATCACGTGATCGTACTTGTCACGTCCGATGCCGTCTGCTCAATCACTCCCTGAGAAGTATGCTCAATAAAAACTAAACCTCGAAGCCGTCTCTCAACCGGGATCTGAAGTCCCTGAGAAGTATGCTCGATAATACAATTTATAACGTCCTAAAAGATTCTGTCCCCTGGTGTCATAGACCACCCAAGACCTGAGGTAAACTTCTTTACCGATGACAACTATGATGTCAAACATCAAACATCCGACTGACCTAGGAGTCTGTCAATCAACTGAGCCAAAACAGACCAACGGCAGACATCATATGATAAATATGACACTTACCGGGCTGTGTGTGAGGTTGATCAGTCCTCTGGTTTGGCACAGTGGATATATGTCCTCCCAGTCCGATGTCGTCGTCCGATGAGTGACACAAGAGTCAATCAGTAAATCCTGCCGACTACGCCAACTGTTAAGGACCGTTACACATGACTGGTCACATTAACCTTTCAAGCCTTGGGTTCCAAATTAGTTTGTACCTGGATGCATCAAGGAGGCCAAAAAGTATATAATTTATAGTTATTAGTTCCCACAGATACGTAGAGTTGAGCCGCGGCAGATATACAGCTCACTCTGCTTAAGGCGTGCGTACTCTGAGCATTTATTGACTTGGTATAGTTCTAATACAGGAAAGGAATACGTCATTAGTCACGGGGTTAATCTTATTGGGTTAGAAAAACATCAAGAATCGTGTATTGTTCAACAATCAGCGTAGTGAGAATATCTATGTGAAATGTCCTTCAAATGATTATTCCTCCCTTGTGAGTTTGGATGATCGCAGCGTCTTATCAGCACGATTTGCTCCTTTCCCAAAGCTCAGGACGTGGGGGAGTCTCTTCTGATAGCAACTGTACCAGGCAAATGTTCTCGGATGAATAGAAAAAAATCATTAGACATTGCACCGAATGTCATGCTCTAAAGTTATTTCTGCTTTAATTATTGTTTCACTACACACAAGCTTATTTACATCTTATAATGCTCCATTTTGTATCTAGCGGCCATTTTGAGACAGATCCTTCCATTTTATGAGCCTGAAAACTTGCACCCCAAAATGGATACCCCTGTTTGTCCCGTGTTCAGAAATATATCCACTGTGGCCTCAATCTGCAGATGATCGCAGAGCTTTTCCCACTGTTTTCAATGGGCGCTGCGATGTGAGAGCACACAGCCAGATAGAACATGCTGCGATTTGTTTCCTGCATCACATCGCAGTTCCATGCAGAAAAACATTGCTCATGTGTATGACCCAAAAGAAATCACGGAGGTGAGAAAAAAAATGTACAAAGACATAACTCACAGAAAAAGAAGCCAAAAATGCATCCCCTGATACTGCAGGGCAGGCTCAATCACCATATACCCTAGTAGCATGCAGACAGCTAGATCACAATATGAGGAAGCTAAATGTTCAGTGCAGACTAATGTGCAGCCACTCGACTCAGCCCAAGATTGGGGAGGGGTGACTTCAGACAACATAGTCTGCACATGTGAACTGATACCAAGGATGCCAGTCAAATATAAGTGCGACATACCATACAGGAATACAACCCCCACTGGCAAAGCAGTGGATTGCCCTGTATCACCACAGTGCGCCACCCTGGCAGGGCATCCTGGGCTCTCCCAACATCTATAGCAAACTGCATGAAAATAAACACAGATAAATGCTGGTGTTAGTTTGCATTTTGGCCAAAACACGTAAGCTGACGGACCGTGGCAAGGCCACCAGGTGTACATGAGAACCTACGATATCTCACTCAGGCTGCTTTCACACGGGCGATTTTCTCACGTGATTTTGTAGCAATTCGACAGTGCTACAAATCGCAAGTACAGTATGTGTAGCCCATGTTTTCCTATGGGTTCTTCCACGCCAGCGGTTTTGTAGGCTGCTACATTGCGAGACTACAAAATGGTGACATGCTCTATACAGCCACGATTTGGGATTTTTTTGTAGCCCGTTTCCCTATGGAGCCGAACTTGCGATTTTCATGCAGTGCGATTTTTTTAACATTAGAAAGGCCTATTAACTTCCTCACTACAAAATAAACTGGTGTGAAAAAAATCGCAGGTAGCAGCGACGTAATGCTACATTTTTCCCAAGAAAAAAGCATTACTGGTGCTACAAAAATGTGTGTACACAGCGGCGATTTTGTAGCAGCGATATCGCTGTCGCCCGCATGGAAGTGGCCTACTGCAGTACAGAAAAGAAGCTACAGGTACGCGCGGACGCCGCCACTGCTGCGAAGGTCAGTTTCCCCATGCGGAATCTGGCTCTGCTGTGTGCAGGCAGCCTTAGGCCTAGTGCACACGGCCGGATTTCGCGGCGTTTCACTGCAGTTATTAGGTTCTATTGAAGCTCATAGCTCAATGTACATGCTGCAGAATTCCGCAGCATGAAATTACCCGCAGCATGTCCTATTTGCTGCGGGTATACGTGCGGACCACCGCACCGTATACGCACCGCGACCACCGCCGGCTGCGTCATATGACGCTGCCGGCGGGTCATGTGACACCACCGGTGCGTCATGCATTGTACTGCGCATGTACGCTAGAGCGTAATGTGGGACTTCGGGCAGCAGATCCAGAGGTAAGTATGGAGTTTTTGGGGGGGCCGCGACAGACTCCGCTGCGGTATTCCACTTGCGGAGCCCGTCACGGCCGTGTGCATAAGGCATTAGAGTAGAGTGATATGTCTGCTACATCCTTGCTGTCAAAAGAAAAGGAACCCCCGAGGACACTTGTCAGACCTAATAAGTCCGGCTTCACACTAGTGTCCAGCGTCCATCTATGAAGCAGACGGTGCTCCCTGTGACGGGGCTGTCGGGGCTCTGGGAGTTTTTACATGGGCGTATTTGTGTGCGCAATACACAAAGAATAGAGTGCATTGATTTCAATGGGTTCGTTTACATTTTTGTATATTACTCAAGCACTTCTATTGTGCAAAAAAAAAAAAAAAAAGAACAATCTTTTTTTATGCGTATTGGCGCATCAAAAGTTAATGTGGGTGCGCAAATGTGCGTGCAATAGACAAGGATGTAAGCACAGGAAATATGCGGTGAATGGAGTCAATGAAAGTGCATTGATCGATCCTGTAACATTTGTGAATATTCCTTGTGTGTAATACGTGTGCAAAAAAGAACGCAGGGTGTTGTATTTTTCCACGTATTACACGCGATAGGGCCCTATTGTTCTCTATGGGCATGTAATCAACGCTGTACATATGCAATTACATTACATATGTGAAGCGTTTATACGCAACGTCGCTAAGCAGCGGGAGATGAAAACAAAAAAAAAGAAACCAGAAGACTGTGCATGACCACGAATGTTAGATAAGCTGTCATGTGCTGTCCAAAATCACTGTCATATGCAGGATAGGTCAGCTGACCACTGTAGAATTCTGCGTGACTGACGCTCGCCATCAGTCATGTGCAGTACAATTTTTTTTTAATTTTGATATTTGTTTTTCCAGCGCTGTTGCTAGGCGATGAAGCAGGTACCCACAGCCTATCCGCAATGTCAATGGCTGCGGACCGGGCAGCTTCCATTGACTTCAATAGAGGCCGTCCGGGTATTGTTGTATTATGTCGCCCCCGAAAGTTAGGGGTGGCGACATAATACAGTTTGACATGCAGTCACGCGCCCCAGCTTCTGATGGGCTGGGGACGTGTGTGGCATGAGGAGAGGCAGCGCCGGGGCTGGAGGCATCACGAGAGGCTGGGGCAGCAGGATGACAGCCAGCGGCGGCGGCCAGAGCAGAAGGAGTCGCTGCGGCAGGAGAAGACGCAGCGCTGGCAGCCCGTGAAGAGGCTGCAGCCTTTGCACCAGCACCAGGACACAGAGCGCCGGTGGCAGGACCAGAGCCACTGGAGGGAGTGGCAGGACCAGAACCGCTGGAGTGAGCGGCTTAGGCGCCAGCAGGAGAGCCACTGGCAGTGGCCGCTGCAGGAGAGGTCTTAGCAGCAGCGTCTGCATTTCATTTTGATGGCCTGGAGGGTTAGGGTTTATTTTCCTGTGAGGCCTAATGTAAGCCTAACAGGAAAACCATCCCTCACTGTAACCCTCCAGGCCAGGCAAACATCCATGCGATGCTGCTGCTTGAAAAATCCGCCAATCAGGAGATAGGGGTGTGACAGGAGCGTTCCTCCTGTCAAACCCCTAACTTCCGGTGGTGTCAAGATACAATAATACCGTCCGTCTGTGCGGATTTCGCACAAAAATAAAATATGCTGCGATTTAAAATCTCTCTGAAAACGCTGTTACAAAGGCTTGTCAACGCTGCTGAAACCACAGTAAACACAGCATTCACAAACGCCTCTGAGAGGGAGGCCGAAGGACAGTTTGCTGAGAATTATGTGTCAATGTACAAATAAGACACGTTTGATAATCCGGCGCTGTCACATCATATATGCACAAGGTTTGGAATAAACAAGCAGGCGTCTTCCAGCAGGACACGTGCTCACAGCGCGTGCAGGCCCGCATTCGTGGGCAAACAGTAGGCCTAACCACGCCCACCAGCGGTGGCATGGCCGCACGATTATGCAAGTAGTTTGTGGGTGGGCAGAACTTCAGGTTTACGTTCTTCCCCATTACGTCACCGCTCACCCGCGGTGGCCAATGGCCGCACGAGTAGGCGTGGCTGTGGCTTTTCGTACCTCCCTCCCTACGTCACCGCTCAGCAGCGGTGGCCAATAGCTGGAAGATTATACCAGTGGATGGGCGTGGTTTGGCTTTGCGTGTCCTCCCCCTGACGTCACCGCTCGCAGGGCCTCCCGGTAGTGACGCGACTTCCTCTTTCCTTCTCACGCTAGCCCTGTAGCGTGGCCGTTGCTCTCCCCTCTCTTGGGTGCGGGACTTTTAGAGACGTTCCTTCATGCCGGGAATACTTCACAGCGCAGACATGGAGAACGGAGTCGTCAAGAAGAAGGTGAGCGGCGGGGGGCGGCCAGCAGGCGGCGCTTCTGCGGTGTTTATCGGGGTCACACGGTATCAGCTGTCCGCGCAGCCATAATACCTGCTGTGTGCGCAGGAGATCAGCTGACCCATCTAGTGTGGGCTGCTGGCCCCATCAAAGGGTTGTTAGGGGGCTGCCGAGACTTGTAGTTCTCCAGCAGGACTGTTAGCTGCTGGATGGAACATGGCGGTCTCCAACATTCCAGAATCAAGTACTGGAAGCAAGCGGAAATCCGCAGCTTTGATCTCCGTCTTTACTAGTTGCAGTCTACGGAGATGTCCTTGTCGCCCTTCCCCTCCATTCACCAAGCGATGCTCATTCTTGTGTGCTTATCTGTGGGACGATCTGTCGGCATCTGTTACCCCACAGATAAAGAATTCTGCAAAACTCTGCTCTCACGATGTAAGCTGTTTGACAGACTGGTTACAGTAAAAAAAATAAAATAAATTAAAGGGACTGTTTGAGTTAAGGAAGCCCCTATCACTGGTCCCCTATGTGGTAAAATAATCAGCGCTCACTCCCCGCTCGTCCCTCACTGCTGGCGTGGGAAGGTAACTGCTGATTTATTTTCACGCATGGGGGACCAGGTGACAGCAGTTTCCTTAACTCAAACAATTCTTTAAAGGGATTTTCTGGGCATAAAAAATGTGAAGTGGTGTCTGGAATACTGAATTTACAACTGCCACCTCTTAGTGGGCAACAGAGAAGAGCTGTGATTCTCCTCCATATCTCCCAGGATAGGGGGAGATCAGTTTTGTCCATGTTGTCACCACTATCAATCAGAGAAAATATTTGCTCTCTGATTGTCACATATGGGGGTTTTCTCAGAAAAGGACTTGCTCATCTTACTGCACCTTTTAACCACGCAGATGCTGCAGTCATTGCTGACCGCGTCATCTAAACACTTCTGCAGAAAAAAAATGTAGAAACCTTTTCCCCATTAGACAAGGCTATAAGTATTGATAGAAAAAAACCCACATAATTGGCATCACGGCATCCCTAGCAACTGTGAAATATGGCATTTATCCAACACGGTAAAGAAAAATTCTGTTTTCTGATCCTCACTTCCCCAAAACAAGAATAAAAAAAAAGTTGTTTATACCTCAAAATGGCACTGACAAAAAATACAAGCTGTCCCGCAAAAAAGAGGCGCAATACGACTCTGCTGACTGAAAAATAAGGGCTCTGGTCCTGGAATGTGGCGCCAGTCTGTGGATCAAATATGTAGTGCAAAAGTAGTAAAACATAATTAAACCTCTATATATTTGGTGTTTTTATAATCCTAATGACCCGTAGAATAACGCTAACCTACTTATAACACACTGAACACTATAAAAATAAACTACTAAATATAAAAAAAAAATAATAAAATATATATATATATAATATTTTGTTTTCCTTTGCCGGGGCAATGAAGAAAAAGCAAAGTTATTGAATACATTATATGTACCTGAAATTGTTTTCTATAAAAACTGGAACTCGTCCTGCAAAATGCAAGGCGTTGTACAGCTACAGTGGGGGAGAAATTAGTTATGACCGCTGGCACAAAAAAGGGGATACAATTTACTGGCTCTGAAGGCTAAAATTAGTTATGTCACTAAGGGGTTAAAAATGCACTTACCACGTTCTGCATCAATGACAGGGTTGTTACAAATGATCTTTCCAATTTGAGAGCCTCGTATCTTGTGTTTAATGACATTCAGACACACAAATATGGTATCAGTGGAAACAAACTCAGTTTTGTTGCGGGGTATCAGAGGTGATCAGTGTGGCCCTATTTGTAACAGAACACATGGAGCCTGTAGTCAAGTTGCTGTTGTACGTGTTGTAGCGGATCACGATGACGAAGACCCGCTTTGCATGGCCGGGCTGGATTCCGCATGGGGCTGGCGACCCCCGCGTACCTAAATTATCTGTATTGCAGATAGCCGCAGCGACTCGCCATCTGTCATGCACAGCACAGTGTCTTTTGTTTTTACTTTGTACTTCCCATACCGTCGCTTAACGTTGTTGCATATGGGCTGTGGGTCGGACGGCCTCCATTGACTTCAATGGGTGCTGCCTGCGCAGAATCAGTGGCAAGAGTATCTGTCAATGAAAAGCGATTTAACAGTGAGTTGAACACCCTTCCTGCTACCCCCAAACTGTCTCTTATGCTTGATGTTGTTTTTTTCCCCAGAAAACATCTGAAACTCCCACACCCAAGAAGATGAAAAGAAAGATCCAGAACGGGGATGCAGAAGAACCTGATTTTGAGCAAATGTGTAACATCAACGGAGAGGTGAACGGAGACTGTAATGACAATCACCAGGTAGCGATCCGCGGATGTGACTGTAACAGCCTGCTCCCTCCGTCACTCCTGTAAATCTAATGAGCCCCATTTGTTTCCTCTTAGACACCGAAACTGAAGAAAAAGAAGCATGCTGAAAAACGGAGTTCTCCTGAAGCAGCGGAGCAAATAGATGAGGAGCAAGAAGTTATCGAAGCTCCTAAAGTAAAGAAATCCAAAAAAAAGAAGAAAAATAAAGAAGAATCGGAAGAACAAGACACAGCGGAATCCGAGGCAGAGGTTAACAGCAAAAAGGTAGCGTTACACAGACGGTCCACGGGATCTGCCCGCTGTGCCAGTTAGTCCTGATCCCACTTTGTGTCCGGTTCTTTGCTGTCTATGATCCTTGCTAGATCTGCACTCTCCTAAGATTTGCCATTGACTATTGTTTTCTCCCTTCCCCAATTTGTGTTTTTCTAGAGTGTTAAACAACCCAAAGCAAAGAAGACCTCTAATATCGAGAATGGAGGAACGAAAACTGCAGATACTGCCGCCCCACAAGCAAAGAGAATGAAAATAGACCCTGAGGTAGAAGAGAATGAGGCGCAATCCAAAACCGATGATGAGGTATGTCCCTCCAGAAACTGTCAAGATCAATGTTTCTCTAGGTTTTGGTCTTGTTGATTCTTCTGTGAAAAGCCCTTTTAATTTAAGAGGTTATCCAGGACTATTGATGACTTGCCATCAATAGTTGATAGGTGGGGGTTCATTGCATAGGACCCCTGCCAGTTCGCTGATCAGCAGGTGCATTGTCAGTGCGGATAGCGCTGTCAATGTTGCAGTGGCCTGGGTTGGTAGTACACACAGCTCCCATTGAGTTCAATGGAAGCTGTGTCTGTTCTACCAACCCCGGGCTGCTGAAGTATGGACAGCAGGCCTGGTAATCAGCTGATCAGCGGTGGATTCCCACCAATCAACTAGGATGGATCATCAATAGTAAGTCTCACAACGCCTTTCAGTACACATCATTAATAGAAAGCATGGTGTTGGCCTGGATGCCTGAAACCACACAGAAAACAAGTAAATGTTTCTGCTCACTTGTAACTTAATTTGCTATTTCTCAGCAATAGGGATACTTTGAGCAAACCTATTCTTGTCTGTACTAGTTTAGATAAATTTTCCTGTTTTATTAAGGCAGTGTCACATGGCCAAGAAAATCGTGAGATGTATACCAGTATGGGGTCATACACATGAGCCCTTGATTTGCCCATTGTTTTCAGTGGGGCTCACGGCAGCATCCAACCACCTGCTAGGTGCACGCAAGGGGCGATGTGCGGTCTCCCCATTGAAAACAATGGAGACACTGTGACAGCTGTGGCGGAGGATTGCTACTTCCCCAAAGTGATGGAAGGCGGTTTTGATATAAAACGCCTCGTATCCGCAGGGATATCAGTTAGCCTAACTTTGTTCTAAAATGACTGTTAGTTTATCGGCCCACTTACAGGAGCGCATGACCACGAGGCTGCGTGCTATGCTCTTTAGTCTGATGGAGGCCATGGGTGCAGCAACATACTGAGCAGTAAGCACAATCTGCAGAAGTCATGCTGTTTGGCAGCCCTCAAGCCTCTTTTACTTGGGGAATCTATTAGATGCTTTACCTTAAAGGGATCTTTACTGGTGACACTCCTTTTTAAGGTCATTCAGACTTTAGGTAAAGATTCTTCATTTAACCATTTAAAACATGTTTATATATATTTATGTTTTTCATTATATTTTGTAGGAAACTGCCTTGGAGAAAATAGAAGGCGACTTTTCTAAGTATCCTATTAGCCAAGAAACCATTGCAAATCTAAAAGGTAAAACTTTTTTTCTTTTTTGCCAGCTATATTGGGGAGTTTGTGAGATGTTCGAGATACAAGTCCCTATATCTTCCAGTGAGCCTTTCACTAGATAAAGCTGGTGAAGGGCACGCTGGCACTAAATCTACAAAGCAGGTTACCAGCTTCTGTGTGGAAGCCAGCAGGAGACTAGTGTTGGTCTGAATCAAGATCTTCTGGTCCCTGCTTGGAGGTCCAATATGACATTATGATCTGTTATTTGGCCTGTACTAGTAGAAGTAGTACATGGATGCAGCTACATTCTCTATAGAGAGAATATGCATGTGGGAAAAAGATCCAAAAAACACTGGTTGTAAGCACTAGTTCTCATCCGTATCATTGAGGGACACTGCTGAAAACCGTGGGTCTGCCACTAGGAGGCGACACTGAGCAGAAAGTTAGTCCTCTTACTAGCTTTACCCCTTCTGCAGGCACCAAGTTAATCCGTTTTAGCTTGGTGTCTGTAGGAGGCGGACCTGTTTTTCTTGCTGCTCTTTTAACTTGCCTCTTGGATTTAGGGCAGAGAGGCAGGACTCTCTGTTACCCCACCGAGGAGGTTGAACAGAATGGAGTTAACTGTTCTGTTGTCTGCCCTCACCTCAAAAGAAAAGCTGGCACATTCAAGCCTTAACTTGAGTTGAGTGACCGACAGCCGTAGTGTGTCCCCCCCCCCCCCCTTTTTGGGAGCACTCCCTAGCTCTTTAAAAGCAGGCAGGCGCAAAGGGGGACACTGCTGGAACTTGGGAGCCCTCCTCCTTACTACTTAAGGGGGTAAGTACATCCTGGAGAGTTAAGTATTTATCTTCACAGGAGACCCTCTATGGTGGCGATTCATGATTTCCCTTACTAGGGGCAGTATTAGTAAGGGAAACGGGGAATTGCCATCTAACAGCCTAGGAAGTAACTGATTTGGCAGCTGAAGTCCCCTGTTCAGGACTGGCATGTAACTCCAGAGCTATGGGGTCCCATCTTTTTTTGCAGCATTCAGCAGTACTGGTGGTGCTTATTGGTATACATGCAGTTATTTCTTCACCACTGCATGTTGTAATAAGTGTATTTAAGGGACACTTCCATTTTTTTCTTTAACATGACTGTGAATGGTATACTTGAAAAGAAAAATCTTAATGATTTTAAGAAAAGCAGTCTTGTAATCTCACTGGATTTGTCTTGTCTTACAGCTAAAGGAGTCACGTATCTGTTCCCTATTCAAGCCAAAACCTTCCATACTGCTTACAGTGGTAAAGATGTTGTAGTCCAGGCTCGCACCGGTACCGGCAAAACCTTTTCATTTGCAATTCCTGTGATTGAGAAACTGATCCAAGATAAAACCCCACTGGCGCAAGGACGTCCTCCTAGGGTAAGGCTCTTGTCCTGGTCCTTGCTGAATGGGGGAATAGAGCCATAGCAGTTTGGATGGTTTTATGATATGAAATATAGTAAAACAAACTTTAGAATCTCTTGTAGCAATGCTTGCTCATCCGACCGTGTGAGGGCATTACATTCCCGCAGTAATATTGTTTCTCTTCTAGGTGCTTATCCTTACACCCACTAGAGAACTTGCAATTCAGATAACAAACGAAATTCGCAGCATCTCTAAAAAACTGACGACCTGTTGTTTCTATGGAGGAACGCCTTATAAGGCGCAAGGTGAGGTGGTGGTCTGCAAATTGGGGCATGGATGTGTTTGCCACTGCTCATTTCTGTATGAATTTGGTTTGTCATGTACAACAAACATAGAAATGTTGCATAATAAAGCCCCTTTTACCTTTTTAATTCGAATGTGTTATATAATTTTTAAAAAAATAATTTTTGGGATATTACTTACATTTTTGAACATTTGTGCTAAATCTAAGTATTTCAGTTTAGGAAAAGTGACTAGAATTAAAACTAAACTAATGCTAAACTCTCTGCTTGAGCAAGTGACGTCCTCGCTAGTTGGCGCTCGTGCAGATCGTTTAGACTTGCAGATCACCGCTGAGTATTGCTCACTACTTACGGACTCTTCTCTCAGCGCTTCTTCAAATTCTCTTTGAAGCACTGAGTGGGGATTTTTACGCGCAGCAAGATGGTCAGCGAAATAGCGCTAAGTTTTATGCTGAAAAGTGAGCGACAAACGAAAAGTAAACTAATAGCTTTCCGTCCAGCTGGCCGGGTTTTGGACGGAAGATAAAGCAGTGCATGCAGTCCCATTTATGTTCTGCTTGTGTAGCTGCCATGGGATGTGTGTAGGATATTAAGCAACAAACGCAGAAGGTAGCTTAAAAACCTGATCTAACTTTTTTCCTTTTTTTTTTTTTCTTCTCCAGTATCTTCTATAAAAAGAGGAATTGATATCCTGGTTGGAACCCCAGGTCGTATAAGAGATCTGATCCAGAACTATAAGTTGGATCTCACCGTTCTGAATCATGTGGTGTTGGATGAGGTCGACATGATGTTTGACATGGGGTTTTCTGAACAAGTAGAAGAAATATTATCTGCTCGTTATAAATCTGGTATGTAAGAAGAATTTAGGCGGAATGCAAGCGGGCGGGTCGGATTCTTTTCTGTAGTGCGGATGGAGGGCACGGCGAGTCGAGGGACATGCACAGTACAGAATTTAAAAAAATTTTTTTTTAAACTGACTGCTTTTTCCGCGTCATCGCCTAGCGATGACGCAGAATCTGCGAACGACCGCGGATCAGATGGCTTCCGTTGACTACAATGGAAACAATCCGTCTTGAGTTTTAAGTGTTTTCCATAACAAAAATGTCTTGCATGTATTACCTTTCATATTTTACTATAGACTTTTTTTAAAGTGATAACTCACAATTTAAAACTGTTCAAAAGCTTACAGTAGACTAACATGTATGAATGACCTAGGGGAGTACAGTTGGAAAGTTTAATCACCAGGCTATAATACTGAACTTACATGCAGTTAAAATGCATTTCTTATTTTGTATTTTGAAGATCCAAGTGAGAATCCACAGACTCTTCTGTTCTCTGCAACCTGCCCAGCCTGGATGTACAATGTTGCTAAGAAGTACATGAAAGCACAGTTTGAAAAAATTGACATGGTCGGACACCGTAGCCAGAGGGCCGCTATTACTGTTGAGGTGAGTTCTCTATTTCTACAACTTGGTTCACACTTCTTGTACCCAAGTTCTGCTCTTGCGCCCCTTTTTATCATTAACAATAGGAATATAGTACAAAGATGAGAGGAAATAATCTTGTTTTAAGTATTGTTTTTGGATGTTTGGTATTGAAAGAGGTTGCTTATTTAACTGGGCCCACAAGTTGCGGCCACAGGTTTCTGAAACTGTTGTTAAAGCTCCTCATCTGAGCAAGCCCAGAACTCTTATCCCACTGATCTACCGGTAGCAAAATTTTAATTGAAATGGCCTTCATAACTACTTATGCCCATACTGGATATACAAAGGGCTGTTGAGAAACAAGGTTTTTGTGGGAAATAATATGTAGTTTTCCACAAGCAAATGGCAGTCATGTCGGCAGTGCTGAAGGGACTGCTCACTAATGCACCAAGACGAGAAAAATGCATGGCTGGATAGGAGGCAGAAAGATTGGCTGGAAACTAGCTAGTAAGCGTCTGTGGGGGTGTATGTGCTGTCTTACAGTCAGGATACAGAGCTCTGTGAAAATAATTGTATACTGAGATGCCCGCTTTAAGCCTCATCTCACTTAAGCTGCACAGGCTGTTGGTCTTTACGATTCTGTGCTATAGGCACAGCGTGTGCTTCTGTAATATGATGTAATTAAAAAAAAAAGGGGGGGGGGCACAACTTTTATTGCCACCCCGCCTGCTCTGTATGATTCAGTGGGAAGAAACCTCTACATGCCTCAGATTTTAAAAAAGAGAAGCATCTGAAAGTATAGTTTGCGACTGAGCTGCTGTATCACGCACAACTGCTATAAGATGTACGGCAGTGTTGGAGTATGTTACCATGTAGAGGATTTTTCACAGCAGTGAAATCCGCACAAATTAGTGCATATTTTCCCCCTCATTTGAAGAGGCGGAATCCAAACCGAAAATACGCAGCATAAGTTGACATACTGAAAACCTAAAATCCGCACTGCATATTCATTTCCACACTCAACTTTTTAAAGTCTCATCCATATAGCTTGTACTGCAAATGCTGTGGATTTTCCACAGAAGTTATGACCATACCGTTACAGGTAAACCATGGAGGAGAGGTCGAGCTTCCTGAGAAACTGCATCCTTCAGCCTTAGATTTGATCTTGGTCTATCCTAAGGACAGGTTATCAGTATCAAAAGTCCCTGAAAACTTTTGTAATAAATGAGTGGCCCATCATGGCACATAAATAAGCCTCGTCCATTCGGGACAGTCCTATTAAACCTATTAGTTTTATGTGTGAAATATATAATTTGTACTTATTTCTAAATGTGACTTTTCTTGCAGCATTTGGCCATTGAAGTTAACAGATACCAAAAAGTTGCGGTCCTTGGTGATGTTGTTCAGGTATACAGTGGAAACCATGGGAGAGCAATTATCTTCTGTGATTCCAAGTTGGAAGCTCATGAGTTGTCAACAAATTGCGGCTCGTTAAAACAGGTTAGCATGCCTTATGTTCTGAAGATATCGGCTACGGATAAGCAAAGCAGTGTATCGAATTCATTTCTCATTTTTGTTTAACATTATTTCCAGAGTGCCAAGGCATTACATGGAGATCTTCAACAAAAGGAGCGTGAAGTCATCTTGAAAGGCTTTAGAAATGGATCTTTTAACGTCTTAATTGCAACCAATGTTGCTGCCCGCGGTCTAGACATTCCAGAGGTTGATCTCGTTGTATTGTATTCTGCACCAAAGGTCAGTGGCTTAACTTTTTTGGTGGTGGTTTATAATGTAGGTGCAGGGAGTCAGAAAAGATTGACGGGGACGTCTGTCCTATACTGCAAGTTGTACCGTTGTTAATGTATACATTGTTCCTACAGGAAGCGGATGCCTATGTTCATCGTTCAGGGCGCACAGGCAGAGCAGGGCGCACAGGAATCTGCATGTCTCTATATGAACCCAGAGACAGACATTACTTGAGCAATGTTGAGAGAAGTACGGTATGTAAACCGAAAGAATTACTTTCTTTACCAAATGCTTGTGTACAGACGTTCCTGACTAACCTCGTCCGAAGATGTAATTAGAGATTATATTAATGCCCTTCAGTACTCGACATGTGAATATGGCTTGAATGACTAAAGAGTGCGTTTGGCCTTTTGCAAAGCCAGAACACTATGAAGTAATGTTTACACAGCACCTAAGTCTGCAACAGCTCACAGACAGACCCATGCATTAAATTACATGAAGTGCAAATTAAAGGAGTTTTCCAGGGACTGTACTACTGATGTGCGCCCACTGACAGTGCTGCAATAACACAGGAGTTGAAGCGGAAGTCTCTGCTCCGACCTCTGTGTAATGACCGGCACTTGTAACTGCAGGCACGGCTCACGTTGATTTTAATGTGACCCGTGCTTGCATTTCGAAGTGCCGGTCACTTCAGGGGTCGGAGCAGGGACTTCCGCTACGACCTCTGTGTAATTATGGTGCTGTTAGCAGGTACACAATCAGCTGATTAGCTTTGGTTAGCCGCTCGGGACCCTGACAAATCGACTATTGATGACCTTTCCTGAGGGATAGGTCATCAATAGTATTCTGCCTTGAAAACCCCTTTTAAGTTCTCTTTCTAGCTCCTACTCTACTGCAAAGATACTTTCACTCGGGGTGACTACCCAACTATCGCTCTTGTGCTTTACTCAGGAGCTATAGCCGTTCTGTAAATAAAGGCGAAGTGGGCCAGAGATCGTGTCCGTCCACCGCCATTCACAGTAAATGGGCAGTCGTTTATTGCTGACAGCCTGCTAAAAACAGATGAGGACATTGCTTGCTGGAGAGTGACATAGAATTTTTCAATCAATCGGACTCCTGCCAAGGATATCACTTCTATAACTGGATTTCAATGCAAAAATCTGCTCCTGGAGAAGATCTACAAGTTGCTGGCAAATTCAGTTTGAGTGAGCGGAATAATGCAGGTGACCATATGGTCCAAAGTTGCACGGAAAACTGCCTATCCATCATGAACACATGGTTTGAGCAGCCAAAGCACCGTTTGTACACATGGACTTCCCCAAATGGCGTGCACCGAAACCAAATCAACTACTTCCTACGTCAACTGCATTGGAAAAGCTCAATTCTGGCTGTCAGAACACTTCCGGTTGTGGACTACGGCTTCAATCATCAGATACTAGCCGCAAAAATCAAGGTCAGATTCAGCAACATCAAAAGGCCACCAGCAGTACGCCGTTTCGATGTAGACAACATCCCTTCATGATACGTAGTCAAAGTGAATAACCAATTTTGAAGCGCTTAGCACCATCGGAAAAGACCCTGATGAATTATGGGAGGAAATCAAATCCATCACATTGAATACAGCTGAACAAATCATCCCCTTTTAAAGTAAAAAAAAAATCTGCAAAACGACCGCAATGGCTATCGGATGAATCCATCAGAATCGCCAACAAGCGCCGAGCAGCAGGCTCCATCGTTGAATTCAGACAGCTAAATGTGGAACTTCAAAGAACAGTCAGAGGAGACAAGGAGCGCTACTGGAATCACCAATGCGTAAAACTGGAAGAAACAAGTCAGCAAATATCAAAGACTGGGATGGCAAATTACTACAAGAAGAAAATCCAATCGAGTGTAGGTGGAGAGAATATACAGCAGAGCTGTATGCAGGCAATCAGACAGACAACCCGTTGGATCACGTACATCAAGTAAAACAAGAACCGGACATTCTGGAGGAACAAGTCACATGGGCCCTGAAACAACTACCAAACAGGAAAGGTCCGGGTATTGATCACATACAGCCGAACTGCTCGAACTAGTCAAGATCCTAACCGACCTATGTCAAAAGATCTGGAGCTCCAAATCGTGGCCCAAAGACTGGACAAGATCTGTCTTCGTCGCTCTTCCAAAAAAAGGTGATGCTCAAGAATGTTCCAATTACCGCACCTTCGCCCTCATACCTCACGCAAGAAAAAAATTATTTTAAAGATCATACAAAAACGCATTGCGACAATTGTTCAAGGTGGCTTCTGCAAAGGACCAGAGACCAAATCGCAAAACTGCACTGGATCATGAAGACCCGGGAGCCTCAGAAGGACGTGTACATGTGTTTCATCGACTACAGCAAGGCATTTGATTGTGTTGAACATGACAAGCTTTGGAAGTGTCTGAAGCTAATGGGCGTCCCAGAACATATTGAACAGCTTATAAGGCCGCTTTACTACAACCAAGAAGCAACAGTCAGGACAGCTTATGGAAACACTTATTGGTTCGGAATCGAGAAGGGCGTACGGCAAGGCTGCATTCTATCACCAGTCCTTCTCAATCGGTACACAGAAACGGTCATGAGGCAATGCAATCTGGATCAATTAGAAACTGGAGTCCAAATCGGTGGCAGAAATGTTAACAACCTCCGATATGCAGATGACACCATCCTGCTTCCTTAGATTCAAAATCGATTGACACGGGCAATCTGGACCTGAGATCAAGAGACGGATTACACTTGGTGGTAGGATTGTAATGCAAGGAATGGAAAAGATCTGGAAAAGCAAGGATATACGCATTGCAACAAAAACTGGACTGGTCAATGCAATCGTCTTTCCCTTAAGTAGCGTTGCAAAAGTTAGATGCTCAGAAAAACAGACGGAAGGAAAATTGATGCGTTTGAACTATTGTTTGTACCAATTTTGCGTGATAATAAGGTGCTTTGTTTCATCAGGGTTAAGTTTTGACCGCTGTTTGACTCTGACGGACTTTGAAATTGACATATAAATCTTAATGGCTTGATTTGCACAGTAAGTTTTTTTACTTTTTGTCTTGCAGGGAATCACCTTCAAGAGAGTTGGAGTTCCAACCGTAATGAATGTCGCCAAGTCATCTAGTGCTGATGCCATCAAGTAATTTTTATATGTATATTTTCCATTACATATCAGTATAAATTTTTTTAAAACTAATTTTATTGAAAATTAAGTAGCATAAAGAACATACAGTGATAGACAGGTGCAGCACATAAATAATACACATCACTGTATAATTAGATTGGTAGAGAGGTTCAGTCACCCTGGTACATATGAGTGTAATTTTAATAAAACTTGTGGCATTGATCACTAGTTTGTACAAAACAATGTGAAGGGTGCAAAACGGGGCCCACTAGACAGCTGTACAGGAGATGGCTGGTGTGCTAGTGGGTCTCTTGCTGTAGGAGACATGATTCTAGGGGTACAGTTTGATCAGAATATGTTTTGCTGTCTGTACTAGGGGGACATGATTATATGTAGCAGTCATTACATATGGATAACTTTTGTGTCCTCTGCATCTTTTTGCAGGTCATTGGACTCTGTCCCAGATGACGCCATCGAACACTTTAAAATATTTGCTGAAGAACTTATTGAGCAGAAGGGAGCCCTGAATGCATTGGCAGCAGCATTGGCTCTTATTTCTGGAGCCTCGTCCCTCAAACAGAGATCACTTTTTAACATGGAGCCGGTAAGGCACCCGTGAAACCTAGCATGTAGCACTTAAGGCCCATCTACACACAATGATTATCGCTCAAAATTTGTTCAAACGAACGCATTTGCATGATAATCGTTGCGTGTAAATGCAAAGCCATCGTGCACTATTCATTTATTGCTGAGTTTCAGCCTGCCTGAAAATGGTTTAGTTCCCTTGCTTTTCACTGCGTTTAAATGACATTTGTTAAGTCATTTGAAAAACTAAGGCTCCATTTAGATGGGACGAATGTCGGGCAAAATATGCCCAACACTCATCCCTGTGTTATGGGAATAAATCATATTCCAGAAGATTTCACTGGTTTGCTTTATGCATGAATATATGTATTCGAACTCGGGGGTACTTACTCCCCGTGAGCCCCCATACCCTTCTGGTTTATTGTAAGGAAGTACAAAACAGTTATACTGAATATGACGCACCAATTACATGCATACCCCTCCAAACATCATAACAACTCATGATTGGCCCAGTATGCAACAACGCTGATGATTAACATACGTTTATGCCCCAGGTGTATGTTGCTATGTGAACATGTAATTTCTAAGAAACGCAACTAGAATAGACTATCAATATCTCTGCCTGGACTAAGGAATCCAAGGGAGTAGATAAGTAGTAGTCCCCTCCTTATGAGCGCTGGGCATCTCGGGTCTTTCTCATGAGAGAGACATCTCAGGATCTTGTAGAACTTTGAGATAAGGAGTGTATTTCAGGATACCAGCATAAGAATGAACCAGTTAACCATTTCACTGCTAGCTATTTTCTATGAAGGTGGATATATGAACATATACATGCATATATTTGCATAGGCTGCTTTAAGAAACACATTTATATTCTTACAACACCCGCACATACTAGCTCCCGTGCTCTAGTATCACTGGCTCACAGCAGGGTGGCTGGAGGAGATTTCTCTCCTCGTGCTGCCCTGCCCCTCTCCATTGACTTAACATAGGGGCTGTTATTTACACTGAACAATCAGCGATCTGCTCATCATCCATGCAGCATCAACAATGTACAATGAGCTGATCGCTCAGTGTAGATAGCAGACGTTTAGTACTGATCGGCCGCAACATTAAGTCAATGGAGAGGGGCAAGGGAGAGCAAGGAGAGAAATCTCCTCCAGCTGCCCCACCCCCCTGCTGGCCGCTCTGTGAGCGAGCCAGTGATGTTGGCTCCCGTGAAACAGCATGAAAGCGAGGACACAGGGACGAGTGTCGGGCATAGTTTGCCCGACATTCATCCCATCTAAATGGAGCTTAACAATGACTATGTACCGGCAGACAAAATGGCTTTTTTTCACACTAATTAAAAACCTGCTGGCCTGAGATTCCTCACATAAACACAATCCCACCTGAGCAAACATGTAGAGTGTTTACTTTAGCTCATGGGGGAAATGGAGAGGATTTCAGAGGATTATCTTTAAGTCTAAATACTCAACATTTGTATGCAAAAAAGTTGGTAATTCGTTCAGTTGTTCCTTCAAATGACAATCGTATGTAAGGTCTGTCTCGCGTGACTGGATTTGGATTGCTGAATCCGCACTAGTCACCCGTGTGTGCGATCCGCGGCATTCTGCATCCATTAACAAAAATAGAGCATTCGGATGTCCGCTCACATGAGCGGAGAGCAATTGCGATTTCCGCTCGCGGAAATAAAATCGCAGCATGCTCTATTCTTGTACGGATTCTGCACAAACTGTTTCCAGTGAAGTCAAGGACATTGCGGAAAGGTTGCGGGTTTCCACATCGTAGCCAAGCGACGGCGCAGAAAATGTTTATAATGTTGCATGACAGTATTCATTAATTTCCTTGAAAGGTGCTTTACTCTGCTGCATGTTCTTACATTTTTTCCCCTACTTTTTAGGGCTATGTTACAGTGCTTTTGAAGTGTTCAGTTGCCATCCACTCACCTACCTATGTCTGGCGTTCAATTAAGGAAGACATGGGAGAAGACATGGAGTCAAAAATACAGAGAATGTGCCTCCTAAAGGACTCCATGGTAAGTTTTGTAGTATAGGGCTTTGGTCACACATGGCTTAAATGTTGCAGATTTCACACATGGAAAATCCACAGCATTTATAGTGCAAGCTATGTAGATGAGACTTGACAAATGTCACCCACATGGTGCAGAAAAATGACATGCAGGATTGCCATGCACTGCAGTTTTGAAAGCCACAGTACGTCAATTGTTTGCTGTGGATCTGAGCATGGATTTTTTTTCATTGCAATGCCAAGGTGAATTCCATGGCAATTCTGCACCATTGAGTGCAGATTTCTTTGCAGTGGAAAATTCACAGCAAATATGGAGTTTTTAGTGAAAAAAAAAAAAAACACCCCTAGAAGAAATTGTTGCTTTATTGCGAAACTCTGCATGCAGTTGCATCTTGGGCAAATATGCAAATGCTTAGAGTTGCAGCGTGATTAGATGAACTTTGTCACCTGAGGCCCTAAAAGTGGTTCCACCCTTGGACTATTAAAGGCTGTCAGGGGCTCCTTGTGTGTAGTGGCCTCTTTCACTTGTTTAGAGCTTGTTGGCCACTAGATGCCTCTACGACTCAGAAGAGGTTTCGCCCCGTTACAACCATCCAGCTTCTCATATTCCAATAAAACGCCCCTCCCAGACTCTGGTATCAAGGAATTGTCACCACCTGGCTGTTCTGACCAGACTGTTAAAAGGTGTTGGGACCAGTGGATGCGTGTTGGCACGCAAGAAGACTGGGCTCAGGACACCCTTGACAGACTACCAATAGAGGATCATGTGACAAGCCACTACGACTGTTTCATTGTCCGCCATCTACGGACAGGTGGCGCCATCGTTGCAGACCCCGGTGTCTGTCGGAACAGTTTGCAGGCACTTGGCTAAAGAACACTTGTTGTCATGACACCCATTACATGTACGGGCTTTGACACCCACCACCTTCTTTTGCAGTGGTGTTGCAAACAATAAAACTGGACGCTACGGAGCGTAACCAGGTTATTTTTAGCGACTAATACAGTTTTAATTTTGGCGCTGACTATGGCTGTGTTCGTGTCTGGGGCCATGGGGGTGTGTGCTTCTATCCTTTTGTTGTGGAGTGGCACACTGCCCCCACTGCTGGCCTGATGGTTTGAGGAGTCATTGCAAACAGTCAGTCACCCCTAGTAGAGGTATGAGCGACAATGACAGCTCAGCGATATGTTTAGGACATCCTGCAGCCACATGTGTTCCTCTCATGGCGGCTTTCGAGAAGCAGTTTCCATCAGGATAATGCTCGGCCGCACGCACAAGAGGGTCATATTAATGTCTCCACAACATTGTCCCACTTCCATGGCTGCCCGGTCACCAGATTTATAGCCCGTAGAACACGTATGGGACCATCTGGGACTTCAACTTCGACAGCCTAGTCTAGCGGGCCACTTACAGCAAATATGGACCGATATGCCGCAGCATGCCTTACAGAACCTGTATGCTTCCAGGCCTGGCCGTATCGCATCTTGTATCCAAGCTACTTAGTCTGGGAAAATGGTATACAGCGCGACAGAAACTGAACTAATCCTATTGTAGTTAATGGGGCCTGTTCAGCGCAGGGATTCCGTTATTTTTTTCCTATAACAGAGCTAAAAATGAAAACCATAGCATAAGTGTGGATGAGAAATTAAGTGTTACATAAGACATTGGAGTTAATGAGTGACCATGCAAACCATGGCTGTCTGAGTCCTTCAGGGCACAAGTCCTCCTTTGCAGAGGTTCTTGCCGATTAATGAGTAGTGGGTCCAGAGCAGTTGGCTCTGACATCCATATGCCATAAGCATTGCATCACTAACTGGTACTGAGAAACTTTGCAGTGCAATCTCTTTGCATGTGTACTACATATTTGAAAGCTTCTTTACATATGATAAACTATTGTCTTCTCTCTTCCAACAGGGGGCGTGTTTTGATGTTAAGCCAGAAACCTTAAAGACAATGCAAGTAAGTCACTGATATATTCTTAAATGAGACTGGTATGTTTAAATGTTTTCCAACAAGCAAAGTAGAACTTTTTTCAAACTTGTAATGTGTTTAAAAGTTTTGATTGGTGGGGGTCCAGGTGCCCCCCACAATGGCAGAAGTGCTTATTCAGCTGCCACTATGGGTGGTGTATGGATGCCATAGACTTTCTATGGAGCCTATACACCTCTCCGAGCAGTGATGCAATTGGCTGAATGAGCACATTGCTCAGATAAGCAATTCTGCCTGTTTGTTTTAGCGATTTGGTAGGCGTCTTGGCACCTGCACCCCCACAATCAAAACGTCTGAAGTTTGAAAAACGTTTAGTTTCCCTTTTTAAGGAAAAGCAAGCTCATGTATCTTGATGTTATAGAAGTATGAAGCCACACTTCACTCCAATATAACATTTGACTACTGAGGTAAAAGACTGTGGTAGGAAACGCTCGTCTGATCACGTTTTGGATTTTATTTGGTCTTTTTGCAGAGGCAAAATAGTAAATTCACTCTAGGAAAATGTAATAGAGCACTATTAGAAATCTAATATCGCAGTGTATTTAGACTTGTATTATTTATCTTCTTAAGGACACCTGGAGAAATTCAAGACGCTGGGAGGTTTCAGTCGCAACACAATTACCCGAGCTTCAGGAATCCAGGAGCGACATGACTGGATCACATGGCAGACGTTTTGGCGGCAGAGGAGGAAGATCTTTTGGCGGCAGAGGAGGAAGATCTTTTGACAGACGTGGAGGCAATAACAGGAATTCATCCCAGAGAGGAGGCAACAGACGTGGAGGAGGCTTTAGACGCTAGTAGACTCCATGTTTTGTTCTGTTTTTGTTTTGTTAAGTTTTCTCTGAAAAAATAAGTTAATGAACCTGCCGCTTCCTTTTTATTTCATATATAGCTGTGCACTCTTGCAGTTATTAAAAACCCTATTAAAAAATCTTGTGTTCTTGTAATTATACCTTCCTACTCTTAACGAATGAAAAGAACATATACTAAGCTTTTCATTGAGCTGCACCTTTAGTCACCTCCAATCCCTGCTGATTACACCCAGCTCCCTTCTTTCACTGCTCCTAGGCCAAGGCATATTACTGTATATGTACTCCCAGTCTGATCCGGGAGCACAGCTCTAATGGTATAGCTTCTATGAGGTTGCCTGCCTTTATACAGGTTTGGCCTGTTGCACTTCAAACAAATTTAAGTGGTAATCGTTAAGAGGCAGTTTTTTGCATTCACACTTGTTCGTGGTTGGTAAAAAAAAGAAAACCTTGTTGGCTTGTCGTTTTGTGTAAATTCCCTGCTCAGCGCTTCCCATAGGAGGTGAAGCAATGAGCGATAAACCAAGTCTTTGAATGCTCTGCAAGAGCGCTGACGGCGGCACTTGTAGATGTCCAAAAGACTGTTAGCTTGTGTAAAAGGGCCTTAATACTTCACATAGGATCTTTCATTGTCTATGCAGTGGAAGTGGCACATAATTGAGGGGCCTGGGCAGTGTCACCAATGAGCGGAGGATACAATTTGGGGAGTCTCATGAGAACAATGATGCTGTAATGACAAACTATCACGTTCTATATCCAATCTCCTGCATGTTCCCTATGCCCTTCTTATGTCGGCTCCTTGCACCGTTGTCTCCTAAGATTTCTCCCTTGCATCACCGGAAATCTGTACCCCAAGTAATTGGACTCTCTTCTACTTTCAAATCCTTTAAAAGGAACTTGAAAACCCTACAGTGTACAGTAACCCCGCTGCCACCACATTACCATATGGGCAGCTTCTCCCCTCCTTTACTGTCCTCTCTCCACCTTATACCATTTAGTCATCTATTTTTTTTTTTCTTATGTACACTGTCCTGAACTTGTGCTTATTTTACACATAACGAGCTGGTGCTGTCACCACCGTCACGTTTACGCTCATGCAGCCTGTAGACCACACCACAGAGTGTTACTCCCTACCTATGTGGGTCAGGAAGGGTATCCCTTTCTACATGAGATGACACCTTGAAGGTGTATGCGGAGACTTCGGCCATCCATGCTCTCTTGAAAAATATGCAAATTGTAGGCTGGAACAATGCTTCTACAGCGCCATCTATTGGACGGCAGCATTTCTGCAAGTAAATGTCAGACTTTTTAAACAAGTCTTTAAACAATGACTGAATTGTAAGGCAAAGCCAGATAACCATGCACAGTCATAGGGCCATGCATGAACAGCTAAGTCTCCTCACTCACCTAGGTGCTCTCCTTCCTGACAGATTTATATGCCTCTCACTAGCCAAGCCAGAAACCTACTGCACACTGATGGGTAATTACCCTGAAACAGCTGTATGTGTACGGTCGTGTATTTGGCTTACAATTCCCAGTCACTGTTATAAGGCTTGTTTGAAAAGTCTACCATTTGACTTGCAAGAATGCTACCTTCCAATAGTTGGCGCTGCAGAGGTATTGTTCCATCTTCCTATTTGCACATTCCTATGTGAAACACTAAATGGTCAGCGTTTAAACTGCACGACAAGTGTGTGAGCTGGCGATTTCATGCCAGCTGATACTGAACAATGAATGAGAACCGCACGCTTCTAGTTCGTGTTCAGTTTTGTTCTCTTGAACAATCGTTCTGTCTAAATGCACCTTAGCGGTCTCTTCACATACACTATTGATGGAAAACTTGTAATAGATTTTGAACAACGCCAACCTATTCCGCAGCACTTACAAGACTGGGAACAGAAACAAAAAACACTATTACATGCAGCAATTGATTGATGGAAATAGAAGAGGTGAGGGACTCCAGCCAGCTTACATACTACAGATAATGGGGTGATACAGAAGGTAAAGGGGCTGGAGATGTGCACAGTATGGCGAGATAGAAAGTGAGGTATGCTATACACAGACAATGGTCAAACTTAAAGGGGTTGTCCCGCGCCGAAACGGTTTTTTTTTTTTTCAATAGGCCCCCCGTTCGGCGCGAGACAAACCCAATACATGTGTTAAAAAAAAAAATGTTTAGTACTTACCCGAATCCCCGCGCTGCGGCGACTTCTTCCTTACCTTACTAAGATGGCCGCCGGGATCTTCACCCACGATGCACCGCGGGTCTTCTCCCATGGTGCACCGTGGGCTCTGTGTGGTCCATTGCCGATTCCAGCCTCCTGACTGGCTGGAATCGGCACACGTGACGGGGCGGAGCTACAAGGACCAGCTCTCCGGCACGAGCAGCCTCATTCACCAGGGAGAAGACCGGACTGCGCAAGCGCGTCTAATCGGGCGATTAGACGCTGAAATTAGACGGCACCATGGCGACGGGGACACTAGCAACGGAACAGGTAAGTTTATAACTTCTGTATGGCTCATATTTAATGCACAATGTACATTACAAAGTGCATTAATATGGCCATACAGAAGTGTATACCCCCACTTGCTTTCGCGGGACAACCCCTTTAAGCCGTGTGGTCGCTGAATTGGTATAACTGCAGGTGCCGGTTGATTGCGGCTAGCAGGGACTGCAGTCAGTAGGACAGGGAGCATGTTATCAGGCGCAGTACAGAGGGGTTTGATTTAGATGTGGCATGCCTCCCTGAAGAGGTGCGTTTTTAGAGCAAGCCTGATGTTTTGTGTCAGTGATTGCCCAGATAGTTTGGGGTAGCGCATTCCAGAGGACTGGTGTTGCTCTGGAGAAGTCTTGGAGGCGTGAATGAGAGGTTCGAATTATTAAAGGGGTGCTTAATCTGATTTCATTAGCAAAGCAGAGAGCATGAGCTGGGTGCTGGATTAAGAGGAGGGAGGCAATGTAGGGTGGATGAGAGCGGTGAGATTAAATTGGATTCTGTATTTGACGGGCAGCCAGTGCAGTGAGCATCACAGAACAGAGGCTGGACAGGAAGATAAGCCTGGCTGCTGCATTCAGGATGGATTGGAGGGACGAGTCTGGCGCAGGGTAGGCTGATCTGCAGTGAGCTGCAATAATAGAGATGTGAATGGATGTGGGCAACCGTGAGTGTTTTTAGCATGTGCATGGCGAGAAAAGGGTGGATTCTTGCGATGTTCTTGAGGTGCAGCTGACCTGTTTGGGCCAGAGATTGGATGTAGGGGGTGAAGGAGAGATCGGGGTCGAATATAAACACAAAGCAGCGGGAGTGCTCTCCAGGCGTTATGGTGATGCCACACACTGAGATGTCAGGATGAGGTCGGTTAGAAGAGGATAGAAACACCAGTAGGTCAGTTTTTGAGAGGTTCAGTTTTAGGTAGATAGAGGACATAGTGTTAGAGACAGCAGACAGTCGGTGGTGGTCTGGAGGAATGGTGCTGTGGTATCATGGGAAGAAGTGTATAACTGGGTGTCAGCATAGAGATGGTACTAATAGCCAAATGTCTTGATAGTATGTCCAATAGGGGGGCTGTGTAGATGGAGAAGAGGAGGAGGCCAAGGACCGAGCCCTGGGGAAAGAGGAGGAGAGGTAGAGTCAGCAAAGGAGACTGAGTGAATGGTCAGATAGGTAGGAGGAGAACCAGGAGAGAGCAGTGTCCTTTAAGCCGATGGAGTGAAGCCTATCGAGAAGGAGTTTGTGGTCAACCTTGTCAAATGCTGCAGAGAGATCAAGGAGGATCAGTAGGGAGTAGTCATCCCTCGATTTGGCTGTCAAGAGGTCGTTTGACACTTTTGTAAGGGTGTTTTCTGTTGAGTGTAGAGGGCAGAAGCCAGACTGTAGGGGCTCAAGAAGAGTTTTCTGATAGATGGCTTATAAGGCTGGAGTAGACCAGGTGTTCTAATAGTTAACAGTATTGGTCGAGTCAAGAGTCTGTTTCTTTAGCAGTGGGGATATGATGGCATGCTTGAATGAGGAGGGGAAGATGCCAGAGGTTGAATATGGTGGTGAGGTGGGAGATGACAACTGGGGAGAGGGACCGGAGGAGGTGAGAGGGTCACTAGCGCAGGTGGTCGGGCGAGCAAAGGAGAGCAATCTGGAGACTTCTTCCTCTGTTGTTGGTCTGAGTACAGACAGCGAGCAGGAGCTAGATGTAGTACTGACAAGACTAGGGTCGGTGGTAGTCTGAAATTGGGAGGTTTTTCCTACCGGATGTCGTCAATTTTCTTTCAGAGGTATAGTGACCACCATGTGTGTCAAACTTATTTTCCAGCAATTAATGTGCAGTTGATGGTGCAAAGTAAAAATTGCAATTTTTCTACAAATATGCCATTTCAGTGGCCAATGTTGGTTAGTCCATACTGTAGGGGTTAATAGAAACATGAAGAAGCAGCCACTCAATCATAACTGCCCGTATGACAGCCGAGAAACCAATCCTAAAAGGATAAAGGCCTCTACCTGAATTTATTGACAAAAAATATGACTGCAAAAAAATGGCCAAATTCAAATCACAATCGACAACGAGGCCATAGAATGCGGCTGGAAAATCTATGCCAGAGATAAAATGTAGGATGGCATTGGGCGGGAAGGGGGGGGGGGGGGACGCGATGCTAAACATGGACAAAATCTGGAAAAGTAGGGATATCGTTATAGCAACTAAATGCAGGATAATGCAAACCACCAGGTTCCCCATAGCCATGTATGGATGTGAAAGCTGGACTGCGAAAAAGCTGATAGAAGGAGGATTGATGCGTTTGAGCTGTGGTGCTGGCGAAAGCTGCTGTGTATGCCCTGGACGGTGAGAGTAACAAACAGAGAAGTCCTAAATCATACAGACCTGATATAAGTTGACCAGATTTTCCCAAGGTCAAGCAGGACAGAAAGGTGTGGTCAAGGGCGGGGCTTCTCACAACGTATGATTTTACCTCAGTCGTTATAAAAAGTACAGGGCCATTTTAAAAAAAAGACAGGGAGAAAATTCTGCAGCATTCTCACATCCAAAAAACAGCCAAAATCTGTACCAGGGGTACCCGCTTCCCACTGTCAGCAGTCCCTCGCTTCTGGTTCCTAAGGAACCAAAGAGGAGAGGTCAAGGGAGGAGGATCCCAGGTGCACACACTGATGTAAGTATTGCATCCTGCAGCAGCACCACTGAGTGATTACCAGCCGGGGAGCTGCAGCATACCGGCTAGTAATCACCTCCATGGTTACCATACAAGGCAAAAGAACAGGACAGACATCCCAAAAGCAGGACTAAAGGCTGTTCCACTGAGGGCCCCTGGGGAAAGTGGGATGTCTGTTTACCTTACCTGATATATCACTGGAGGGCAAAATGATCAGACTCACAGATTTTGGCCATGTAATGCGAGCAGAGTTTCTAGAAAAATCTATAATGCTTGGACAGATCAGTGGCAAAAGAAGACCCGGACACCCAAGGACACGATGGCTGATACTGTCAGAGCTGATACTGGCATGGATATCACACAACTGAAAGAAGCAGTGCAAAACCGAAAACCATGGAGAGAGCTCGCCTTTAGGGTCTTCTCTCTATTATTTCTGGTTACACAGACTGGCGCTATACAATCACTATATACATATATATAACGGGAGAACAGATGCAAAAAAAACTATGATAGAAAACTGTATGGCTCACTACTACATATAGTAATCAATTGATGGAGACAGTAGGGGTGAGGGTCCTGTTCCAACGAGCTTACATACTACAGCTAATGGAGTGATACAGAAGTTAAAGGGGCTGGAGATGTGCACAGTATGGCGAGGTGGAGATTGTGGGATGCTATACACATAGACAATGGTCAGGCATAAGCTTTGTGGTGTCTGAATCTGTATGACTGTAGGTGCCGGTTGATTGCGGCTATCAGGGATTGCATTCAGTAAGACATGGAGCATGTTATCAGGCGGAGTACAGAGGGGTTTGGTTTACGGCATATGATATGCCTCCCTCAAGTTTTGTGTGTCGAGGATTGCCCGGATAGTTTTGGGGTAGCGCGCTCCAGAGGACAGGTGTTGCTTTGGAGAAGTCTTGGAGGCGGGAAAGACAGGTTTGAATTAAATGGGCACAGTATCAACACTGCCATCACCATGGACTACTGTGAGCCATCAGGCAGATTCAGCAGTGCTAATTCTGCAATAAGTGATGTTCATTATCATACAGTATTCATTGATATATTCATTTTATGCAATGATAGCTAAGCAGACAATCCAGCATTGTTAGTCCTCACTGCTGTTACTTCTAATTCAAGTGCCTTTACACCACATGTCAAACACAAGGCCCACGCTTCAAATCCGTCCCGCCACCACATTTTATATGACCCACCAGCCAGCAGCAACCTAACAGTTATTCCACTCACCCAGCCTGCAGCTTCGGTGTGCCGTCCTGTACACAGCACAGACACCAAGAGGAGAAGTCACTAGCCACAGACTCAGCAGCGGCTGCTGCTGCAGGCTAGGTGAGTGGAATACCTGTAGGGATACTGCCGGCCAGAGTCCAATAGAGGGGATCCCTATTATTACTGGGACTACTTTGGTAGTCATTTATTACTACTGGAGCCACTATGGTGGTCACTATTATTACTGAGGGCACTATTACTACTACAGCTACTATGGGTGTCACTGTTACTACTGCGGCCATTATGGGACTAACTATTACTACTGGGGTCACTATGAGAATGACTATTATTACTGGGGTCACTATGGAGATCACTATTACTTCTGGAGCCACTATGGGAATTACTATTACTACTGGGGCCACTATGGGAATCACTATTACTACTGGGGCCACTATGGGAATCACTATTACTATACAATCTTACAATCGGCCCTTTGAAGGCAATCATAAGGCTGATGTGGCCCTTGGTGATAAGTTTGACAGCCCTGCTTTACACAATTAATCAGTTTTACAGGTGACCTTTAATTGGTTGCCAACTTTGAACTAAAACATATTTTTTACATGAAATAGGGGGCCAACTCTATCATATGTAAATACTAAGTTAATGCAAACAGATTCTAAACTACTCAGTATTTACCATTTCCATTTTTTCATTATTACCATATGGTGTTACAGGTGTTATCTCATCATGACAACCCCTTTTTGTATATTAAAGCCAGTCCGGCAATCAGCTAATTGTTTTGGCTTCAGAGACCACTAGTATTCAGTTGTTATCACTTGGGGAAAGCCTGGGCAGCAAGTGATGTAAGGAAAGGATGCAACTCCTAAGGAGTGGAAGGATCAGACTGGAGATGGTGTAACAGGTGTTGAGGATGATTGGAGACCTGTGACACAAGTGCCTTGCTGCTGCCACAAGGGAGAAATGTAAGATACGATACATGTGCCGGTGTAAGAAGCCGGTTGATGCCAAACGTAGTAATGTAAGTTGTGATTGTGTAAGAAAAATGTTCCGTGGTGATGCCAAGAGTTACGACATAGTAGTGACAGCATGTGCCAGATAGAGCGGTACAACACCGCGTCATGGGTGAGAAGACGCTGCGTAGTAACGGCGCAATGTGCTGGGTATAGACATATGCCAAATGGGAGTATACAATACGGTGCACCGAGTCTGCGAGGTTCGTGACTGGTCATGGAACTCCGAAATTATAGCAAGATGTGTGTCGCAGATGATAATTACAAGCAAGTTGTACCAATGTTACTTATGCCATCTGCGCCCAACAGTTCGTCCCGTGTAAAAGGGCCCCTAGGCCTAGTTTACATCTTTGCTATTGTATTCCATTTCGCTGTTTTGTCTGAGGAGAAGCCAATTGGAGAACAACGGTTCCATTTAAATTCCCTTTGAGGTCAGTGAGAACTGAAATGCATCTGTTCAGCTCACTTTGCATGCTTTCTGTTAGAGTTTCGCTTTTTAACCCTTGAAAAACGTGCCCCTTTTTTCTTTCATTTTTGGTTTCCCCACTTTCAAAAACATTATAACCGTTTTATTTTTCAAAGACAGCTGGCACCCCCTGTGTACAGGATCGGCTGCGAATTCCACTCCGTACAAACCTCGCACCCCGAAGGCATACAAGTACGTCCTTTTGGATAAAGCGGTTAAATAGCAGCAATAGCACAGGCTGCCGCGCTATTGTTTTCATGACGAAAAAAAAAATCAAGCAGAAAGGAGACTTTTTTTTTACATTATAGTCAGTATGTGATAAAACGGAATGGAAAGATTTCCATTTGGCTCTCGTTTTGATGTCAGTTTAGGGTTCGTTCACATTGGAGTTTACTTGCTGTTTTAACGGATCCATTTTTTTAAATGAAACAGCAAAATGAATTTTAAACTGAAGCGAACCCAAAACCATAGCTTCCTGTTTATTTTTAATGGATTCCATAGCCAGATCTGTCAGAAAAAAGGAGGATTTCTATAAGTATGTTTCCATTTTGTTCCATTTACATCCGTTTTTAACTCATTAAAGGACCAAGCGCCATAAATATATGGCGCTTGGTCCTGGGCTTTAATCGCGGACAATAATAACAATACAGTATTGGATTAATGCTCCTGCAATGTAGTAGGAGGAGGTCGGGCTCTCAGCGATCAGTCACAGCCGAGGACCCCGAGGAAGAGACAGAAGTGGTTTTTAACCCCTTCTGCCTCCTCCTTTACAGGCTACATAGCATCAAGTGAGCGATATGTGGAGAATGCAGGAAGCAGCAGTGCTGTTTACTGTACAGCATCGCATGATCTCCGGTGACCCCCGGCATGGCAGTCTTAGGGGACCCCCTGACCAGCTCTTACAGTGACTACTGTAACACTGGGGGGATGACGTCTTTCCCTATAACTGGGGCTGCCATGGATGCTTCAGCTACAGCGGAAAAGTGTGAAAAAAAACAATGTGAATGACCCCGGAGGTCTTATATGATGTCATACGGGACATAGAAAAAAAACATTTTTGAGCGATAGCCGTTGCATGTAAATGTGTGCCCACCATGCACTTACCGTGCACTCTTCGTCCATCGCTGACTTCAGGTCTGCATGAAATCAGTTGTCCCTAATAAGAGGGACAAAATGCTGTGTTCTCAGCGGGCAGCACTAATAGCATTGTATGCAGCTGACAGCCCTCAGGAGAACAAAAGCAATGTATTTAGAGAACAGACCACCCGCTGTTCTCTAAATACATGCAAAGGAAGCTAGTTGGCTACTAAAGGGCTGATTAGCCCATTAGTACCTATGCAAAATGATCGCTCAAAACTGTCAGTTTCTGCCAAATTTTGAGCGATCATCTTTATGTGTAAATTGGACCCTAAACTAAACCAATCCAGATGCGCCCTGTAATCTGCGATTATACAAATTATACACTACCGTTCAAAAGTTTGGGGTCACATTGAAATGTCCTTATTTTTGAAGGAAAAGCACTGTACTTTTCAATGAAGATAACTTTAAACTAGTCCTAACTTTAAACAAATGCACTCTATACATTGCTAATGTGGTAAATGACTATTCTAGCTGCAAATGCCTGTTTTTTTGTGCAATATCTACAAAGGTGAATAGAGGCCCATTTCCAGCAACTATCACTCCAGTGTTCTAATGGTACAATGTGTTTGCTCATTGGCTCAGAAGGCTAATTGATGATTAGAAAACCCTTGTGCAATCATGTTCACACATCTGAAAACAGTCTAGCTCGTTACAGAAGCGACAAAACTGACCTTCCTGTGAGCAGATTGAGTTTCTGGAGCATCACATTTGTGGGGTCAATTAAACGCTCAAAATGGCCAGAAAAAGAGAACTTTCATCTGAAACTCGACAGTCTATTCTTGTTCTTAGAAATGAAGGCTATTCCATGCGAAAAATTGCTAAGAAATTGAAGATTTCCTACAACGGTGTGTACTACTCCCTTCAGAGGACAGCACAAACAGGCTCTAACCAGAGTAGAAAAAGAAGTGGGAGGCCGCGTTGCACAACTAAGCAAGAAGATAAGCACATTAGAGTCTCTAGTTTGAGAAACAGACGCCTCACAGGTACCCAACTGGCATCTTCATTAAATAGTACCCGCAAAACACCAGTGTCAACATCTACAGTGAAGAGGCGGCTGCGGGATTTTGGGCTTCAGGGCAGAGTGGCAAAGAAAAAGCCATATCTGAGACTGGCCAATAAAAGAAAAAGATTAAGATGGGCAAAAGAACACAGACATTGGACAGAGGAAGACTGGAAAAAAGTGTTGTGGACGGATGAATCCAAGGTTGAGGTGTTTGGATCACAAAGAAGAACGTTTGTGAGACGAAGAACAAATGAAAAGATGCTGGAAGAATGCCTGACGCCATCTGTTAAGCATGGTGGAGGTAATGTGATGGTCTGGGGTTGCTTTGGTGCTGGTAAGGTGGGAGATTTGTACAGGGTAAAAGGGATTCTGAATAAGGAAGGCTATCACTCCATTTTGCAACGCCATGCCATACCCAGTGGACAGCGCTTGATTGGAACCAATTTCATCCTACAACAGGACAATGACCCTAAACACACCTCCAAATTGTGCAAGAACTATTTACAGCAGAAGCAGGCAGCTGGTATTCTATCGGTAATGGAGTGGCCAGCGCAGTCACCAGATCTGAACCCCATTGAGCTGTTGTGGGAGCAGCTTGACCGTATGGTACGCCAGAAGTGCCCATCCAACCAATCCAACTTGTGGGAGATGCTTCTAGAAGCGTGGGGTGCAATTTCACAAGCTTACCTCAACAAATTAACAGCTAGAATGTCAAAGGTGTGCAATGCTGTAATTGCTGCAAAAGGAGGATTCTTTGACGAAAGCAAAGTTTGATGTAAAAACAATGTTATTTCAAATACAAATCATTATTTCTAACCTTGTCAATGTCTTGACTCTATTTTCTATTCATTTCACAACGCATGGTGGTGAATAAGTGTGACTTTTCATGGAAAACACAAAATTGTTTGGGTGACCCCAAACTTTTGAACGGTAGTGTATATCAAAATATCTGAAGCCGTTCCTGTACTTTATTTTAACAAACATAATAAAAATCAGGAACTATAAATATTTATTTTGTTTTTGTACACATTACCCCTAAGAAAGTAAAAAAAAAACAAAAAAAAACGCTTAAATGTCTCTGGTCCTTTGTGGCTGAAACACTCTGGTCTTTAAGGGGTTAAAGATATTCCTTTGTCTTTCTTTTCTGCGTATCTGTTTATTAAGACCTCCTTCACGCGGACATATTTGTATGTGCAAGACTCAGAGAATAGAACCCATTGTTTTTAATACATTTGTTTACATGTGTATATATATATATTTTCCTGCACATTTCAGTCACGCTAAAAAAAAAAACAACTAAAAAAAGGTCCACGTTCTCTTTTCCGGTGTATTTGTGCACAAACGTTCCCATAGACGTCCATGGAGGGGCACAATACGCTGGTAAAAGAACACGTCTGGAGCTCATTAGACAAATTACCCACTTTAATTGGCGCATCTTCGGTGAGTGCTTAAAGTACAGTAAAATACACCGAAGCGCACGCAAAAATACAGCATTCATTCTGCAAATGTGAAGGAGGCCTTAAATCATGATCCCCAGGGCCATTTTTGTTTTTGACCCCCCTTTGCAGGGAACATATGCAGATAACACAGTGAGGCTGCAGCGCGGGCCGTCGCCATGACAACACTGCGCTGCTCCCTGCTACGACGTATCACGTCCTGCACTGTCGTAAAACCACCGCCCTGCCGTATTCTGCGGACGTCATGGCCGACAACTGGGACCTAGTGTGTGATACCTACCAGCGGGCACTTACCGCCTCCGACGTGGAGTCCAAGAGCGACCCGGAGAATGAGCCGTACCGCTCCAAGTACCGGGCCCGGGAGTTGCTGCGGGAGGTGCGGGCGCTGCTGGGCCCGGAGGAGGACGACGAGGCTGCCCGGCTCGGGGTGGTGGAGTTCCGGCTGGGGGTGAACCACACGGAGACGGAGGAGATGTCTGCGGGAGAGGAGCACCTGGTGAAGGCGGCGCGGCTGCTGGAGCGCTGCCGGCTCTCCCATGACTGCGTGTCCGTCTACATCCAGGCGGAGGTGAGGCAGCCCAGGGGGCCTCACTGCTAACCCCTTAGTGGCCGCATACCTGCACCCACTGACAGCCGGGCTGCTGCTCTAACCACCACTGGTGGGGAGGCCTCAGATCCTGGTAGTAGGTAGGGACAAGGAAGGGGAATCCCCTGGCGGACGCTCTGTCCCATAACCGAACTGCGGCGATGGCATAATCTGTGTCGCATATGTGCGCCGGCCGGCATATCTGCAAGATATGAAGACTGCGGACAGGTACGCTGGGTCACCAGCTGGGCACAGGGTCAGATTCCGCTGCGAGATCCGATCCAGCCGTGTGCAGGCGGACTAATTGGATAAAATGCCAAAGAACGTAAGGACAAAGACGATGAAAATATTTTATCTCACGTGGTGAAAGTCGTACGCATTAAAAGCGAGTCCGGCCGCCTGCACATGCGCCAATTTCATTCGCAGAATCTGCACAGAGGATCCGCGTCAAAACTCATGTTAAACCGCTTTTTCACTTGCACGGATACAAATCACATATTCCGCAGGCGGAGGAAAAACCGCCACGAATTCTGTGCCGTCCAACCCATACGTATGGAAACGCGGGCGCAGGAAATACAAATATTAAAAAAACCACAAACGACTGCACATGACTGGCTGCGAGCTGCCCCGGTCGTCCGCAATACAGAGAAATCGTGTCCGCAGGGTGGGCCGCCGGGGTCACAGCCAGAATCCTCTGCGGCCCTTCCGCATGCACAATCCAAGCCCGTCTTCTGAAGCCGCCCAAGCAGTTTTTATTAGGCCCATTTTTTGTTAATCCTCTTCCTGCACGGTATCAGACCGCGACTAGGGCCTCCTTCACATAGACGACAGCAATATCGCCGCGAGAAAATAGCAGCGATATCGCATCTGTGCGATATGACTGCAGTTTCTCGTGGTGATATCGCAACTTTGTAGCGCTCTTTTGCAGGGGTTTTCGGAGGGAAGGGCTTGAAATATAAGCCCTACTCCGAAAATGAGGCATAGCCGCATAAAAAAACCAATGCATCACCTAACGGCTGCTGTCCGCTCCGCCGCACGTCTCCTCTTCATCTCTGGCGGACTTGCATGTAGTTTTCAGCCAGCGCTTCCTGGTTTGGAGGCTCAAAATTCCCGCCTCCAGGAAGCGCAGGCTCTAATTGGCTGTGCTGCGGCGCTTAAGATCCAATCACTGCAGCACCTGATGAACCAATCAGAGCCAGTGCTTCCTGGAGGCGGGATTTTTGAACCGTGTTTTCGTGCGATGCAACACAAAGGAAAGCTCCATAGGGAAACATGGGCTACAAAACATCGCGAAGCATGGCTGTATAAAGCATTTCACAATTGTGTATTCTCACAATGTTGCAGCTTAGAAAACATCACTAGTGTGAAGGAACCCATAGAAAGCATGGGCTTCACATACATGCGATTTGTAGCACTGTTGCATCACGGGAAAATCGCATGATTTTGCCACCCGTGTGAAACCGGCCCAAAAAAACCACTTCCGCCTTCTCCTCTGGGTCTTCGGCTGTGTCTAATATCGGAGAACCCAACCCATTTCTGCTAGATTGCAGGGCTTTAATTCCGCGCCGTATTTTTACTATTGACCTGGACCCTTGATCTTTAATGGGTTAATCTTAATGATTAATTACTTTGGGATACTTACTTTGGGGGGTGGGGGTTCTCGCTGTGGGGGTGTCCTCACAGATTACCACTGACTACTGGGCGATGCAGCAGCAGAACAGCAAAGTTATAGTAAGTCGTAGTTAACCCTTAAGTAGCCAGGATATTGTAATCTAGTTATATTCTGTGCCAGCTGGAACATATCCTATGGCGCACGGTACGTGGAGTCGGCTGTATGTATGCGATAACTAACCTCCATGTTGTCACTCTTCTTTTTTACGCCTTTAGAATAATCTGGGGATTCTTTGGGCCGACAGGGGGGAGATCATCATCGCTCAGACTTACCTGGAGTCGGCCGAGTCCTTGTACTGCCAGTATATGAAAAAGGTGAGTAATGCTGCCCATGTACAAGAGTGGAAAATCGCAGCATGCCGCAATTCTCTGTAATGAGCCTATCATTGAGATAGGTTCATCACAGAAAATCGCGGTAACATTAGTGCTCCCCTGGGGTGGAATATCGCTCGCTCCATTTCTTAAAGCTGGATAATGTGAAAAGATTCTTGGCGTGTCCTAGTCATGTCCATGTCACGGATAAGGAATGGAACGTGCAGCGTCCCAGAATGCACATATATATATATCGGACCGCACACAGATGGGCATCCGCATGCCGTCCGATCGTGCTCCCACTCTCACAGCTATGTGCCCCTAGCCTCGAGGATAGGCTTCTGGTTGAGGTTATCACGGCCCGCCACATGATCTTAATGCTCCTTCATGGGGAAAAAGTTGCAGATGACTTGTGACGATAAATGAAAGCTCCGAAATGTTTTTCCTAACAGATTGGGAAGCCCCCGCTGGATCCCGATGAGCACTTTACAAGTGAGGAGCAGAGACTCACAGAGCAGGAGAGGGCGAAGAGGTTGGTTGGAGCTCACGTTAACATTCTTAGAATGTTTTTAAATGGATTTAAAATAAAATTCCCTCTTATGCCATTGCAGGTTTGAGAAGGTTTACACCCATACGCTCTACTACCTGGCCCAAGTCTACAAACACCTGAAGCAGGATGAGAAGGCAGCCCAGTACTGTCATACAACCCTCCAGAGGCAACTGGAGTATGACGGCTATAACCCCGTGGAGTGGGCAATCAATGCTGCTACTCTATCGCAGTACTATCTGGGCAAGGTATCATTTCACAGTACCGCGCCCGATCTGGGCATTACTGAGGCCTATTGTAGTGCTGCCAATTTTGACTGCTGAGTGACAGCCGCATACAACTGAATGTATTCCTGCGGCTGTAGCTCAATCATTGAATCAGTCAGCAGCGCTTGATCTGAGACACATGTTAGCGATCCCACGCTATCACAATACTGTCTGAGAAGACTATCAATGCTCCCACACCTCTCATCTGGGAACGGCATCGGTGTGGTTATGTTCACACGGTGGATTGGCAGCATTTCTGTTGGTAAATAAATCCTCAGCTGCTGGTTGCAGATTTTGCTGTGGATTTTCCTTGCTGAAAACCTGCTAGAACAGTCTGCTTTCCAAATCCGCGGCTGCTATTGTGGAGATGCTGCAGATTTTGGTGCAGATTTCAGCTTCTCCATTAAAGTCTCTGGCAGAAATTTGCAGAAGTTTTCTGCACTAAGTCTGCTGCTAAAAATGACATGCTGCTGACTTGAATTCCACATCGCATATGTCACTGGATAAGAGCCAAATATGCAATACCTGATAAGGTACAGAGCAGGCACGATCGCCATAAGACCGGCACAATGGCCGTAGAACCTAAGAATATGCAGCAAGCCAGACTATAAACCAGAGGAGCTAAACTGTCCACTGCAGACGTATATGCAGCCACCGACTCAACCCAGCCCAGATTGGGGAGGAGCGACTGCATGCAACTAAATCTGCAATGTGAATGATACCATAGAAGCCAGCCGATAGATGGGTGCGTCCCACAATACAGGATTACAACTCACACTGACATGGCAGTGGGTTGCCCCGTATCTCAACAGTGGGCCACACTGGCTGACACCTTATGGCGATTGTGCCAGCTTAGTGGTGATCATGCTTGCTCTACACCTTATCAGGTATTGCATTTTTGGATCTTTTCCTGTGAAATATGTTTTTGTCTTCCCCCTCACCTATGTAATTTTAAATTCCAAACCACAGATCAGTTTCCACAATTTTTGATTTAGCGCAATTTTTTTCCAAAGTGTGTAATGAGATTTTGACAATCTTATCCACAGTGCTACTACTGTAAGGGTATGTTCACACTGTGTATTTTGGCGCGCAGTCCGTGCTAAAATATGCTTACAATATGTGTCCCATTGACTTGTCATGGGAAACCGTATCCCTGTCTTGATGAGGCATTTTCTTCCTGATGCGCATTTAAAGTATGGGTCATAGAAAAAGGAAAGTGACACCTCAGCACTTTTTCTTTTGTTTTACGCATCTGATTTTGGCTTTGCAATTAATGAAACTTCAAAATACACACTGCCAGGTTTGGACACACATTTTGATGCATGTCTGTGCCTAAAAACCGAGAGTTTGCAGGGTGCACTTTGATGTGGATTATTTTTTTTGCCCATCAATTATGTTGTATGAACATACCCTAAACGCACAGAAAATCCACAACAAATCCACCCCATGTGATCGTGGCCTAATAGTACCGCCGCATTACAGCCTGGCAACTTTACTGGCGCTATTGCACTATAACAGTACTATTTGGGAAATGTATCAGTTGTGCTCCACTATACAGTGCTGTCTGAATATATCATCCGCGCTGCGGTCTTGGGTAGATATTCTCCGCTCGCAGCTGATACGATTATTGGTCGCCCAGTAAAGTTTCAGGACTTTTGTTGAGGACTTAAAATAAATAAAATCTCTAATGCCTGTGGAGTGCCGGCCGCAGACTTCTAGAATGTATGGCTCATTGTTTCCACCTACACTGTAATATATGTTGTAGGACCTACTCAGAGTAAAAGGGAAGTGATGACTTTCTGAGCTTACAGCGTCCCTTTTGACCATAGACCTGAGAAACTGTATTTACCACTACTTCTCTACTATTGTCATGTTTCCCAGGTCTCTTATTTTTATGTTATGTGTAAAGTAGTTTTATCATGTTCTTCTTTTTTTTCCGGTTATCACTAGCAATGCTACATGGAGGCCAGGCACTGCCTTTCTGCAGCCAATGTCATTTTGAGCAAAGCTGGACAAATACCTTCCCCTGAAGCGGCAAAAGAAAGTACGTAAAACTTGTCTTGTGTTTATTAATGTAGTGCCTCCTCTACTTCCACTCGTCTTTCTCCACCACGGCAGCAGGGAGTTGAGTACTTTACTTTATTATATACATATTCTAGTGAGAAGTTAAAGTACTCAGCACCCCGCTACTGTGCTGCTACCCTGCCAGCTCCAGTCCACTTCGGCTGCAGCGGCTGTTTACCCATGTGACTACTGCAACCAGTAGAAGACCCGATAGGGATGCCATCAGGTTTACGGGACATCACTAGGCTGTTTGGGACATCAGAATCCTCTTTGGGATATTTAAATGCTGCTGTCAGAATCAACAGTGACATTCAAAGGGTTAACAGCTGCGATCAATTCTGACCGTGGCTAACAAAGATGGCTGACACCCGGCGCTGTGTGGCGCCAGCTTGGCTCCCAAGCCCACTCCATACACGAACACCCAAGTGCATGTCAGGAAAGGGTTAAACTAAGTTATAGTGCTAATAGGACATGGAATATCGAGTCCTGTTTATACTACCTGGCTCTGTGGTCCCTCGCTGTCAGTCAATGTGCACACAGACACTATTCTCAGTGCGTGCACACTAACTGAAGAAAAGATGAGACCGTAAAAGAATGGTGAGCCGGGTAAATATAATAAATACCCCCCCAGACTCCATATTCCCTGTGCTATAAGCAGTGGTACTTAGTTTATGGCGCTTACAGGACGTGACGGGTTCCTCTTAAAGGGGTTGTCCCGAGGCAGCAAGTGGGTCTATACACTTCTGTATGGCCATAATAATGCACTTTGTAATATACATTGTGCATTAATTATGAGCCATACAGAAGTTATAAAAAGTTTTTTACTTACCTGCTCCGTTGTTAGCGTCCTCGTTCCCATGGAGCCCGACTAATTTTCGCCCTCCGATGGCCAAATTAGCCGCGCTTGCGCAGTCCGGGTCTTCTGTAGTCTTCTATGGAGCCGCTCGTGCCAGAGAGCGGCTCCGTGTAGCTCCGCCCCGTCACGTGCCGATTCCAGCCAATCAGGAGGCTGGAATCGGCAGTGGACCGCACAGAAGAGCTGCGGTCCACGAAGCAAGAGGTTCCCGGCGGCCATCTTCACAGGTAAGTATAGAAGTCACCGGAGCGCGGGGATCAAGGTAAGCGCTCCGGTAAGCTGTCTGTACGTCCCTGCATCGGGGTTGTCTCGCGCCGAACGGGGGGGGGGGTTGAAAAAAAAAAAAACCCGTTTCGGCGCGGGACAACCCCTTTAAAGGCCACCTGTCTAAAGAAAATGAACTCCATGATGCCTTTTACCTTACGAGCGTTGATCACTTATTCTGCGCACGTTGCTGCTGACTGTTGGGGAGGGATAAAGGTAATTTATTTGGTTTTCTTTTTTTCCTTTGAAGCAGATGAAGCAGAGCAGGAGCGCTTGGATCATCTAAGTCAAAAGAAGGCTGAAATAGCCAGATGCTGGGTGAAATATTGCCTCAATTTGTTGGCAGATGCACGTAAAAAGCTGGAGGTAACGTTTTGTAACGCTGTATGTCAGAAGTCTCCGATTTTCATATAGATAGATGGATATCGCACATATTAGAAAAACCTCTTTTTAAGCATTCATAGGTATCCATGAGAGTACCACTTTAACCCCTTAAGGCTATAGGATGTACAGTTACGTCCAGCAGGTTCAAGGTATGAATGGAGGGGGATCGCGGGGGGATCTCGCTCCATACACTGTGGGTGCCCTTCTGGTCATTAGAATGAGCTACCTGAAGTGCTTCTCCGAGAGCTATCGCTGCTCGCTAGCTGAAGAAGCACTGAGCAGAGAGTCTGCAGGCTACTCTTTAGCTAGCAAGCAGTGACTGCGCTTGGATGATCGCTTCAGCTAGCTCATTCTAGCTTTCATTTGGGGGCCTCAATGGCTGGCCCCCCATCGGTCAAAAGTTTTGACGCCTCAAAAGTTTTTAGGAAGTGCAGTTACACTTTAAATTTCAACCAATGAAGGATCACTTTGGTTGAAATCCTCCATTTTTCACCAAACTAAGTCTAAGGACTCATGTCTATGAGCATGATTTCTCCGTGTATCAGCACTCTATACACTCCTGCGTGATGAATGGAGTCAATGAAAGCACTTTGTTTTTTATTGATCCATTTACATTAGCGTGTAGCTACGCACATGAAAAATATTGCAGCGTGCTCTTTTTTCACTGCGTAGTATTCTCGTATTGCCCTATTCTCTGTGGGTAGCGTATATACGCAATACATACACAATGCTGCTATGAGACAGAGCGGGGAATCTAAAAAGGAGATACGCTGTCATACGCAGTGCACTATTGCTGCCGTACACGGCGATGGCTGTCTCACCCACGGCGGTAAAACTCTGCGTGATCCACACAACGTTTTACAGATGCGGCTGTGGGCATGAGCTCTAATGTGTATGCACACCTTTACTCGCACCCTGCATTATAGGCACAGTCCAGCCTGCTTATACGAGTTCCTGTCTAGAAGCTTATCACCTGTATCCATTGTCAACCAGCACAAATGTGAATGTCATCAGCGCTCATGCAGAGCGTTTAGGCTGGCGTCTCGCTCAGTTCTTCACTTTTTATGTTAAGCTGGGAGCGTTTAACAGTAAAAAGAAGCCAGCAATATTTTTTTTGCTGCAATTAACAACTGCGAATGAATAGTAACCAATTTTTGCATCCAAACTGAACGATTATCACTCAAATTCGTTCATTTGAACAAATTTTGAGTGATGATTGTTACGTGTAGGTAAGCCAAAACACTATAAATGAGCTTAAATTTAATTTGTAGGCTGTAACAATTAGGACTTATTCAGACGACCGTATATCGGTAGGGTGTTCATGCCGGCCGATATACGGTGTCCCTCTCTGCAGGGGGAGGAGGCTGGAAGAGCCGGGAGCAGTGCTCTGAGCTCCCACCCCCTCACCGCCCCTCGGCACTATTTGCAATTAGGAGGCGGGGTGGAGCTAAGTTACGGGACTTAGCTCCGCCCCCTCCTATTGCAAATAGTGCCGAGGGATAGAGAGGGGGCGGGAGCTCAGAGGACGGCTCCTGGCTCTCCCAGCCTTCTCTCCCTGCAGAGAGGGACGCCGTATATCGGCCAGCGTGCATACCGCACTGATGTACGGTCGTCTGAATAAGCCCTTAAGGTGATAGCTAGTAAAGTAATTGCATCAAATATTTCACTTGTGCATTAAGTTCACATTTTCTTACATTTTTTATTTCTTCCAACAAAAGGGGTCTTTTAAGTTAAATTTTATCTATTTAATTTGTTTTTAAAATCCTAATACTTTGAAATATATATGTATATTCCAATACATTAACCTCTGTAAAATGCACAGGTAGTTGTTGGGGTATTCTTTAGGTATTCCCTTGAAACAGTCAGTCCCTATGATCTCAACCGCATTTCCTGGTGGGGCTGTGATTGCGTTCAGAATGACAAGAGTAAAATACCTCATAACTGGTGGAGCTGCCGCTTGTGCGTTGTAGTCATTGTATATTATGGTGAGACCCACTGCGCATGCGCAGTGGCTGTGTGATGACGTACGTCAAGTGACGTTGTGGATCAGCTGGTAGGCTGTTCCCCACATTATGGGAGGAACAGCGTGGTTGCGCACAGATGGCGTGGTTCGTCGGGACTGGGGGATTTACTGGTTGGCGCAGATTTCTGACATACACAAGATGGCGCTGATGTGAGTAACACACAGTGGACACCGGGATTACACCTGTAAGGTATTCTTTTTAATTAATTGTGGGTGTGTGTTAATTTGGGGATGGTGTTTGCAACTATATATATTGGGCACTGTGTTATATGCTTGACAAAGACCACAGTGTTATTGGTTGAAATGTCGCATGTTTTATTCTTCTGGACTGTGAATAAAGAATTGATTTTTACATGAGAACCGACTGGTAAGAGGATTAATCTCCGTGTGCTGCCTACCTATCTTCTTAAGAGTAAAATACCTGGGCTTGGAGAAAGCTCACATATTTACAGAGGTGAAAAAAAATAGTGGTAATTGCTATTTGTAGCATTTACATTGAAATATGGAGCAATGCAAATATATATTGTCCACTAATTTTAGTATTTGCTTCTCTTTTCTTCATATATTTTAATTGTTTTTTCCTGCTTCAGGACAATATCGGTGAACTTGATGCTGACCTTCAGGAAGAACTTAAAGCTGAACGCAAAAAGCAAGAAGATGAGAAGGAAAAGGGTCGTAAGAAGGCGGTTTTATTTGGATCAAGTGACGTCTATGATTCCATTTTAGCAGTGGAAGAAAAAGTTGACTGTTCACTTCCACTAGACTTTAAGGAAGCCAGGGAAGTATTCCTCGTGGGGCAGAATTATATCAATGAGGCCAAGGAATACTTTCAGCTAGATGGACACGTCACTGACCACATAGAAGTGATCCAGGACCACAGTGCTCTTTTTAAGATTCTGGCCTTCTTTGAGGAAGACTATGAACGGCGATGTAAAATGCACAAGCGCAGAGTAGATATGCTGGAACCTCTATGTAAAGAGTTAAACCCTCAGTACTATCTTCTCGTGTGTAGACAGCTTCAGTTTGAGTTGGCCGACACCTATTATGAGATGATGGATTTAAAGGTAGCGATAGGAAATAAATTGGACGAGCTGGACTCTCATACAATCAAGAAAATCAACAGTCTAGTGCAGGCAGCCATTAAGTTCTATGAGATGTTTTTGGATTCCTTAAGAAGTCCGGATAAAAAATTTCCAGAGAAATTGGAGGAGGATGTCGTCCGGCCGGCATTGGTAGCCAAGTTCCATATTGCACGTCTGTATGGAAAGCTCATTACAACTGATGCAAAGAAACAATTGGAAAACATGCAGACGTCTCTGAGCTATTACACCTTCCTTGTAGATTACTGTGCAGAAAACGAGGAGGCTATTAAGTCGGTGGAGACTGAGTTGGAGCTCACCAAGGAAATGGTGGCTCTTCTACCTGCACGAATGGAGAGGTTAAGGATTCAGGTGTCCTCCTTCTCCTAAACTACACTGTGAGCTTAGATTTACATATATATTTATTGATCCTAAATCTACGAAGTTAAAGGGGTTGTCCGAGAGGTTTATTAATTTTTTTTTTTTTTTTTTTTTAAACCAGGTCAAAAAATAATAAACTAGCTGATACGTGCTTCTCCTGGGTCCCTGCATATCCTGTACCAACAGCTCCAGGTCTCCCCTGTGATATACTATTTACAGGCTACACTGAGTATTATTAATAGCTAGGTTATTATATTTTGTCACAGAGAACTGGCAAACCCGTCCTGATGTGTGCTGTACATGTCAGCTGTCTGTGTATGGAGCGGGCTCAGGAGGCACGATTTCTCCATACATGGTGGGTGACAGCTGCAATCAGAGATAAGACTGATTTGTGGCTGTTAACCCTTTAAATTTCCTGATCCACATTCAAGACGCCCAGTTGAACCCCCACTAAAGAAAAATGTTAAGATTAGTACATTTGATTATTTTAGAAAATATTGAAAGTAAAAAAAAATATAAACCTTTTCCTAGATGTGCATCGAAAAACTACAAAAATTGGTATCCTGACCGTAGAAGCCAAATTATTAAAATGCAACACGGAGAATGCTGCCAGAAAAAAGCAATACGCAATGTCAGCATTGTGTTTTTTCTTTTTTGGTCACCCCAGCTGCAAGAAAAATGTAAGTAAAAAGCAAAGAAAAGGTCAGAGGCATCCCAGAATGTTATCAGTAAAAACTGCAGCGTTAACACCATAAAACAAACTCCCACCCAAAAAAATGGTGCAATTGTGCCTTTTTCTATTTCACTTCACTTAAAATGTCTTTTTAAAGTTTTCCAATACTTTATATGGTACTTTTTAAAGGATATGACTGAAAAATACAAATTGTCATGTAATAAACAAGCCCCTATGTAGCTATGTCACTGGAAAAAAAACAAAAAAAACTGTTTTTCTGAATGTGGGGAGGAAAAAAAAAACACTGCAGCGATTAAAGGTTAAAAAAATGTATATAATATATATATACACACACGGACAGCCCCTTTAGCATAAAAACTTATTGTCCATTGGAAATGAAGAATACACAAAAAATGAGAACTGAAAGAATGTTTATGGATTTTTGTGTGTTTTTACATCATTGTATATTTTTCTTTGCATGCACCATGTACATGTAACCTTTATTAAGTAACAACCTGCAGCTACTTCACTGCATTGTAAACATAACAAAGAAATAAAATGAATCTTCATGGTCTGTTACTGGATGGCTGATTAGGAGATAAAGCCAAATTGTGATGTTTAGATGGTTTACCCTTGGGAGGAAAGTCTAGTCTGTTTGGTCCAATCCCACAGTTGAGACAATGTACACAGAACTGAACCATGGAGCAATGGAAGAAGGGGGTCTGGGCTGATGAATCACATTGTCTTTTACATCATGGGGACAGCCGGGTGTCTGCGTCACTTACCTAGGGAAGAGCTAGCGCCAAGATGCACTATAGGCAACGTATTCAGGTGGATGTTACTTTGGCGCATACTACCTACCTCAACATTGTTGCAGACCCAGTATACCTCTTCAGCAGAATAGTGCATACTGCCACACTGCAAAAATTGTGCAGGAATGGTTAGAGCAACACAACAGACTTCAGGGTGTTGATCTGGTTGGGGATCTGTGCAATGTGCTGGAAAACAAGTCTGAATCCATGGAGGCCGCACCTCACGACTTCACTAAATGGATCTGCTGCTAACATCTTCATCCCAGATATCCCCCAACATCCTTGTCATGGCTGGATTATCATTAGAGCACCGGCTCTGGGCCCTGCAAAATCTAAAGTTTAGTGGGACCCCCAGCTGCCTGCTTTCTGGCAAGCTAAATGAGGCCCCAACACTGGTTCACAGATCTGGTGAGAAGCACTGAGGCTCTTTTTTTAAAATTTGGTCCACTATTAAAAATAAAACCCCTTTTGCGTGCTCGCCAAGCTACTGTGGACTGCGCATCCTTACTTCCAATGCTGATAAATGTGGCTGGCGCTGGGCTATCCCTGGCCTGAGACTCGGAGACCAGGGATTTGCCCGCGCCGGTCACATGGCTGGCATGTAGCAGTGCTACACAGAACTAAGAAGATACTGGCCAGAGCGCGGTACTACTGAATGTGGAGTTTGCCTGTTCCTTGTACAGTGTGAAGTGGACAAGAGGGACGTCAATGAAAGTGAAACACAGCATTGAGCGGGCTCTCATCCTGACCGAGCAGGAAGAGCCTGCGGGCTGCACATAAAGTGCTCTTCAGCCTCTTCTCTTTACACAATAAAATCATTTAGGCCTCATGTCCACAGGGAAAATCAGGCCCGCCGCGAATTCTTCATTGAGAATCCGTAGCGGGTCCCTCCTGCCCCACAGACATAAGGCCAAAAAATAAGAATAAACTCACCTCTCCGGACGCTGAGGTTCTTCCTTCCTTCCTGGCCGGATCTTCTTTCTTCGGCCCGGCGGATGTGCTCGGCAATTCCAATGCATCAGATCACATGGGCGTATTTGCGAGACGTAAAAATGCTCGGCCCGCCAATATAGCGCCGGATGTTTTTATGTCGAGCCCAAAACATAGTTCTGGAACTATGCTTGGGCCGGAATATGTTGGGCTGCTGCATGCGCTCCTATGGGAGCCCATGGCAGCGGCCGTAGGGGGGAGGGAGTTTAGCAGCTTGGCTGCTAAACTACCTCCCTCTGTTCTCCTATCCTTCCCTATGCAGGCTTACCTTTCCTCTCTGCTCGGTCTCTGCAATGGGAGGGGGCAGAGCTAAGCACCGATCCACACCGCCTCCTCCCATTGATGGCTATAGGCAAGGGGTGGGGCATGGGTGAAGCTAAGCACCCGCCCCTTGTCCATAGCCATCAATAGGAGGAGGTTGGGTGGACCGCTGCTTAGCTCCACCCCTCCCATTGCACAGACCGAGCTAAGAGGAAGACAGGTAAGCCTGCAATGGAAAGGGAGGGGAAATGGGAGATGGCCTGGTGAGGTCGGCGCATTTGGGCCGGCCTCACCAGGCCATAGGAAAGGGCGCACAAACGATTTGTGCGCCCGTTCACCAGGTTTTTCGACCCCAACGTAGCGTATATCGGCCGGCCATGAAGGCCGAGGAGGGCAGACTGAAGAAGATAAGTAAAGATATCACAGTGTTACCTTGGCAAGAGGGGCCTGTGAGCCCCCTGGTTTAGGGGCCAGGTCACAAGTTCGGTTGGTGCGCCACCTATACTTAAAGGGGTTGTCTCGCGAAAGCAAGTGGGGTTAAGTACTTCTGTATGGCTATATTAATGCACTTTGTAATATACATCGTGCATTAAATATGAGCCATACAGAAGTTATTCACTTACCTTCCCTGCGCTGGTGTCCCCGTCTCCATGGCTCCGTCTAATTTCAGCATCTAATCGCCCGATTAGACGCGCTTGCGCAGAAGGGTCTTCTCCCATCTGTTCGGTCTGGCACGAGCGGCATTCTGGCTCTGCCCCCTTCTACGTGTTATCGTGTAGCTCCGCCCCTGTCACATGTGCCGATTCCAGCCTCCTGATTGGCTGGAATCGGCACACGTGACGGGGGCGGAGCCAGAATGCCGCTCGTGCCGGACCGAACAGATGGCTGATTTTTCGGTTAATGTAAGGTGGTGGAGAAGCACATCCACACAGGATGACAGAGCGCACGCTGCTGCTTCAATGGCGGCCAGTTAAGTGATCAGGAAGGGGAGAGAGGCAGAGAACTGGAGAGACACTCCAAGCACCGAGTGACATGGTGGAGACATGGCTAGCGTGTCCCTGCCAGGAACAGCGCTATGTAGGGACAGTGCTAAGTCCTGCCGTCAAAGGGGGAGAAAATTCTAAGGTTCAAATAGGCACCACATAAAAGTACCAGGCTGTGACAGCAGAGGAGTGTGATGCAGCAAACTTTTAAAGTGGTGGAGGCCGACTAGTAAGAAGAGTGGTGAGAGTGGCTGTACCCCATGCCGGTCAACTGCCAGAGGCTCAACTAGCAGGACGCTCATAGAGAGACCAAGGGGCCTATGTAAAGTCCTGCGAAGAAGCTGCTGTGCGGACAAAGAAAAGGCCTTCTGTACTATAGCAGGTGAATTGGAGGCTCGTGTGAAAGAGTTAATGCTACCAAACGGTATTGAATATAGCACCATCTTTAGTGCAAAACTGGCATAATTATGTAATAGGATGAGAAATGATTATATGCTTATTGTGATTGTTATGGAGTAGCAAAGTAGTAGTTGTATAACGAGAGTAAGGATTGTACTGAATAGCCTTGCATAGTATTAGCTATGTTCTGATGTTCAGTTCTGTGAAGTTTGGGCTGAATGATTAAAGTGAAGAAGGTCTGAAGAAGAGAATATTTTAGTGAAGACTTTTATTCATTTATGGTGTGCTGAGTGTGCTTAGCTAACCAGCTTACACACAATGTAGGCAGAAGAAGCTGGATGTGGAATCCCAGCAGCCGCCCATCTGAGTAGAGTACCTGAAATTAGAGTTAGAGCCCTGCAGGTATATTTATCAGAACTACTGAGAAGGGATTGGTAAATTATTGTCAAATTGGGCAGATATGGGAAAGGCCTGAGTGACCCGTGCCTAAGGGTGCATTCACACGAACGTATATCGGCTCGGTTTTCACGCCGAGCCGATATACGTTGTCCTCGGGTGCAGAGGGGGGAGGATGGAAGAGCCAGGGCCAGGAACTGAGGCTCCCGCCCCCTCTCTGCCTCCTCTCCGCCCCTCTGCACTATTTGCAATGGGGAGAGGCGGGACGGGGGCGTGGCCAATTGGGGGCTTTAGCCCCGCCCCCATCCCGCCTCCTCTCATTGCAAATAGTGCAGAGGGGCGGAGAGGAGGCAGAGAGGGGGCGGGAGCCTCAGTTCCTGGCCCTGGCTCTTCCATCCTCCCCCCTCTGCACCCGAGGACAACGTATATCGGCTCGGCGTGAAAACCGAGCCGATATACGTTCGTGTGAATGCACCCTTACCGTTGCCATTCTATAGCAAACGATGTGTTAAGCCCTTACATTGTAATTAACTGGATTCTATCGAATGTTTAGTTGCTGTCAAGATGCTACAATATTGTAATGTTCTAATACAACATTTAGGTATATGAACCCTCCAGTGGAGTGGTATGCTGTACATGCCATATATATATGAATAAAAACTGTTATTGCTGTAACGAACTGCCTCCGTCTCCATATGTCACACCGCGCCATCACAGCACATCGCCTGTTACACTGACACAAATCGCTCATTTTCCTATCAATAACTGACACTGTACATTTTGCCCAGATTCTATTAACCCCTTAGTGACTAAACCTGTTTGCGCCTTAATGAACAGGCCAAATTTTGGAAATCAGACATGTTTCACTTTAACATAGAATAGCTCTGTTTTTTCGCCACATGTTGTACTTCATCTAGGTGGTGAAAATAGTTTGATATAATTTGTGTATATATATTAAAAGTGCCAATATTGGGAAAATTTTGAAAAAAATATATTTTTTTCACATTTTCAATTTTAATATATCAAATATGTGCAAGCATACTGTACAAACTTTTGCTAAGATATATATTTCCATCTATTTACTTTATTCTGAATGCACATTTGAAAAACTTTTATGTTTTTTTTTTAACCATTTAGGAGACATACAAATTTAACATAACTTTTCAGCATTTTGAGGAACACTTTGTTTTCCTGCACCAAGCCAAGCTGTCAGAATAATAGATACCCCCACAAATGACCCTATTTTAAAAACTCCTTAATATACTCACTGAGGGGTGGCATGAGTATTTTAACCCCACAGTTTATTTTATAGGAATTAATTCAATTTAGAGGAGAAAAAGTAATATTTTGCAAATATGTCATTTTAACCCCTTAATGACATGGCCTATTTTGAGCTTAAGGACCAAGCCTTATTTTTCAAATCTGACATCTGTCACTTTCTGTGCTAATAACTTTTGAATGCTTTTACTTATCAAGGTGATTCTGAGATTGTTTTTTCGTGACATATTGTACTTTATGTTAGTGTAAAAATTTCATCAATAAATTTTGTCCTTATTAGGAAAAAAAATCCAAATTTACTGAAAATTTGGAAAAATTCACAATTTTCAAACTTTGAATTGTTTTCTTTGTAAGATAGAAAGTCAAACACCACAACATAGTTATTAATTAACATTTCCCATAGGCCTACTTTACACAGCAATCATTTTTTAAGTGTTATTTTACTTTTTGCAGACTCCACAAAGTATATAAATTTAGCAGTAATTTTTCACATTTACTAGCAAATTTCAAAATCTTAATTTTTTAAGGACCAATGCAGTTCAGACATAGTTTTGCCGAGCCTGTATATCAGAATCCCCCATGAATTGCCCCATTTTAAAATCAGCACCCTTCAAAGTATTCAAAATGGCATTTAGAAAGTTTATTAACCCTTTAGATGTTTTACAGGAATTAAAGGAAAGTGCATCAAAAATTAGAACAGTTCCTTTTTTCTACTGATTTTCAATATAAAACCTTTTTTTTAATATAAAACAGTATGAGTTAGCAAAGAAACAAAACTTGGAATGTATTACCCAGATTCCGCAGTTTTTAGAAATGCCCCATATGTGGACGTAGCCTGTTGTATGGGCACATGGTAGGTCTCAGAAGGAAAGGAGCGCTTCTTGTCTTTTTGAATGCAGATTTGGCAGGAATAATTTTCAGACCCCATGTAGTGTTTGCAGTGCCCCTGAGGTAGCAGTACATTTGAAACCCTCAATAACTGACCCCATTTTGGAAACTACACCCCTCAGGGAATTTATTAAGGGGTGTAGTGAGCGGTTTGAACCCACAGATGTTTGAGGAATTTTTTTTAACAGTTTGAGTTCAATACGAAAAAATCCAATTTTTCACATAATGTTTAGCTTTAGGCCCAGATTTTCATTTTTCACCAGTGGCAGAAGGAAAAACGTACCCCATGATGCGTTACCCAGTTGCTCTCGAACACGGAAATGCCCCATATGTGGACGTAGCCTGTTGTATGGGCACATGGCAGGACTCAGAAGGAAAGGAGCGCTTCTTGTCTTTTTGAATGCAGATTTGGCAGGAATAATTTTCAGACCCCATGTAGTGTTTGCAGTGCCCCTGAGGTAGCAGTACATTTGAAACCCCCAATAACTGACCCCATTTTGGAAACTACACCCCTCAGGGAATTTATTAAGGGGTGTAGTGAGCGGTTTGAACCCACAGATGTTTGAGGAATTTTTTTTAACAGTTTGAGTTCAATACGAAAAAATCCAATTTTTCACATAATGTTTAGCTTTAGGCCCAGATTTTCATTTTTCACCAGTGGCAGAAGGAAAAACGTACCCCATGATGCGTTACCCAGTTTCTCTCGAACACGGAAATGCCCCATATGTGGACGTAGCCTGTTGTATGGGCACATGGCAGGACTCAGAAGGATAGGAGCGCTTCTTGGCTTTTTGAATGCAGATTTTGCTGGAATAATTTTTAGACCCCATGTAGTGTTTACAATGCCCCTGAGGTACCAGTGCATTTGAAAACCCCAACAACTGACCCCATTTTGGAAACTAGACCCCTCAGGGAATTTTTTAAGGGGTGTAGTGAGCGGTTTGAACCCACAGGTATTTAAGGAATTTTTTTAACAGTTTGAGTTCAATACAAAATAATCACATTTTTCACATAATGTTCAGCTTTAGGCCCAGATTTATATTTTTTACCAGTGGCAGAAGGAAAAAACGTACCCCATGATGCGTTACCCAGTTGCTCTCGAACACGGAAATGCCCCATATGTGGACGTAGCCTGTTGTATGGGCACATGGCAGGACTCAGAAGGATAGGAGCGCTTCTTGGCTTTTTTAATGCAGATTTTGCTGGAATAATTTTTAGACCCCATGTAGTGTTTACAGTGCCCCTGAGGTACCAGTGCATTTGAAACCCCCAACAACTGACCCCATTTTGGAAACTACACCCCTCAGGGAATTTTTTAAGGGGTGTAGTGAGCGGTTTGAACCCACAGGTATTTGAGGAATTTTTTTTAACAATTTGAGTTGAGAACGAAAAATTCAGATTTTTCCAATAATGTTCAGCTTTAGGCCCAGATTTTCATTTTTCACCAGGGGCAGAAGGAGAAAACATAGTCCATAATGCATTACCCAATTACTCTCGAGCATGGAAATGCCCCATATGTGGATGTAAACTGTTATTTGGGCACATGGCAGGGCTCAGAAAGAAAGGAGCGCTTTTTTTGAATGCAGATTTTGCTGGAATAATTTTCAGACCCCATGTAGTGTTTGCAGTGCCCCTGAGGTACCAGTGCATTTGAGACCCCCAACAACTGACCCCATTTTGGAAACTACACCCCTCAGGGAATTTTTTAAGGGGTGTAGTGAGCGGTTTGAACCCACAGGTATTTGAGGAATTTTTTTTAACAATTTGAGTTGAGAACGAAAAATTCACATTTTTCCAATAATGCTCAGTTTAGGCCCAGATTTTTATTTTTTACCAGGGGCAGAAGGAGAAAACGTAACCCATGATGTTACCCAACAGGGAAATGCCCCATATGTGAATCTAAACTGTTTTTAGGGCGCAGGGCTCAGAAGGGAAGGACTTAGCATGTGGCTTTATGTACAAGCTGTGCGAAGTACATCAGGGTAAAACGTCAGGGCAATAAAAAAATTAAAATTTCAGGGACGTGTGGTAGATCTTAAAACACTCATTTATACAGAGGCCGGGTTGTGTGGGGCACGTTTCACACTGGTATATGGTGTCTTTTCTTATCCCCTGTTTGTAGCACACTCTGCACCTCTTTTGGGTCCTTCCCTTCGTCGCAGTGGAGGGAATTTCACTGAGAAAATGCTGCCCTGGTACAATTCTTGTGGCCTCGCTTCCAGAAGTACTGGGCCTCTCCCCCACCTCCTGGTCCCCAAATATTAGGTCCTTGATAACTTCCTCTTGAAATTCAAGGAATGTCCCCCTGTGGCCTGCACCTCGGAACAGCACGTAGGCATTATACAGTGCCATCTGTACGAGGTGCACGGCCAGTTTTTTGTACCACACCCGTGTTTTCCGCATGGCTCTATAGGGCTCCAGTACCTGGTCTGATAGATCGACCCCTCCCATGTACTTATTATAGTCGAGGACGCAGTCTGGTTTGGGGGTCTCTGCACTGGTACCTCGTACTGGGCAGGGGGTACTGCTGTGGCCGTGTATTGTCGTCAACATAAGGACATCCCTCTTGTCCTTATATTTAACGCACAATACATTGTCGCTGCATTGGGCCCGGCTCTCACCCCTTCTGAGCAGTTGCCCAAGCAGCGTCTTAGGGAGGCTTTTTTGATTTTTCCGAACAGTGCCACATGCCACTGTTCCTCTGGAAGCGAGGCACTGAAACAGGGGGACACTGGTATAAAAGTTATCCAGGTACAGTAGGTAACCCTGGTCTAATAGTGGGTGCACCAGTTCCCACACTATTTTCCCTGTTACTCCCAGCACGGGGGGGCATTCTGGGGGCTCAATTTTAGTGTCCTTCCCCTCGTAAATACGGAACTTGTGGGTGTACCCTGATGTACTTTCGCACAGCTTGTACAACTTCACACCATACCGTGCCCGCTTACTGGGCAGGTACTGGAGGAATTTTAGCCTCCCCTTGAAGTGTACCAGGGACTCGTCTACTGCAATGTTTATCTGTGGGGCATACGCCTGGGCAAACTTGGCATTAAAATGGTCTATTACGGGCCTGATCTTATACAACCGATCGTAATTGGGGTGATCGCTGGGGGGGCACAGCTGGTTGTCATTGTAGTGCAGAAATTTTAAAATACACTCAAAGCGCGTCCTCGACATCGCCATGCGGAACATTGGGGTGTGGTACAAAATATCGGTAGACCAGTACGCCCTGATTGTTGGCTTCTTTATTAGCCCCATGGTTAGTATAAGCCCCCCCAATTTTTTTTATCTCTGGTGCATCCACAGGGGTCCACTTATCGGGTCTGGCATAGCTGGAGGTGGGATTTTCTTCTATAAAATTCTGGGCGTACAAATTCGTCTGGGTAACAATATGGGCAATGAACTCTTCAGAAAAAAAAACTTGAAGAAGTCCTTCCCTCTGAGCCCTTCCGTGTCAAATTGAATCCCTGGGTTCCCAATAAAATCAGGGATCTGGGGTCTGTAATCTTCCGGGGTACTCCAGTGAGCATCTGATGCATTGGGGTCAGTGGCGGTCCTTGGACGCCTTCTCGGGGGTGCAGGGAGCTCAGACTCGCTGGATGAGGATGAGGATGAGGATGAGGAGTCGGAGAATGCCAAAAAAGTGGGGTCGTCATCACCACTACCTGAGTCCGAGTCTGATGCAATGATTGCATACAGTTCCTCTGAAGTGTACCTCCTGCGGGCCATATTTATATAAAATGGAGCACACGGGGAAAAAGTTTTATTAGATGGGACACTGCGGGATGGGGTGACCATGGGACGGGGGTCGGAAAGAACGCGGAAACTTATGTGGTGTATTCACGTAAGTGTTTTTTTTTAATTTTTTTTATTTTTACACAGACGAATACACTGACACAACACGGACTAACGACACACTACACACTAGACGGACTAACGACACGCTACACTAACTAATGACGGGTGACGGGACAGGTAACGAAATGGGAACAACAGGAACTTTTTTTGTTTTTTTTTTTACACAGACGAATACACTGACAGTACACGGACTAACGACACGCTACACACTAGACGGACTAACGACACGCTACACTAACTAATAACGGGTGACGGGACAGGTAACGAAATGGGAACAACAGGAACTTTTTTTTTATTTTTTATTTTTTATTTTTTTTTACACCAAGGGATACACTGACTACACGCTGCGCTACACTACACTGCTGATCGCACGCTACAGCTCACTCACTACACTTCTGATCACACACTACAGATCCCTCACTCACTACACTACACTGCACTTCTGATCACTCACTCCACTCTGCTACACTACACTGCCTGATCAATCACTCACTACACTCACTACACTACACTGCCTGATCAATCACTCACTACACTCACTACACTACACCACACTGATCACTAACACTCACTCCACTACACCACACTGATGACTAACTCCTCTCCACTACACTGATCACTAACTCCACTCTGCTACACTACACTCCACTACACTACACTCCACTACACTCCACTACACTACACTCCACTCCACTACACTACACTCACTCCCTGCCTAATCTACACACTAATCGCTCTTTTTTATCACAGTAGGTGCTCTATCTACAAGCACCGGATGCTTGCACATGGAGCCCCTACTGTAAACAGCGCGAAGTCCGCTGCTGCGCTGTGATTGGTCAGGGAGTTTTTCCCTGACCAATCACAGCGATCGTGGGGGAGGGACCGCTCTGATTGGTCCCCAGCCCGGACGCAGCACTTGTCTGCTGACTATGTCAGCAGACATCACTGCTGTGTCGCCGCGATTGTCACCGCGGCGACACTTTAATGGCATGACGTACCAGGTACGTCATGTTGCGGGAAGTATCCCGCTACCATGACGTACCAGGTACGTCCAGGAGCGGGAAGGGGTTAAAGACATATTTTTTTCCTACAGTTTACATGAAAATGAGGATTTACACCCCAAAATGGATACCCCTGTTTGTCCTGTCTTCAGAAACATACCCATTGTGGCCCTAATCTACTTAAAGGACACATGGCTAGGCCTATAACGGAAGGAGCACCCGTTGGATTTCAGGGTACAACTGAATAAATTCCAGGCCCCATGGCCCACTTATAGAGCCATTGAGTGGCCAAAACGATAAGGAACCTCCTCAAATCACCCCATTTTGAAAACTAGACCCCTTAACAAATTCATCTAGGGGTGTACTGCGCATTTTGACCCCACAGTATTTGAATGAATCTAAGCAAAGCAGAAGGAAAAAATTACGATTTTAATTTTTTTTTGGCAATTTTGTCAATTTAAAAACAGTTTTTTTGTACAGTGTATATAGGAATGAAGGCGTTCACCCCAAAACGGATACTCCCGTTTGTTCTGTGTTCAGAAACATACCGTTTGTGGCCCTAGTCTACTTACAGGACCCATGGCAAGGCCTATAATGGAGGGAACACCCGTTGGATTGCAGGGCACAACTGAATAAATTCCAGGCCCCATTGCTCACTTGTACAAAATAAAAAGTGACTCCCTAAAAATATCCCCCCCCCCCCACGCCCCTTTCTGCGTTCCCCAAATCTTAGATAAAAGTAATAATGTGAACTGTGTGGTATTTCCGAAAACAGGGGTAATTACGGAGACTGGTTGGGATGGGTACATGGGGCAATAAAACCGGGTATCCCCCCTCCTCTTGTGCTTTTTGGGGGGTATTTTTTGACCTCAGTGGCAAGTATAGGGTGGGAAAAGTGGCGCTCTATGAGGCTTCGTAAGCTTGCGGAGGTGCGGAGGTCTCACACAGATGGCGCTCAACAAGCTGCTCCTGGAACTGCAGGAAGGCGAGCGTTCCCGGGGCTTCTTGTAAATTATGTATTACAGGTAGTGGTCTGAATAACGCCGGGCTCACGCAGCCGTAGGTGGAATCCGCTTGTGGAGGCCCGCAGCGGATTCCAGCTGTGAGCCTGGCCACATAATGTACTGCATATTCACACAGGCCGTAATGCGCAGTACACCTTTTTTTATTTGTATTTTCTGCACTGTCCTTTAGCGATGACGCGGGTACCAGTAACCTGTACACAATGTAGTAGCATATGGGCTGCGGGTATATCCACGACCATGGAGCACAATGGGCTTTATGTTGCGGATATCCGCAGTAAAATAGAACCTGCTGCATTCTCTTTTCTGCAAGTGGATTACGGAATTCCGACCCACTAATGTGAACGGAATTTGTGTAATCCAATGCTATTGATCTGTGTATTACCGCGCATTAGACGCATGCGGAATCCATAATTCCTATCCAGTCATGTGAGACCGGTCTAAGGTAGATCGCTACCTATTTATCACGTGACCGGGGATCGCTCAACGGGGTCACTGCTCCAGGCTCTTGGCGACTCTTGGTCGCTGGGAGCAAGGAGATTTTAGGTTTCCTGGGCTCCCCGACTTTTGCGCATGTGTCCGGTGTTTTGCCAGTGGTCGAATGTGCAGAATCTGAGAAGGTTCACGAAGGAAGATTGGGTTGGGGTTCAAATACGAAGGCCTACGGTAAAAAGTTTCATCAACTCTCACCGATTGCATCGGTGAGGGGAGATGAAACTTCAATTTTTTTTAACTTTTACGTGATCGCCAGTATCCATTGGATAACGGCGAACACGTGACCAGGAACCCCGTGAAATCTCCAGGCTCTTGGCTCAGTTTTGTAGCCAGGAGCAGGGAGAATTTAAATTATCCGGTCAATCTACTGCTTTTGCGCATGGGTCCACCATTTTGGCGATGGGCGTGTGCGCAGAAGTTAAGGGTAAGGTCTGCGGATAAATCCGGGGGCCTTATGTACGTACTTTCATCTTCCCTCAAGGATATGATCGGTGAGGGGACATAACACATAAGCTGTTTAAACTTTTTTTTAACTTTTTGTTTTTACTTTAAATGATCACTGTTATCCATTGGATAACAGTGATCATGTCCCCGGTGACATCTCTCTGCTCCTGGCTATACATGGTAGCCAGAAGCAGAGAGATTTTGAATTTCCCAGGGCCTGAGCCCCTCAGTACACGCGCCCGACGCGCTTGCGCAGAAGGGGACTTCAGGTCCCGTAACACCGGGACATCGCGGAGTACCCGAGGTGAGTATTTTCACCTCCCCTCATGGATCCGATCCATGAGGGGAGGTGAAACATGTACTTTTAAAAACTTTTTCGTGATCGCCGCGATCACGGGACTGGGGACCGCTTACCGCGATCCCCGGTAATATCTCCTAGTTCCCGGCTACCTTCAGGAGACGAGAGCCAGGAGATTTTAAATTTGCCGGGGCTCCCGGCCTTCTGCGCATGCACGTGACGTCATTCATCTGGCGCGCATGCACAGAAGAGTGGCGACGGGTCGCGGAGGACCCCATCACAGCAGGAAACCTCGGAGACGGCGGGTGAGTAATTTCAGCTGCCCTGATGGATCCGATCCATCAGGGCAGCTGAATCTTTAACTTTTTTAAACTGTTTTTTTACTTTATTGCGCTTTCCATTGGATAGCGGGATAGAGCCGATTGCATTGTCGTGGGGGATTGCCCGTAGCCCTGGGTGACAGTTCCATGCTGTCGGCTACCTGCGGGCACCGACAGCATGGAACTGTCACGTCCATAGCCCACGTGGCTTTATTCCCTGCAGGACACATGTTCTTACGTCCTCAAAGCCCACTTTGGCAGGACGTAAAAACACTATGGGTTGGTCACTAAGGGGTTAAATATGGAGTTTCCTACATATAAACGGGTAACGTTTCTTACCCCCTTGTCACAAGACAAAACAGGACTCAAGGTAATCCATCCCTTGGGTCCCCCTTCATTAACCTGCCCTCGGGCTTTGGACATATCACCGGCTACCCTCCAGGTGTGAGACGGTACAGTCACTGTGACAAGGCCCAAACTGTACCACGCTGTCTCCTAGGCTGTGGCCCGCACCACACCTTTACCCCTTTTCGTGACCTTTGATGGATGATTTTGGTGTCATTAGATTTTTTTATATCCTCAACACTGCCATAAAATCATAAAGTTTGGTACATTGAGTGATCTGTCAGGCTAGGTCAGAGTTCCCATGTTAGGTCTAGTGGCGCTGTTGTACTTCAGCCAACCGCGCCACTAGGGAGAGTCAAGCATTACTAAGCGACTTTCATATCAGGCGCTTACCAGTTTGACTTGCCATGTCCCCAAAACGTGGAAGACCAAGCCGTGGATGGTGAACAGTTCAAGCCAAATCCTCGGCTCGATAGTTCTTAATACATTTACCACCATTTGTCAAAACATTTTATGTTCGCATAGCGACGGGTCAATCTAGTTAAATGACTTCACCAACAGCATGTGAAGCACCTGTTACCATGCAGCGTGGCGTGGGGTCCCGCGGTCAGCACGCGCCGCCCCGGCTTCGGCTCCGGCATCCTGGAGCTGTGACGTCAGGGCTCTCCCGGCGACGTGGGGCGGCCGGTGTGCGGCAGCGTGGGCGGTTCCGCCTGTAGGGTGCTGCCCGGACCCCTTCCTCTCTCTTGTACTGTGAGTGGGGGAGTTGGCTCCTCCCACTCTCTGCCCCTGGGTGGAGTCTTGCAGTTATAAGGCTGGCATTGCCCTGCCAGTTATTGGTTCTGTCTGCTTCTAGTTAGTCTGTCTGCAGCTAGTCTCAGCCAGCTCCTAGTTTGCTAGTCAGCTTCCTCCAGCGTGCCTGTAGCTCAGTCTTTATCTGTTGGTCATTCCATCTGATTTGCTGTCGGCACTCTGTCCCCCTTCAGTTAGTTCCATCTAGGTAGTCGCCAGGTCCCTAGCCAGAGTAGGGACCGCCGCCCAGTTGTCCGCCTGGGGTTAGCCAGGTCAAGGCAAGTAGGCAGGGACAGTGGGGTGCGGTAAGTTCAGGGCACCCCATCTGGCGCTCAGGGGTCACAGTGCCGTAACATAATAACTGGCCCTTTAAACTGTTTTTCCATGGAGGTGATCAGCTCCCTCGCGAACCAGCTGCAAGCCCTGGTGCCGGTGGTCAAGGATTTATCCGCTCGCATGGCAGCCCAGGAGCAGCGGGGGTTGTCGCAGGGGCCGGACGCCTCAACCAGTCCCGAACCCAAGTGCCCTCTTCCTGAGGTGTTCTCTGGGGAGAGGAACAAGTTTTTTGTTTTCCAACAGGCGTGTCGCTTGTTTTTTCGGATGCGTCCCCGTTCTTCCGGGTCGGAGGCTCAGAGGGTCGGGCTGATAATGTACCTGCTGCGGGGCTCTGCTCAGACCTGGGCTTTTTCCATCCCCGAGGGTTCCCCCTGCCTGGGCGCATTTTTACTGGAACTCGGGGGTATTTTCGACGGACCGTGCGGGGTTGGCGGTTTCCCAGCTGTTGGCGTTGCATCAGGGGTCGTTTTGTGCGGAGGATTATTGCTCCAACTTCAGACGCTATGCAGGTAATACGGCATGGAACGATAGTGCTCTGAAAGACGGTTTTCTGCAGGGCCTCTCGGATGCGGTAAAAGACCTGTTGATTTCCCATCCCGTTCCCGGGTCCTTAAAGGAGGCTATGGAGCTAGCGGTGAAGGCAGATAGGAGGCTCAGGTCTAGGAAGCAAGATAGACAGGCCCGTAGGGTCAGGGAGGTCATTTGTCCTGTTCCCTCTTCTTCCGTACCTGTCTCTGTTCCCGAGCCAATGGAGGTGGACCCGCTGGACCTCAAAGAGCGACGCCGGATTCGATTACTGCACCATCTCTGCCTCTACTGCGGGAAAGCTGGACATCGGGTGATAACCTGCCCCCGGAGGCTTCAGCGCTCGCAGCCTGGACTGGCGGAAAACTCCGAGTCCTAGGCGATTGTAGGGAGGATCGCCTAGGACTTCAGGTACTTCCTAAACTTTTGGTACCTTGTCAAGTTAGATTCCGGAATTTTTCCCGCCCTGGGAAGGCGTTTATTGATTCCGGAGCAGCCGCTAACCTGATAAGCATGTGTTTCGTTAGACCCCTGATGGCAGAATTTGTGGCGCTGAAGACGCCAATTCATTTTACTAGTATTGATGCTACCCCTCTCTTTACGGGCCTAGTACGATGGAGGACCCCAGTGTTACAGTTCACAGTGGGGATTCTCCACTCGCAAGAACTATCATTCCTGGTGATGAAGAAGATGTTGGTAAACATGGTACTAGGGATGCCGTGGTTGGCGTTGCACAACCCCCAATTCAATTGGAACTGACTCATTGGGGACTATTCTGCCATAGCCATCTTGCCCCCCTTCCTATCTGCTCAGTAGATACCGCCCTCATTCCGGAATACCTGTCTGACTTCCGGGATGTGTTTTCCAAAAGACTGTCCAAAACCCTGCCTCCCCACAGAGAGTGGGATTGTGGGATAGACCTTATTCCAAATAAGCCCATCCCTAAGGGAGCCATTTTTAACTTATCCGGGCGGGAGCACGAAGCTCTCAAGGTCTATATTACGGAGTCCCTGGCCAAACATCATATTAGACCATCCCGTTCCCCGGCTGGGGCGGGTCTCTTCTTTGTCGAGAAGAAGAATGGGACATTGAGGCCTTGTGTAGACTATCGGGCCTTGAACCAGATCACAGTTAAGAACCAGTGCTCTCTGCCTCTGATTCCTGACCTCCTGAATCAGGTGGTGGGAGCCCACTGGTTTTCTAAACTGGATTTAAGAGGGGCTTATAATTTGATCTGTATCCGCGAGGGGGATGAATGGAAGACAGCCTTCAATACCCCGTTGGGACACTTTGAATGTCTGGTGATGCCATTTGGCCTGTGTAATGCCCCTGCTGTCTTCCAGGGATTTATGAATGCGGTCTTCACGACGTCCTGGGGGTGTTTTTAGTTATCTACCTCAACGACATCCTGGTCTACTCTCCTGACTGGGACTCTCATGTGCAGCACCTTAGGTTGGTACTAACCCGGTTACGTGAGTACCAGTTGTTCGTCAAATTGGAGAAATGTCTGTTTGGCACTCAACAAGTGTCCTTTCTGGGGTACGTAATTTCTCCAACGTCCGTGCAAATGGAGTCGGATAAGGTGGCAGCTATCTCCCAGTGGGTCCGACCAGGTAATCTGAAAGCACTCCAACGGTTCTTAGGTTTTGCGAATTTCTATCACAAATTCATTAGAAACTACTCAGTCATCGCTCAACCGTTGACCGATCTTACCAGGAAGGGGGCTGACTTGGTAAGATGGTCTCCTGAGGCCCTGGAGGCGTTCCACCGTCTCAAAAGGGCGTTCTCGGCCACCCCGGTGCTCGTCCAACCTGACCCGCAACGCCCTTTTTTTGTGGAGGTTGACGCATCTGAGGTGGGAGCGGGGTCTGTATTGTCTCAGCTGGTTGGCGAGAGGGCTGGCTATAATCCATGTGCATTCTTTTCACGAAAGTTTAGTGCGGCAGAGCATAATTACGATGTGGGCAATCGAGAGTTATTGGCAATCAAGTGGTCCTTAGAAGAGTGGCGCCACCACCTTGAGGGCGCTCGGCATCCCATCACAGTGTACACCGATCATAAGAACCTAGTATACCTCGCCAACGCTAAGTGACTCACTGCACGTCAGGCCAGGTCGGTACTGTTTTTATCTAGATTTAACCTCGTGGTGACGTATCTCCCGGGGGCTAAGAATGTAAAGGCTGATGCTCTCTCGCGGAGTTTTGGGTTGCCTGACTGTGAGTCGCTTCCTCCCGAAAATATCCTGGAACCTGGGGTTGTGGTTGCGGCTGTGGACTCTGGTCTCATTCCCCGCCTTCAGAGGGCTCAGCAGGATGCTCCCCCAGGCCTCCCAGAGGGCAGATGGTTTGTGCCAGAATCGTTACGCCTCACGGTTATTGAAGAGTCCCACTCGTCAGTGTTCGTGGGTCATCCGGGAGTGCAAGGGACTCTGGGTCTCTGCTCCAGGCTCTACTGGTGGCCTGGCATGTCTCGTCAGATATGTGACTTCGTAAGGGGATGCTCTGTTTGCACCCGTGCCGTTGCGCCCCTGGTCGCACCTTTCGGTAGATTTTGTTACTGACTTGCCAGAATCACAAGGGTTCACCACCATTCTGGTGGTGGTGGACCGTTTCTCGAAGATGGCCCATTTTGTGGCGTTAGCGAAACTTCCTTCGGCGATTGAATTTGCCCAGGTCTTCGTTAAAGAAATTGTCCGCCTCCATGGAGTTCCTGAGAACATTGTTTCCGATTGTGGGGTTCAGTTCGTGGCGCAGTTTTGGCGGGCCTTCTGCAGAAACCTTGGGACTTCGCTTTCGTTCTCGTCAGCATTCCACTCGCAGACTAATGGTCAAACTGAGCGGAAAAACCAGGATATCGTGCAATATTTGAGGCTGTTGGCAAGCGAGAAGGCTCATCGGTGGGTTGAGTTTCTGCCGTTGGCTGAGTTTGCGCTGAACAACCGTACTAGTTCTTCCACTGGGGTTTCGCCGTTTTTTTGCGTTTATGGCCAGCATCCTCGTTTCCTTACTTCTCTTCCTACCCCGTCTGCCTGTCCTGCAGCTGATGTCGCCACTAATGTACTGCAGGGGGTATGGAAGGAAGTACAGAAGAATCTGGAGGTAGTGGGGTCTCGCATGCAGTTGCGCAGTGGGAGAAGCCTCTCAGTTTCTGAACCTTACAGGGTGGGTCAGAAGGTGTATCTATCTTCCAGGAACCTAAGATTGAAGGTCCCGTCCTTAAAGCTTGCGCCGCGTTTTGTAGGTCCTTTTACCATCACGCGGGTAATTAACCTGCTCGCTTACGAACTTGAGCTGCCAGCCACGTGGAAAGTGCATAGGGTTTTCCACAAATCCCTGTTGAAACCCTTTGTCCCTTCGGTGAGGCCCACCTCCGGTACCCTGCCTCCCACCCTGGTTCGGGGAGAGGTCAAGTATGAGGTTCAGGAAATTCTGGATTCTCGCTTGCGACGGGGGACCTTGCAATACCTGGTGGCGTGGAAGGGTTTTGGTCCTGAAGACCATTCCTGGGTGGCTGCACGAGAAGTCCACGCTCCCGTGTTGGTACAGCTGTCGCTGTCGTTTCCCGGATAAGCCTGGTCGGGTGTCCGGGGGCCCAGAGGTCCCCCGTCAGAGGGGGGGGTAATGTTACCATGCAGCGCGGCGCGGGGTCCCGCGGTCAGCGCGCGCCGCCCCGGCTTCGGCGTCCTGGAGCTGTGACGTCAGGGCTCTCCCGGCGACGTGGGGCGGCCGGTGTGCGGCAGCGTGGGTGGGTCCGCCCGTAGGGCGCCGCCCGCACCCCTTCCTCTCTCTTGTACTGAGTGGGGGAGTTGGCTCCTCCTACTCTCTGCCCCTGGGCGGAGTCTTGCAGTTATAAGGCTGGCAGTGCCCTGCCAGTTATTGGTTCTGTCTGCTTCTAGTTAGTCTGTCTGCAGCTAGTCTCAGCCAGCTCCTAGTTTGCTAGTCAGCTTCCTCCAGCTTGCCTGTAGCTCAGTCTTTGTCTGTTGGTCATTCCATCTGCCTTTGCTGTCGGCACTCTGTCCCCCGTCAGTTAGTTCCATCTAAGTAGTCGCCAGGTCCCTAGCCAGAGTAGGGACCGCCGCCCAGTTGTCCGCCTGGGGTTAGCCAGGTCGAGGCAAGTAGGCAGGGACAGTGGGGTGCGGTAAGTTCAGGGCACCCCATCTGGCGCTCGGGGGTCAGAGTGCCGTAACAGCACCACTCCGCACACATTCTTGTCCCATTATACGAGGGTGGACTGGCCCAGTATTGTACTGGGAAACTTCCTGGTGGGCCGATCGCTCTCTGGGCCGTCCATGGCAGCTCATTATATAGGGGATCGGCCACTATCAGTGACAAATAACTATAAGCGGCCGGCCCCGTGTAAACAGACTTCTGCACTAACGGCCTTTTACCTGTCAAATGCACCACCACCAGGTCAAGGAGATTGCATTGTTGAGAATGGAAGGTGAATTTGGCTATATAAAATGCATAGCAGCATTTCTATATGTGATTGGCCAGGGCATCGGGGCACTTACAGCTCCAGCAGCTTGTCTTTCAGGAGGAGTGGAGGACTGTTCAGCTGCAGCAGCCCCACATATTGGTCTGCTGCTAGTAGACCCGTCTCCAAGCTGTGCTGATCCCATGATCACTGCCAGCTGAGAGGTGTCCAAACAATCTACGCGGAGCAGAGAACGCCTTTAAAATATGATGGTTTATACTCAGGATAGGCCACCGATTTCTCATTGTGAGGTTCTGCTCAGGATCACCACCAATCAGCTGCTTGAAGTCTACGCACTGCTCCTTCAAGCATCACAGCCTCTTCAAAGTTATATCTGAACCCGATGCATCATGTTCGTACTCAGAATGTCGTATTACTTATAGCGCTGTTCTGAGTACTGCAGGCTTATTCCTGAGTTGCAGACCCCCAACAACGAGCTACTGATGGCCTGTCCGGAGGATAAGCTATTCATTTACAAAGGCTGGATAACCCCTGTAACCTCTTAGTGACTGTACTATTTTACTCCTTAACCCTTTTCAATCCAATTTGTATTCTGGTTTTCCTAGGGGGCTTACTCTTTTCCTGCTGTTATGCAACGGCTTATCTGCTGGCTAAAGCCAGTACTGCATGAGGTGACACGTTGGATAGGCTCTGACAGCAGAGAAGCTGGCAATATACAGTAAGAGAACCCCAACAGACATCTTCCAACATCATAGCTGTACAGCCTTAAATCATAATATCTTAAGACGTCAGACAGTGGTTTGGAAAGGGTTAATAGCTAGGCAATTGTTTTTCCTTCTTTCATCATCGGATTCCAAGAAATATTAAGTTTTCATTATTCCGCCAGCAGAGCCATATGAATTGCAGTACAAGTTGTATTTTTAAATGGTTCCACTTTGGGGTACAAATAATGTGTGTATAACTCTTTACGGAGTTCACTGGATGGTATAAATGACACGTTGCCTTTTTTCTGTAGTCAACACAATTATGGCAATACCAAATTCGTATAGTTTTTTCTTTCATGTGCTGCTACTATTTCACAATAAATACACTTTCAGGGTGCCTACCCACTTGCGATTTTTTTTCCTGTGATGTTTCGCGTTTTTTCTCAAGAGCAATTAGTATAGAATGTGTTCTTGTCCATCTGGGTTTTTTTTCCCGTTTCGTGGGGTTTTTTCACATAGGAAATGTCTGTTGCATATGTGTCCTTATTTTTCTCTTAATGCACCCATGATTGTCAATGGAGGGCTGCAAAAAACGTGCAAAAAACGCCGCGAAAAACACACCACGAAAAACGCGCGGAAAACGCCACGTTTTTCACGCGCGAAAATCAGCAACGCAAGTGGGTAGGCGCCCTAAGGCCTTAGTCAGACGGGTGTTTTTTCGCGCGATTTGCGGATCGCATGACGGATGCGCATACGCAAATCGCGTGACCGGTGCGCGCAAGTCGCCCGCAAATCGCCCGAAAATCTGCTCCTAGCCGCGTTTCATTAGAAACGGGCCGGAGCTGTCCAGCGCATTGCATTCAATGGAGACGGCAATAGAGCCGCCTCCATTTAAAGCAATGCGCTGCGGGCGAGCCCGGGATGAATTGTCGGTAAGGGCTTAAATATATAAGCCCTTCCCTGCAATTCATCCTAAAATGTGTTAAAATTAAAAAAAATTGTATACTCACCTTCTCCCGGCAGCCGGAGCTCCGCGCGGCCGTCCTGCAGTGGGTGTGAAGGGGGTGTGAGTCAGACCTGCCCCCTGATTGGCTCAGCGCTGAGCCAATCAGAGGCATGCCTCACTCACACCCATTCATGAATTCATGAATGGATGTGAGTCAGACCTGCCCCTGATTGGCTCAGCGCTGAGAGGCAGCAGTCACTCACCCATTCATGAATTCATGAATGGGTGTGTGAGTGAAACCGGCCTCTGATTGGTCAGGGCTGTAACCAATCAGAGGCAGATCATTCAGCAGGCGGGGATTTTAAAGCCCCGCCGGCTGAATAGTGCCGAGAAGCAGTTCAGGAGAACTGACAGCGGCCGCGGCTGGACTCCGGCTGCAGCGGAAAGGTGAGTATACAATTTTTTTTATTTTAACACATTTTAGGATGAATTGCAGGGAAGGGCTTATATATTTAACCCCTTCCCGACAATTCACCCCGCGCACGCCGGCAGCCCATAGCTTTCAATGGAGCGGCTGTATTGCCGCTCCATTGAATTCAATGAGCAAACATCGTTCTTCTCTGCCACAGCTGTTACAGCTGTGGCAGAGAAGAATGATTTGTATTCTATATGTTCTCCATGGGGTCGGCGCTGCTGCCGCCGGCCCCATTGAGCGCATATACAGAAGAGAACAGGAATCGCAGATCGCAGATAGGTGCGATCTGCGATTTTTTGTTCTATAATTTATCGGACGAGCGCATAAAAAGCGCTCATGTGTCCGATACCATTGCAAAGCAATGGTTTTATAAAATCACTGGACGCATGCGCAAATCGCGGCTAAAAACGCCCGTCTGACTAAGGCCTAAGGGTGCATTCAGACGTCCATATATTGGCCGGGTTTTCACGCCCAGCTGATATACTGTGTCCCTTTCTGCAGGGGGAGTAGGCGGGTCGGGCCCGAAGCAGTGCATTGAGCTCCCGCCTCCTCTCCACCCCTTGCTACTGCAAAGCTAGGTCCCATCTGTCCTACCCCCTCTCATTGCAAATAGTGGAGAGGGGGCGGGAGCTCAGTGACATGCTCCTGGCCCGCCTCTTCCCCCTGCAGAAAGGGACACCGTATATTGGCCAGGCGTGTAAACCCAGCCGATATACAGACGTCTGAATAAGCCCTAAGGCCCTCTTAACATGGGTGTATTTATACGCGTAAAATTTGAATCCACAGTACGCAGAGAATAACACCCACTGATTTCAATGGGTTCATTCACCTGCACATACACTTTGGTTGCGGGGAAAAAAATGCAGTAAGCTCTATTTTCTTGTGCATTTGCACATCAAAAGTCCCCACAGAATTCAACAGGGTTGCGCAAATGTGCATGCAATACACTAGGAAATACAAGAAACACTGTGTAATTGTGCAGAAAAAAAGGACACATCTGGTACTTATTAGACTAATTAGCCATTACAATTGGTGCGTATTTACGGGCGCAAAAAGGACAGTAAAATATGTTCAAAAAAGCATTGTTCATTCTGCAAATAAATAGCGCTCAGGCATGTGCAAATACCCATAAGTCCGTGTAAAGGGCACTTAAGAAATTCTACCAAGATCTAAGGCTGGATTCAGACAAACGTATATCGCATGGGTTTTCACGCCCGGCCGATATACGGCGTCTCTCTCTGCAGGGGGGAGGCTGGAAGAGCCAGGAGCAGGAACTGAGCTCCCGCCCCCTCTCTGCCTCCTCTCCACCCCCCTGCACTATTTTCAATGAGGAAAGGCGGGATGGGGCAGGGCTAATTCTCAAAACTTAGCCCCGCCCCTGTCCCCTTTCATTGCAAATAGTGCAGAGGGGCGGAGAGGAGGCAGAGAGGGGGCGGGAGCTCAGTTCCTGCTCCGGGCTCTTCCATCTTCCCCCCCTGCAGATGAGGACGACGTATATCGGCGCGGCGTGAAAACCGAGCCGATATACGGTTGTCTGAATGCAGCCTCAAGTTGTATCTCCTAGCCGCCTTAGGCAAGTGATTTTAATGTCACAGCTCATTAGTTTATATGTATTGTAATTTTTCATTAACTAGATGCAAAATGAAGTAAGAACAAATATCTGTAAACCACAATATGTGTGCACAAATTATTCAAAAGTGTCTGTTCTTAAAGAAATTCAGTTTTTATTTGTTGTCTAATACCTGCAAGGACTCTTTGTCAAAAAAATAAAACTCAAGCATCTAGAAGCAATTGTCATTTTGCTGGAAACTTAGCATGAAGTTACGGCTGGATTCAGACGACCGTATATCGGCTCGGTTTTCACGCCGAGCCGATATACGGTGTCCTCATCTGCAGGGGGGGGGGGATGGAAGAGCCAGGAGCAGGAACTGAGCTCCCGCCCCCTCTCTGCCTCCTCTCCGCCCCTCTGCACTATTTGCAATGAAAGGAGGCGGGACAGGGGTGGGGTTAAGTTCTGTGAATTAGCCCCGCCCCCATCCCACCTCTCCCCATTGCAAATAGTGCAGAGGGGCAGAGAGGAGGCAGAGAGGGGGCGGGAGCTCAGTTCCTGCTCCTGGCTCTTCCATCCCCCCCCCCCTGCAGATGAGGACACCGTATATCGGCTCGGCGTGAAAACCGAGCCGATATACGTTCGTCTGAATGCAGCCTACATCTCATTCTGCTTTCACACGGCCGTGAAAATCGTGCAAGATATGTGCGTTGCGAGACACACAGATCTCACATGAATATGAACTCTATTCTTTTGAATGGGGTCATATACATGAGTGATTTTTTCTCCCTGCATTGCATAACTGTGCAGGAAAAAATCGCATGTTCTATATGAGGGTGTTCCCTCGGAATGCGTCAGCTATTGTTTTCAATGGGGCTGGAAAACACATTGCATGGTGTAAAACTGTACTGAAGTGATGGGAGGTGTTTTTGACACAGAAACACCTCGCATCCACGTGGACATTGCATGTGCGTGATATTGGGCCAAGTTTCATGGCCCGATATTGCGCTCAGCTGTGTGTAGCCTCAGGCAGATATGCAATTGATTGTAGTTGAAGTGTGATTGAATGAACAGTCTTATCACCTGAGGCCTAAAGTGGGCCCATCCTTGGCCCATAAAAAGGCTCTCAGAGGCTCCCTGTGTCTAGTGACCTCTTCTTCCGCTTGTGTGGAGCTTTTTGAACGCTAGACGCCTCTACGACGCAGAGAAGAGATTTCACCCCGTCACCAGAGTCTGAGAGGGGCGCATTATTGGGATGTGAGAAGCTGGAAGTGTAACAGGCAAATAAAATATGAATATATCCTGTGAGTGACTGCCAAAAATTGTCACGGGCAATATATATATATACAAATATCCTGTTACATGGAATGACAGGTACGAGGGGGGTAGTAGTTGTCAGTTTGTGACGCCACCGTTTTATACACCAGTATTCATACACGGCGCATTAATCACACTGGACAAATGTATAGTACCTCGGGTCCTCCAGAACGGTGGAGGCCCAGTAAAACTTTACTAATGACGTTCTCTTACAATACAGCAGACTTAAGAATGCAGAGTTTACAGTGCAGGAAAATGTAGTAAATATTCAGCGATACTTGACACGAAAGTCAATGGCCACAGAATGGCAGTAACGATCACCCCGCTCTCATAGACTTCAGCACGCGTGTGTGTTAGTTAAAGGTGTGCCAGACTTAGAATAATATTCAAAGAATTGGTAGACTTCTGCACTGATCTTGTATAGAAATATATGGTTAGTAGGGGGGGTAGTGATGGGACTTTTTGGGATGGGACATTTCGGCTCATTCACTCCCATGCACTTCACATACGGTCCGGCAGTTTTTCCTTTTCCTCCATCTTCAGCGACACCAGAGCTGATGGTGTCCTTATGCCCCTCTGTGGTAGCAAACCCTCAGATGGTAAATGGGTGCTCCTCCACAGACCAGATGGATCTTTCAACTCCGAACGCAATCATTCATTCTTATAGATTCATCCACACCACATCACATGACACTGCAAGATAGATACATTCAACATGCAGCAGAGCAATGATTTTAATGGAGTTAACCCTTCAGATGCTGCAGCTGTGAAACACATACAGAAAATACACATGACAGGTTTGCACAGTGCATCCACATAAGACAGACACATATGACAATTATGGAGGAGTCCAGAATGATGTTCTGGAACACTACAGATGGTTGTATCTAGGAATTGTCGCTACCTGGTCTGTTCTAACCAGACTGTTAGGAGGTGTTGGGACCAGTGGATGGGTGAGGGCACTCAAGACAACTCTCAATAGACCACCAGTTGAGAGGATGGTATGACAAGCACGAGCAGCTCCAACTGTTTGTTGTCCACCATCCAGAGATAGGTGGCGCCATCGTCACAGGTCCCTTTTGACAATATTAGTTTCCCATTGTTTATGTGACACTTGTTTAATCACAGCAGAAATTAACATTTCTGAAATTCACCAAGACAGAATATATTAAATATTAAAATTACAAAAACAAAATGAGGGAACCCAATCTCAGGCCAGCTTCAAACGGGCGTATACAAAAAAATGCACGTTAGAACGATGTATTTGCGCTGTGAATATTGTGCTTTTGCATGCATTTTTGAGCATTTTACTATACTTTTTACCCTGATGGGGACAATTCACATGGGCACCGGGCACACCCGTCTAGTGATTTAAAAAGCTATGTAGCTTAAAGGGGTTGTCCCGCGGCAGCAAGTGGGTCTATACACTTCTGTATGGGTATATATTAATGCACTTTGTAATGTACATTGTGCATTAAGTATGAGCCATACAGAAGTTATAAAAAGTTTTATACTTACCTGCTCCGTTGCTGGCGTCCTCGTTTCCATGGTGCCGACTAATATTCGGCCTCCGATGGCCAAATTAGCCGCGCTTGCGCAGTCCGGGTCTTCTGCTGTATTCAATGGAGCCGCTCGTGCAGAATGCCGGCTCCGTGTAGCTCCGCCCCGTCACGTGCCGATTCCAGCCAATCAGGAGGCTGGAATCGGCAATGGACCGCACAGAAGAGCTGCGGTCCACGGAGGGAGCAGACCCCGGCGGCCATCTTCAGCAGGTGAGTATGAAGACGCCGGACCGCCGGGATTCAGGTAAGCGCTGTGCTGTTTGTTTTTTTAACCCCTGCATCGGGTTTGTCTCGCGCCAAACGGGGGGGGGGGTTAAAAAAAAAAACAAAAACGTTTCGGCGCGGGACAACCCCTTTAATTAGTTCCAGATGTGTTATTTTCCGCGCTAAATTGCACAGCGTAATGTGCAATTACATGTGTATCGGGTGCACCCCTTCCCCCACCATAGACTCTTATGAGGCCTTCGATGCGCACTAAAGTAGAGCACGCTGTGTTTTATTTTCCACACATGCAGAATGTGCCCAAAAACAGGAGTGCTAGTGGACCCATTGAAAACAATGGGTTCTATTCTCTGCATATCACGCGTGCAAATATGCCCATGGGAATCCGCACTTAGGCCGACTTCACACAAGCATTAGCACAATTAAGCATGCCTAACCACCAGTTTTTTGTGTGCGTATTGGCATACTTAAGGCTGGGTTCACACGGGGCGGATTTGCCGCAGAAATTCCGTCCAAACTTTCGCCGCGGCATATCTGCCTGCGGCCGCTAGTCCCGGGCTTGGCCAGCCATGTGGACGAGATTTCTGAGAAATCTCGTCCACCCGGGACGCCGAATCCATCGCGGCAAAGCTGTCAGAAGCCGGCGCTGCAGCGCGGATGCGCCGGCCGCAGCAGGTTCATTTTTTTTCTTCTTCCACTGTGGCCACGCTCTCCTTCATGGGAGCACCGGCTGCAGTGGAAGAGCAAGCGGCCAGGCCGCTTCAAAACCCGCGACTAAGTGCCACGGGTTTTGAAGCAGCGCTTCTCCCGGTGGAAGTCTTGCGGTTTTTGGCTGCGGCCAAACCGCGAAATTTCTGCCGGGAATCCGTCCTGTGTGAACCCAGCCTTACAGTACTTGCATGCACCAAAATACGGAACTGTGAAAAAACCCACTGACATCACCGGGTTCGATCCTTGAGCATGTCTTTCACGCGCAAATAAGCTAGTCTTAAGGCAATGCGCAGAGTATGGAACCCATTGATGTACCTGCTCCATCTTTCTGCATATTGCACAGCAAAGGCCCTATAGAAGTCCGTGGGAAGTGTGTGCAATACTCTGCACAATTCCATGAAAAACAGAACACATCTGGATCTCTAAAAAGCCTTTTAAATCAGGATGGGGGTGTTTCTGTGCGCATGTGAACAGGCATTGCGTGTGCATAATGTACAGTACTATGCGCCAAATTTTATTTTTGTGTAAATTTGAACATTTTAAAAGTAAAGAACTGTAGAAATGTAAATTTTGTGCAGCTTACCCCTAGTAAAACACAAAAAAATAAGAAAAATTCTATTAAAAAAAAATGGATAAAAAAAATGCTATGCATCATAAATAAACTGCAACAAACATTATCTTGGTAGCCATGGGTTAAGATTGGGGCAATTGAACCACCACATGCACTAAATTACTAGAAAGCATCCAGTCATTTAGGACTGGAACGCTGATTGTGGAGGAGTTAAAGGCTTTTGTTATAGTAACCTTAAAAAAGGGAACATATTTGGCAATGTGAAATATGTTGTGCAAGGTAGACGCAAGAAATTTGAAGAGGAAGGAAGAGGAGGGTGCCGCCTCACGCCTGTTCTCAACGTTGGATATTGTATTAAAAACTTCTTAGCAGTATTTAAAAACATTAAAGCAAGTGATCCCCTCCTCAGCTAATTCCCTGCAGCTGCCGTTCTGACACTGCCCTTTTAGGCAGCAATGCTTTCCCTCATAGGATCATGTGACTTGTCATGGAATATAAAGTGTTAAGTTTTAGAATGCAATAAGTGTATGTTTCTTATCTTGTTTTGGACTATTGGCTCTTAAATATACTCTGCTAAGCTGGCAATTGGCTGCAGTGGTCACTGTGATGGGACATTTTTGCTGGAGCCAGAAGAACAGGGTATTAGTGTATCTTGACGCCACGGGAAGCTATGGGTTTCACAGGAGGAACGCCCCTGTCACTCCCCTAGCTCCCAATAGGGTCAAAGATGGCAGGTCCTGGTAGCACAGTGTGCATAGGTTTCAGAGTTCTGTGCAGCGTAATGCTCAGGCTAAAAGTTCTGCTTAGGCTTACATTATGAGCTGTAAATGCTGCCATGCCATGCCAGCATTAACATCTACTAATGTAAGCCTAAACATACATGTTACCCTCACCCTAAGGTCCCCCGCTCACAAGTGCCGTCCTCACCGCTAATCCTCTGCTGCCTTCACTGTAAGCTCTGTGTGGCCCGCTTCCGCACTCACTGCTGCTTAGTGGTTGTGCTCCGCCGGCGGGAGTGTGAGATCTGTGGTGGCTGCTCCATCGCTGACAGCTCACTCACTGCTGCCGTCCTCAGCGGTTCTGCTCCGCCGGCGGGACTGTGAGACCCGTGGCGGCCGCTCCATCGCTGACAGCTGCGTCCCGCCGGTAAAGCCTCATCAGGTGGGGGGTGGAAGGTGGCCGGTGTGTGCTCCTGTACTCTGTGCCCGGCGTGTAACCTTCTCTTTCTCCCCGGTCCTGTCGCCTCCCTGCAGCCGCCGATCTGTGAAACTGACATCAGGTGGGGGTGTCAATTGTGAAGCATCGATGCCGGCACAGTACTAAGCACTTCAGCACAATTTGCCTCTGTGCTGCAACTGTCAGGCGGGTAGCGCCTTGTGCCTCGGTAGGCAGCCTGCCCGTTTGCACCACGGCCCGCAGGAAGTATTTTACCACTAATTGTAATGGGCTTCCAGGACCTATTTGGCAGGCTGATGTGTAGCCAATCAGATACAGGGGACGTCACCCCTCTCTGTCAGTCTTGATTCCACAAGGAATTCCTGGTGGGGTCAAGAAACACTTATACCGAAGTACAGCACAGCGGGGATTGGGCAACATTGGAACAGCCACTGTGGGGGATCGGGAGAGGCAAGTATGACTTTTTTATGTTTTTACACAGCGCTGAGCAGATTTCAATCTAATACTTCCTTACCAGAATATCTCTTTTGGCCCTTTCACACAAGCATATTTGTGCATGCAAAATATGTGCGCGCAATATGCAGAGAATAGAACCCATTGATTTCAAGGGATTTATTCACATGCAACAAAAACTCAGCATGTTCTATTTTTCTGTGCAGTTGCACACCAAAAGTCCCCATAGAAGTCAATGGGGATACACAAATGCGCTCACAATGGAGATGCGTGAAATACTGCGCAATTGAGCAGGAAAAGAACACATCTGAAACTCAGACTAATTAGCCATTTCAATTGGTACGTCTTTATTTGCTGTGGGCAGGTGAACAAGCTCTGCGGGGGCAAAGAGTTCACTAAAATACGCCGACGCACACAAAAAACATTGTTTATTCCGAAAATAAGCAATGCTCAGGCGCGTGTAAATATGCATGAGCTCGTGTGAAGGGGGCCTCACACCATTGGTGTGGGTGTTGGTGCAGATGCACAGCAGACATCACCCTCTCTATTGTAAGGGGGAAATCTGTTGTGGATACGTACCGATTTTGACATGGGTTTTGAATTAGAAATGACGCAGAGGGGGCGTGGCCTAAGCATGGAGGAGTAAGGGAGCACGGTCCGGAGCTCCGCCGCCGTTACCGTACAGCAAGCCAAGAAGACAAGCAAAAAACCCACTTACCGGCATGGTGAGAGGACACAGAAGAAGAGGAAAGCCGTCGCCAGTGAACAGCACCCCGCTGAGCCGCTTCCTGACGAGCCAGAGCACCGCCGGCACCACATGGCGCCGGAACACCCTGCAGAGCGGGCACCCCTCCGTGCGGAGGAACAAGAAGTACCGCTCCAACGCGGTACACAATATTGCCAGACGTGTCTAGATTGACCCTCAATAGCCGAAGAATGATCCGCCCCCTTCTGGACGCAGCTCGGAAAGCGGAGGCCACCTACAGATGGGGACACCCCTTTCACCTGATTCTTCGAAAGCGCGGACGCATATTCACGGTCCGATCACCGGCCGACCTGGAGGGGGCGTTTGACTTTTTGGGAGTACCCCAGGTGCCAATCCCAGACTGGACTTTACCCCCAGATGAGGAGCCTACCCACTAGAATCCAGATGCCCAGCCTTCAAGGATAACGAAATCCCACAACGCGCCAAGACACTCCCTCGGCCGAACCAAGCCCATTCAGTATAATACCTCCTCATTTTCTTTACCAGGTTAACCTGTTTCCACAGAAAAAGAAATACAAGCTACGGCGAGACGGACCGACGGAGTTCCACGGACCAGGCACCAACACCTCAAGCCCGGAACCCCACAGCAGGAAGTCCGGACTGTTGGTTGGAACCTTTCGCAGCCGTGAGATCCTCTGCTCCGCGGGCGGTGACTCTCCGTTTCTCCGTGTTTCCCACGTTTCCCCCAGTAGGGCATCAGGGACCCTGACTCTTCCCCCCTCAGAGTTTGGCAGGGGGGACGGGGCCCCTGAATAACATAGGAAATAGAAATACTACTAAGCCTGCCTTTTGTTTTGTCTACCCCGTCCCGACCACAACCCCTTCGTTTCCAGTCCCCCCCCCCCCATTCCCGTCCCAGACCCTCCCACCCCCACGGCCTGCAGACGCTGACTCAGGGACGACGAGACCAGGACACCAGTATTAAAAAATGTCTTCTTCCTCATCTAATCTTGTTGTTGTCTCCCTTAACGCACAGGGTCTTAACGTCCCAGAGAAAAGGTCCTCCATTCTTCGTCTCCTCTGGAAGAAGCGTGCTCAAGTGGCCTTCATACAGGAAACACACTTCTGCGCACGTGCGGTACCCAGATTCTCGGATGCCAGGTTTCCTAACGTCTACCACAGTCTGAACCCTGATTCTAAATCCAAAGGGGTATCTATCCTGCTCGCCAGCTCAATCCCGTGGGAACACGCAGCTACGAAATCCGATCCCGAAGGAAGATGCCTCTTCGTGAAAGGTAAGCTAGCCAGCACCACAGTCACACTAGCCACAATGTACCTCCCCAACTCCAACCAGGTGACTTTCCTCGAAAGGTCCCTGGAGGACTTGGAGGAGTTCAAAGAGGGCACCCTGATCTTAGGAGGAGATTTTAACCTGCCACCTGACCCCCGCACCGACACATCTAAAGGAAGCAGCAGCCTCACCTTAGCCACACACCGCAGGGCTAGGAAAACATTATACAATCATCAACTGACAGACGTCTGGAGAATTTTCCACCCCGACGTAAGAGACTACACATAGTTCTCCACGCCCCACAACACCTACTCCCGGATTGACTACTTCCTTCTACACCACTCATCTCTCCCCCTAGTGACCTCAGTAGAAATAGATAATATCACAATCTCGGACCACGCGCTTATCGCATTATCACTATCGCTCCCAACAATTCATGACAAAATATGGCATTGGCGCCTGAACGAGTCCCTTATACACAGCCCAGAAACATTTAAAGAGATCCAAGAAGCTCTTGAGGAATATTTCAGGAATAATTGTACAGTGGATAGTAACCCCTTGACAGTCTGGGAAGCCCACAAATGCGTCATACGAGGAATTTGTATAGGACTGGGATCCCGTATCAAAAAGGAGTGAGGCAGGCTTCTCCGCGGGCTATTAGAACAGATCCAAAACCTCGAACTCCGACACAAATCGAACCAGGACAGTACGGTAGGCGCAGAATTAACGCGACTCAGAGACAGACTGCGCACACTATGCTTAGCACAGGCGAAGGGGACGCTAATAAAATGTAGGCGCCATTTCTATGAGTATGGCAATAAACCTAGCCGTACACTAGCACGGGCCCTCCGGGTAAATAGATCCAGGACATATGTTCCCCACATTACTCCTTCCCCGGGCAACACTCTACATCTACCCAAACAGATAACGGAAGCACTCCGCAACTATTACCAAGCCCTATATAATCTGACTCCCTCGATAACAGAACAAGAAAAGACTAGCCGCAAGGCCAAAATAAGAGAATATCTACGACAATCAAATCTCCCTAGGTTCCCACCAGAGGCGATAGAGGTAATGGAAACTCCGATCACGCAGACCGAGCTAGCAGACGCCATAACAGGCACCAACTCGGGAAAATCCCCGGGTCCAGACGGACTCACTCTCACATACTATAAGAAGTACGCAGAGACACTGACCCCACACTTCCTACGGGCCTTTAACTCCCTCAACGAGGGGAAAGATATGCCCAGAGACACCCTGGGAGCACATATTACAGTAATTCCGAAGGAGGGGAAAGACCCCTCACAATGCCAGAGCTACCGCCCGATTTCCCTGTTAAACGTAGACCTAAAGCTCTTCGCCAAAATATTGGCAAATAGGATCTCCCCCCTCCTACAGCACACAATCCATGGAGACCAAGTGGGATTCGTCCCACTTAGGGAAGCACGAGACAACACAACAAAAGCCATAAACTTAATATACCAAGCCAAAAAGCTAGCCCTCCCCGCCTGCTTACTCTCCACAGACGCGGACAAAGCGTTCGATAGGGTGGACTGGGACTTTCTGTTTGCCACTATGTCTCACCTGGGAATGGGCCCCAAAATGCGACGCTGGATCAATAGCCTCTACTCACGCCCCACGGCAGCGGTTAGAGTGAACGGGCAAATCTCATCCCCCTTTAATATCTCAAACGGTACGAGACAAGGATGCCCACTATCACCGCTAATCTTTATACTATGCCTAGAACCCCTTCTAAATCATATACGCAACAATCCAAACGTGTCGGGGATCAAACTAGCCAAATCAGAACATAAAATTGCGGCATACGCAGATGATTTGCTGTTCTTCATTACCAACCCGAGAATTTCAATACCAAACCTGCTAACCGAAATTAAACGATACGCAGATCTATCAAATTTCAAAATTAATTACCAGAAATCGGCAGCCCTCAATATATCTCTCCATCCAGCACTTGTTAGCGACCTCAAAAGCTCGTTTCCCTTCTCCTGGGCGAACCACCATATTCAATACCTAGGAACCAACATCACAGCGGACCCCGGAGACCTATATGCAGCAAACCACCCCTTGCTCCTGAGTAAGATCAGGGCAGACTTAAACGTATGGACAAAAGGCCAGTTTTCGTGGTTCGGGAGAAGTGCGATATTCAAAATGAATATCCTTCCCAGAATCCTGTACTTGCTCCAAGCACTCCCGATACACATACCCAGGCAATTTTTCCAACACCTCCAATCTCTGATGACGAAATTTATATGGGCAGATAAAACACCACGAACAGCAAGAAACATATTAACCAGACCAAAAACAGAAAGAGGAATGGGCCTCCCGAGCTTCCCACGATACCACCAAGCGGCCCACCTGGTACGCATAGTGGATTGGCATAGGCACGGGGCCCTTAAACAGTGGACTGCCATTGAGCAAGCAACCACTCCTATCCCTCTGGTGGTACTCCCATGGATCCAGGAACAGACTCCCACAGAACTGGCACAGCACCCCACCTTGGCGACAGCAAACAAACTGTTTGCAAGACCAGAGCTGGCGCCCAAACCATCCCCCATGTTCCCGATCCTAGGGAACCCTGCATTTCCGCCGGGCAATGAGAGCAAAGCCTTCCGCCGCTGGTTCCAAGAAGGCAAATTCAGAGCACTACACTTCCTACAAGATGACGAATGGTTAACAACGGACGCACTGAATAGGATAACAGACCCCCACCCAATACCCTTCTGGGAGACAATACAATTAAGACATTTCCTTAGATCCCTACCCCATCCAAGCACTTTCAAACGCACAAAAACACAATTTGAACTAATATGCAGCACAGAAGGACCATCCAGACATACCCTGTCACGCATATACAATATTCTCAATTCTCAATCAGACCCCCACCCACCGGGTTTTATACAGAGATGGGAGGAAGATCTCAAAATCACTCTCTCTACAGCTGAAAGAGAAAAAATCTTTACACTCACACATTCCGCATCGATTTCCAGTAAAATACAGGAATCTGGGTACAAGGTGCTCTCAAGGTGGTACAGGGTGCCCTCTCGATTACACAAAATATACCCCTCGGTCTCATCCCTCTGCTGGAGATGTGGGGCTACACAGGGGACTTTCCTACACATCTTTTGGGACTGTCCGGTGCTGGCTGGCTTCTGGGCGGAGGTTTGGAGGATCACCTCCAAATTTACACAATACCCAATTCCCAAAACACCAGCATTCTTCCTTCTACACCACAACACGATCCCTCTAACGACATACAAGAGTTCAATAGTAAGACACCTGGTTGGTACAGCGAGGTCCTGCATCCCGAGATTATGGCGGCAGACCACTCCCCCTACAGTGGCAATGTGGCTCAACACGATGCAGGGGTTGATGGAAATGGAGGACCTTATAGCGACACTCAGAGGAACCCAGGAAAAATTTACAAAAACGTGGTACTATTGGTTGGAGTTTCAAAATACGACGGAATACCAGAGGCTAAAAAACCCCAATAGCTGAGGGCTCGTGAACCTGTACCCCATCCCTCCCCTGTGTGTCTAAACCCCTAATGTTTCTTCCTGTCTTTAGTCTTTAGTTCAGGTTCAATGTTTGATTGTTAGATAGGACTGAGATAGGATGTGTTAGTGCCAGATAGTTCTGAGACCAGTTGTTCCCGAAGTTAAAACTAAATAAGAATTATACCCAGACGGAGTATACACCCACCCACCGACCCAAGCAAATGAAACCGACAAGGAAATCAAGAACCCCTTACTGCTTTACTCCGGGAGTCACAGTGAAGAATAGAAAATCGTATACGTTGATCTGTTATATGTATCTGTACTCGGACAGTGTTTATTGGTAAACTGTAACTAAATTGAAAATGAGAAATAAAGAATTTAAAAAAAAAAAGAAATGACGCAGAATTTGGTGCAGATTTTCCACTATGTGTGAACATCCCCCTAAAGGTGTTGTCTGGGAATAGTGTAAACCAGCTGCTGTCAGTAAGTACAGCCTGTGGAAACCTGTCCTAGGTTGGGAGAATTCATATGCGTACTGGAAGAGGAAAGTGGCAGGGCTGCGGGTAAGGAAGGCGATTGTGCCTAACCGTACACTGACAGGAGAAGCAATGCGCAGAATGGAGTAGGAGGGCCCCGCCCACCCCGTCCCGAGGCTGTCTTTACACGAGCGTTTATGAGTATTTACACATGCCTGAGCGCTGTGTATTTGCAGGATGAACAATGCTTTTTTGGTGCTCGCATCAGCGTATTTTACTGTACTTTTTGTGCCAGACATGTTCATTTGCGCACCACAAAAAAATAAGCAACGATTGAAATGGCTAATTAGTCTAATTAGTTCCAGATGTGTTCTTTTTCCTGCTCGATTCCGCAATGTTTCACGTATCTCCTAGCATATTGCGTGTGCATTTGCACATCCCCATCGACTTCTATGGAGACTTTTGGTGCGCAAATGCGCAGGAAAAAAGAGCATGCTGTGCTTTTTCTTTGGAAGACTGAAATCATGAAACCCATGAAATCAAATGTGAACAAACCCATTGAAATCAATGGGTTCTATTCTCTGTCAAATACAGCAGGCATTTTACACTGCTTCCTAACAACCGCCTTTAAAGGGGTTGTCCAGAATTAGAAAATCATAGCTGCTTGGCATGGTTTTTGTAAGCAGCCATTTATTTCTAGACAAATCCTTGATGCTGGCTCCACACGGGCGATCACAATTTTGCCGTGAGGAAATTGCGGCAAAATCGCATCTTTATTCACAGCGATTTGTGAGCGTCAGTGATGCTTTTTTTAGAGAATAATCTTGCATTACATCTCTGCCACCCACGATAAATTTGGACAACAAATTTGCACAATTATTTTTATTGCATAAGTCAATGGGACTTTGCAATGTTAAAATCGCATTGCACGTTTGTAGTGTTGCAATGCAATAAAAAGAAGCCCCCATAGGAATATATGGAAGATAAAAAAGTAAAATCACAGATCGCAGAAAGACAAGCCACGATGTTTTATCCCTTCAACATTGCATCAGTGAAACCATCGCAGATGTGAATGAAACCATTGTAAATCATTGGTCGCATATTCTGTTTTTTTCTTGACCATCACAGCAAGCGCATAGTGCACGATTTTCTCGCCCATGCGGAGCCAGCCTTAAAGAAATAAGTACGTCAGCTGAGATTCCCGTACAATATTACAATTTCTCTGGCATATCTGAAAGACTGTGCAAAAGTTTATCATTCATTCTAATCTCTTGATGAAGGTGGACCTGAAGTAGACCACCATGAACCTACTGAGGGGAGATGCTAAGGGCTTATTCACACAAACGTATGCATAATAGTGCGATGTCGGGTGCAGCGTCCCATAGGGTGACCCCAGACACAGGGCGTACGTTGAGGAGCGGGAAGTGTAACATGCTGGCTTGTCACGGCAGTACTTACCATGCTCCCTCCTGGAGGGACGCACGTAGCCTTCCGGACACCGCTTGGAGAGGGATGCCCAATAAAATGGAGAACAGGGATAGGGGTTGTCACGGGTGACGCCGACATTCCTTTACCCACCAGAAAAGACTCTTGGCGGTAAATAAATGAGCCACAGAAAGAATTGACATACCTCAGGTCCCTAGGAACGGTCCGAGCCTGGAAGAACTTTCCTTGAATAAAATACAAGGCACAATTGATGGTATTGGAAGTGCAGGCATGAAACAGACTAGAGTAGTAGTACTTCCACACGTTGATCCCAGACGTCAGGATGGCCATGTGTTACAAATGAATAAAAGTACCTCTACGCGGTGATCCAATAGCTCCGGATGGCCGCGTAAGAAAGTAGGATAGCAAGTACCTCTGAACTAGGCCTTGGGAAAAAGTGCACTTACTGATTGCTCATGGTCTCTCCCTCTCTCCTCTTGGGACTCACTCTTCTCTCATCACTGGTACATACACTCTAGGGAACCTCTCTTCCTCTTCCATCTTCACCACATGAGGGTTGAAGGGGTATTAGTGTATCTTTACACCACCGGAAGCTAGAGGTTTGACAGGAGAAACGCCCCTCTTACACCCCTAGCTTCCGATTGGTGTAATACCTAAAGGTCCTAGAAGCTGCTGCAGTGGATGAGGGGCAGAACTGGACTGGCATGTGAGTGAGCTGCGGACCCTCTGTCTTCCTCACGGCAGTGCAGCAGGCCTGTTATGTGTAAGCTTGTTCAGTTGATGTGGGGCGGAAGCGGAGAGGCAGAAGAGAAGTGGCATGGGAGTGTCCTATGCCGCACTGCGATCACTCTTCTGCTCCTGCACTGTGCCGCCGCCTGCCACTGTGTCTGTACCCCCCGCGCTGCTGCCGGCCACTAGCTAACACTCACATCAGGAGGAGGATGGCCGCCTTGTGGTCTGCCGCCGTGAGGGGCTGTGCGCTGCTGCTATCTTGAGGGAAAGCAACTCCTTGTGTCTTACCCGTCTCTTGGCTCCGGCGCCTACACAGCGGAGTGTCCCGCGTCGCACTGCGATCCCTCCTGGACTCTACGCCACCGGCTCTCACAGTCTCTCAGCTCCCGGTGCTGTAGCCTCCCTGCTGCCAGCTGGTAGCTTACACTGACATCGGGAGGAGGGTGGCCAGCTTGTGGTCTGCCGCCGGTAATTTGTATTACTTCATTAGTGGCCTGCCAGGACCTGGCTTCTAACCACCTGTGCAGTCAATCAGCTTCAGGGGGCATCACCCCCTGTCAGTCTTGTCTCCTCCAGTACTTGCTGGTGGCATCAAGAAACACTAATACCGGTTGAAGGTACCCCCATGTGGCTGGCACTCTGTAGCCTAAGGCCTCATGTCCACGGTGAAAATCAGTCCCGCCGTGGATTCTCCATGCAGAATCCCGCAGCGGATCCCTCCTTTCCCGGGGACATGAGGCTAAAAAGAAGATTAAACTTACCTGTCTGGACGCTGCGGATCTTCCCTCCATCGCAGCCGGATCTTCTTTCTTCAGCCCGACGGATGTGCTCGGCACGCCGGCAGCGTGCCGCGCGCATGCGCCGGGCACTCCAATTTTTTTTTTGAACTCCGGCTCTTGTAGTAGACATGATGATTAGTTAGCGTAAAATGTCTATTGATTTGTAATAAACTAGAAGTATTACGCAGCTGTAGTGATTTAACTCTGTAGAGGCTAATGGCTGCGGGAAAAACGCTGCGGATTTTAAATCACATTTTAGCCGTGCACATGAGGCCTAAGGAACCCAGAAGAATCTCCCACTCTGAAGAATAGACCTTTTTCCACTCTCACACACTTACATTAAGGCTGGGTTCACACAGGGCGGATTTGCCGCAGAAATTCAGCGCGGAATTTAGCCGCGGCAAATCCGCCTGCGGCCGCTAATCTCGGGCTAACCCATTGCATGCTGCAGCTGTGCAACACATATAACAGAATGACTGGACAATTTTGCACAGTGCACTAACATAAGACATGACATGTATGCCATTATGGAGGGGGCCAGTAAAGTATGTACTGGGCCACTACACAGGCTCATTTTTCGTGGCCGACCCTGTACAACAAACTTCATGCTCCCCATCATCTACATGCACACAAGTGGGGCAAAACGACCTCTCTCAATCAAACACACAAGCCTGCAGCATAAAACATACACTTTCCCATCATTCATCTGCTGAGGTTCCACGGCGATGGTTACACAAGGTGGCAGAATCTCGGTTTAACAAATTCCAAACTTAGGTCCTGTGAAATCACGGTACATCTTGGAATATATAACAGCGCAGAGGAGCGCCGAGCTGTGCAAACAGGGAGAATGGGACAAGGAAGAGACCTCCATGTTGGTTTGCCCTGAATATTTTGTGCATTAGAAACAACGGACACCTTTGGATAAAATCTATTATTTCTAATTCCACTAAATCATTTTACTGAGTCTGGATATTTATTTATACAGATTGCAGTCAGCGTCCTGGAATAGCCCTTCTACTAGTATTTACATACTGATAGAGCAGACATGGCAAACTTAAGGCCCGCAGAGCGAGTATGGCTCACCACATCACTTTATGTGGCCTGCCAGCCATACAACATCCCTGCAGGCATTCCACTCATCCAGGCTGCAGCTCCGGTCTAGCGGTGGCAACAGAGCAGAGTCTGTGACTGCTGATCTCTACCCCTTGTTTGCCTGTGTGCGTCAGTCTGTATTCATTGCAGGCGCTGAGGCTAAAAGTCAGCAGTCCCAGACTCAGCTGCCGCAGCCACCAGAAGGCCTGCAGGCTGGGTGAGTGGAATGCCTGTAGGGATACTGCCCGGCCAGAGGCCAATAGAGAGATCGCTACTACTGGGACTACTATGGGGCACTGTTATTAATGGGTTCACAATGGAGAACCCTATTACTACTGGGGCCAGAATGGGGGAACCTATTACTACTAGGGCCACTATAGAAGACCCTATTACTACTGGGGCCACAATGGAGGACCCTATTACTACTGTGACCACTATAGGGGTCTTTATGACTACTGGGGCCACAATGGGGGTTATTATTACTACTGGGATCACTATTGGGATCATTATTACTACTGTGACCACTATGGGGGGACACTATTACTACTAGGGCCACAATGGGGGACTCTATTACAGCTGTGGCCACTAAAGGGGTCACTATTACTATACAGTCTTACAATTACAATCAGTCCTTTAATGCTGATGTGGCCCTTGGTAAAAATGAGTTTCTTATCCCCCGTGTTAGAGTGAAAGAAATGTACTGTATAAATAAATTATACATGTCATCATTGTGTGCTCATCAAGATCGAAGTCAGGCTTTCAACATTAAAATACTAAAAAAAGAAATGCAGCACACAGCATATTCTGCAGCGAAGGGTTGCTCAATCTGCTACATGCACTGCCCAAATTACAGACCTCACCCTACTAGAGAGAAACAGCTGATTGTCCGCCTGTGGGAGAGACATAGTCCGGGGGAATGTGGGTCTGTGGTGGAGATTGTTATGGGGGAGACATGGCTCTGTGGGGAAGAGGTTGGGGGTAAATTGTGAGATGGAGTGAAAGGAGTTGATGTCCAAGATAGTACAGTATGTGGAGTTGAGAAAGGGAAGGAAGTGGTGTGGGGCAGGGTGAGGGGTAAGGACTAGAGATGAGCGAACGTACTCGGATAAGCACTACTCGTCCGAGTAATGTGCTTTATCCGAGTACCTCTCTGCTCGTCCTGAAGGATTCGGGACGCGCTGCGGAGCGGGGAGCTGCAGGGGAGAGTGGGGAGGAACGGAGGGGAGATCTTTCTCTCCTTCTCTCCCGCCCGCTCTGCCCCGCTCCCCGCTGCGACTCACCTGTCAGCAGCGGAGCGCCCCGAATCTTTCAGGACGAGCGGAGAGATACTCGGATAAAGCACATACTCGGACGAGTAGTGCTTATCCGAGTACGTTCGCTCATCTCTAGTAAGGACACAAAGGAGGCATTGCAGTCTTGAAAAGCTAAACATAAATATACAGATGTAGCAATCAGTATCCTGACTGAAACATTGTGATAACTTGACTTACAGCATTGTAGTACATTGTAGACACATTAAATGTCAAGTTAACATTTTACATATCTGTAAGTACCCTACAGAGGTCCTATTAAATAATATAATAATATGTCTGCAGTATTAGTGCTCTAAGAAGCTTACATTTTATTGTGGCCCCTTAAAGCATCACTAATTTTTCAAACAAATTGTGCCTATATGATAGCCAGCGTCATAATCAGCAAAACTGCCATATACTTTGTTTACCTAAAATGATGTTTTTATGCTGAAAAATTTCACTAAAGTTCTGTCTCTCTTCCCACTACCTTGCTGTTTACTGTCTGCTGGCTCTTGATTAATAAAGGAATACTTAGGACAGCAGAGTGGGTGATGAGTTATCTTATTCATTGAACTGAATGCAGAGAGAAGGAAGAGGGAAATATATTAACACAGAGAGCTGCAAGTAGAGATAATGGTGAAGTCTTCTGCTGTTTATACACATTTAGGCTGGATTCACACGAACGTATATCAGCTCGGTTTTCACGCCAAGCCGATATACGTCGTCCTCATCTGCAGGGGGGGAGGATGGAAGAGCCAGGAGCAGGAACTGAGCTCCCGCCCCCTCTCTGCCTCCTCTCCACCCTCTATCTGCCCCTCTGCACTATTTGCAATGAAAGGAGGCGGGATGGGTGGCGGGGCTAAGTTGCAAGAATTAGCCCTGCCCTGTCCCGCCTCTCCCCATTGCAAAAAGTGTGGAGGGGTGGAGGGGAGGCAGAGAGGGGGCGGGAGCTCAGTTCCTGCTCCTGGCTCTTCCATCCCCCCCCCCCCGCAGATGAGGACGACGTATATCGGCTTGGCGTGAAAACAGAGCCGATATACGTTTGTGTTATTCCAGCCTTACACTGCTACATCTTTCTGCACACTGATAAGATTATGTCTTTGTGTGTAATAAGCATTTAGAAAACAGGAATCTCTAAAGTTCTCTGAGAACAGCATATAGCACACACAGCACAGCAGCAGCTCTCCCCACCAGTCCTGAGAGGATGGAGAATCAGATATATACCATGCACAGGGCAAATAAGGAAAATGCAGTATTCAAGTCATATAATGACAAGAAAGAGGGTTATTCCTCATCTACATACATGGCAGCTTAGTCTGAAAAGTTATCTGAAAATTCAGGTCCGCTTTGAAGTGTAATAGTCATTAAAATTTTTTTAACTATACAGAAAATGTGATTCTAAGAATTTTTCCAATATATTTTACCTATTTTGAACATTTTTCCTTCAAAACCCCTGTTCTGCTATTGAGCTGAAGACAATGCTAGGAACTTGCAAGTGAAATCCGTATTCACCTAACTGCACAGCAAAGAGGTCGCTCCAGCTGAGTCTGCACTGTTCTCTCTTGTGCAGCTGCAGGCACAGCTGTTCTCATTATAGCACTTGAAGCCTGCTTTATGCATTTTATTCAGTGTTACAAAAATTGTCCTTTTTTCTATGCCCCACATCTGTCCCAAGCGCTAGTGCCTAGTATATCTCTTCTGCCTCCCCTGGTGGCGTGCTGTGCATGGGGAAGCTGTTTTATGCTGCAGACGGCTTCTCCCCTTCACAGTGCCAACTCCCCACTGGGCCCAATGCACTCTTAGGAACTTAGTGCATCAGGTTGAGACATATACTACTGTACACCCAATGCACTGATAGTGCATCAGGTCCAAAGTTCAAGAGCCCAGCTGTTTACATGCTGCTACGGATGACCGAAACTGTCAAAACGACATCTGTAATGCAGTGGTCCGGTTTGGTATTGCATCTCTCTTACATTCACTTCAATGGAAAAACCCCTTTAATCCAGTTCTCATACAATGGGGGGAATTTATCAAACTGCACCAGTTTTGGTATACACCATATGTGTGCAACAACTGGCGACTTTCACCGCTTTGTGCCCCTTTTGTAAAATGTAGAGCAAAGACAACAGTGCTTCGCCTGCATGGCCTGTCAGATTCACTATAATTTCCGGCATAAATAGTGGAAATTTATACCAACTCATATTAGGCATACTTTAGATTTCAGTTTGTGGTGTGTGAGCAAACAGAGATGCAAATAACTCACAAAAAAATTTTGTTATTTGTATAGTGTCAACTTATTCCACAGCACTTTCAAGCTGGGTACTCATTTTACTGATCTCAGAAAGATGATTTGATCTTGCACTAACTAACTGCAACATGTGGGGATTGAACTCTCAACCTTCAGGTCATGAGCAAGAGCTTAGGAATGAATTGCTGCTGCCTTAACACTCTGTACCACACAAGGTTCTAAGAGACATGCATGCATATTAATAAATTAGGTGCATCTTACTCCATATAAAACACCAGCCTTAATCTTAATCTATGTGCACCATTGTGTGTCAACATGTCAATAGCATTGTTTGGATTCATTGTACATTGGAGATTATGGAAAGAAGCATTTAGTAAAGACTCAGTTATATTGATAAAGATCTAAATAATCAATCTAACGGATTTCCGTTTTTACAGTTACAGGCTTGTTTTTATCTTATGTTGTATCATTCACTATTTTAAACAAATCCAAAGCAATGAAGAAGGACTGAAAGCACTTAGATAGTTAATAGAAAATCATCTTGTTTTTAACCCTGTTGGCTAAATGCTAAAAACAATGGTATGGAAACAGAATTCGGATGAACCATAAACCTTTGATTTCATCTGCATTTTACGAACAGCCAAAAACCTGCACTCAACAATAGATGTGCCATACACTTTTTTATAATATGCACTTAGTGGTTGGATAAGCTGACTAAGAACCTCATGACCTTCTTTGGAATCCACTTTCTTATCCCTGTATCATATTCCGTAGAAGAGATCCTTGACCTACTGTACTTGACCTTTTTATCGTACTTTGCTTTATGCAAAGATCTTTCTACTGAAAATGGATAGTGATGAGGGAAAGCAGGCATGTTATAAAAAACAGATAGAAGAAGATCCTGAAGAACAGCAACTGCACAGATAGAACGTAGACGTTTCAATGGAACCTGTCACGTACTTTGTGTTGCCCTCATTGTGGCCAGCATAACGTAGAGGCAAACATGCTGATTTCAGCTGTCTGTCACTTATGAGGTAATGTGCAGTGGTTTTTAAGAACTTACAGCTTGTTCCTGCAGCTCCGAGCAAGACATAAGTCTTATCATACTTATTCGTGAGGTACTGCTAATCCTACCCACTCTCTATGATTGACTGCTTTCTCAGCATGCAGTGGAATAGCTAGACAACTGTAAATCGGGGCATATGGGTGGTGCTAGCTGCACTTCATGAATGAACTGGACTCATCTTTTGCTGGGAGCTGCAGGAGCATCCTGTAAGTTCTTAAAAAATTACTGCACTTTACCCCACAAGTGACAGACCTCTGGAATTACAGTGTCTGTCACTGATTTATGCTGCCCTCAGTGAATATATGTCAGGTCTGCCTGCATCTGAGGCTGCGTACATGTAGTTTTTAAAAATGCATGCATTTTTTTCAAAAAACACATGTTGAATCAACATTGCAGGATAATAGGCTAAACTGGGTGGATGTGTTTCTTTTTTCAGCCTTACATACTAGATTACTGTAAAAGAGAAACCATAGTGTTTGCTGAACACCATCTTGTTCCCCACTGCATTTTGTAACTTACTTGACACATGTATTCCGATATTTTGGCACATGATCAGAAGTTTGCAAGGCCTGAAGAAGAAAAGCTGCAATTGACCTTCGCTCACACAAGTGTATACTTAGGGTAAGACGATTGATTAAAGATGGACTTTGTTTTAGAAATGTACTCATGCTATATAATCAGTCTGCTTACGAAATAGTAAAACAGATGACAAAGAGTTCTTCATTTGATCTTCTATACATGTATTTAACTATGTAAACCTTAGCTAAGCCCAGGAATGCTTATAGATGAACCAAGCGGAGTGTGACTAGAGAAGAGTTTTGCCCAGAGACCGAAGTCACTGCATGTGCTAAGTTTCAGTAACCAATAATAAAGCATTGTAAGAAGTTATGTATATGTATAAGTCAAGTATCCTATAGCCTTGTTTTCAATGTTTTTTTTTGTCTAGAAGGCTTATAAATACTTGTGCTTGTTAAGACATAAATAGAATCAGTCGTGATTACACAGGGTGCTGTGTGACCTGTCAGTGCTTCTCCAAGCAGCTCGTATTTAACCCCTGATCTGGAACACAATAATATTCCTGTAGCGCTCTATTGCTCTGACATTACTATGTATGCCAACCTGGATGGCTTAACCAGTGGAGAGGAACTGGTGGATCGGAGGGGGTAGCAGAGGAGTAAACCTACAGGTAATATACCTCTCTCCCCCTCCTTTCCCAGGACAGAATTTTGAACTGAAATCGGAGGAAAATCGCAGGATGTTTATCCTGTGTGGACATATCCCAAAAGAGGACCTATCATGTCTGTTTAGGTAAATACTGGACCATTTTTTCCTAGAACGCTACGCTGTGTGATTCCTCCTGGAAATGTATGAATAAATTGACAACTGGGAGTTATCAGATGGGTTTTTTTCCTCTACATACTTTGACATTGTGCAAGCAAGTGCTGATAGAGCCAGGCTGTGTAGGGACACAGCCTTCTGACAAGGTGGATGGTAACTTACACATTAGGAGCACTGACAGATCCTCCTTAAAAACCTGTAATAAAGTGTTATATAAAGATAGGGATAGCTAGGCTTATTATCTTGTAAGCTATGATCTCTTGGTTGTGAGGTACTGCTGGATTATCTTTCTGCTTAGATATAAAGGAAGTGGTCAGTTTGCACATTAATCTGATCACTTATGTGGCTGTTCCTCAGTAGTCAACTGTTTAGCTTCCTCTAGTTAATCATTGTCAGCAAATCTATTTTGTTGAGATCGATAGATTCAGGGCAGCAGCATCTGTCCACATTTCCTGCACATAAACTCACCCTCATGTTCGTAGCACACTTATATAAAAAGGTTTTCAAATATGCAGAACAGAAAGTTGAGACGTTTGAGATTTAAGAGTGTTCAATGACTTCAGGAATGATTGCAAAAATTCATGTGTACGAATGCCCGGAATTGTTTTGTCCCGATTATCACGGCCGTGTATCGGGACTGAATGACGTCCATCTGAAGAAGCCCTCAAAGCACAAACATTCTGTAGAAATTGATGACTTCACATAACAATAACACAGGCAGTGGGACTTCATGTGCTGTATTACAATGTACTTTAACTCAATCCATTACAGAAGATCAGATACAAAATACCACAGTGTAGCAGCATTAAAGGGATTCTGTCATCAGGTTCATACTGCCTGAACCACGGGATTTCAAACTTCACCTTAGTGTTTCAGAATACAAAACCCTCACGAGTAAAGGTGACCAGACATCACGATTTAAGTGGAACAGTCCTGCTTTGGGACACTGTTTCCTGCCTTCGGGCCATCTCTCCCGCTTTTGAAACATGGGGCCACCATGAAGGTCATTACCAGCCGAGGTGCTACGGTTCGTTTCCCCGGCTGGTTATTACTCAGTGGAACTGGTACTAGATGCACACACTGATGGCAGTGTGTGCACCCAGGTTCCTCCTCCCTTGCCCTCTCCTCCTTGATGCCGCAGGAAGGAGTCCGAGTGCACACACTTCCACCCTGTGGGAGTCACAATTACTACTGAGGCCACTCTGCACGTGGTAGCATACCTCAAGCTGACTTAGGGTATGTTTACACATGGCAGAGATGTTGCGGAACATCTGCAGCATTTCCGCATCCAGGAAAACTGTCAAAATCTGCAGTTGATTTCATACTATGCAGCGCTCCCCCTCACCTTCTCTGAAGACTTCCCGCTGTCGGTGCTCCTCAACTTCTTCCCAGCAGCCTGGTGATGCTGGTCAGGTAAGGCCACTGGGAACCAGAAGCCAGGGAGTGCTGACAGTGGGAAGCAATCGGAGGAGCTGAGGGGGTTGCCACATGAAATCTGCTGGGAATACGCAGCTGATTGTCAGTCAGAATCCGCACCAATAGTACGGATTTTTACTGTTTTATTTGATGTAGAAATGCTGCGGAATTTGATCCCTGTCTTTTTTTAAATGGCTGTGTACATTTTATAATGACAAATGGTGGTAGAGCGGGTCAGGAATCGTTCTAGCCCATGTGCTTCCATTCGCAGTAAGCAAGCAGTCGCTCATAACTCGATAAAGGCCCTCCAAAACAAAAAAAATTCATATCTATGTGTACTGTTTTGATTACTGATAAAATAAGTATTAGACGGAGTTCCCTTCCTGTGTGGCTTAGGGCTCCTTTACACAGGCGTGTGGTGACAGCATAATACACATATAGTATACAGAGTATTATGGGGGTTTTACGAGTGGAATACGCTGTACTAATCTGCCATAGGCTCCCTTGTTGCCGCTCACACATATTGCTTGAAATACACACTCAAAAAAGATAGCAGCATGTTCTATCTTGTCACGTAATACACACACATATATACAGGAAGATAGTGCATAGCAAATGGTGGAGCACAGCAAATATACAATGTCATGGCTGTTATAGTAATAATATATGTATTTTATTTTATATATCTTTTCATATGTTTCTCACATCAGCCTATGCAAACACACATATATAAAGATATTGGTATATCTTCCTTCTTAGTAAATAACAGCATCAAATCGTTAACTTGGTCAGTATAATATGCTGGTGTGTACAACATGCTTCTCAGAACTCCCACATTTCTTTCCCAGAAGAAAAACTGTCTGAGAGCGCTCTGGGGGCAACCACCTCTTATAAGACAAGCTACACGTCCCCCCACCTTCACATTTTTAGGATAATGAACACAGTAGAAGTTTAATTTCTTCTTGTTTCTTGGAAACCATGTGTTTTGGTAGTAACACACACTTTAAGGCATTAACATATGTTAATCAATAGAAACTAAAAGTCTATCATGAGTTATTATGATTTTAAGGGCATGTATCTCTATTGCTACATAATTTGGAGTATATATGTACCATGATGCTATTAATAAATCAGAAGTGTACTGGTTTTGATACAAGCATTATGTCAGTCTCAGTTACTCTGCATGCATGCACTTCTCAAATATTAATTTGGAACAAGCAGTGAAGTCAAAGGGATATGATTTTTCTCATAACATGGCATACTTGCTAAATGCAGCCTCGTCGGCGGCATTCAGTGAATTACACTTACGTGAAGCCGCTCTTGCAAAAAACATTTTCAAATGATATTTGAGTAAATAAAGGAGAGTTACTCATTCAAACTCTTAATCAATTAACAGATACAAATACTCTCTCAGCGTTATACGGACAGTCCATCGATTTCAACTGAAAGTTATGTAATACTTCATTTTGCGTGTGATGGCGCTACAAGAGAATGTTACACAAATTACAACTGATTACTGGACCCCTTGTGATCCATGTATTTCGGAGTGCCCTTCCAGCAACAGGATTACAAAAGTGTAGAGAACCCATTTTGTTTAATTTGCTCTCACATAGAAATTACTACGGACATGCCTGTAGTTGAAGACATATTATTTGAGACTTTTTGAGTTTCTTTTGTTGCCCAGGACTATGGAAAGTGTCTGTATTATATATTTATTTGTTATTGATAATATGCAGTATTATTATGTATGAGTTATATATCCCCTCCCAGCCAATCAGAATGCAGACGCTGCTAATAATCCACCAGGTGTATGCTGCCTGTCCTGATCTATTTTTTCTCATTTCCTGCCAACCATAGCACAGTATTTAAGCATATCAACCCCCTAGTGATGAAGCTTGTTAATGGGCAACTAGTTTTTCAGTTTTTTCATTGTCGCATTCCTAGAGCCATAACTTTTTACTTTTCCCGTCAACATATCCATATGAGGGCTTGTTTTTTATGGGACAAGTTGTATTTTTTGAATTACATAATTTTTGGGTACATAATGTACTGCATAACTTATTAACTTTTTTTTAAGAGGGATTGGGGGGAAGAAATTCCGCCATTTGTTATTTGGATTACATTTTTACAGCGTTCAATGTGCAAAATAAGTAATGTGATAACATTACTCTATGAGGTCAGCACGATTCTGGCAATACTATTTCATACAGTTTTTTTATGTTTTGCTATTTTTGTTCGCTAAAACCCTTTTAAAAAAAGATTTGCTTTTGTGTCACTGCATTCCAAGAGCCATAGCACTTTTACTTTTCCATCAGTGGAGCTCTATGGGGGCTTGTTTTTTTTATCATTCTTATAATACACTACTATACTTCAGTACAGTATGAAACTCAGCCAGGGACTGAGCCTCATAGGCCGTCATAGCTGGCAAACCTGGAGGCTATAATTAAGCCTCCGGGTGCCAAAGCAACCCATCGGGGTCCGATGGGTGACAGAGTGACTCCCCTCAATTCATCAGCCCTTTATAGGTCACGGTTGTAGGTTTCTCCAATCCTGCTAGTTGAGCAAGTGTCAATGTCACTATGAGCTCCTGAGACCTGCAGTTCTATGGTTTTCCAGGAGCACATTGCTTTAGGTGTGGTTGATTTGGCTGGCTGATGGTGTGGAGTTCTCAAGCCAGCCAATCACCACGAGTCTGCTGCATATAAATACCAGCCCCTTGTACTAGAGCGTGCTAGTTTTTGTCTATTTGTCATGCCCCCTCAGAACCCTGGTGCTTGGTATCTCACATGTTCTGTTTTGGTTTGAAGTGTGAGGTTCTGGGTGGAATTCCCTTGTCTGTTTGTTGGTGTGAATAGTGACATGTTCAGTGCAGGTGACCAGACATTAGGTGTGAACTGTCCTATTCAGTTTGTATGTTATTCTCTTGTGTGTTTGTGGGTGTAAATACTTACCTGTTCAGGGTGCATGTACCTTGTCTGTTTGTGTGTGTGAATGATGTCCTACTGAGCATACATGTTGTATTCCCTCTGTGGCAAGCCAGGCCCCTAGGTTCCAGTGTGGGACCATCCCTATTGGGACGATTACTCCGCTTGTAGGCAGCACTTCTGGGGTTAGGTTGTCTCATTAGAGTAGGGACAAGAGTATTGCAAGAACATGAGGACCCTTGTCACGGGCTTGTGAGCTTCTGTACTTTGGCCAAAGCACTACCTAATACCTTGTATTCATTAGCTATTCCATCTACTGGTGTGTGTTGGTGCTCTTGGTAATTGTTTTGGTGTTTGTCAGTCATTGTTGGATGTCTGCACGCAGATTTATCTGTCGTAGCATTACAGTTCTGTTGTTAGTTGTTTGCATGCATGTTCAGTTTATGTTGGTATCCTGTGTGTATATAATTTGCTGTTAGCCATTTTAGAGTTGTGCGATTAGTACCACAGGAAGTATTCCTGCCGGACGAGACTGGTCTGTGTACCTCAAAACACGTTACATTGCTGGCTTGATTTTATAATATGAAATAAAATTTCTCTTGAATTATACACCTTCTACGAAACCATACGTACAACTGGACTCACAGTTCTATAACTCTACATCGACTACAGGTCGCACCTGGGTCCTAGGCTTTTTTTCTACCTTTTCTTCACTTTTTATTATAATGACAATGTACTATTTTCAACTCTTGTGATGTGGTGAGATAGAAATAATGTATCCTCCTTTTTTAACAATTAGGTATTATTTGTTATACGTCCTGTATTTTCTATTTCAGATTCGAATTGTTTTCTGGGTTGAACAGCTTCAGATTCTTTTACTTTATTTCGCAACGTTCTTTCCAGAAATGAAACCACTGAAGTGATCAGATAAAAATATCTGCAAATTTCTTAATATTCCATGAGAACACAGTGTCTTCTGTTTGTTATCTTACAACTCATTTCTGCAGAAGTTCTTACTTTTGGTTAACTACAGTTGCGTTTTAACATTTGAGCAGGAAGCTATGACAAATTTAGGGTTGGTCATAGTGGTTTTTGTCGGAAACCTTTAGTTGCAGAGGAACTTGTTACTCCTATTTTGCTATCTCGTCTTGAAGCTGTAAAGCGAACATAGTTCTACGGATGATGGGGCTTCTGTTTAACAGCCAGAAAATGTTCCTTTTATTCTGTGTTCTCCTCACTGGAAGCCTTATACAAGGTAAACTACTTTAGCCATTTTTTAAATCCAAAAATATGAGCATTTCTATGCAATGAACTTTTGTAACTGGGATCTAGGTTATGAATGAGTAAATCGATGACCAAATGTTTACTTTAAATTGGGTATTTGTAGAACTATAATTGGTACACTGTGATAACGCTAATATTCCCTTGTTACAACATTTACAGGGCAGGAAAACTCAAGGTCAAAGTTTGTCTGGGTATACCATAATGGGTAACTAAACTTTTCACATGTCATAGTGACTGGTTGAGGTCGGGGTGCCCACTAATCGCTAACACGAACAGACAGAAACACTCATCTGAGTGCTGTACATGTTCGTCTCTTTTCATTATTGCTTGAAGTGGTATATGGACTCAATAGAAAGTCTATGGAGTCCGTACACCACTTGCAATGAGGGCTGAATGGGGACAGCACTCAGCTGAACACTTCTGTCTGTTCAATTTAGCGATCTGTGGAGTCTCAGCACATGGACTTCACAGATCAAAACTTCTGATATGTCACTATTATGTGTCAAAAGTTTAGTTACCCTTTAGGTTGGAACAAACTTTGCTGTCATCTTTAACACTTTACAATTATGCTCTATGGATTATATATATTTCTTAAACTCTGTTCTCAGCTGCACTGGAGGCTCAGTTTGCAGCCTCAGTTGCAGATTTTAATGCATTTTGCAGAAAAATAAAAGCGCTATGTGCTGTAAAATAATGGAACCCGAGAGGCTTCATTGTAAGTCAATGGGGTCCGTCATGTGATGGATCTCGCACTCCATCATTTTAGTTGTTCTGCTCCTGTGACTGAACTTAAGACTGCGAACAGAGCTTAAGAGTTATGTATTATGTGATTTTTATTACCAACTTCATGCATTTATAATATTGGTAACCTAGTTAGGTCCATAGGACAACAATGGATAAGATTTTATTGTGTTATTCAAAGTATCCCTTGTCTAATCTTCCTTTTTCTAATTTCTATATTTGTGGGGGAAAAGATCTATATATTTGATTGCAGTAAAAATTTTATGTAGAATGGTACTGGAAAACTAAAAAGAGGGCACAATCATAAAACATGCCTGAACTGCTTTAGCATGAATTACTAGTAATGTGGCAATAGACCTTTTATTTTTATAGATTTAATTTTTCTAAATAGAAATAACATCAATTCTTTTTGGGATATAAAATCATATTCTATGAATCTGACCTACACAATACATTGGAGACACATACATACACTTCTAATGGCTGACCTAAAATGTAAAATAGGTCATTGTGGGAAATTTGGAGGATTCATGCCATGACGCCATTCAATGCATATTTCTGCTTATTCTTAGGAAAGTTCTGTGACTCTCAAAGTCATCAGTGTGTTAACTCCCCCTATAGTGTGTTTTATGGTAATGTGTGTCAGTTTCGGACATAGATTGAAATTATGTTTCTCATGCACATCTTATTTAACATTCTTTAAAATAGTACAAATGGGGAAATCAATAAATTGCAAAGCTCAATTGATAATAATAATCTTTATTTGTATAGCGCCAACATATTCCGCAGCGCTTTCATAGACAGGGGGAATACAGAAAGACAAAAGTACAAAATTACAGAACCACGGTTACATAGTAATCAGTTGATGGAAACAATAGGGGTGAGGGTCCTTCTCCAGCGACCTTACATCCTACAAGTAATGGGGTGATACAGAAGGTAAAGGGGCTGGAGATGTACACGGTAAGGCGAGTGGACAGTGAGCGATGTTATACACATAGACAATGGTCAGACATTTAGCCGTGTGATGGCAGAAACGGTGTGACTGCAGGAGCGGTTTATGATGGCTAGCAGGGATTGTAGTCAGTAGGTCAGGGAGCATGTTATCAGGCGGAGTACAGAGGGGTTTGTTTAGGAAATGCGGTATGCCTCCCTGAAGAGGTGCGTTTTTAGAGCACGTCTGAAGTTCTGCGAGTCCTGGATTGCTCGAGTAGCCTTTGGTAGTGCGTTCCAGAGGACCGGTGCTGCTCTGGAGAAGCCTTGGAGGCGGGAATGAGAAGTTTTGAGTTAGTGGGGCGCGCAGTCTAGTTTTGTTAGCAGAGTGGAGAGCCTGGGCTGGGTGATGGACTGAGATGAGGAAGGCAATATAGGGTGGTGCTGCGCTGTGGAGGGCTTTGTGGATGAAGGTAGCGAGTTTAAATTGAATTGAATTCTGTATTTAACGGGCAGCCAGTGCAGTGACTGGCACAGGGCAGAGGCATCTGAGTAGCGGCTGGACAGGAAGATGAGCCTGACTGCTGCATTCAGGATGGATTGTAGAGGGTAGAGTCTGGTGCAGGGGAGGCCGATCAGCAACAAGTTGCAATAATCGAGCCGAGAGTGGATGAGGGCAACAATAAGCGTTTTTAGCGTGTCCACGGTGAGAAAAGAGCAGATTCTTGCGATGAGGTGCAGCTGACATGTTCGGGCCAGAGATTGGATGTAGGGAGTAAAGGAGAGATCAGAGTCGAATATGACCCCAAGGCAGCGGGCGTGCTGTCTGGGAGTTATGGTGGCGCCACACACTGAGATGGAGATGTCAGGATGAGGTCGGTTAGTGGAGGGTGGAAACACCAGGAGGTCAGTTTTGGAGAGGTTTGATAATGTTTATATACATGCATGGGATACATATGAATTCAGTTTTAGGGCTTTTTCAGATAACCAAACGCATAATTGCGCATGCCACAACATAACACATTTGTGTAGTGAACGAGGTAGCTTTGCACAAGTATTGGTGCATAGTACTGTACTTTGTGCACACACAAGGCCTGTTCACATGCTTGCGCAAAACACTCATGTGCTCTTTTAAAAGTCTATTTAGCCTAATGAGGCCTAGATGTGCTTTTGTGCACGCATTGAGCGTGCATTTGTGTACATTCCATAGCCTGTTATAGAGGCATTTGCTGCACAATATGCAAAAAGATAGAGCAGGTTCTTTTTTGCGGGCACAGGAAATGCACACACAAAAAACATCAATGAGAACGAACCCAATAACACCAATGGGTTCTATTCTCTGTGCATTGCACGCACATATTATACACGAGCAAAAACGCACAAAATATGGTCATCTGAAGAACCTGAGAAACTTACCTAGAGTTGGGAAACATACTAAAGTGTTTCTAAAAGTGCATTCACACCTAGCTGATTTGGTGTGGATTTTGTCAGGGATTTCAATGCATATCTTCAGCAGATTTTACCCTTTAAATTAAATTCAAATTCATGTCACACCCGACGTGGGCGTAATTCACACCACATCCAGGACGAACATAAATAGAAGGAGAATGCACACAAACAGACACCGAAACAGATTGAACAGTAAATGAACTGGTGAGCAGACATCCAACAATGACTGACAAACACCAAAACACTTACCTAGAATACCAACACGCATAAGCTGATGGAATAGCTAAAGTACGTACGAGGTATTGGTTTGTATGTTGGCCACGATATTTAAGCTCACAAGCCCACGACAAGGGTCCTTGTTGTCTTGCGAGTCCCAACTCAAACCCAGGAAGTCCAGCCTGCAAATGGGGCGATGGTCCCAATAGGGATGGCCCCACGCTGGAACCTAGAGGCCTGGCTTGCCATAGATGGTAAATGGCATACAATCTGAACAGGACACTGTTCACACCACCAGACAAGGGAATTCCACCCAGAACCTTATGCATGCAGCAGTACATGCATGACTTCAAACACCAGGGTTCTGCGAGGGAATGAGGAGAAAGATAAATGACCAGCACCCTCCAGCAAGAGCGTCTGACATATACATATGGGCAGCAATACACACCCAGTCAGCTTAATCTTTCCACACCTGTGTAAGTGTGCTCCTGGAAACCCAGAGAACTGCAGATCTCAAGAGCACAACGTGACAATAGATTTTGGTTGTGCTGTAAGACTTCCCCATATTGGGTGGTGCTTCAGCACAAACTGTGTATGCATTGGGACCCACTAGCATGAGAGAGTGACCTCATTAGTAGACTAGTGACATAAGGTAGAGAAGCAGGGTTGGGTTGCAATTTATTAAAGATTTCCAAGTAAAATATAAAATCAGCCTTATATTACTAAGAAGGTACAACAGCAGTCCCAGTTGATTAATTATGTTTTATTTTTACCTACACATATTGACATGTTCCTGGTTTGCAAAAGTGACAACAGGAAATAGAAACCATATGGTTGTTATCTATAAATTAGATTCTCAAAACGGATAGCAAAACAGTTGACAGCTATTGAAGGGTATCGGCAGCCTAATTATCTGCATCCACAGATACTTTGGGTGCCGATGCAACTGGAGTCTCTTTAAAAGAACACTACAGCTAAAACTGATCCTTATGGGGTAGTAGGAAGACTCCTTTAATTGTCATATTACTATCAACAGTGCCCAAAAAATATACATAGTAACATAGTATGTAAGGCTGAAAAGAGACACATGTCCATCCAATTAAGCCTGTAACCCCCCAATATTGATCCAGAGGAAGGCAAAAAAAACCCAATGAGGTAGAAGCCAATTTTCCCCATTTAAGGAAAAAAATTCCTTCTTGACTCCAATTTGGCAATCAGAATAATCCCTGGATCACTGACCCTTAAAGGGGTTGTCCCGCGATAGTAAGTGGGGTTCAGCACTTCTGTATGGCCATATTAATGCACTTTGTAATATAGATTGTGCATTAAATATTGGCCATACAGAAGTTATACACTTACCCCCTCCGGTGCTGGTGTCCCCGTCTCCATGGCGCCGACCAAAGCCGCCTTCTGCCTGGATTAGACGCGCTTGCGCAGTCTGCCCTCTTCTGTCCGGCTCCGGCGCGAGCACGCCGGAGCGGCCCCTTCAGCGCAAGCGCGTCTAATCCAGGCAGAAGACGGCTTTGGTCAGCGCCATGGAGACGGGGACACCAGCACCGGAGGGGGTAAGTGTATAACTTCTGTATGGCCAATATTTAATGCACAATGTATATTACAAAGTGCATTAATATGGCCATACAGAAGTGCTTAACCCCACTTGCTATCGCGGGACAACCCCTTTAAGAATCAACTGGTGTATTCATGAAATGTTCTCCTGATCGTGCCAGCGGAATAGGACAATTTATACTCCCTGTATCTTTTATCACCAAAGAATAGTACACAGACCATGTGCTTCAAAAAGTCATTTTTATTCAAAACAGCATGAGCAAAAGTTCCTATTTTTACAAACAGTCTGTGAATTTACAGATGGCAACCCCAGAGAACCCTTTCACATGGAATTAGTCCACACGGACATTTTTGCATCATAATGTTATCCCTATGGACTAACACCTGTTAAAATCCGCAAGATTAAATTCCACAACAGAAAACCTTTTTGCTTTAGAACTAAGAACATCTTGCAAAATTGTTATTGCGGATTTCTAACATACAGGAAATGTAATTCTGCAATTAAAATCTGCGTCCTGAAGACAATGCCGTCCTGTTTGAATGGTCCCCAAGTCACATATTCACATAATGGTTTATGCATACTTGCCTTAATGACTGACACATGATATTTTGTCAGTAGTGTGAGAACAACATAGAAATATCCCAAAGAATACATGTGTATATGTAAGACTGGTTCATACTGCATCACTCAAAACTCCATTTAGACAGAACCCTGGATGGAATCGTAGACGACTACACTATTCTGTCGGACACAAATGCCATAAAAGAATAGAAACCTGGTCTCCATTTGACTATTGACAGCCTAGTTCCATCTAAATGCCGTTTTTGATGATTCAGATGTAACGTTGGGACAGAAGAGCTAGGCGCATACTGAAACGCAGTGTGAACCCAGCCTTAGTAAGAATAATAATCTTTATTTGTATAGCGCCAACTTATTTTGCAGCGCTTTTTCTTCCATTAAAATGCTGGGCAGCTAAGCGGAAACTGAACAGACCCCATTATGGTCAATGGGTCCGTTAGGCAATGTTTAGCTTCGTCATAAGACAGACCCGTTCAGCTTGGGGATTCCCTGAATGGAGGAAGAAAACAGAACCCCCACCGCAGATGTGAAAGCAACCTAATAAATTAATCCAGAAACTATTCTGTTTCTACCACAGCTAATTTAACTATTTATCAAGCTTCACTGCTTATACAATTCTTAGTAGGAAATTATCTGTTATTACAAAATGGGTGTTATGCATGAAACTAAACTATTCTATATGGCCAGGAAAAAGTAGGCAAACAGAGAACTACATCTTGGAAATCCCCAAATGTAGTATTTTTCACCATGTGGTCCAGACTGTGTATTACATCCCTGCATTATGTTAGAAATACATTTATATGTGTTAACCAGACACTGTTATTAAATCACCTCTAGGTTTCCCCACCAAGAAAGAAAGATACGAAAGAATTCGTTGCCTACCAGGAGATAACGAAATAGCATGTGCTCAAGAAAAGGCAATTTTTGACCAGGCTGAACAAAGTAATATAATCGATCGCAGTCCAATGTAAGTGTCTTCGTAACTTTGGAAACACATTTCACTAGGCCTGTGCCTATAAGCTTGGGAGGAGGACAACTGCTGAAGGGATACCTTTTACACTGGCTGATAAACCACTCAGATTCCCAGCAGGAATCTGAAGGATATCGTTCAGTGTAAATGCATGCCCCGACTGAACAACAAAAGAGAATTTGTTCGCTTCTCATTCGTCGTTCAATTTCTGCATGCAGAAAACTGAACTACGGATCAGCCTGAGTAAACAGGTAGTCGTTCACTTATGAACTGCCTGTTCATTATGAATGGAAGCGGGTGGGCACTGGAATGCTCCCCGGTCCACTCCACTTCCATTCGCTGAGCAATTATCTTTCCTGTGTAAAAGCACAGAAACGATTATGGCTGGGCTAAAGGATATGTGGTAATATGCGGGCATTGAAATGCATGGACTTTCGCTGGCTCGTTCACACTTGCGGTTGGGAAATGCAGATTCCACGAGTGGAAGAAAAATTGCAGCGTGTTCTATTTTACCGTGGATTATGCATGCATGGGCTCCGTTGATCTCTATGGATGCGTTTGATTCGCAGTGCATAAACAACGTTGTGTATAGATGCGGATTCGTACACATGTTGCAAGTAGAGCAGATAACAACAGGTATAACGAAAGTAGGAATTTGTGAGCAGACAATGCAGGACAGAGTCTGGAGAGAAACAACCCCATCCAGACTGCTGTCTGCAACCTCCACTTATTCTTCTGGGCTCTTCCTCCACAAGAATAAGTGTTTTTGTTTTGTTTTTTAAATGGTTTATACTACTTCCAGAATAAGTAGTATAAACCAGCCAAGCCAAAAAAGCAGTATCCCGTTCTGAAGGCTCTCAGAATATCTCACCACGACAGTACAAGAGTATGTCGCCTGGGTGGTAGAAGGGTGTTTCCAGGGGGTTGAACAACTTTCTGATGGCATTCCCTGATTGCAATCTTTCTTCTGTGTGGACGATATGCTGTCCATATGCATACATCCGCATGGAAAACCGCATACATACGTTACCATACGCAATTAGTTTCCGCAGTCATTCACAGATCTTCCGCTGCGGATATCGGCCTTCGGAATCTCATCCGCTCGTGTGAACCTGGGCCTTAGGCTGGCGCCTGATTGAGGAGTGGTTTTCAAGGGAACTTGTTACCATGTTTTTACCTCTTAAACCCCCTATACCATTTAAATAGTGATGTAATGGGCATTTACATAGTTACTTTGTTAATCATCCTGTGATTGCATGCAGTGGGTGTCTGTGGTGGTGTGGCCAGACTGTACCACATAATGTATGGAAAAACTTTTTTAAAAATGCAATTGTGTCATTTTTGGGGGGAAGGTTCATGTCATGTCATTTTTACTGCACTGAGAACACTACGAAAACTAACTCCCTAGTTTTTCTAGTGTTCACAGTGCAGCAAAAATGACATGAACTTTGTTCTGTGGGTCCATACGATTAGGGTGATAGCAAATTTATTTAATTTTTAATAGTTTTCAAACTTAAAAAGTAAATAAAACTTTTTCTTAAGCAAAAATTGCTTTCCGTTCCCATATTCTTAATTTTTTGTCAATTAGGCTTTGTGGGGGCTCGTTTTTTGTTGTTGTTTTATTATTACTCTTTTGGGAAACATACATCAAATTTTTGGGGAGCCAGGATAACAAATAAAAAACACATTTCTGGCATTCTATCATTTTTTATATTTTTTACAGTCTTCACCATGGGAGATAAATATTGTGATATTTTAATAATTTGCACTTTACATACACGGTTTTTCCAGATATGTTGAGTTTTTTAACTTGTTCATGTTTTTATGGCAATGGGTTTTTTCTACCTTTTTGTTTACTGTTAGAAAACTTTAGATGCAATTTATAATTCACTCAGCAAAATTACAGTAGCGGAAAAGTAAACACAGTGACATAAAAGTACAAGAGTAAGTAAAGTTGTGATGTCACAACATGTTAATGATAAACAGTGTTAAACTGGGATACCAAAGACAGTGATATCATATTACATTGATCATGACTAGAGATGAGCGAGTATACTTGCTAAGGCTAACTACTCGAGCGAGTAGTGCCTTAGCCGAGTATCCTCCCGCTCGTCTGTAAAGATTCAGCTGCCGACGCGGGTGACAGGTGAGTTGCGGCGGTGAGCAGGGGGGGGGGGGGGCGGGGGGAGAGAGGGAGAGAGAGATCTCCCCTCCGTTCCTCCCCACTCTCCCCCGCCCACCGCCGGCCCCCGAATCTTTAGAGACAAGCGGGACGGGAGGATACTCGGCTAAGGCACTACTCGCTCGAGTAGTTAGCCTTAGCGAGTATACTCGCTCATCTCTAATCTTGACTAATGTGAGGTAGCCGCACAGGAATAATAGTCACAAAAATGTCTCAAGGTAGGGATGAGCATACAGTAATATCATAGTACATAATTTAAAACTATGCAGTCATAGAAAAGTGTCGTTGCACACTGTGATGTCACAATATGGGGATAGTAAACAGTGATGTCACGGCATAGAGTAAATAAAGTATCCTAATACAATAATAATGTACAAAGTGATGTCACAGTGCAGTGATAATAATAAATGGCATTACCCTATGTGACTGAGAGGCTTTTGGGCCCTATTAGGCCCTAAGGACTCTCTCCCACCAGCATTTTTATACATGCATAATACCCAGTAACTAACTTTCAATTACTTTTAACAGTGAAAAGAATGCAAAATGCATTATCTTGATGCGTACTATGCACACATGCACGCCAAGATAGTGTAGGGGGATTTGTTGGCACGCAGCAGTAATTATGCCTGCAGCATGCAGGAGAAAACGCCTGTGTGAAAAAGCCCTAAGTTAAAGGTGCTATTGCAACATCTGCACCCCTATAGTCACCCCCCTGCTGATTGCATTATTTATACTTCACTGATCTCGAGTTACTGTCTGCTTCATGGTCAAGAGCATTTCTGCCGCTTGTTATTGAGATCAGTCAATAAGATTGTTGTTGGACCTACTCCATTGTTGCTGAGTCACATTTTTCTAAATATGCCCCTTTGTGTGTTAATTCTGGAATCCTCAAGAGTACATATAGTATACACAGGTATGATTGCTCAGTGCTAATAGACATCTAGAAGAACAGTTGTGTAGATTCATACATTCAATGAGAAGATAAGGAAAATATGTGATGGAGAACAGTTAGATGATGGAGATAAGTCAATCAAGATAAAGGCTATGAAAGTTGTCACTGGACTAATTATTTACTGTTATGCTTATCCCTCCCTGATATGTATCTAAGTACTATTAATCACACAACATCTGTGCCCTCTTATCCTGTCTCTGGCATTTATCTAAGTGCAAATTAAGTTTACCATGTCTGTGTCCTCCCATACATATTTAGATTTGTTCCATTTAGCCTGAGGAAGTACCCTGAGAGATTTGAAAGCTCGCTATAACATCTTGTATTTTTGTTAGCCATTAAAAGGTATCATATCTACAAGATGACTTGGTTTCTCTTACTGAGAACAATCACACTTTGCTCTACTGGCTAACACGGTACTAAACTTTTTTTCTTTTCTGAAATGAATGTATGTTGATTATTATCCTAACTGTAGCCAAAAACAATATATATAAATTTTCCAAGCCATATGCAGTAGCAAACCAAAGACTTTTATGGGCGGTACTTCCACTTTAAGGCAACTTTTGCTATTAACTTCTCACTACGTTTCAGTTACAGTGGTTAGAAGTAAGACACAGATGAAAGTTATTTGATTATTTCATAATTTTATTGTAGATCCAAGAGAGTCCAGTCCTATATAGCATCCATTCCGTTTTCTGCAGAAGATCCTGGATCAGGTAACGGTTTTAGCAGCGGAGAAGAGCCTGGGTCAGCAAGTGAAAATGCAGTATTTTCTAATGAGATAAATGATTCCAAGCAGAATTTTTTCGAGGAAAATCTTCTTATATAAACTGCAGCTGAACGTCCCATGCACCGACTTAAAGGGGTTTTCCGGGAGAAAAACTATTCATGACCTATCCCCAGGATTGATCACTAATAGCAGATTGGGAGGAGGCTGTCGTTCAGGACCCCCGCTGATCAGCTGATTAGAATGAGCTCTGGATGGCCAAAGCTGTCAAAATACCATCGGTAGCACAGTGGCTTTTTTTTTTTTTTACTGCAGCTTTCTCCTACTGAAGTGAATGGGAGAGAACTGCATTACCAAAACCAGACCACTGTGCCGTCTGCAGCTTATTCTAATTTGCTGATTAGGGGAAGGGGGTCCTTAAGGTATATGGAAAAGGAAACTGTAAAGCTAATAGCTTCTATTTGTAACTGTCCATGGCTTCAGTAAAATATTTCTATATTGTGTGTGGCAAACATTTATAAAACCTCTGCTGTTGATATCATTATATTACATTAAAGCTTGTGTCACACTCTCTATTTATTCTGCATTGTGATTTGTGAAAAAAAAAATGTAACACAATAACATTGTTAAAAGCTGTGAGAAATCTTACAAGAACTCTAAACACCCTGTAAAGGTGATTTTAATAAAATGACAAGGTTTAGAGTTTTCAAACTAGCTAATGTCAGTCAAACCTGAGGCACCTCCAAAAGGAAGTGTGACCTATGTGTAGACAGACTGTTTTGGGGTTCTTGCCCCTCATTAGTACAGAGTAGTTTAGATGTGTTGTTCTTCCTTTTAAAGGACTCTCTGGTTTGGCTTGCATGAACTAATTTGCATATGATTTCCCATGTGGCATTGCCTGAAAAAATGTCCCCACATAGCTGCTGGGTCTCTTAAAGGAGAACCAGTACCTCCCCCGAGTAAAGCTTAGTGTTCTCAGCAAACTAAGGCAGGGCTGGCCATGATGATGACCTATTAGTCAATGCATAGAACCTAATCAGAGAGAGCGACAACATGCTTTCCACACTGGCCTAGAGTCAGGTTGCTGCTTCTTAGTGGTTTTCTAGAATTAACGTTTTTAGCATTGACCATAAATGGTGAAGATCCTACAAATAAATCAACTTTCTAATGTATTTTTATTTTAAAAAATCAGCAATGGGCACTCACCTCCATTCCTGGCCTCTGTTGCATGTAAACACTCCCAGTTATGGCGCAAATAGCTGCTTCCTGCTATATAGGTTTTTAGGTGTATTTTAGGAAGTTATGGGATAGAACTAAGATGTGTCTTCAGTTCATGATCAGTGGGGGTCCAGCCTTTGGGACTAAGATACAGGTGCATTTTAGGTAATGTCTCTGTAGAATATAGAATGTGTCCACCCAACACTGTGCAGGGAACTCCAACACAGCTTCATTCAAGTCAATGTACAGCAGAAAGAAGGGAGTAGGGAAAAACAAAACTAGTGCTACAGCCCTTTAATTCTGAAGATAAGTGGGGCATAGCAGTGTGAACCACTTTTATTAGGAAGTCATGGCATACCATAGTGGGATTGTGCAACAATGCAGGAGCAATAGGCAACCCCTTTCATGCATCAGAACCTGGGAGTACATTTGCATACAACCACATGCTCTAGTAGAACATTAATGCATGCCCTAAACTACCGATATGGTCTACTTAGAGATTGCCTTGAAAGCAACAGTACTCAGTATCACTGTTAGTCTGGGAGCGGTCATGTGACTGCATTTATTTATTCATACGCACAACTTTTGGACTGTGTCAGCAGTGACTTTTCAGTTACAGGAATGTTTCCTAAATTTAATTTTCACAGTCTTTGCTTTAGTGAGCAACTTTTATGCTGCGTGAGGGATATTATTTCAATATTTCACCACTTAGTAAACTTAGCCGCAAAAACAAAAAAGGAAGTAAAAATAATTAGGAGTTTCATTGGTGTATATTTTTGGGACACTAAGTCTCTACATGCCAGATGCTGTCAGAAAACATGAGTCATCAAAGAGACTGTTTTATGAAGACCAACTCGGTCTGTAAGCCCTGACAAGGCATTTAGACATCATGGGTGGGAGGGGTGTGTTGAATCCTCCATTCAGGAGTCTTCTTAATAAGCCAGAGTCAGTCTGTTCAAGCAGCTCCAATTCTGGCACACACGACCTGCACTTGTAATAGAAGGATGATGATTAATGATCCAAAGGGCTGCCATGTCATACTACATTTTCCATGAATGGGTTCCTTCTGAGGATATAACCCTTTGAAATGGCTGAAGGTAAGTCTATACTGCTACCACTCTAGCAGTATTACAGGCTGATTTGTACCCAGCTTTCTTGGGCTTCTGAACGTATGCAAAGTGAAAGCTCAAATCACCACCTGATCTGTTCTAACGGCTCTCGCACTCTACAATACTTACTTGAAATACTTACTTGAAACGGACAAGGCTGACTTATAAATTGTAGATTTATTCTAGAAAAGGACTAGCAGTGCAAATTATAGATATGTACAAAAGATATACAAAAAAAGGTTGTTACACAGGAGCATAAGGAAATACCATATTAATAGACAACAGGGCAGTATTTTAAAATAAACACGAAGAAATTAAAAGAAAGTAACCACATTTGGGATACACAGCCCAAAAAGGTCTGTTCGGCGGAGTTCCTAAAAACAAAACAGGACAGTCCATATGCCGCCGAATATTTCCATGGTCTGATAATTCAGATAAAGAACCCACTAAGTTTTAAAGAATCTGCAGAACCACACCCCTGCCGGCTTTTTCCTTATGTCATCAAGGCAGGTTGAGTATATGTGGGAAAGATCTGTAGAAAACCCCGATTTAATATTTTGGCCGTATTTCGCTGGGAGGTGCTCCAATAGGGAAGACATGGCTGTCATGTTTAATATCAGCAATTTACCAATCCATAGATACTAAGCAACATACACAAATTATATGTACATTTTGGGGTGTTTAATCAGCTCGTATTGCAACATCTGTAGATGCATTTTGTTTAGCTGGCCTGCCTGATTCTGAAAATAAAATTCATATCGGGCTCTGACCTTCACACAACCAAATATTCTTTATTAAATGTCTATGGGAACTGTCTAAGGTGTTAATCTACACTTGCAGGGGGTTCAGTTAGCATTCCCCTGTCAATAGCTAGTTTTATTGCAAGGAAGGGGGAGCGAGATTAGAACATTGAATTCATCTTTCCCAGTATCTTGAGCTGTAAGTTGCTATGGATAGTTGGGGGACATTTTATCAATATCTCTATATCACATCTACAACTTTATCAGGCCCATTACAACCCTTAAGCCCCCTTTAGATGGGACGAATGTCAGGCAAATGATGCCCGACACGCGTCCCCGCATACATTATTGTACTGGAGCTAGTATCACTGGCTGGCTCACAGAGCGGCCAACAGGGGGCAGGGAGGCTGCAGGAGATCTCTCTCCTCGCTCTCCCCTGAACCTCTTCATTGACTTAACATAGCGGCCATTCAATACTAAATGGCTGCTATTTACACTGAACGATCATCGTTCAGCTCCCAAAATGGTTGTATATAAATGTATATGTGCCTTAAAAGCAGCCCATGTGGTTGTTATGGTGGTCCTAATTAAACCCATCCCATGTGTTATTGCTTGAAAGTACCTGTGCAGGACCTCCTTCTACAGAGTTACTATATTGCTAACAGAAAAGGGGTGAAGAATTGACTAAGGATTTTGGAAAGAGCCTTGAAGAAAAACCACCATCAAGCCTTTCTGTCTATCTGATAAAACCCAGCAAAAAAATAAATTGAGGGCAATTTAGTCTTTGCTATGGGCCTTTTTCTCTTTGATGTATACCATTGTAGGAAAGTAAGGACGATGAAGTTAAAGAATCCAACCATACATGTTCACAATACAGAAAGAGGTGTTTGAAAACACTTTTACCACAAGCAAAAGTGAATGCTGTAATTATAAAAATTTGAGCTTCTGGAGGTTGCATTTTGGCATCTTAGTCCTCAGTCGACACCTTAAAGAGGTATTCTGGGACTTTTTAAGATTGTTTCTATTGACGACCAACAGGTCATCAATAGAGGATTGACGATCAGCTGATTCCCACGACCGCTGTCACTGTGGAGGAAGCAGAATTTGCTGACCATAGTGCAGTGGCCTGACTACATCTCCTTCGGTCTGTACACATGTTGAGCCACTGGAGATGAACAGGAATACATCCATTCAATGACAGCAACTCTTGAAAATGGTGAGAAATTAAAACATAGATGTATCAAAACTAGTGTAATGCAAAAGGGGAATAATTGGCCCCAGCATTTAATCAAATTCCACCTTTTGTGGAAAAGCTGCAAACTAAATGGTTTCCACGGGTGAGGCTTTTGTTATACTGCGTTAATGCTTTTCACTTAACGTATACCTAATGAACAGCTCATGACATATACAGTACATTAACCCTTCCTTGACCAAAGATCATTGATTAGCCTGTGTCCAAGTCACACTCTACAATTCTGGTATTCTCACATTCAAAGAAATCATAATTTTTTTTTCATTTTTAAGGTGACATGTCTACATGAGGGCTTTGTTTTTCGCAGTACGAGTTGTATTTTTCAATGACACCATTTAACATACCATATAATGTATTGGAAGAATTTTAAAACATTTCTAAGTGGGGAGAAGTGAGAAAACCCCAACTGCACCATATTGGGGTAGAATTGGTAGCTATTTTTACAGCATTCATGGTGCGGTAGAAATTACACGTCTTTATTTTGTGGTTCAATATGAGTACAGTGATACCAAGTTTATATACATTTTTTTAATGTATTAATAGTACTTAAAAAAAGAAAGAGTTACTTCCTGTCACCAGCATTTAACTCCCATAACTTTTTTATTTTTACGTTGAGGGGGTTGCGTAAGGGCTCACTTCTTGTCAGGTGACCTGTAGTTTGTAATGGTACCATGACTTTGATAGTTTTTTATTCAATTTTTTGGGGGGGAACGGAGTGACCAAAAAAGCACAACGGCCATTGCGTATTTTTTCTTCTGACGGAGTTAATCATGCTGGATTAATAATGTGATACTCTAATAAATTGGAAGTTATGGATGTAATGATACCAATTTTTATTTTTTAGTATGCAACAACTTGGAAAAGGGTTTATTTTTTTTTTTACTTTTAATATTTTTTATTTTTACAATAATTAAAAAAAGCTTTAGTTTCCATTTTTATCATTTTTTCTTAAACCTCATAGAGGACTTGAACTGGCGATTGTCTGATTGCTTTTAAATACAATGCAATACTATATTATTGTATTATACTATATAAGTGATCAGACAATACTATTGTATTGCATTATGCTATATTTTAATAGCCTGCCTATTAAAGTCATGCCACAGGCAAGTCTTTAATAAACACTCATGGCAGCCCTGGAGGCCTGCAGAAATTCTCAGGCTGCCAGGACATACAGACAGAAATCCGGCGATCTTATTGCCGGTGGCCTTTCTGGACATTTAAAAACCGCTGTCAGAACTGACAGTGGCATTTAAAGGGTGAAGAGCCGCAATCAGGGTTCTTTTTGATCATAGCTGTTGCTGGTGAGTGTCAGCTGTCGGTTCCCAAACCTCCTCCTTACACAGCGTAGGCTGTGGACGACTATATAGGTTCTAACTGCACAAAGTTTGTGTAGTTATTATGTATATATTTGTATGTGTGATGCAAAAATGTTAAAAAGATGTCTAAAGATTCCATACAGTGGTATCCATCACTCATAGGCAACCATGTTAAATGTTCGATACCTTGCAATATACTTTTTTGTATTGGATGAATTTGTCTGGGATAGCGCAGTCAATATTCCTGATGTGTAATACCGGATGGAATACGTCAGTATAACAGGAGCCGATGAACACATTTAACTAGCTGGATTCTTCAATTGGAAATGATACGAACAATGTCCCGGCTGTAGGACCTTTCAGAAGGGTTTGTCCAAAATTCACAACCCATTAAATCAATATGTAATCACCGTATAAGAGAGGTACTATGAAATCACTGCCTCAGCAGTAGACCACTAATGTCAGTGATTGGCTGTAGCAGTCATATGCACATGTAGACCGCTGCAGTCTGTAAAGAAAGACCAGCCGAGAGGACTGGAGTGATGCTATTAGACTAGCAAGGAATCGGACCAGAGAGGACGCAATCACAGGGCGCATTTCATATGCCGGTCTTAGTAATGTGCCCACTGGAGTAAGATCTGACATGTTTAATGAGGTAATCAAAAATTCCCAGACGTCGCAAATTTTTGCACAAGTAAGGTTTGTGACTTTTTTTTTACAGAAGAAATCTAGGGCTTATTAAATTCCCTCAAGGTTCTTTTGTCTGTCTGGCAAAACAGGAAGCCAAGTTTGATCTTTGCTATGGTGACCTTCTCTTCTATGTACACCACTGGGTTTACAGCTAGTAGGCTCTCATGCCATGCATACACGAATTTCCTATTAATGCATAAAGATGTAATAATACATAAAATTAGAAAATCGTGTAAAATCTGTGGCATATGAAGCTGTACATGCAACAGGAGATGATTGGAAGGGGGGTGTACATATTTTCTATTGCAGCTTGTTGGAGGCTATGACGTCGGTAATAAAGGATGATGGTGGTATACAGTGTATCTTCTCCTACCTCAGCACATATAATCAATTTCCTCATTTACCAGCCTTCATTCAGAATGAAAAGAGGAAACAACACACTCTGCGCAGAACATAGTCCAGAGTCCTTTACCCGCTGAACGTCATCTATGAGACTACCAGCTGAATAGTCCTGGCTCCTACTATGTGGTGCTTTATATCTTCCCTACTGCTTGCTGCCTTTAGTTCATCTGTATTGGCATTAACCATTACAAGGTTGCACATACTCTCTGAACTGCAGGCAAATGCATATTTGCACACGCCTGAGTGCAGCATACTTGTGGAATAAACAATGCTTTTTTGTGCGCATCGGTGTATCTTACAGTACTTTTTCCATGTAAGGCATGTTCACTTGCGTGCGGCAAACAAAGACCACCAATTAAAATGGCTAATCAAACTAACGCATTCCAGATGTATTTTTTTTCCTGTGCAATTATGCAGTGTTATACGCATCTCCTAGCATATTTTACACGCATTTGCGTATTCCCATTGACTTGGGGGGCATTTGGTGCGTAAATAAGCAGTTTTTTCTGCATGAGCGAAATGCAAATATGAACGAACATATTGAAATCAGTGAGTTCTATTCTCTGTGCATTGCGTACGCAAATACGCCCATGTGACACTGGCCTTAATGCATGTAATACGCACTAAAATAGGACATGCTGTGCTTTTTTTTCACGCAGGGAGGAAAAAAAAACGCAGGTGTGAGGGGCCCAATAGAAATCAATGGGTTTTTAGCACCACGTATTACATGCATAATACTGGGTGAGCCCTAAGGCTACTTACACACGGTCGAGAGCGATATCAGGCTGAGAAATTTGGCCCGATATCAAGCTTGCCAACGTGTATTTGCACACTGATGCAAATCGTTTATCTAGCGAAAACACCACCCATCACTTCTGTGAAGTAACGATTCTCCGGTGCGTCTTTCAGCCGTGTAGGTGGATCGGCAAGTGTTCACCATTGTTTTCCATCAGAAACCTCACATCGCACAGCGTGCCCGTGTTTTACTGTCCCATTGAAGACAATTGGCGATGCGTTCCAAAGGATTGCAAAAAGATAAGGTATGCGGGTATTTTTTATATCATATATCATATTTTTTACTTATGTATATGACTCCATTCAAAAGAATGGGGTTCATATTCGTGCAAGTTTTTTGCCTCTCACAGCGCACCAAACTTGCACAAGATTCTTGGCTGTGTGAAACCGGTCATAGTTAATTTGTCAGTTACCTCTGTATGCACAGTCAGGGCTTACTCAGACAGGCATATATCTGCCGGGTTTTCACACCCGGCCGATATACGCTGTCCCTCTCTACAAGTGTAGGCGGCGGGTCCGGGCCGGTAGCAGTGCACTAAGCACCCGCCCCCTCTCCGCCCCTCACCACTGCTTGCAATGGGATGGATGGGACAGGTTCCACCTGTCCCGCTCCCTCCCACTGCAAACAGTGACGGGGGGCGGAGAGAAGCCAGCTCCCGGCCCGCCTCCTCCCATTGCAGAAATGGACAGCGTATATTGGCTGGGCGTGAAAACCCGACCAATATACGCTTGTGTAAATAAGCCCTTATATAGGGAAGGCTGTAAATAACTGATTATTCCACCCAAAGGACCTCTAAGCTCACCTCTAAGATAATGGGATTAATTTTTTTAACTTTTATTTTTTAAAAAGTTGCAAAGTTTGTTGGAATTTCACTCCAATAACTGGGTGATATACAAAGCGACTCCACGCCTTCAAAGATATTTCAAGATTGTGACAAATTTATTTACATTGTGCAAAATTTGATAAATGTATCACATTTTAAACTGGAGTGCGATAAAAACAATTTACCAGAAATGTGACATCAAAAATTCCCCTGATGATAAATTTCTCCCTCCCCATGGTTTTTATGTTATGTTTTTTTCCTATTGAAGTCAATGGAAAAAAAGAAGTTTAAAAGTGATGCCTGGAGAAGCAACTGCGACTGTCAAAGTGCTGTACCATTTGTCCTGGAATCATACATGCAGTTTTTGTTGCATTTTAGCGAGCCAAAACCAGCAATCGTCAGACATAGACATCGTATTAGTGTGATGCGCTGCAACAGAGAGGAAGGCTCCATAGGGAAACATGGAGCATGCCGCGATTTTGTAGTCTCGCAATGTCGCAGGCTACAAAACACCACACGTGTTGAAGAACCCATAGGAAATTATGGGCTCCACATACATGCGATTTGTAGCACTGTCGCATCTTGAGAAAATCGCACAGGTAAATCAATTAAAGATACAAAAAGACACCCCAAATAATGAAGATATTTAAGAATACATTACACACACAGCATATAGATAAAATCAATTAAAACAGCATCAACTGAAACAATGTCACGACACAAGATGGTTTCAGTGATAAGGGACCATCTCCCAGTCTATTCGCACTTGATTTATTCCGGTTATAATGGGTCATTCTGTTCCCCCACATAACAGGAATGTTTTACTTACCGTAAAATCAATTTCTCATCTCATTAATTGGGGGACACAGGAAATCTAAGGGGTATTGCTTGTGCCACTAGGAGGCGACACTAAAGGCCCATTTACATGCAACAATTATCGCTCAAGATTCATTCAAACAAGCAAATTGAGCAATAATCGTTACGTGTAAATGCGAAGCAATCGTACACTATTCATTAACTTGACGTTGATCGCTGAGTTTCTGCCCGCATAAAAATAGTCGTTAGTTGGTTTGCTTGTCATTGGTTTTAACCCTTTGCAATCCAATTTTGCATTCAGGGTTTCCTAGGGGGCTTTCTCTTTCTGCTATTATACAATGTTGCCATCTGCTGGCTAGAGCCAGTACTGTGGTATGTGACATTCTGGAGAGGCCCCTGACAACAGAGCGGCCAGTAATATATAGTAAGAATACCCTGCCAGACATCTTCCGACATCGGAGCTGTACAGCCTTCAATCAGAATGTCTTTATACATCAGACAGTGGATTGGAAAGTGTTAAATAACAGTTGCTCAGTGTTTCAAAGGACTTGAGGGGAGGTGTGATTGTTTGCCCAGCTAAACACAATGACTCATGCAGCAGAAGACAATGGCTTTTTCTTCACACTAATTAAAAACATCCCAGTCAGAGATTCTATGGATATAAACATGCCCTCTTGAGCAAACAACCCTCTGCTTATCTTATCTATGTCCGCCTTACATATAAGCACTACCAAACAACCCAGCTAAAGGCCTATTTACACACAATGATTATCTCTCAAAATTCTTTCAAACAACAGCAAATGACTGATAATTATCATTGCATGTAAATGCTACCATTGTGCACTTTTCATCTGAATGATAATTTTAAGGTGAACTTAAAATTCATTATTCAGCAGCAGAGACATAAAGTATCTCTCAACAGACCACATGCTGTGTTCTCAGCTGGAGTTGGGAGATTACATTGTATTCTGCCAGCAGCCCTGACGAGAACAATGCAGCTGTGTGCAAAGCCTATCCCACATGCTGGGCTTCGCAAACAGCTATCGAAGGCCCTTTGACATGCAAATGAAGATGATAAAGTGTTAATGGACATTAGTGTCCAATAAAACTTTATGCAAAATGACCGGTAAAAATGTCAATCTTTCAATCGTTTGAAAGATTATCTTTGGGTGTACATGTGCCTTTAGGACGGAAATGGCGAGAATTTCAAATGATTATCTTTACATGTAAAGACTAATTATTTAAAAGCAAATAAGTCGTTGTTATTCATTCGTTCGTTCATTGAAACTACAATCGTTGCGTGTAAATGGGCCTTAAGTACAAAAAAGTGTTAGTTTCTCCTACCTTCTACGTCCCTCCTGTAGGCACTGAGCTACAAAAGCAGTAGGAAAGAACAAATCAAACAAAAGTCGATGACTACAAACTGATAAGAAAATACAACTGATATCTTGTCGAAACCGAAGGTTTTGAGAATCGCTATAATGAACAAGAACGAGTCACCTAAAAAACAATTGGGTGGGTGCTGTGTCCACCAATGAATGAGACGAGAAATGGATTTTATGGTAAGTAACAAAAATTTGGTTTTCTTGTACATGTCATTGGGGGACAAAGAAACATTGGGTTGTCCTAAAGCAGTACCTTAGGGGTGGGGAAGGCACAAAGGTGAATGCAGACAATGTACCACCACTTGTGAACTCACATAACCATGCACTGGATAGACTGATAGGAACGCTCCCGAAGTTAGGAGAGAATGGCTGAAAAACAAATGTCGTATACAGAAGTCAATGTGTGGAAGCTTCAGGAAGTTTCTGAATGATCTATGTAGTCTTGTGCTTATGTGTATTTTCAGTGTGTTCCATGTGAGTGAATATGACGTGTATAGCATAGCTGCAGCACTGAATGGGTTACCGTCTGGGTTATGTCTGGAAAAGTATCTCTTTGTGTGTCATGTGACCTTGTTATATATATGTGGGTGCAAGATTTGCTGTGTGTCTGTCTGTCTTGGCTGATGGTCTTTCGGTCTGTCCTGAGAGGAGCTGCTCTGCACACAGACACCTTTAGTCTATGTGTGGTGGATATGGAAGAGGCCAAGAGGATAGAAGTCGTGTGCTGTGGACCCCCTTCTTCTTCCCTGTATGGAGAGTTAGAAGTGTGACGAGCCGCAAGAAGTGCCTGTTCCCGCTGTGCAGTGTGGAGTGCGAATCTTCTACTCCGTGAGTGGGTATCAGTAGATAGTCGTCAAGGTGTTTGTGAAAAAGTGTCCAAGAACAGAGAACCACAGATAACTTGGCCTGTGTAAGTCACTCTGTTTTCCCGTGTTTCCTCCCTGTGACATCACGTGTTCTCCTGCACTACCTATACTGCCGGTGGATGTTAAGCGTGGACTGTATTGAAGTTATTACCAATTGTGTTGAAGAAAACGGCTTTACCGACCGTTCACGGTTCTGTCTTTAAACATCAACCCTATGTGTGAACTCTTTCTTCATTCATCGAGAGATAGCCACTGAGAAACGAACGGTGGCATTACCTGTGACAAAAGTGGACTAAGGTAAACCCTCAACTGGTTAACCCAATTTAATAGCCTGCTCTCGGCTCCTTGGATGTGACCCTGGTTACCCTCTGGGTGGGAGACCGTAGAGCCACCATGACAAGGCCTACAACTATACCCCGCTGTCTCCTAGGCTGGGGCCTCTCCTGAAAAACTGCTATTGTGACTGAGCCAAGAGGAAAGGTTGGGGTAACTGTGCCATGAAGAGACAGGACTAAGCAGCTAGTCCTGGTGAATAAAGTCCTACGAGAGATTAGGCTACCAATGACAGAAATGCAAAAACAGATGTCTATGGGCAGAGACAGAGGCCACCTTGTTAGTAGGCTGGAGGACAGTTGCAAAAAGACAGGACGGAAAATAAACACAGTAATTAATCTTGAAGATGACTCTACCTCGACCGACTTGAAGGGGCGAAAAAAGGCCCAACCTTCCAACTATCTTTACCTGAATGTAGAAGATGACGAGCCAGATGTCCAGTCCCAGAAAAAAAAAAGAACTGCCCAAAAGATTGTTAAGTGGGACCTCCATGCACCTCAACTGCAGGTTCCGTCCGTTGTAGCTGTGGCAAGCGGACCTACATTTGATTGCCTAAGGCTGCCTGTCCATGGCCGTGACGGAATATCACTAGCGATATTCTGCCGCTGGGGAGGATGGGGGAACACTGACAGGTCTCCCCGATGAGCCTATCTAATCGCCTGTGGACAGGCAGCCTAAGGGCTCAGTCACACAGGCGCCGATCTGCCCGTGTTTCTGCACGATAAGACCACTGCACTGCAGGTGCGGATGACTCTCCGCACCATCCGCAAGAAAGAACACATGGCCGGCAATGGAGTCGGTCATGCAGAGCGTCGTCCGCACGCAGTGCGGCTGTCATATCGTGCAGAAACACGGGCGGATCATCGGCGCCTGTGTGACTAAGCCCTCAGTAGGCATCTGAAGTCGCATTTCTGTAAGGTCCTGGGACAGAGGGCAAGAAATAGGTGGATCTAATGTGAGAAGGACAGAGTTAGCCTGAAGTCTCAGAATGATTATTGTGATGACATATTTTGTCAGAATGCTAGCAGAGGAAGGTGCAGAGTTGTAGTTGGGCAGGGGAGTAGCCTCATTGGGGAAGACAAGAGGAAGACATGGAAGAAACACAAAGTCCAGCAAAATATGGGACTGGGAGAAAGAGATCACTTCTATGGAGACAGAATCAGTCACGGCTATACATTTTTGAGATATAGAACTGGGGTTGGTACCCAAAGAGCTCTGACACTCCCTGTTCTGAGTAATGGCTTCTTCACATGGGCATAAGTGCATTTCAATCGTGCAAATACACCATGTGACCAAATATCGCTTACGTCCGCATTTTTCAAGGCACCGGCGCATCTTTGTGTGTGCAAATGCACCATGTGTTTACGCACACAAAAAATTTGCACAAAATCACATTGGTTTTGTCTGTAAAAGTGCAGAAATTATTCAGGTTTTCTGTGTATGTCATGTGCATTTACACACGCCCATTGATTTCAATAGGTTCTTACAGTGCGCAGATTTGCACCCAAATAGGTCATGCAGCATTTTTTTTCACACGATTGCATACGCTCATGTGAACAAGCCCATTGAAATCAATGGGTTCTATTCACTGCATATGGCACACACAAAATTTGCGCATTTAATATGTGTACGATCCCTAAGGAGAGTCCTGGAACGAGCACATGCCGCGAAAAAGATCAGAGCAAGGACAGGTGATATCCCAGGCGATGTGTGACCACTGGCAGGTAACATACAATGATGGTGTGTAGGGACTGATGGAAAGGGTACTTGGATTGGGGGAGGAGGTTGGGACAAAGATAATGTAGCCTCTCATACAGCAGTGGAGTCTGAAATGAGAGTAAGGCCTCTTTCACACGGGCGTTGCGATTTTCAGCCGCCCACATCACGGCCGAAAATCGCATAATTGAGAGAAAGTTGAATCTTGCGTTTTCTCAGCCATTCACACGGACGGGTGCGGTGTATATACGCTGCAGCCCCGAATTCCGTTGGCTGGGTGGAGAGAGATTAACGATGCCCCCTTCCTTTGCCGGCTGACTGTGACAATACAAGGTCCCATAGAAGTCCCTGCTAAAGTCCCTCCCCTTGTCGGTAGCTCCCATAGGCTTCTATGGGAGCTGTTGGCTGATTGCGGCCAAAAGGTAGGGCTAGACCTATCTTTTCCGCACATACTCTGCGGATTCTGGACAGCCGATTTACACGCCTGTCTGAAGAAATGCATTGGAATCCAATGCTTCGGATGGTCGCGATTTTCAGCCGACTTTTTATCGCGGCAAAATAGCCGCGATAAAACATTTGTGTGAATAAGGCCTAAGAAGCATTTCACTAGTGTTGCGACTATAAGATGTGGTGCCTGAAAGGGCGAATTACTTCTCGAATACACAATGTATTCCATGACATTGAAGGAAAGATGAAAAAGTGCGACCCCTTAGTGATGGGACCATATTATACCCTAGTGACCAACCAGTTTTTCAGTTTTTTTTAGCGTTGCATTCCAAGAGCCGCAACTTTTTATTATTTTTTTCATTGACATAGCCGTGTGGGGGCTTGTTTTTAGCGGAACTGTACTTTTAAAGACATCATTTTGGGGTGCATATAATGTATGTATTACTTTTATTAATTTCTTTTAGGGGAATTTGGAAAGAAAAATTCCGCCATTGTTTTCTGGATTCCTTTTTTATGGCGAAGAAATAATGTGATAAGATTATTCTCCCAGTCAGTGCGATTCCGATTATACTAAATTTATACAGTTTTTTTTTGTTTTTCTGTTTTTGCACACTAAAAATATTTTTCGTCTCTGCATTCCAAGAGACAATTTTTTTAAAATGTTTTAATCGACAGGGCTCCATCAACAAGTTTTTTTTCGGGATGAACGCTAGCCTTTATATATCCCATTTTTGGAAACATCTTTTTTACTTCGTTTCTTTAGGATGGAAGAGCCAGGAGCAGGAACTGAGCTCCCGCCCCCTCTCTGTCTCATCTCCGCCCCTCTGCACTATTTGCAATGAAAGGAGGCGGGACGGGGGTGGGGCTAAGTTTCATTGCAAATAGTGCAGAGGGGCAGAGAGGGTGTGGGAGCTCAGTTCCTGCTCCCGGCTCTTCCATCCACCCCCCCCTGCAGATGAGGACAACGTATATCGGCTCGGTGTGAAAACCGAGCCGATATACGGTCGTCTGAATGCGCCCTTAGATAGCTTTTTTTTTTTTTGCTATTACACCATTTTTTAATGCATTTTTTTCTATCGCCACATTCATGGACCCCTAACATTTTTCTTTTTTTGCGGACCAATGGCGCAGATTTTGTCTCCGTGTTTTTTTGCGGAAATACTGCGGAGTTTGACGCAGAGTTTTCCACCATGATTAGCATTTCCATTACATGTGAACATACCCCTAGGCTAACTTCACCTGGCAAGCGCGACATTGGGCTGTGATTCACCAATATGCAATTTTGCTGCAGATGCGAGGCATTTTATATCAAAACCGCCTGGCATCACTTGAGAGAAGAAGTGATCCTCCACCACAGTTGAGGATCGAGGAGTTTCTCCCATTATTTTCACTGGGGAGACCTTGCACCTAGCACACAATGGACGCTGAGATGAGAAAGCGCACCAAAAGATAGGATGTGGTAAAAAAAAATCGCTCATGTGTATGATCCCATTAACAAGAATGGGGTTCATATTCGTGCGTCTCGCAATGCTTACAAATCTCTCACGATTTTGTAGCCCGTGTGAAGCCGACTTAAAGGAGATGTCCCGCGCCGAAACGGGTTTTTTTTTTTTTAAACCCCCCCCCCGTTCGGCGCGAGACAACCCCGATGCAGGGGTTAAAAAAACCACCCGCACAGCGCTTACCTGAATCCCGGCGGTCCGGTGACTTCAATACTTACCGCTGAAGATGGCCGCCGGGATCTTCTACCTTCGTGGACCGCAGCTCTTCTGTGCGGTCCACTGCCGATTCCAGCCTCCTGATTGGCTGGAATCGGCACGTGACGGGGCGGAGCTACACGGAGCCGCTCTCTGGCACGAGCTGCTCCATAGAAGAAAGCTGAAGACCCGGACTGCGCAAGCGCGGCTAATTTGGCCATCGGAGGCCAAAAATTAGTCGGCTCCATGGAGACGAGGACGCCAGCAACGGAGCAGGTAAGTATAAAACTTTTTATAACTTCTGTATGGCTCATAATTAATGCACAATGTACATTACAAAGTGCATTATTATGGCCATACAGAAGTGTATAGACCCACTTGCTGCCTCGGGACATCTCCTTTAAGGCTGGATTCACACGAACGTATATCAGCTCGGTTTTCACGCCGAGCCGATATACCTCGTCCTCATCTGCAGGGGGAGAGGATGGAAGAGCCAGGAGCAGGAACTGAGCTCCCGCCCCCTCTCCGCCTCCTGCACTATTTGCAATGAAAGGAGGCGGGACAGGGGCAGGGCTAAATTCCGAGAATTAGCCCCACCCCTGTCCCACCTCTCCCCAGTGCAAATAGTGCAGAGGGGTGGAGATGAAGCAGAGAGGGGGCGGGAGCTCAGTTCCTGCTCCTGGCTCTTCCATCCTCCCCACCCCCTCCAGATGAGGACGACGTATATCGGCTCGGCGTGAAAACCGAGCCGATATACTTCGTGGGGATCCAGCCTAAGGGCTCATGTCCATGGGCAAAAGAAGAATTAAAATCCGCAGCAGATTTTAACTGTTCTCCTGCCCGCGGATCCGCACCCCATAGGGATGCATTGACCACCCGCGGGGTAGATAAATACCCGCGGATGGTCAATAAAAGTGATTTTAAAAAAAATGGAGCATGAAAAAATCTGGACCATGCTCCATTTTCGTGCGGGTCTCCTGCGGGGACGGCTCCCGCGGGCTTCTATTGAAGCCTATGGAAGCAGTCCGGATCCGCGGGAGACAAAAATCAGATTTTACTCACACGCTCCGCTTCTTCTCTTCGCCGCGGCGCCATCTTCTCTCCGTCGCGGCCGGATCTTTCTTCTTCGGTCAGGCGCATGCGCGGGGCACATCACCGACGTCATCATGCGCATCCGCCGGGCCGAAGAAAGAAGATCCGGCCGCGACGCAGAGAAGATGGTGCCGCAGCGAAGGAAGTATCCGGAGCGGGCGGGAGGTAAGTTTATTCTTATTTATTGTTATTTTCAGCGCTCATGTCCGCGGGGCAGGAGGGACCCGCTACGGATTCTCCATGGAGAATCCGTAGCGGGCCTGATTTTCCCCGTGGACATGAGGCCTAAGGCTGCATTCCCACGAACGTATATCGGCTCGGTTTTCACGCCGAGCCGATATACGTCGTCCTCATCTGCAGAGGGGGGAGGATGGAAGAGCCAGGAGCAGAAACTGAGCTCCCGCCCCCTCTCTGCCTCCTCTCCGCCCCTCTGCACTATTTGCAATGAAAGGAGGCAGGACGGGGGCAGGGCTAAGTTCCAAGAATTAGCCCTGCCCCCGTCCCGCCTCTCCCCATTGCAAATAGTGCAGAGGGGCGGAGAGGAGGCAGAGAGGGGGCGGGAGCTCAGTTCCTGCTTCGGGCTCTTCCATCCTCTCCCCTCTGCAGATAAGGACGACGTATATCAGCTCGGCGTGAAAACCGAGACGTTTTACGTTCGTGGGAATGCAGCCTAACATGGATTTATTTGCACGCGCAACATGCAGAGAATAGAACCCATTAATTTTAATGTTTGTTTAGATTTCTGTATTTATACAAAAAATACACCATGCTCTATTTTTCTGCATATTTGCGCACCAAAGGTCACCATAGATGTCAATGGAAGATGCGTGCAAGTGTGTAATTGCACAGGAAAAAGAACGCATCTGGAACTCATTAGGCTAATTAGTCATTTTAATCGGTGCTGTACTTTTTGCACTCACATGCCTTGTGGGTGCAAAAAGTACATTGTTCATTCCGCAAGTGCGCAGCGCTCAGGGGTCTGCAAATACGCACACGCCCATGCCCATGCAATGCCAACCATGCTGATGAAAGTTGTGTCAGGGTCCCACATACTGCATCCAGCCCCCCTAGCTTTGATGGGAGACCCTCTGTGGGGCAGGCAGCACTGTATATATCGTATTAGCTGCGCTAGAAACAATCCTCCATTAATGAATAAACATGGAGCTCCCCTTTAAGATTCTTTACTGCGGCCTTCCCTCCAGCTAATGGTAGAGCCAGTGACAAGAGGCGTGAAGAGCCGCTGCTAGGTACATCACGTGGTGCTCTGGTCAGCTGACCGGTCACACGGGGACTCTTGACGTCAGCTTGTGCCCACCCCTAGGAGTCACGTGACGGCGGCAGCGGGTGGAGCTGTGCGGTCGGTGCGGAGGGTCTGGTTCGGTCGGAGGGAGAAGATGGTGAGTGTTGTAGGAGGACGCCTCGGAGAGCAGACTTCTCCAGAGCCGGGGGGCGATGGTAGACAGAGCAGCGTGCGGAGGAGGACAGCCCTGGCTGAGCTGAGGCCTAGTGCGGCCGGCCGGGCTGAGCTGTCATAGTGCTAGAAGTGCACAACTTCCCATAGACATGTGATGAGTGCGGGGGGCGCTGTGTGCAGCCGGGCCTGCTGAGGAGCCCAGGTAGGTGGTGGCTGCACCCACCGTGTTGGGCAGGGAGCCTCGCTGCGGACACTCGGGCTTCCTCTACTGCTGCGCTCTCCAACCTGTAGCTCGCGCTGCATGCTGGGAGTTGTAGTTCTACCACTGCAGGCTGGTGGTATACCTTATTACTGATCTCGCTAATGGGCTTAAACCTGCACACTTATCTTTTTAAGGTGGTGGCTTGGCCGATTACTGACAGGCTCCTGCTCTAACAGCCAGGAGCAGGGGAACTGCAGATCCTGGCGGTTTAACCCCTTACAGGCTGCAATCAATAGCAACTGCAGCAGATGACAGGGGGAGGGGGCACCTTCTGTCACCCATCAGCCCCCTGCAGTGCGACCACAAAGGGTTCCTGTGACAGCTTGCAGCCTGACAAGGCCTCCATGTCTGGTTTAACTCAGCCTATTAGAGTTGCCTCTTGTGGAGTCTTAAAGTCTGCTGTCATAGGCTTAGTAGAGTGCAGTACATAAGTAATGCAGTGTACTATCCTAGTGATCAAACCACGGCATTTTTCAAGTCCCCTTCAGAGACTAAAAAAAAGGTGTGGAGAAAAATCAAAGTTTTTAATTTAAAAAACAAAAACAAAATACTTTTTTTTCCCCCTGGAACAAAACCCTTTTTTAAATAGATGAAATCATTCTTAAAAGCAGCATATAACATGTATAGTATTACCTCATTCATAACAATCCAGACAATGACAATATTTTGTTATTTATCAGGCATGGTGGACGGCACAAAAGTTATTTTAAAAAACTAACGCCACGATCTTTTTAAAAACATTTTTTTATCTTGTCCACCTCCCAAAAGCATAAAAACAATCCAAAAGTCACATGTAGCTCAAACGGTACCAATAAAAACTACAACTTTTCCCACATAAAACAAGACCCCACAAAGGTCTTCCGGAAGAGTAGAAATACTATATAGGACTTAGAGTGTGCTGATGCACATTCAATTGTTTTTCTTTAAAAATGTCTTTTTATTGTGCAAAAGTAGTGAAAAATACTTAAAAAATCTCTCTAAACTCGGGTATAACAGTCATCATGCTGATCCTGATAAGTTATTTTTACCGAGTAGTGAAAACAAAGCCTCAAAAATGGTGGAACTTTGAACAATTTTCCCACCTCCCCCCAAAAATGTAATAAAAGTTCTACAACACATTATATCTACCCCAGAGTGGTGGCATTTAAAAAAAAATGCAAGCTCACCCCCCCCCCCCCCCCCCCAAAAAAAAAGAAAACTCGTACAGCCATGTCAGCAAATTATGGCTTTTACAATACAGTGCTGAAGATCGCTTGGTCCTTTAGGCACAAAATAGGCCAGTCACTTAGGGGTTAAATGGTGCAGTATAACTTTGCGCTGTACCATTGGGTACCTCATAGTTACAAGTCACCTGACCTCTGCTCCATATGCCCAGTGCCTACTCCACTACCTTGTAGCCTTGACCTATAACGCCCCATAGGAGCTGCGTCGCTACGCACAAGATGCCCGGGTTTGTTGGTGTCCATCTAGCTCAGGTCTACCCCGCTGTGACGCACTTCCTCGCTGACTGCATCAGGTGGCTTTTTGTGCCCTCATATCAGTCAAAAACCTTAATATTCACAGTAAGACACTGTGCCACTTCACATGGTTCGTTATGGAAGGACTCCGCCACTTCCCGATTCCAGAACCAGTTTGCACAAACTACTAGGATGTCTATAAGAGTCCAGCCTCCATTTGGCTTAATGCCTCAATATATTACTAACAGTTCGAGCCTCTGTTAACTCACTGCTGTCTGTATGACTGTTCCTACCCCTTCTCACCTAAAAGCAGGCCTGCTGACTCTCTAATCAGTCCCTAACGTTGGCGGCCCTTGACTGACTCGGTGTCAGGAAGCGTCACCCTGAGCCACGTGTGCTGCTCCCGGTCCAACTGTCCCTCCAGTTTGGGGCTATAGTGTTGCTGCTTTCTCTTGGACTTCATCCAGTCAACCCTTCATCCAGTCAACCCTTCATCTTGAACCCCCAGTCATTAGGGCCCTTTCTTATGTCCTGGGGGCTCTCCAACATGGAGACAGCATGGCACCTGCAGTCAGCGGCCTCCGCCACTTCACCTGCGCTGTGCCTGGTTAGTGGTGAAGGGGCACTCCAGCTCCTCAGTCTGCAGCTGATTCATCAAAGACAACCCGCAGAGTAGTCCTACTAAGTTAGTCAGGTGATTGGCGGTAGTGCAGCTCCTGGTGTCCTTAATAATAGGCTGTCAAAATCCCAAAGGCAAAACAACCATTTAAGGGCTCATTAATCTTGCTGTAATTTGGGGTTGTCCCAGTATTTCATGGTCAGCACATGTCACCATAAACCTATGAGGCTGTTAACATGGTCATTATTTCACACGGGCCGATATCCAAACAATTGTATGGTAGAATCTGGCAACCATTGGCTACCGTGGGAGGACGGGGTTTCAGCCACGTGTGGCAGGAGACCGTATATCCTAATGAAGACCTCATGGCAGCTTATTTCCATCCACTCTGGAGCCAAACTCAAAAACTGGACGATTGGGCTAGGGTTGCACGGTGGCTTTGGCCGTGCCACAAGTCATGCAGTCGGAGATTGCGGTGTAGCCCAATCAAGGCCTGATAAAAGGTCAGGTAATATGTTGGGATGACTACCTTCCAATAGGCGGCGCTGTGAGGAATCATTCCATAACTGATTTGCATAACTCCCAGTGAGCATTGCATGGCCCCTACATGATTGGGGTGGTCTCCACAAGGAGAAACATTGGCCTCCCAAATTCCCAAGTATGTAATGCATAATCTAGGCCAGTGTTTCCAAACGCCATCCTCAGGGACCCCAACAGGTCATGGTTTCAGGGTCTCCTCAGTATTGTGATGTAATTATTGTCGGTGCCTCATATATATATTTTTTCTCCCTCCGGCCCGCTATCTGTGCAGCCGGACATCCGTATTGGGGTCGGAGCCGGAAGTGTAATAGAAGACAGTGCTCACGTTGATTTCAATGGGAGCTGAGCCTTTCTAGTACATTTTCGATTCCAACCCTTATGATTGCACCTGGTCTCGCTGTGCTGCCAGCGGGCTGGGAGATCAGATGATTGGTGGGGGTCCTGATTGGCCAATCATCACCGATCAACTATTAAAGACCTGAGGACAAGTCATCATAGTAAATGCAAGCGAAACTGCTTTAAAATGTGAAAGGTCCCTCTAAAGCCGGTTGCACCTACTTTGGCCAATTCCGTTGAAATCATCAAGTCTGAGAAGTAGCCCCTCCAGTAGAGTGCAAGATCAGATATGTGAGCGGTGTTTGTCATGCGGTTCCGCAGGCAACGAGATTTAATCTTAGTTTCTACATTAGCAGAAGAATCTCTTCCAGCATTCCTCTGATTCCACGCAGAGCTTCAGTCTCTTCAGGATTACCCTTCACAGATTTCATAGCTGAGAAGTGCTTTATAGCATTTATTACACATACTAATGTTACATGTTAGTTCACTTTTAACCCCTTAGGACATGGCCTATTTTGTCTGTAAGGATGCAATGATTTTTTAGAGATCGTCACTCTTTAAAAGCCATAACCTTCTTATGTTTTATCGCCGCGGCCGTATGAGGGCTTAGCTTTTTGTGACGTGCTGTAGTTTATATTGGTGCTGTTTTTGTGGTGCATATAATGTACAGTATTATAAAACGCTTTCAATTTTTGGGAGGACAGGGAGAAAAAATACATCGATTCTGTTGATTCTGCCATCATTCTATGTGTTTTCCACTTTTGCACATTAACCCCTTAAAGGGGGTGTCTCACGCCGAAACGGGTTTTTTTTTTTTATTCAATAGGCCCCCCGTTCGGCGCGAGACAACCCCAAGGGATGGGTTAAAAAAAAAAAAAAAAAGTTTTACTTACCCGAATCCCCGCGCTGCGGCGACTTCTTCTTCCTTTACCAAGATGGCCGCCGGGATCTTCACCCACGATGCACCGCGGGTCTTCTCCCATGGTGCACCGTGGGCTCTGTGCGGTCCATTGCCGATTCCAGCCTCCTGATTGGCTGGAATTGGCACACGTGACGGGGCGGAGCTACGAGGACCAGCTCTCCGGCACGAGCGGCCCCATTCACCACACAGAAGACCGCACAGCGCAAGCGTGTCTAAAATCACCAGAAGACGGCGATTTTAGATGGATCCATGGCGACGGGGACGCTAGCAACGGAGCAGGTAAGTGTATAACTTCTGTATGGCTCATATTTAATGCACGATGTATATTACAAAGTGCATTAATATGGCCATACAGAAGTGCTTAACCCCACTTGATTTCACGAGACCACCCCTTTAAGGACACGACTAGAGATGAGTGAGTATACTCGCTAAGGCACATTACTCGAGCGACACAAGTATCTTCCCGCTCGTCTCTAAAGATTCGGGGGCCGGCGGGAAGAGCGGGGAGGAACGGAGGGGAGATCTCTCTCTCCCTCTCTGCCCCCCCGCCACAACTCACCTGTCACCCGCAGCGGCCCCCGAATCTTTAGAGACGAGCGGGGAGATAATCGGCTAAGGCACTGCTCGCTCGAGTAATGTGCCTTAGCGAGTATACTCACTCATCTCTAGACACGACCCTTTTTTTCCAATTTCGTTTTTCCCTCCCCCCATCCCTTTAAAAAAATAAAAATAAAAAATCGTAACTCCTTTATTTATCCATTGACGTCGCTGTATGAGGGCTTGTTTTTTGCGGAACGAGTTGTATTTTTCAATGGTGCCATTTAATGTACCATATAATGTACTGAAGAACTTTAAAAAAAAATAAAAATTCTAAGTGGAGAGAAATGCAAACAAAAACAACATTCCGCCATCTCTCAGTGCGTCCTGTTTCTACGGCGCACAAACTGCAACAAAAATGACGTGATAACTTTATTCTATGGGTCAGTACGATTACTACAATATTAAACTTGTATAGGTTTTTTTTGTTTTGTTTTTTGACATGTTTTACAATTATTTTCCGCCGCCATATTCTGCGCGACATAAATTTTATTTTTTTATTGACAATGTTGTGCGCAGGCTCATTTTTTGCGGCACGTCCTGTAGCTTATGTTGGTACTATTTTGCAATGCATACGACTTTTTAGTCGCTTTTGATTGCATTTTTTTCTGGCAGACAGGGTGGCTGAAAGTGCATTTCCGGTGGTCGTTTTTTTTTTTTCTTTCCGGGCGATGCTCGGGGATTTAAATGTCGCTGTCAGAATTGACAGTGGCACTTAAAAGGTTAATAGCTGCGTATGAGCGGGTGCCTGTGGGTTTCAGCTGATGCCTGCGCTCTATGAAGAGAGGTTGCGCCGTGATCTCCAAACATATCCCGACGCTGCAGGATGTACACCCTGGAGCGTTCATTTATTTATGTTTTGGGAATTTTTTTGCATCGCTGTTTTGTAATTCCCATAACTTTTTCGTTTTCCATGGACGGAGCTTTATTAGGGCTTGTTTTCTTTGGATGACTAGCTGTAGTTTTTATTGGTACAATATTGAGGTACATGTGCTTTGTTTTTTTTTTCTTTTTTTCCATCACTCATTGCATTTGTTTGGCAGGTGAAATGAACGAAATAGGCATTTTGTCTCCGTTTATTTTTACAATTTCTGCCTTGCAGATTAAATGGTGTTCAATTTATTGTATAGGTTGTTATGGATACAGTGATTCCAAATGTGTGTGTTTTTGTGTAAAGAATGAAAAGAAAGGGGGGGGGGGAGGGATTCACAGAGAAAGTGAGACGTTTTATTTATTTCCTTAATGTGGTATTTGGTTTGTTTTTTGTCTACTTTTTTTTTTTTTTTATGTCCCTGTACAGGACTTGAACCAAAAATGCTATGCTCACATTGCAGTACTTCTGTATTTTATAGTGGAGGCCCGACACGTAACAAAGGGAGCGCACTCCCACTGTGAACTCGTTACATGCTGCAATCAACATTGATTGTGGCATGGAAGGGTTGATCAGTATTCTCACCGATCCCCGCTGTTGCAATGGGAGGCTGGCTGTTAGTCACAGCCGGCTCCTGCTGCATAATGGCTCACCCTCATGGGTGTACTTGGATTTCGTGGCAAAATTCAAAGAAGAAAAGCGAGCTTGAACATGTAGGAGACAAGTCAAAGTGTAGATCAGTGAAAACTTGTAACCAACGTAATTAATAAAGTTAATTATTTTTTAATCACCATGATGGTGCTGGAGAACTGGCTATACTGTATCTATTGGATTAATTTCATGGTGCTAGAGAACACTCTATTTGATTGATGTAAGAGTGCTAATACACGAATGCTAGCACTCGCGTTTTCCTGACAATTACGGGGCTGAACCTGCAGATACAGCCCAGCAATTAGTGCTGTTACACAATTGTTAACAGTGCTCATGTCATAGCACCCGAACGGGGGTGTTAAACAAGCACCAACAGGCGACTTGCTGTTAATTGCCCAACTAAAGGTTCAGTCTGGTAATTAAAGCAATCCTGTGGTTTTGGTGCAAAATTCTGTCCCGAGACTAAAGGGAGGGGTATATCAGTAGATTGGCTGCAGTCGTTGTTCTCGCCCATTGTCTCTGACCTGCTGGTTTGAGATCCTGGTTTCACCTGGCCAAGATGACCGCTGCAATTTTCTAGGTATCTTAGAGTACACTGTATACTGCTGTCTGATTGGCCAGTGCTGATCATGTGAGCAACACGGTCCATTCAGAGAGCAGGTATAGTGCATTAGTGGTCTAGCATTACCAATGTACTGGGGGATTAGGTAGTCTGAAGACTGTATGCCATCTTGGTCGGCTGACAATGAAGTCCAGAACTGGCAGCAGGCAATATAACTACCCTACCCGGTCCTAGGTCTGAATGTTATCCTGAAACCAAAGTGTCGCTTTAACAGTAAATTGCAAGCATTAGCCGCTCGTTTAATATTACACTGATACTTAATCTCCCTACAGTGTTAATGTGAGGAAAATTGAGGCTTCCCGGGTACAGCGCCCGTCTTTGCAATCGGCACCACTTCTCTAAGTTGCCACATAGTACTAGTGCAGTTTTGCATTTCTTCCTAGTGCTGCATTAGGTTATGTCTACTAGCACCTGATTTGTTACAGAAATGTCCATAATCCATTCCGTACATATGAAATTAGCAAATACAAATCAGCAGTGTGCGAGGATCTCCATAGGCCACGCTCGCACCTCCAGGATTCGGTTAGGAATCTGTAGCAGATTCTGCATGTAAATCCTGGAGGAATCCTCCTTCTTTCAGTAAAGTATGGGATTACAGTATTTTATACCCTATTCACATGTGCCATAAAAAGAAAAATCACAGATTAATGCATGCGCTATTGATTTTCTTTCAAAGTGTTTTTATTAACTTTTTTCATAAGTAGGATGGAGCAGCGGTCTCGCACGTGTGGCCACAGCTCCGTTCATTCTAACTTCACTGTGGGGGGGAGAAGCGACCCCCACCACTACTGATGAGAAAAGGAGCACACGGGACCTCCATTCTCTGGATCGGTGGGAGACCCCTACTAATCAGACTTCTTACCGAAACTGTTGATGGGTGACAAACATGTCCCCTTTAGTCTGCAGCCAGTCCATAGTATTGGTGTGTAATCTCTGTTGGGTTTCTATAAGTGGCTGACTTGTTGATATTAACTTTTCTCTCTTACTTTCTGCAGAGTTTTCTGAGTGGTTTATTTGGTCCAATTTGTGAGATTGAAGTTGTGCTCAACGATGCAGAAACCAGGAAGCTTTCTGAGATTAAAACTGAAGAAGGCAAAATTGAAAAACATTTCTTATTCTATGATGGGGAGTCAGTAGCTGGGAAGGTAAGTCCTTCTCTGCATTGTGCCGCTATGTGATTGCTCGTGATGCCACCTTCTCTACCAACAGCGCTCGTTCTCAAGTTTTGATCCCTGCATTGTGAAAGGGAATGTAACAGTGCATAGTCTAGGTATATGTAGATATACAAAAATGAGGCTATTGGGACCACCACAGAGTTCCCCAGGACTTGCCTCGCATTGTTCTGCTCAGTTGACCAGTTTAACAAATTGGTAAGTTAAAGCAAGGGCAACACTCTTTAATGCAATTATGTGAGACCTTGCACAATGGTATTGATAAATGTGGCCCATTGGGTTCCCACATTCTGTGGGTCTATACACCAACATGCCAAAAGTCATGGGATAGCAGTATATGAATTGCTTCTGAAGTGGCGTGACCTCAGGTAACAGCTTGTGAACGCCCCACCTGTAGAAGTTCTCAGATGTTATCTTGTGAGTGAGGTTGAACACCGGCCAGCGTGCTCATGGCACAGTGAGTCAAATTGTCAGAGTTCGAACAAGTTGTGATGTTGGGTGCCAGACGAATAGGACAACCCATCTCCGAAATTGTGTGGGCATTTAATGTTCTTTCATCCACAGTGTAACTTGTGTACTCGGAATAAGATCAACACCCATGGTGGGCAGTGCAGCGGTTGCCCACGGGTGTATAGTGATCGTGACTGGCTAGAATTGTCCATGTGAACAGACAAGTGACTGGCAGAAACTGCATCCATATTCAATGTAGGAGGGCCCACACACGTATCCCGCAGACCCTCCAGAGTACCTCTGACACCACAACACCAAACACAGCACCTTAGTTGGACTTGTGAGGTTACTAAGGAGACCCTAGAAGACTGGAAACTTTTGTGGTGAGGTCTGATGAGTTACGGTACCAATTGTTTGGGGCTGATGATGGTGTTCATGTGTGCCGCAGACCCCATAATACCCATGGATCCCAGTTGTGAACAAGGCACTGTGCAGGCTGGTAATGGCATCATAGTGGGTTGGGTGTGTTCTCCTTGCCTGGGTTGGGTCCACTGGTCTGCCCAAACACATCATTGACCGATGCCTGCTGCTGTTTGCAGCCCCTCATGGACTTCACGCACCCGCACAATGATGGATTTTCCAGCAGGATAATGCACTGTCATCAGGCCCAAGTTGTCCACAGTTGGTGTGAGGAGCATTTTGGAGAGTTCCTGCATTGGTTGCAATAGGATTCAATAACTTTTTAATAGTTTTTGCATCACTTTGTTCCGAAACCCATAGCTTTTAATTTTTCTGTTAATGTTGCTTTATGATGGCTTGTTTTTTGCAGGAGTATTGTGGTTTTCATTGGTACTTTGTTGGGGTACATACAACTGTGAATTTTTATTCAATTTTTTGGATGGGAGCGCGGGAAGAACAAACATTCCCCTGTTCAGGGATGCCAATGGACAGAGGGAGCTGCTTCTTGCTTATTAACCACTTAGATGCTGCAGTCACTATGGAGCGTGGTATTTGAAGGGTTGTCTCCGATCCTGACCGTTGCAGCAGGATGTTGGCCTCCTGAGGGGTCGTCTTCAATACCGGTAGTTGCAGCCAGCACCCACCTGCCAGTGTTGGAGAGGGCACAACTTCTGTGCCCATAACATCACATACATTTTAAAGTGCATTGTTGAAAATGTACATCAGATGTCCCCAAGGGGGTAATAAGACCTTATGAACATCAGTGGCCTTTTAGCTGGAATAGTAATACTTTGATCTTCTAATCACATTCAGTCTAGTATAAAAGATGGCAAAGTAGAAATACTCTCATGCAGTCAGTGGGTTTAGCTCTTACTATACAAATTTTCGGTAAACTACTTTTAAAAGGTGGTTTTTCAGCATTTTATAACATCTGGATGTGGGCTCCAAATGCAAATATCTGTATTATATTTATCAATTTCCCTCCAATTCCCAGCTGTTCTGTTACTCCTCCACGCATCATGAGCGATGTGGTCAGTAGCCAGCATGGAGTAGCAACAGGAGTGGTAGGTGGTATGTAGGAGTGTCAGTATATTGTACCAGTTCTCATTGAAATCAGTGTGTGTGGCGCTTGTAATTGCAGGCTGGGGTCCCTTTGATTTCAATCAGAGCTGCATCGGCCACTACACAGCGGTGTAGTAGTGCTTCCACTCTGACCCCGGTGTATCCCGGCAGTCGCTGCCTGGACAACCCCTTTAAAATCCTGGAAACCCCTTTTACTTGGCAGTTAGCGATGGCAGAACATAAACCCTGCTGCTTGATAACATCACTTAAAACACTAGTTCTTGAGGCACTATTACACGGGGCTAAAATTACAGGTGCAACCTGGCAATTGGCTCTGAATCACTAGTGCTAGTGGCATTGCGCATTATAGCCACCCAAATCGGCACTAAGGGCGGTATTTTGTATTCCATCGGCAGTACACTTTCCCATATTGGCCAATGACTGTGTTCACGTGGGCAGATTTTTGCGCTGTCTGCGTGAAAATGCTTCACTAGTCAGCAGTTAGGACGGATTGACACTGCTTCAAGTAGGGAAGAGAAAATACGTCTTTGCTGCGGTCGCACTATATCGGCTCAGCATTGCAGGATACATTACCTACTGAGTAGCTGTCTAATGCATTAAATGTCTGGCGGAATTCCTGCTGTCATCTTAAGAAAAATGGCAACTAAAGTGTTTTCTTTTTTCCAGGTCAATATAGTCTTTAGGCAGCCCGGTAAGAGACTAGAGCACCAGGGAATACGGATCGAGTTTGTTGGACAAATTGGTGAGCTGGCATATCATCTGTTCTATAGAACCCTACTGCGGAAAGGATGTGGGCAGAATCTGAAATGTATCACTACTACAGGCGGGGGGGAGGTTGAAACTTGTGAAAAAGTTCTAAACTTCTTGAAGATTTGACAGCAGATTTCCTCTAAAAGAAAAAATATATATTCACCGATTCCTTATGTATGAAAACTAAAAAGCATTTATACCCGGGATTTTTTTTGTGTTTACAGCAATGCATGTTGGTGTTTTTCAGGCAGTCACAGGACTGTATCAAAGACTTGTGGAAGCCTAGTTGTACCTTGATGCTTTGTTAGGGCTACATGTATGCCACATTCATCCACTGCAGACTTTACTTAGTGTTATATTGAGGGCTCCATATTGTGATCAAACTGGAATTTGCATATGGCGACAAGCATTTACATACTTGTCGCCATTTGCAACAAGTCTTGCCCCACCGTACCTTGAAATTCCCTATACATCTGCAGACTGTGTGGCACTGCGGGGGGTGTGTATACCACAATACAGCTGCAGCTTCCTGCCTCGATCACTGTTACAGGCCCACGGTGGGCTTCGCGTCACCTAAAAATGCCTTCGGTCTTCCTGCAGCGCTTCCCAGGGGCCATCCTGCAGACACACATCGGCCTGCTGGCCCTCCATGTGCTGAGTGTGGGGGGACAGCTGACGGACGCCTGTGAGGTGGTGAGGCTTGAGACCCTCAACTGAAACCAGGGAAACTAGGATACCAAGCTATATAATTCAATTACGACCTTTAGGACCAAGTACAGTAAACATGATACTTGGTCCTGGGCTTTAATTACAGCGCTGGATTAACCCTTTGCAATCCAATTTTGGATTCAGCGTTTTCTAGGGGGCTTTCTCTTTCTGCCATTATACAATGGCGCCATCTGCTGGCTAGAGCCAGTACTGTGGTATGTGACATGCTGGAGAGGCCCCCGACAACAGAGCGGACAGTAATCTACAGTAAGAATAATCTGCCAGATGTTTTCTGACATCGGAGCTGTACAGCCTTCAATCAGAATGTCTTTAGACGTCAGACAGTGGATTGGAGAGGGTTAAAGTTCCTGCAATGTAGCTGGAGCAGGTCGGGTCCTCCGCTGTTGGTGAACAGTTGCTACTGTGGGTTGGGATGTCAATAGGGCTAACTCGGTATTGCAGTGTAACGTTTTTTGTAACTGAGGGAATTGGTAGAATACGTATTAGATCTATTTTAAGGTTTTTGGCCCTTTAAAAATGCCATTTTATAAAGCCTGATCTAATCTTGTATCCCACCAGCAAGTCTGGATTGTGCCTCTAAATTTACTGTTTTGAATATCTGAAAGTACTAGAAATAGTTTTTTTGTTTTTTTTTTGTGTATTTTCATAATTTGTATCAGTCTTCATATTTTTTGTATCTTTTTTTTTTTTTTTTTGTTCTAGAACTGTTCAATGATAAAAGCAATACACACGAGTTTGTAAACCTAGTGAAAGAATTGGCGCTGCCTGGGGAGCTGACACAAAGCAGAAGTTATGACTTTGAGTTCATGCAAGTGGAGAAGCCTTACGAGTCCTACATCGGGTCCAATGTAAGATTAAGGTACGCATTGTAATGGAACGATCAGTGCGGATACATGACTCCTGCAGTAACAGAGTATTGCAGTGGAAGCTTTGTTTCATGTCTGCTGTATGAATGAGACTCCTGTGCGCTGGTGGATGTCCTCAGTTGTCATCTGTCTTTCAGGTATTTCTTGAAGGTGACGATTGTGAGACGTCTGTCGGACTTAATAAAGGAATACGATTTAATTGTTCACCAGCTTGCCACGTACCCAGATGTCAACAACTCTATTAAAATGGAAGTTGGGATCGAGGACTGCTTGCACATAGAATTTGAATACAACAAGTCCAAGTGAGAGCTCTGCTTTATTATCTTATTATATTACAATATGCTAACGCTTGTATAATTCCTTAAAGACACAGGGTTTAGTGTTTTTTTTTTTTTCCTTTTTGGCAATTCCTCCTCACTTAAAAAAAAAACAACTAAAACCCTTATTTATCCATTAACTAACTTAGCTGTATAAAGGCTTGTTTTCTGTGGGACAAGTTGCATCTTTCAGTGGTACTATGTAATGTATTGGCGTGAAATGGGGGCAGAGGGGAGCGCCAATTTGGGGGAGTTTGTGTGTTTTTGAGATTTTATTGTACATATGACAAAAGCTTTTTTGTTTTGTTTTTAATTTTTTTTTGTTTAAAACTGATTTAAATTTTTTTTCTTTGTCCCTGTATGGGACATAATTTTTGCGATGATTTGATCTCTGCTGCAATCTATCAAGCGACACCGCAGGCATGACTTCACAGGCAATCTGCAATGGCGGCCCTGGGGGCTTTCTGAAGGCCTCCAAATGCCATGGCAAAAAAAAATGCACTCCCCTGAACTCCGCTCTCGATTATTTAAATGCCACTTTCGGTATTCAAATTTAAGGGGTTCACAGGCACGATCAGCTGGAGTACTGAGCGCCGTTCTTGCGGGCGAGAGTCAGCAACCACCTACATTGTACAGAGCGCGATTGGCTCTTGAACCTCCATGACATAACTGTACGTCATGGAGCCATAAGGGGTTAAAGGGCCTTTTATACAGGCCTGTTTGGGAATTAATATTTGTCCAAACATTCATTCTCCCAATCATCTGCCAAAATCGCCAAAAATAATCTGTCGGCGGCATGTCTTCCTCATATAAATGGAGATCTGCTGCCAACAACAGTGGACTTGTATGCGCCTGAACACTCGTACTGACGGGCACATACAGCAGCACCAATCTCTCGATGTAAATGGGAGCTGAACAAGCACCGATCATTCCCAGCAGAGCGTCTGCCAGTGTTAAAAGGAGCTCAGACCTAAAAGCTGTGTGATCGGTTGCTATAGTGTATTGGCTGTAAGCAGCTAATATCTTGTTGGGGGTGGGTGGGGGGGCGGTGTGGTGGTCTTTACTGATCCCTGGTCTAGAGAAATGCCTGCTCCTATTCTCACTACACCTCAAGTCTTGGGACCCTCCAGGAACATTTCCATACATTTGTATCCTTGCAGCTCAGGTGATTAAACTTCTATAGTTAGTTCTCTGGTTACAATACTACCCGGTTTTGTGGACTGCTTCAGTTGTGGGTGGCTTTTAGAACTATTAGTTAAATACTAATGAACAGCTTGTTTAGCACAATGGCTCATTGTGTTTAAAACATGCCACTATGAGATTAAACTATGCCCTATGTATGTGAATAATCCACTGGAAACTGGCATCTGTGGCTTAGAAATGTCACTGTATATGGGCATTTTTAATGTCTTCACGCTGGCATATGCGCATATCTCAGCTCAATGTGCGTCCGCAGGGCATGGCTTTTTGGGCACAGGACACAGCTATGCTCCGATTTTCAATGGCTATTTAGCCTGTGTTCCTTTTCCTATGGAATTGCACGGCATATTGCGCATCTCCTTAACTATTGCACCCCTACCAACCCCCAATAGACTTTTATATGGACCTTTGGTGCACAACTACACACATATAAAGTATGCTGTGTCTTGTTTTTTAGGTGCACAATAAAAGAAATGTGAACAAAACCATTGAAATTAATGTTTTGGTTTTTTTTGTTTTTTTTTCTATTCTCTGTGTATTGCGCACGCAAATACGCCCATGTGAAGGAGCCATTTAAAAGGGGGTATACCAGCTTTAGCAAGTGATGACAAATTGCTAGGATAGGTCTATGCCCTCACTTACTGATTGCGGGGGTGCAATTGCAGGAAATACAAGAAAATGAAGGGGCCAAGTCTCCTTATTCTACCAATCATCACGGAGTCCCCAAGCCATCAGATCCCCATTAACCCCTTGGTGGCTTCCAGTGCACACATATGATGGGTGTATGGGGGAAGTATATCTGTTAATTTCTTAAATTTTTCCTGAAAGCCCCTTTTTCTATTCACAAAAATAAAAAGAAATTGCAGAGTTGCATTTTTCCCATTTCACACCACATACATTGTATGTTACATTAAATCGTACCATTGTAATATACTCCTCCCCCAACCAACCTCCCTTGGCGCTTTCAATGGAAAAATAGTTCTGATTTTTGGAAGCGGGGAGACGAGCACAAAAGTGAAAAAATGCCTGTGTTCTTACGGGGTAAATCAGCATATCCTAGCAACTTGCATTCACTTTATACCTCTGAAATTCCAGCATATCCTAATAATAAGCAATTTGTTTTTTTGTTTTTTTTTTTGTTTTCTTTTTTATATAAAGGGGCTTTCTGGGACTTTAGCATTAACCCATTATCCTTAAGATAACTTAATATCAGATTGGTGGGATCCAACTCCCTGCACCCCTCCTGCCAGTTATTGATTATTTAGCAGGCATGACTTTGCACATGTTGTAGCCGCTGCCTTGTACTTCATCTCAGTCCTGTTCACTGGATGGGAACGCTCCGTCTGGGGAAACCATGACCAGCGATCAGCCCAGTGCTGTGACTGTCAGCTGATTGGGGGATCCCTACTGAGCTAATATGTATGGATAGGCCATCTCTATTAAAGTCCTAAAAAACTTCTTTAATTCTATTTAACTGTTATTTTATTCTATAGAACTGTTTATTATAGTATCGTCACCGTTTCTGGTTTGTAAAGTTTGTCTCCTGTTTGGCTTTGCAGGTACCACTTAAAAGATGTCATTGTTGGAAAAATATACTTCTTACTGGTCAGAATAAAAATCCAGCACATGGAATTACAGCTGATTAAAAAGGAAATTACTGGAATAGGTATAATATAGTTACTCTAATTTTGAATGTGTTTTATACAGGCTATTAATCCTTGGGGTCTGCTGACCGCCGGACGCCGTCTACAGACTACCTATATGTTTATGTGAGGGTAGTAAGCTCTAACTCCTCATTAGAGATGAGAGAGTATACTCGCTAAGGCTAACTACTCGAGCGAGTAGTGCCTTTGCCGAGTATCTCCCCGATCGTCTCTAAATATTTGGGGGCTGGCGAGGAGTAGTGAGGGAGAGCGGGGAGGAACGGAGGGGAGATCTCTCTCTCTGCCCTTCGCTCCCACCTGCTCACCGCCACAACTCACCTGTCACCTACGCCGGCAGCCGAATCTTTACAGACGAGCGGGAGGGTACTCGGCTAAGGCACTACTCGCTCGAGTAGTTTGCCTTAGCGAGTATACTCGCTCATCTCTACTCCTCTTATAAAGTATAGAAAAACTGGGTGTAGATTTTACAATGGCTCCAACTCAAATAATGTAAAATCTCATGTAGAATTAGTTTTTTGTTTTTTTTGTGGTAACTTGGAATTAAATGGTTATCATCACAAGAATGGGGATAACTTGCTTATCAGTGGATGGGCCAACCCCCCCCCCCCCACCTTCCCCAGAACTTTACCAATTTTGAGATTGCAGTCCTGGCTTGCACACCCCTCTATTCCATTCACTGCAAACTCCTGGCTGTCAATAGGTCCTATTGAAGTGTGTGAGATGTGCCAGGGCTGCAATCTCCAAATCGGGGATGGCAATAACTTGCTATAAGAGTACCCCTTTAAATGTGGGCCCATGGTGCAGTATTCAAGTCCTGTGATGCTTAGTTTCTGGCGATAGCTGATGGGATGCAAGACAAATGTATAATAATTTTCTTGTTTCTTAGGACCCAGTACTACAACTGAGACAGAAACTGTTGCAAAATATGAAATTATGGATGGAGCTCCAGTAAAAGGTATTCTGTTTTATGAAACTTACTTTACATTGTGTTTTTTGTTTTGTCAAATCATTTTTTTTTTTCCGGTCAGTGTTGGTGTCCCTATGATTTTGTGACGAGGCAGAGAGAGCATGCTGGACAGTTGGAGAAGTAACAGTATGACGCCCCTAGAGTCTCGTGACGGGCTCAGCGTGCATCCTGTGTCTCCATGCTTGATGCCAAATCACAAGAGAACAAAATTATAGGGATATTTAAGCTATGATTAGATCTGTTGGTTGCATTAGTTTTATACATTACCGATAAACCATGGGGGAAATTTTTACTAAACACAATATTTCCTGTTGTGGGTTTAGTACAATTTTTTTTTCCCGGGTGCACAGTGCGCTGAATACATTAGAAGGTGCATGCCTCCCCATGTATTAGTTATCACTGTGGCAAACAAATCCTTATTGTGGTAAACACTTGTCACCGTAAGGACCCCCCCCAAAATTTTAAGATTTAACTTTTATTGACTTCAATTAAAATGGCGTATCGACGTCTAGTAATCCTATATGAGACATAAGTCCCACACTAATATAAAAATTAAAATGGCGACCGTTGAAGTGATTAGTCAGATTTACCACATAAATTGTAATAGTATTGGTCTGATAACCCCCTAATAACTAACATTCATGACCTCTATCTCAAGCTGGCATTGGTTAATGATTTTTTTTTTTTTTAAAGGAACGTTTATTTAGCCAAAAGACAAATATACAGTAACAGCAGACATCATAAAGAATGCACACCTTGCTGATACATTACAGTACATGAGAACTGAAAAAAAAAAGGCAAAAGTGAAAACACTGAGTGTCTCGCATATTCGTGTGCATTTCTCATAAAACATAATACTTGGCTGTTCATTTTCACATTTATCAACTACTCATAATGGAACAAACCCAACCAGGGAGGGCTCCTAGTCTGGAGCCCCAAGACACCAGGAGAAAAAAGAAGGAAAAAACAAGACAAAACAACCAAAAAAGGGACAAACATATAGAACAACCCCCCCTCCCCTCCCACCTTAAACAACAACCCTGCGCGACTCTTAAAGAAAAAAAAAAAAAGAATTAGCCTAAACAGTAGATTGGTTCAAGCGAGTATCCCTCACCATATTCATTCCCAGTATCTAGACAGGCATCTCTGCTGCTGTTGCCGGACAGTTCATCCAGTGCCCCCAAACCTTGTCAAACTTCTCAGGACATCCCCTCGCCATATAAGTCAGTTTATACATTGGAAGCACAGAGTTCACCACCTGGATCCATGCGTTTCTGGTCGGCCTACCAGGGTATTGGTTAATGATTTAATAACTTTCCTAACTGCCATACAACTAAGAGGGACCAAATATCCTAAATTTATAGTATCCCTCATTCCCCATCAACCTCCCCATGTATTAGGTGCATCTCCTGCAGTTCTGTGTGTCTAGACAGGAATGTATGTCAGGTCTGACGTGGCGTGCATATCCTGTCTTAGGGTGATGACATCCCCCTCCAACAGGCCCTTTCCACTTTTCAAAAAGCTGCTGAGACCAGTGCAAGCTTTTGTGCCACGTTTGCACAAATATTTGTGCCAGAAACTAGTGCAACAAAACCTTTTATAAATGTGCCCCTATGTGTCGAGTAAATCATAGTCATTTTGTGCTGTTGACATGCAGATGTTGTATTACATTGCAAGAGGTGGGGAATTTTTTAAAATAATCCCTTATGTAGAAACTTTTTTTCAGAATACAAATGGGCAAAATGCCAATAAGTGATGAAGGGAAATGGGGGACTGAAAACTACAGAAATCAAAATATGGTAAAAGGAAGAGGGATGAAGAAATGTTACAATAACACAAAACCAACTAAAAACTTATCACTTCAGTGTAACCAACATGAGAGTATCACTAACGGACCTTTATATATAATATCCTCATAGAGAGTTGGGGAAGGGAGCAAGAAACTTGGGAGAGCCAGATCAATGGAGAGCTCTTGGTTCATGGCATTACAGCCATAAATCTAGAGGTGCTCAGGTCACTATAGTGTATGCATTAGGAGGAGGAAGAGAGAAGACACAATCCAAATACACAAACACTTGGCTGAAACTTATGTCGTCCTAAACAGTTTCAGCATTAAGTAGACAGTCTGTTGGCCTCTAGATGGCGCGCTCTTTTAAATGAGTGCCATATGTCGCCTTCTGCAGATGCTGAATTTCTTTGACCCATTACAAGATGCATGGGGGGTGGGGGTGAGTGCTTCCGAAGGCGTGAAATTAACGAGCAGCTATCAGAAGAAATAATGCTGTTGGCTCTTTTGGGACAGATATCTCCATGAGTTTAAGTGGTGAATTTTAACAGCTGAATATCACCTAGATCTGTTTTCTAAGCGCTTTGTTTTTTTTTTTATAAACTTTGCAGGAGAGTCCATTCCTATCCGGCTGTTCCTTGCAGGCTATGACCCCACACCCACAATGAGAGATGTAAACAAAAAGTTTTCGGTGAGGTATTTCTTGAACTTAGTCCTGGTCGATGAAGAAGACAGAAGATATTTCAAACAGCAGGTAGCTTTTGGTATTCTCTGAAATTCTCATGTGCATTCTCCAATGTGTAGTTGCTTAGCATAAGAACTAGAATTTTTGTACATTTAATCCATGGCTGCTGTAACTTTGCTTCATAGCAAGGTGCACCTATCACATTTAATACATCCTATATTCCCTGCTATACTGCAGGCAGCAAATATCAAACACTACAGGGCAATGGAAACATTACATTGCAGTGGATAATGGTGACTCAAGCCTAGACGTGTGATGGATGGATGTGGGTCTTGGCTCTGGCCAGTAGAAGGGTATCCCACTTATAACTTGGCATTTTGTAGTAGGGCCTTAAAGTTTGTTTGCAGATGCTCTTCATATAATCCGTAGACTTTGATCATTGCCCCTTATGAAGGTTCCTGTGATGGTCTGACTAGCAAACGCTATTGGGTCATAGCATCTTTTATGTGGCAGCCAAAAAAATCACTTCTCTGTTTTACACGGGGAGATATGAGGAAGGAACAATCACATCAGTGATCATTCGTTCCTTGTGCACTCTGAATTGGCCTGTGTGAAAGCTCTTTTGAAAGAGAGGTAGTATTGTCGATTGGCGCTTGTTTTCTGGTTAAATGGGGCCAAGTAAAGAGCATCATAACCAGCAGTTGAGTCTGTAATGGTCTCAGGACGTTGTATCTTCATGTGTTTGCTCATGTTATACAAGCTGGTTTACAGTGGTTGCTTTGACCTAGAAGAGAAAAAGGGCCAGTTTACTTTCACAAACCACATTTTTTTTTTTTAATTGAAGTTTCACTTAAATGAGGGTAAGCTGCAAAACAGACACATCACATGGACAGAGTGGGCCTTTTCTGGATAAAGTAGCATATATTATAATCAACCCCTTTAGGGCTTATTTACGGATAGTGTCTAAAAATTAGATTGTGCATACTTGGACGTAGAATACGTCAGACTTATCACAGTAGCTCTGCTGAATAATAAATCTGTTGAATTTTAAGATGGTCTAGTTGCAAGTCCAGACCACCCTTTAATTGGTTTAGTTTACACACCAATTGCACCAAAATTTTTGTGCAGTTTGGTCTACTCCCCTTTTGTCAGACACAGCAAACCGTATCTGAGACATAGTAAATGTGGCGCAGAGCATGTTGGACACTTGTGCCAGAAAACGTGAGTTTTCAAAACTTAAAATAATTTGTGTTCCAAGTATACTCTACAGCCCGATCTCCCATTGGTGTGGAAAGACGCAACTGCACCGTAGGTGGTAGAGTTGCCCAAGGAATAGTACAACAACCAGCAAGTATCGTACACCGATCCTATTAAACTAAGAAATGTGTATGATACTTGCTGGGCATCAGATGGCCGCCTCAGCAATTGTGTGGCCCAGCACAGCATGCATTTTACTGGAAGGTTCACTTGGAGGCACACTTTCCTTAAAGTTTACAAAGTTCGGATGCAGTTTGTCATTTTAAGACCTAGTGAGTTATACATGGGCTTTAAATCTGAATACTTCAATCTTTTGTATTTCATTTTTCTGTAAAATTTGAACAGGAGATTATTTTGTGGAGAAAAGCTCCCGAGAAGATAAGGAAAAGAACTAATTTTCATCAACGATACGAAGGTCCTGATCCTCAAGCTTCAGCTGAGCAGCCTGAGATTTAGAAGTGTGTACCCCAAAACAGATGAAGGACAGAACCAGATAGGAAAAGGCCAAACCTCCATCAGATCGTCTTCCTTCATCTGACACTGCTGTTCATTGTACCACACTAAACATTCTGCGGGTCTGTATGTAATTCCACTTGTACATATATAAATACCAAGTGCTTTTGCCGAAACACTGGACCTTTCTCAGACTAGCATTTTATATAACTCCTTTAACTTTTAATTTTGGGATTCTGCATATGGAACATGCATCAAGCTAAAAACAAATGTGTCACTGTATTCTCATGCATGTAGGCTGGCGTACATTGAACCCAGGGCCTTATTCTGTATGTCTTCATAAACACGTATTGCATTGTTCATCTTGCTGCAAATCCATTTATATTTGTTTGGAACAGGCAGGTCTCAAATTACTTTGAATCATCCCAAGTCATAAGAATCACTTTAGAAATGAAGGCTTTATTAAACTTTTTGAAGACATCACTGTGTATGCGTCAGTTTTTATTTAATGCTTTTTGTCCCATGTGCCATATCTGTTCTGCCTTTCACCTGTATCTCACACTTTATGTATGTTGATTTGCATAAATGAGACCGGAGATTAGAAATTCATTCAGCAAAGGCATAATTTGCCTTCCATGTAATCCATGGGCCTTTTGAGATACATGGCTAGTATTTGTTTTTGTTTTTTTTGTGCAGAGCTAGCCCTAACTCATAGTACTTGGGTAACTATTCCTAAATTCATAGAAAGGGCAAAACCATGCACACGTGAAGAAATGTCATCTGATCATCCAGGCAACGCCTTACAATTTGGGTTCCCGGAGTGTCCCTTCACTCTAGGCTGCAGGCAGGCAATACGTAAGCACGTTAGATTGGTGTTGGATGACTCTACCAATCAAATGTGTATTGGAAGCTTTGCAGATATGATCCTGGGTAACAAACTTACAATTAACTTTTATGGTTCGTATTAGTTTATGCATTTTTTTCTGCACCATAAAGGATTTTGAAACACTTTTTTTTTCTTTTTGTTTTTTTTAAGATTGTTTAAAATAGATGTAAAGTCAGTCTGAAAGCATTCTAAAAGGGATCTTCCCACTAAGTACATTTATCACCTAATCACAGGATAGGTAATGTGTATGACCACTGGAACCCCCCAGGGATCAGGAGAACAGAACACCCAGTGTCTCCCTTTATCGGAGTGCATTGAAAAAATCACGAGAGGATTCAGATTTACTTATAGAATGATGCTGTAGAGATGTCTAGTAAATGGCAGGCTCTTGTACCTTTTGAGATTTAGAAGCCAATTTAAAGGGGTTGTCCACTTTAGGCTACAGCACCGTTTTTGGAGCCGTGTGCTGTCTGTTTTATTCCATTGTAGGCCTATGAGGCTATGCACATTGATGTTGTGGACTGTGCGAAAAAACATGGCATGTCCTATTCCTATCTGTTTTACGGACAAGAAATAAGTCATGTCAATGTGCTGTCCGTGTAAATCGGACAGTACATGGACTGGTGTAGGCTGCTGTTGAGTCTCACGGGCACAACTTACACTCACGGCTAGTGTGCCAAAGCCTTAAGTACTTTTCTTTTTCTTTGGCAACAGGGGTTTCCTCACAATAAATTGGACACAAGGCATCTTTCTGTTGACTCACGGCAATCTGCTAGTTTTCATTGCAGTGAAACCACAGGAGAATTAAAGCATTACATGGCTCTCCTTTTTAACAATATGGCTGTCATTGTAATGCATGGATGTGCCAGACACTTTCTTTGTAGATCCTCTGGTTAGCAGTTGAGGGTCCTAAACAAGAGCTCCCCTTTGTTTACCATCCATAAAGGAGTATTTTCTAATGGGGTCTAGATCGGCACATTCCTGTTTGCATGGTCTTTGCACTGTAGAGCTGCATTAGTTGTCCCAGTACCTACAAAACTTACATAGATGGAAACAAATTCTTTCCCTGACTAATAAAATGCTCTGCCTTGATAAATACTCCATCTTTGAGTCCTGGCTCCTACAGTTGGTCATTAAGTGGCCAAACAAATCAGATTGGCGGTTGAACCCTCTGAAACATCATTACACAATACAGTCCTAGACATTTTAGTCCGTATTTGTTGCTACAGTCATGCAAACTGGCCATAAATGGTCAATGATTCTGGACTATGGGCAAACGATCTTGCTGAGAACATTCTTTCATGGAACGATTGTGTAACAACTGACTGCAGTATATAAAATCGAGCACAAGTAAAAATTCTAAAGCATGTTGACTGCTTGTCAGGCAATGACTGCCATTGGTCAGCTAAAACAATCAATTGGTGTTAAACGTCGCCTGCCAAACTATTTGGTTGAAATTGTTAGATTTGATCAGTTTTAGACTCTGTACGGGCACTTTTAGCATTCTACATGGTCAGCTAAACCAGCTCTTCAGTGCAAGGACTCCTCGATCATGGATTCTTGGGTCTGAGTATGACATGGGAGGTCACTGAAAGACTATATTGGTGGTCTGGAGACTAGCTGATCGCAAGAGGTCCCACTTCCGAGATGCCAACATGATTAGCTGCTGTCATCAGGAGAAAGTTGCTGCTTGAGGAATGATACATTACACAGTGCCTACTGAAATCAATAGACGTCTAATACTTGTATAGCAGTGGTCTTTCTTTTTTGTAAGCAGGTTAGGAACTCTGAATCGGGCCCGATATCTGTAGAAAGGAGTTTCTTTAGTGGACAACCCCTTTAATGGCACTCTAATGTGAATTTTTAGTTGTACAGATTCATGATGATTAAATGGTTAAACTATAGCAGAGTTATATAAGGGGTTAAATCTATAGCAAAATTTTCAATACATTGCTCTATTATATAAATCGTAATTAGATAATATGCCTATTGCTGCTGAAACTAGAAATAAATGCATCCTCATCACTTTCATGTATTCATGATTTTTTTTTGGCTTTGCTTTTTGGTTTTGCTGTTTATCACTGACACTAAACAAGCATCGCACTTGCATCTTTTTGTCCTGATTATGCTAATAAGTTATATCCTAGTATATAAGGGTGCCCTTAAGATTACTGTTACAACTATACGGGGAATAGAAGCCAGTATACAGATTACTGTAATGAGTGTACAATAACCAAAATTGCTTTCTTCTACACAGCTGTTACGGGTTATAGCATCTACTATTATTCTATGTACCTGCTTGTACACAAGGCCACCTGTAACATGAAGAGTAATGCCGCTAACATCTGTATGGGCCCTGTAAGATATAGCTTTATCTAATACATTTGTATATTGCTAGAATCTTCTTTTTTTGGTTATCGGACATAATGTCAATCTATGTAGGTTTGTGTTTTCTATTAATGGTATAAATCTCAATATACTTTTCACATTCACATTTTGTATATAAACTGCTTTATTATATTGTTAAACTATTTTATATCTTACATGTCTTGGGGAAAATACTCAAATAAAATCTTTCAAACCCCATGTGGTGGTCTTAATGTAGTTTTAAAAACTTAAGGTTTTTTCGGGATACACATTGGGGAAGATTTAGGAATAGACTTGTAGAATGGCAAGAGTTGGCAAAAGTTGAGCAAGCCGTACTCCAACACCATCAATGAGGCAGTGCAGAGTACAAGGCTCTTTCTGAAGCTCCTGTTGAGGTCCCTCATTCTTGGCAATGACTGTTCTTGCTAGGATAAGTAACAGCATATCCAAATCAAAGATGACTCCATGTAATAATTCTTACACCACATTACTTAAGTTGTAAAGCGTTCCAGAAGAGCACGATTGGCACAGCTTGTGCCCGTATGATTTCTGTCTTATACAGGGTGTCCGTTAAAATACCTATCTGGGGTAGATCATCTTTCCAGCATTGTACAAGGGTATGTGTGGAGCATGCTTGTTCCATCACTAAAGTAACCAAAGGAAATCCATTTAAGACTAACTAGCATAACGATGCATTTATTCATTGCTGACAATTGGAATTCGAGATGAGTAGCTCCTTGGTCCCTTTTTCATTGACCGTACCCTGAATGGTGACTGATATGTGAGCATTCTAAACGTGACTGTAGATGAATGGCTGTTTGACTTACCAGTGGCACAACGGCAATGGGTTTGGTACCAGCACAATGGCGCTTAATCTCCTTTCCATAGAGAGGTTAGTGCTTACAATTCTGTTTGGAACTGTTGGATTGGACAACATTATTCTGTCCCTTAGCCACCACAGGCCTTAGACTTAACTTCTCTAGATTTCTTCCTGTTGGGTCACCTTAAGGAATTTGTCTCTGATACCCAACAGTACATCGTAATGTTGGCAAACTGGAGAGATGAATATGAGCAGCCTGTGCCACTGAACACAGAAATGCTGCATACCTCAATTCTGCAACGCTCAACTGTGTGCATCTTTGTATAGCCACCGTCAGCGCCCATTTTGAACATTTTCTGTAAAGATAAAGCTCACATTTTTGTTTCAAATCCTGCACTTTTCTTTATCCTTTGCAGCCAGAAATTGTTATGCTCATTTGTCTTAAATTGATTCCCTTCAATTAGTTTAGTGCTGGTATACGCATGCTCCACATACACACCCTCGTGGAATGCTGGAAATGACTCTTACCCCTGAATATCTTTTATATAGGCAGTCAGGAGGTTAAAAAATGAAAGCAGATTGCATTTCAGACTACTTCTTATAGAAGGAATTGCCTAACAAATTCTTAGATGTTACAACAACTGCGATTTGAGGTCCTAATAATTAAGAAACCTAGAGAAGCCAATGTGCCTAATAAGTACCAGAATTAGAATTCTGAATTTTAAAAAAAAAGCCCATGTGATAATTATGGCTTATAGTGAGTTGCAGATATTGGTTTTGAGATGCATTTTCATACTGGTTATACCCCATAATGAAGGTTTTAGATTGCCCATTCTATTCATGGGGGCAATCTGCTTAGAGGAGTCATAAACACAATACCAATCCATATGTTCTGTTTGAAAATAGGGATATTAGAGTGATAAGAGTGGCCAGATGCAAGGCTAGAACCAAAAATCAAAGCTTATTGCTGAACTACCTACATTCCAGAAAACGATTGTCTTGGTGTGCCTTCTTAAAAAGGTTGCCTCGCCATTGCCTCCTGAGGAAGATAAGTAGTCCATTTAGACTAAACCAATTATTGTTCACTTTAACTTGTTTGAACAATAATCATTCCGTCTAAAAGGGCCATAAGTACTCATTTACTTCCTCTACCCATGCGGCTGATCTGTTACCAGATCAGTGCCATGGATAAGTTTGCCTGCTGTGATCATGCCAGCAAACAAACTCCTGACTTTGTGACTTGTCTACCCTTCAAGGGGTCAGAGTTGGTATGTGTAGCTTATCATTGCTTCTTAAGATGCGAAATGCTCCGCAGTTGCTGATACGACATGGCTAGGCTGATGGGCTATCCAAATCCTGTTCTTGCTGCATCGTGTGATATTCCACTGTCCACACGCAAAGATTCAATGGCCTGCCATATTGTCAAGCCTACTAGAGCCTGCATCCAAACTATGTGGAGACCAGTTCAGTAAATTATAAGAAACCTTGAAGATGGACGATCTCATAACTTCATTACGCGGATCTCGGAAAAGTTTCTTCAATCCTGGAACCCCTGGTTCAGTTTTTGAAACTAAAAGGAGTATGGGTCCTGTAAGGTTTACTTCCATAGAGAATTTACTCATCCTTTCTCCTCTTTCTGCCCCTAATTTCAGAGTCAATGACCGTTTGGGAGAATGTTGTTTTTTTTCTTCATCAGTTTATTTTGTCTGTCTTGTGACTGGTTGCCACTTATTATTATGGCTTCCAAGGCGACATCACTTATTTTGCTATTCTCTCCTAATATGTGAAATTTGTAAACAAAGAATATTAAATACACATGAGCGATGATTTCCCGCACAGCGATGCTGCGAGGTAAAAAATCACTGCATGTCCTATTTTTCTTCGTGTCCCTTGGAACGCATCGCCCATTGCTTTTAATGGGGCAGTCAAACACATCGCATGCCGCGTTTTGTGATGATTCCCATTGAAAACAATGTAAACGCTTGCTGACCCTGCGACGTACGTGAAACAAGGGCCGGAGGATCGCAATTCCCAGAAGTGATGCAAGGAGTTTTTGCATGAAAAACGCCCCACATCTTTAGGTAAGATGCATGTTGACTACGCTCGCCTGGTGAATGTAGCCTTACGGAAATGGAGAACAATCAGCATATCTGTTTCCACAGTCCCAGCCACCTCTGGCCACGGCATACAGACGGGTATTCTTATCTCATCCAAAATTGACTGGCGCAGGAATACCCCTATAGGACCAGGAGACCCCCTTTGTGTGCTTCATTATACACTCAAATGTGCAGTCATACTTAGTTCAGCTTTTCAATGGGTCAAGGGTTATTTATTTATATTACTACATAATGACTCTGCTTCATTTATAAAACTTAGTCCAGGAATAGTGAGTAGCGCAGCGGCCATGGAAACCAATAATGTTATTTATTTTATAACCATTAAATATGGAAATTGGAATCTGACTGGTTGCTATGGAAAACTCCCCTTTTTTTCTTTTTTTACGGATTCTAAAAGTGCATCAATCTACACTATTCTTTCGCTAAGCAATAAAGTCTTGACGGACAAGACAGAACAAGTAACAGTGGAAATTGGGAAAATTAGAAAAGGAGATTGGTGATATCACTGGTTGCTATGGGCAACTATTTGTATCACGATTTATACTTTATCAATATCCTCATAAGCTCTTTAGCGTTTATCACTAACATCTTTTTTCATCACTTTGGTCTTCTAACATATCCAACTCCCTGACCTAATAATCACTATAATTAATGCCACGCAGGCACTCTCCAAGTCACCTAGGTGTTGGGTCCTAATATGTGACGCCACCATCCTGCGTCGTTAGTTTTAAAAACTGCATAAACTAAAGAGTCATATCATCATCATATTGCGCCGCTTGTTCTCCTCTACGTGCTGGGTCATATACGTCATCGGGCTGCGCCGCTGATTGGCATGTGTTCTCTACTTGCTGGTCTCGTACGTCATGTGACTGCGCCGCTGGTTCGCCCCTACTTGCTGGGTCATTACGTCATCTGACTGCGCCGCTGGTTGTCATGTGTTCTCTGTAGTCTGGTCTTTTACGTCATCGGACTGCGCCGCTCATGCTTGTAACTTACTGTGTGGATCATTAGCGAGCGCATGCTGCAGCCAGCGGCTCCGTAGTCCCGTTTATGTGACCTTCCCGCAATGTACATGAAGCGGGTGTCTTCTCTGGCCCGGTGCTGCTTTCAGGCATCTACCCGCAGCCTGCAATCTCCTGCTCCCTGCAGGAATGGCGTCCTTAGCTCGGTCACCGGATGGTCGAGGACGCGGTCCTTGTACAGGCCTTTCTCTAATGATAACGACAAGCGCCTGGATACATCACTGTTCGTCCCTGTGGAGCTTAGAAACACTGAAAGCCTGGAGTCAGACATTGGGGCTGAGCTGACCAAGCCTCTTAATAAGAGTAAGTGTGGGGGGGCTGCTTCTCCAAAGGAATATGGTGGAGATCTTTAATTAGTCACTTTCTGATAGACACATTAAATGGGTTGCTAAAACAGTGCCCCTCTTGTCAATTGGCAGTGTATGGTATTGCATCTCAGTCCGCTTCCTTTAAGATGGTTGTGCCAAAACAAAAAGTTATTCTCTACCCACGGGGCATCTTTATGACTGGTAGGAATCTAACCACTGATTCTGAGAACAGCGGCGCCAACATAGATGAGGTCACAGTTGGACCTGTGCACTGCAGATTGCCGAGTGCTCCTACTCGACACGGTCCATTACATGAATGGAGCAGCGGTGTGCATGTGTGACCACGACTTTGTTGGGACCTCTGCTCTCAGGATCAGTGGGAGTCCCAGTGGTTAGACCCCCACCAACCACTGTGGGTAGGGACCTACTTTATATCTTGGTACATCCCCTGGAAATGGGGAAGAGCTGCAGTACCAGTTACAGCTTCTAGACGATGCCTTGAATGATAAATGGACTTTGTGTTTGCAGGTATTATTGTATCTTGATGCCACCGGAACTAGGGGGTGGAGACAAGATACACTCCAACAACCCACGCACCTGCTGGATTGGCTGGCCAGGGAAATGGGTGGGCATCATCTCCCCAGGCTGCTGCTGTGAATGTCCTGTCCACCGTTCAGGATTCATGGGCTGCTGCTCCTGAGAATGTCTCCTCCAGTGCTCGGCCTTAATGGCCGTCTTCTGTCAATGTTTGCTCCGCCGCTCCCCACCCAGCGCCTGCTGTCATCGTCTCCAGCCTCGGCTGCTGCTGCTGTTGTTGTTCTTGTTGTCGTTGCCGTCGTCGTCCTCTCCCCAGCCATCTGCTGTAAATCTCTCCTCTGGCTCTCGGGCTGAATGCCCTCCTGTCAATGTCCCCTACGGCGGTCGGCGTTCTTCCCTTTAGCCGGCTAAGGACAGTGACAGCGGCAGAGCTGGGAGGGGTGAAGGCACGACTGTGGCGCCCGTCCCACTGACACTTGAGGGCATTTAAGTGTCAGCAGGGAACCTTCACAGCACAGAGCTTGGAAGCAACGCACCCAGCAGAGTAGTCCATGACAGCAGTTCCGGTGGCCACTGTTATAGCGGGGGAGGGAGTGGACCATGCAAGATGGAGGAGCGCAATGCACTGTGCCGGTGTGGTTAAGTGTGCAGCGGAGCACTAGCCACAGGCAGCACCACAGATATCATCCACAGGACAAAAGCAGGGTCTAATTTGCCAGATGTGAGCGCTGCTGAGCGGTAGTGGGGCCGACTGTGAGCAGCTTAGCACTTGGCCGAAGCTGCCCTGACCAGCCAGTCCAGCGGCTCGCGTTGGTTGTGGCAGTGTATCATGGCTAGTTCCGGTGGTGTTAAGATACAATAATACCTTTGCAAAGGTATCAGGCATGCACATGATGTATATGTCATTGTTACGGTCACCGTTGTTTCAGTGAAATTGTGTCCGACAAGTCACGCATTGATAAGTCTCTGTTGATGCATCGTACCGCTAATCACGCCTTCCTTTTTTTCCCTTTCAGTTGTTATATTTCAGATTTAATAAAATTGATTTATTACCATTCTATGATTCAGTCAGTTGCAATTCTGTTCCTTTTGTAAACAAGGTCGCAGTTTGTTTTTCTCCAACTTATCCATCATTCAGATGTGGTTGGAAGAACTTAGTTGCAAAGTCTAGGAGGATTCACTAAAAGCTTAAATCCAAGGACATTTGTGTAACTTTTGACCTACTTTGTGAAGTGGTTTATAAAAGTCATATCTTTTATGAATCTGCTGTAAAGAGTTCCTGTGGGAAAATGTAGAATATATAATTTTGTTTTTTGTTAAACTTGGTCCCTGATCTTGAGGCCTGTACAAGAGTTGGCGGTGTTGGTTTATATACATTTGCTTATGAGCAGAATCCAGCACCCAGAAGAAGGACATTATGTATTGTAGTAAATTACTTGTTTAAACATACCTAACTTCTCAGATGACTTTTTAGAATGAGGAATAACACTATTTCTGGCCATAATGACTTGCTGCTTTTATTTTTCCTCATTTGCCCCTCTGCAAGGTGTACATCTGATTCTCATTCCACTCAGAACTGGTGAAAGGAGCCTGACTGCTGTGCCGTGTCTATAGATTGTACACAGAGAACTGCACATCCCCCTCTGTCTGTAACACACACATAAAATCAGGTTGTTGTAAAATGTACATCAAGACTGAGCAGTGGAGATATGATTTCTGTAGCTAAAACACAATAAAAGTGACTATTATATTGCAGCGTCTATGTGAGTCCTTGCTTCCCACTCCCCTCTGCTCTCTATACATTTCAACGAGCATTATGTCTCATCCTTCTACACTCTTGTTTTAATGTTGCACGTTCATCAATTGAGAGCAGGTAGTGGACAACAAGCTAGAAGAAAGGGAGAAGTTCTCTAAGGTGATTTTTTTATTTTATTTTTTCTCCAGCACAAAAAGTCATTTTGGGTAAATCTAATAGCAGTTTTGCTCATTTTCACACTATGATACAAGCACAAGTTTGAAAAGTTAGTGCGTATGCTCTTGGCAGGCTCGCAAGCATTCTCTATATTCCTGTGCATTTGCGCAGGGAAAGCGCACATATTGAACGAATTACGCTACTTGCCTATTTAAATGAATGGGACCATGGTTGGGTTTTTTTTTTTTTCTCGTTTTTTTGCATGCTCAAAAAGTATAGTAAAACATGCATATGCAAGAACTAATACGCAACTCCCATTGCACAAATGCGCTTACGCCCATGTGACGCCGGCTTAATGATACTTAAATGGCTATGTGTAGTTGTATGTTATGCATGTTTGGAAAGTCTCTTACGTGTCCCTTATATTTCAATATTCTTCTTTTCTAGATGAAGTATTGAATATTTTAAACAGGTTTTACAGAAGAAAAGAAATACAAAAACTGGCGTCAGAGAATGGGTTGGACGGTGAGAGAGATTACTGTGTATTAATTTACCTGGACTGCAAATGGGAACTCTGCTTTGGGTTATAGATCCTTCATCCTCAGCCTGCCATAGATAAGCAGTGGACACGCACTACTGTGCGATGTTGCTTACTAGACAGGCGAGTACAGACGCCAGCATCCGAGTAGTCAGTACTCCGTGAAATGACGAAAATCCACAGAACCCTCTTGTAAGGCCTGTTAGATTTGGCAATAGATGTAGCCTTTCTCTATTGCTTTTGTTATGAACTAAAGCTCCTGCGCTAATAGGGCCCGAGCAAGGAGCATAGTTCACATGTGAAGGAAGAAAACACAAGGGCTCACCGCATCAGATTTATTTCAAGACACCACTATTACTAGATGGGGGCTTAAGAGGGCATTATTACTATGTGAAGGCAGCATTATTACTAGATGGGGGGCTTTAGGGGGCATTATTACTATGTGGGGGAAGAAAAGGCAGCATTACTACTGTATACGTTTCCTAATGCAGGTTGCAAAATTAAATCTGTTATTGGATTGGTTGCTTGCTATGTGCAACCAACTAAGGGTAATTGCATTTCTCTGCATTTGTTTAAGGGCTCATGAAAGGCCATTTACATGGGCAGGGAGTCGGGGCGGCTGAAGAAGATTTCTCTCTCCTGCCCCTCTCCATTTACTGTATGCAGCGGCTGCTCATTACTGAACAGCTGCTGTTTACACTGAACAATGAGCTTTCAGATTTTAAGCTGCTTAAAACTGAACGACTCTCATCCAGTCATTCAGTTTCTGCATGCTTTTTTTTTTTTTTTTACACGGGATAATTATTGTTCAAAACCCCGCAGGAGCCTGAACAACCCGAACGATAATCACCCCATGTAAAAAGGCCTTCACACTGGTGTATGCAACTTTGGTCCATGAAAGACGCAGCGTTTTCAATGCGTGTCTCTTACTTCTGTATTGCATCCGTGTTCACTGTGTTTTATTACATGTGCCTGAAAAAAAGCAAGAAGGCCTAAGTGATGCCAGTTTTGTCACAACCCACAGAAAAAGGGGGTGTGCAAAAAAGCAGTAAATTCAGATGCCAATGCATAGTCACTGCATATTTATTTTATTTTTAATGAACCAATAGACTTTAGTGGGTGATTTTGATCCATGAATACGGACCAAGTAGAACATGATGTAATTTTCAATTTTTTTTCCCATTCATCATTGGTTTGTGTATAAAAAATAAAATAAAATAAGCCCTTTTACACACCACGTTAATTCAATGAGTCCACGTTTGGCCACTAAAAAAAAAAACTGAATACGAACAGAAAATACACCCTTGTCAATTGGTCCTCGGGCTGCAGTCACATGTGACGTCACCCATCTTTTGCAGAAGTTACGTAACGTCGCAGCCTTCAGCTGAGTGCATGATGTAAAACAGGTTTAGCATTCAGTAAATCCTCCATTGGTAAAAGTTCTAGTAATGTTTTCTTAGCTATATAGCCAATACCACATAATCCTGAGTATTAATTTGAATTGCTGTAAATCTTGTATTCCTCATTGGCTAAAAGTACTCCCTAAGAGTGCGAGGACTATTTTTACTCTTCTGGAAAATGCGCCGTACAGCCTCTCCTTTTAGGGTTCAAACTAACGCTTTTTATCTTGGTGGCTTCCAGCTCGTCTCTTTCATCAAGCGTTTATAAGCTTCAGAAGATACGTTATGGAAAATGACCCTCTGCAAGTGGATTTACACATAGTCTTGAATGATATTTGCTGCTCAGTCGGTAAGTGTCCTGCGATTCATAGAGGAGTTTTTCATTTTCTTATTTACATTTGTTTTAAAAAAAACTACGCAACACGTGAAACGCTTTCATCGGGAGGTCTGTGGACAGGGAGACATGGGGGACCTTCACATCCTTCTGACTTTAACTAAATGTTGTCCCCCCTCCCATCCACATAAATGGGTTGATAGTGCACATCTGCATTGCAGATCTATTCAACTTTACGGGAGCGCCGACAACATTTACCTATATCGACCACTAAGCTAATAAAGCCAATGGTGGGACTGGGCATTGGCACCCCTTTGTTTTATAGATTTGTGGTGATCCCAGCTCATAGCTCATCAAGGAAGACTTTGACATGTTTAACCCTTTTCAATCCAATTAGTATCCTGGTTTTCCTATGGGGCTTACTCTTTTTCTGCCGTTATACAACGGCGCTATATGCTGGCTAAAGCCAGTACTGCATCAGGTGACACATTGGATAGTTTCCGACAGTAGAGAGGCTGGCAATATACAGTAAGAGAACCCCGACGGACGTCTTCCAACATCGGAGCTGTACAGCCTTAAATCATAATGTCTTCAGAGGTCAGACAATGGATTGGAAAGGGTTAAAGTCTGTTAGGATTAGTTCCACAAGCTAAATATCGCCAACGTAAGATGTGCCAATCACATGTGACAGTAAATCTACCTTTTTTTTAATTTTATTTCATGCTTTCAAAAGCAAAAAATCCTTCTTGTAGTGTTTCCCGCTCAGTATTTTAATAACCATCATCATTAGAAGTCATCCAGGCTCCTTCCCTTCCACATTGATGATTGACTTCTCCGTCTCCAGCTTGGGACGCCATGCGCCTGCACTAGACTTCCTGCTTTGCGTAATAATGTCTGTTGGCCTCCCCATAGCTTCGATGACGTTGCATACATGCATCTAAGTCAGAAGTGCAGTGCCAACGCATGGCATGTCCACCCTGAAATGGAGACGTCAATCTGTGCGGAGAGCGCCCCGATGATTTTGGATGAGGAACCGCCCGTTGGAAAGCCCAATGGTGATTTATGGGAAATGCTATTGAAAGCACGGAATAAAGTAAAAATGATAGTTACTTGTACTTGGCCCATTTTACATTAGGATTCGTTGCCAGTGATAAATGTAGCTGGTTTCCTCTTTTCATTAGACTGTCTTTTTCAGTCCTTTTCTAAGAAATGTCCCTTCTAAAAATTCGGGCAATGTGCCAACACTTACTCCATGTGTTTTCAATCTTCTGAAGCTGCTCTGCTTGATACCAATTGTGTCCTTTAGTAATGGCTGCTTTCTCTATTTAGGACACATGGATGACATTTTCCCATTCTTCATGAGGCACGCCAAACAAGTCTTCCCAATGCTGGATTGTATAGATGATCTCCGCAAAATAAGTGACCTGAGATTACCTCCTAACTGGTAGAGTTTTATTTCCGTTAGCGTACCAACACTATAAATACTGTATTAAATGGCAAGTTTTGGGGTGCTTTCACATCTACGTTGGGGATTTCACTTTGCTGCTCCATTTGGGGAGGAGGAAAGCGGAATCACCAAGGCTGAACGGCTCTGTCTTAGGATGAAACCAAACAGACCCCATTGAGTATAATGAGGTCTGTTCCCTTTTTGCTCAGCTGGCCGGGTTTTAGCCAGAAGAAAAAGCACGGTATCTTGTGCCGTATCTGCAGCAGATCCTCCAACCAAGGGTCCCAACGCAGATGTGAAACCACCCTATGTATGACTCCGTTACAGCAGTATGAACCTTTTTTGACTCTGCTTTTTGGTATAGGTATCCTGAGGCGAGGGCCATTCACCGCAAGATTGTTTTTCACGCTGGACCTACTAACAGTGGTAAAACCTATCACGCGATCCAGAGATACCTGAGTGCCAAGTCCGGGTTGTATTGTGGTCCGTTAAAACTACTTGCGCACGAGATCTACAAGAAGAGCAATGATTTGGTGAGAATCGGCTTACATTTTATATTGGGTCTGCATATTGTCTAATTTTACAAGCATTATATACTCCAGTGAGGAAATAAAATTCATATCTATTCAGCTAGAATGGGACTTATTGCTTCTAGCAAAAAGTGCGAGATATCTAGGACAGGCTTAAAATAATATATTTTAGTGCATTTTCCTATCTTGTTGCAGGACGTTCCTTGTGATTTAATCACAGGGGAGGAACTGATATTCGTTGATCCAGAAGGAAAGCCATCGGCACATGCAGCGTGCACAGTGGAGATGTGCAGTATGAACACGCCTTGTATGTAACTTCATGTACAATCTGTATGAGCAGCCTTATCATCTAAGTGCTAGGATAACAATGTGGTCTTTTATTGTTTGTATTTTATCCAGACGAGGTAGCAGTGATCGATGAAATACAGATGATTAGAGATCCTAGTAGAGGTTGGGCTTGGACAAGGGCACTTCTAGGTAAAAGGCTGTTCTATACTACTTTTTACTATCGTTTGTTTCCTTTCTACCTTGTCTCCGCTCTCCTCTTTCTCTGATTTTTTTTTAGACATTTGTCGTCTTTTCAATTGAAATTGCTCAATTTTCTGTTCCAGGCCTGTGTGCACAAGAAATCCATATATGTGGGGAGGCGGCTGCTATTAATTTAGTGACGGAGCTGTTGTACACTACTGGTGAAGAAGTAGAGGTAACAGTACTTTGCTATTATCTCCATTACTTTTGTTATGTTTAGTATAGCAATACTCTATAGAGGTCACCAGTATGAAGAGCGGCTGCTCTGGACATTAGAAATTGGTTGTTTTTCCCTACAGTTTTGTAACAAGTATAAGAAAAAAGTGACGCTGGAGTTCACCAGAGCCGAGAGTTGCATTAATATCTTAACGCCACAGGATGTAGGTTTACGACCTGGCTGTGGGGTGCTTAGCGCAACAGGACGTAAACTTACAGGGAAAATGTAAAAATAATAGTGTTTTTTAAAAAAGAAAAAGCCTTTCTTGCACATTTTAACCTATTTGTATAAAAAATTATTTTCTTAAAAACCACTTATTTGGTATCATGTGCAATAAATTGAACACCTTTTTATCCTGCATAGCAAAAACTGTAACCTCCCCCCTAAAAACAGGCAAAATACTTATTTTGTCTGTCTTGCCTCCCAAATAAATGCATTAAAAGTGAACAAAAAGGCAGTTTAGCCCAAAATAGTATAAATACAAACTGCAGCTCGTCACACACAAAAGATAAGCCATCACAGAGCTCCATCCATGGAAAAACAAAAAAGTTATGGGACTTTGAATGCAGTGGTGTAAAAATTAATAATAATTTACGAAAAGGGTTTTTCTTGTGCAAAGTGGAAAAATCTAAGCAAAATTATATTTTTGGTATTGTCATCATCGTACCGACCCGCAGAAAAAAATGTATCATGTTATTTATGCTGTTTGATTAACGCTGTAAAAGAAAATCAATAGCAGAATTGATGTTTTCACTCCCTGCTCCAAAAAAAAATAAAAAATAAAGTTTTGCGATACATTACAGGCACCCAAAAATAGTAGCAATAAAAATTACAGCCCTTATACAGCTGTGTCAACGGAAAAATAAAGTTATGGCTTTTGAAAAGTGGAGATGAAAATCCCCCCAAAATCGTTGCGTCCTCATGGCCAGAATAAGCCACATCCTTAAGGGGTTAAGATACCTTGACATGGGACAGGACTTTTTTTTTCTTTTTAATTTTATGTTTTCTAATATGATCTTGTCTAAAATCCACAGACCTTGTGACATCTATTTTAAACCATGCTGCCACAAATTTGTAAATGTGTATGCACGCAGTCATGCCTTTCTTTTTTAATAAATGGGTGTCTTTTTAGAGCACAAATAATTCTCAATTTCCACCCCAAATTTTTTTTATTTCAAATCCTGGCACAATCCCCTTATCTGTTAACCACATGATAGAGGATAACTATCTGGTGCGGGTCTAAACGCTGAGATCCCCAGTGATCAGCAGAACAGGGGTCCCAAGTGCCCTTGTGTGAATGGAGCAGCAGCACACATTTTTGACTGTCGCTCCAGTCATTGGGGGACCATCAGGACCCCCGCTCTCATGAACAATGGGGTTCCCTGCAATCGGGCCTACACCACTGAGTTATTCCCTATCCTATGGTAGGTGATAACTTCTAATCTTGTCACAACTACTTTAAGTGTAGTCTATAAATGAGGCACTACAGATTATTTGGGTCATATGGTGGTGCATGGACTACTGCCAATATGGTTCCTTTAAGAGAATACCTCCATAATTTGGCAATGCTGTACACTACAAGTTTGGCTTTCTAACTAAATCCTCTGAAAAATGAAACACACAAAACTGTTAAATCTCCATACAGAGGTAGATTATGGGTTACATCTTACCTATGCTTTCAAAAGACTCTTCAGAATAAGTTGCCATGTGTATACATAAGAGATAAGCCGATTTCTGGTCATTATAAGACTTGTATCCTACATTTTTACCCGTTTTCATCTCTGCAGGGCATACATCTGATTCTCAGTTCTCACATGAGTGGTGGGAGGAGCCTGGCTGCTGTGTTTTGTTCTATAGACTGTGTAGAGAACGGCAAATTCTGGTCTCTAACTGTCCTTAAAACACACTTAGACATAACATTATGTAGGACAGTGTACAGCAAAACTCAGCAGTGTAGATATGAGTTTTCTGTGTCTCTCATTCCTCCTACTTCCACTTCCCTCTGCGCTCATAGATTTCAGTGAACAGGATGACTGATCCTTCTGCTCCAAGACACTGGACATTGAGTTAGGAGGAGGGGAAACCCCTAGTGGCCAACACTTTAGAGTGATTTTGCAGCACAAAAAAGTTATCTAAGGTAAATAAATAATCTTGCACATTTGCTAGTTGTCACACTGGTTATGATAAAAGCACAAGTTGTTTGAAAAGTTAGTGACCATTTAATAGACTTTTTATGGCCGCCATGATTAAGAAAAATAGGACACTCATCCCTAATTGACTGCATCAGAGCTTAAGTTTAATATGAGGGCACATAAAATGACCCAAACTGGTTAATTCGTTAGACTGCAGGAGCGATTATTACATAAACCGTGTTTTTCTTTCTTAAGGTACGGAATTATGAAAGACTGACTTCTCTTAAGATTTTGGATCATGCACTTCAATCATTGGATAATCTCAGGCCTGGCGACTGTATAGTTTGTTTCAACAAGAACGACATCTTCTCTGTCAGCCGGCAGATTGAGGCTCGGGGTTTACAATGTGCTGTCATTTATGGCAGCCTTCCTCCAGGTGAGTTATTCTACTTTTGATTTTAAAATGATATACCTCCCCCATCACATTGTAAGACATAGGCACTTTACAAGACATCCATATGATGTCTAAGTGTAGTTGGGCTAGTCGTCGGAGTTCTGGGTCGTTTGCTTACTGCTCTAAACAGGACATGCATCGCTTCTATAGCCGAGCCAAATCCGTCAGCAGATCTTGTTTTTAGAGCCTTTTTGCAGAACCCCCAAACTTCTTGGGTTGAAGAGAGAGCACTGCACCAACTGAACCACGATTTCAGTATCTTATTAATGTCTGTATATAAGGTGATTTTGGCTCTTTGTCTCTTCCTCAGTCAGCATAAACACTCTATTAAAACTGACTTTTTCTTCTAGGGACAAAAATATCTCAGGCCAACAAATTTAATGACCCAAATGATCCTTGCAAAATCTTGGTGGCCACAGATGCCATTGGAATGGGACTGAACTTGTGAGTTGAACTTTTTTAGTGTTCTCATATACATGGTCATGTATTTATGTAGTAGGTTCTATAAAATAAGTATGAACTACTATTTATCTGACTAATGGCCATTTTACACGCAACAAGAAATGCACGATTCTTGTTTACCCGAGCAAATTAGTTGGTGATGTCATCGCCAGATCGTTTGTGCTTGTGCAGTCTGTTTAAAGAGGCAGATCATCGTTGAGAATCGTTCAATGTTTCACATTCCTATGTCAGGAACACTATCTTTTCTCCTTAGGGAGAGCACCTAGAAGCTGAGTGAGTGAGGGACTTATAAGGCCATTCATGCTCCTCTGGGTAATATGCAAATAAGGGAGATGGAACAATACCTCTGCAGCGGCACCTATTGGAAGGCAGCATTCTTGCTGCAAGTCAATGTTAGACTCTTTATACAAGCCTTGTAAAAATGCTTGTATAAAGTATAATGTTACAAGGCTTATATAAAGAGCCTGACATTGACTTGCAGTAATGCTGCCTTCCAATAGGGGGCACTGCAGAGGTATTGTTCCATCTCCCTTATTTGCACATTCCTTGAAACTGAATGAAAAGCAAACGATTCTCGTTCGTCATTGTCATTGGCTCACATTTAAACTGAATGATTATCGTTCACTTTCGTAATTGTTAGGTCTAAACGCACCTTTAGACCAGAGCTGCATGATGAAATCCCATTAACTTTTTATTTTCAGTTTGACCTCCTTTATTAGGGGAGTATTTATGTGAACAGCAGGTTACTTGCATTGTATGTGCTTTCATTCCCTTTATCTGGCTATGCACATCTGCTGTATCATCCTTATTCAGAGTTGTATATTGTTAGTCAAGTATATAGGGAGGGCATGGGTCACTTGATAAAAAATGTATCTACTTCTACAATGCAATGTTTGGCCAGGTAGTCAGAAGTCTTATCACAGAAGTTATTGTAAGGTAAAGGGTGAGATGGCTAGTATTGAACCAGTGATTTAGAGTAAAGGTTGATTGGTGTTTCACAGGCGTTATATACTTTGTCCTACCAATGCTGAATCCTGCACAGTATCTTCATTACATCCACAGGAGGAAATGAGCACAGAAAGTTTTACTTCTGATCCACAATGAAACCTCTCTATTTTAGGGGATGTTCCCGTCATCGGTTTTTAGTGAGCTTACACTCATGTATTAGGAAATTGCATTAACACCATACAAGCTGAAGCACTCCAGTGTTAAAGCAGGTAGTAGCAGGTTCCGGAAAATGTGTATTTTTTTTGCACATGGCCACAAGGGTTAGTACAGGCTTATGGCATAAATGTCACTGTAGCTCTCAGATTAATGTGCCCTTGGTATGAATATTACAATTTTCTTTTTCTTTTTTCGTTTTATTGTTATTAGGAGCATAAAGAGAATAATTTTCAATTCCTTGTTAAAACCAACAATCAACGAAAAAGGGGAGAAAGAGATCGATACGATCACCACGTCTCAGGCTCTGCAAATAGGGGGTAGAGCTGGCAGGTTCAGCTCCATGTTTAAGGAAGGTGAAGTTACCACCATGTTCCAGGACGATCTGCATCTGCTGAAGGAAATTATGAACAAATCTGTTGATGATATACAGGTGAAGTACAATAAAGGCAGCTATGAAAGAGTAAAACTTTATGAGCAGAGCAAAATGAAGGAATACCAAGATATCGCCTCTATAATATATGCTCTTTCAGAGGTGTCTGGCAGCCGCTTACTCTCTTTTCCCTATTGAGAATATATATATATGTATGCATGTGGGACGGGGGGGGGGGGGGGGGGGTCAGGAGTAATAGCTATTGGTTTTCGGCTGAGCGTTCATTTGGCCATTTAATGTGTATGGCCAGCCTCAAGGCCCATTTACACGCAAAGATAATCTTTTTGAAATGACTGAAAGATTTAGCAATCAATTTGCATAAAGTGTCTATGGCCATTAACACTTTATCATCTTCATTACATGTAAAAGGACCTCCAGGAGATGTTTGCAGAGCCCAGCGTGTGATTAATCGCACGCCAAGCTGTGCACACAGTTGCATTGTTCTCTCCGCAGCTGAAAGCAGATTACAATATTATCTGCCGCCTCCCGTGGAGATAACAGCGTGCAGACTATTGAGAGATACTTTAAGTTCACCTTGAAATCATTGAAACGAAGAGTTCGTTTACATGTAATGATTATCGCTCATTTTCGGTTGTTTGAACGAATTCTGAGCGATTTATCGTTACCTGTAAATGGGCCTTTAGTTGGGATCCACTAGATATCAGTATTGATATCAGATATCAGTATTACCTGGTTCTTATAGTATAACTGTTTCACTTGTTATTGAAAATAACTATTTATCTTTTTAGAAAGTACGTAGCAGATGCTTTTATTTTGTTTTATTGATTGTAAATATCACATTTCTCTTTGTCATTAGGCCGCAGGGTTGCATCCCACAGCGGAGCAGATTGAAATGTTTGCGTACCATCTGCCTGATGCTACGCTCTCTAACCTTGTAGTAAGTATGTGATATGGAATTGCAAAAAAAATCCTGACACCTGGGGTATTTGTACCATACACTAGAGGCTTCACCCAGCGTCATCTCATTGATTTAAAACATTGGGGTCATGTGTCTGTTTTTTCATATCAGATCACTTTAAATTGAAGTTATTCTTGAATACAATTACGCCTTAGTCTCTACACACCCATACATGCATAAGCATAATATACATAAAATGTATCATTAGCCACCCAAACAATGCAATTAATTATAACTATATTTAAGTAAATCACAATCTCTTTCACCCTCTCACCTCCCTCCCCCCCAAAAAATATTTAGACACATACATTAGAAAAATGTCTAACTCCCCTCTATACCTCACACTCTCTAAGGCTGCACGTTCACAGGCGTTGATCCTCCAGCGATCACGCTGGGTGAAGCTTTTCATAGCGTTGCTATGGAAAGCACAACACCGGCGTCCACGAGTGCAGAATCACAGCAATTCTTCGCTTGTGGGAACTAAATCGCAGCCGCAATTCAATATGAACTCTATATACATCAGATAGACTTTTTTTTTCATATGTCATGTGTTTAAAGGGTACTTAAAACTATAATTGATATTTCAAAGACTCTCTTAAAGGGGTTGTCCCATTTCTAACTGTCTTGCAGCAGGAAGCAGACAGCTCCATACATTACACAGTCCTATTGAAGTACAAACCTTGGCCACATGTGGTGATTTTCACTTTCTTTTCAATCATTGTTTACTTTCTTAGTTGCCCAGCCTTGTGTTCTGCTGAACATCCTATCCTAATCAATCCATACACATTAGATTAATATCAAAATCCATTGAAGATCCAGTGTGTATGGGGATCTGACAGCTGGGAAAAAACGAGGTTCAGGCGGGTTGGATTTCAACATGGAGATCCTTTGTTTTACTCGGAGGGGTGGGGGGTTGGCCTTACCAAGCCACTGGATTTTCTAGGGGGGAGATTCCAGTAACTGACTCTATTGGGATGGTATTGGCCAGGTTGTGGCTTTGAATGCGAGGAAATTTCAGCTTTCATGATATAATTACCCCACGTTGCATCTGATAAGTAGGGTATTGGATAGTTAAAGCTTTGAGATATGTATTCGGCTGTACTAAATATACACCCTTATGGCATAATCCTAACTTGGGAGAATTTCAGCCGTTGTCAGGCTTCAATATCTTAAATTGTACCATGCCTAGGCTATACAAAGTAGACAAATGGATATGAGGGTACAAGAGGACAGAGTGATTGACTTGCTGTCTGTTGTGGGCGCTATGTAAAGACTACGTAAAGTGTCTACTATATTTCTACTATATATCAAGACCTTTGGCAAAGCTACTTTGATTGTTCGGGACAAGTGAGAAGTAAATATAGCTCAAATTGGGGAAACTAGAGAAATATACCTAGCTTAAAAAGCGTAGTCTCTGGCGCTTTGAGAAAATATGGGCCCCATGGATGGATAGTTCCGGTTTGGTCTTTGATGCTTTGGCCTATAGTTGTCTGGTGAGTAACTAGATGACTCTCAAATATTTCAGTCCACTGGACGTGACATTGAGTACAATTCTTGTACAGTTTTGATGGGCTATATGGGATTTACTGAAGAGAAGATATGATTCTTTGTATTTTAGATGACCTAATACTCTGTCTGTAGCAGTGCTTTATTTCCCTCACTGATTCCTGTTTAACATACTATGGGTTTTAGCTACTGTTTTTGTTGTATTCCAAAAAAATTCAATAAAAATCATCTGATTTTAAAGAAGAAATTAAATCTAGATTTTACACGGGAAGCTTTATATTTAGAAGAGGCAGTAACCTAGTATATAAGGCCGAAAAAAGACACATGCCCATCCAGTTCCACCTATTGCCACCACAATGTTGATACAGAGAAAAGCAAAAAAAAACCTCCATTGACGTAGAAGCCAATTTCCCCCATTTTTAAGGACAAAAATTCCTTAACAACTCTAAACTGGCAATCGCAATATTCCCCGGATCACCGACCCGTCTGAAGTACTCAGTGATATAATATGTAATATTGTATCGATCAAGAAAGGTGTCCAGGACCCTCTTAAATGCCTTTATCAAATTTACCATCACCACATCCTTAGGTATTCTCAAACCGTAGATCTGCGCCACCACACAGGGATCCAAAATCAAGGATAAGCGTTTTTTTTACTCACCTGGTGCAAAGCGGGATCTCCACCTCCACCAATAGTAAACAAACATGACTATTTATAGGGTTACTCACATTTCATAGTGACGGAGTCCGGAGTCTGCATCGTGGGACGCCAGTCTCTCCCTCGCTGACGTGTTGATCAAGCGTCGGGTGATTAAGTATGACGGTTCGATGAAGTTACGCCATTTATGTAGCTACGTATAAACCTACGCACGTATGGACACTGCTACGTAAACTGCGTAGGTTTATACGTAGCTACGTAAATGGCGTAACTTCATCGAACCGTCATACTTAATCACCCGACGCTTGATCAACACGTCAGCGAGGGAGAGACTGGCATCCCACGTTGCAGGCTCCGGACTCCGTCACTATGAAATGTGAGTAACCCTATAAATAGTAATGTTTGTTTTAATTTGTCATGCTTGAAAAAGGCACTGATATTAGTGCCGAAACGCGTTGCAAGACTTTTACATGTTATATAGGTTTTTTATGTACAATTGTACAATTAAATATTTTTTCCCTACTGTGGAGACTTTATAGTTTCCCTTACTGGATCGCAAGACCCCGAAAAAAGAGCGCAGGAGGATTTTTCTATTATAGTTGTTTTTCACATCCTTAGGTAGAGCATTCCGTAGTCTCACTGCTCTTACAGTAAAGAACTTCCTTCTATGTCGGTGTAGAAACCTACTTTACTCTAGACGTATAGGGCACCCACTTGTTACAGTCACAGTTCTGGGTATAAGCAGATCATGGGAGAGATCTCTGTATTGCCTCCTGATATATTTATGCATAATTATTAAGTTGCCCCTCAGCCGTATTTTTTTTTCTAAACTAATTAATCCAAATTTTGATAACCTCTCTGGGTATTGCAGCCACCAATTTTTTTTAATTTTTTTTTTATTCTTTATTTATCATTTTCAGATTTTCGTTCAGTAACAAATTATACATTAGCCATAGTACATAAATTGGGATTTTCTCCCTGACTTTTCTTATGACTGAACAATTCCAGAGAGAAAAGGAAAAAAAGAAGAGAAAATACAAACAAACAGTGAAAAACAATGTAGGAGTATCGTTTAGAGTAATTATTTCCAACCTGGTGAGTTGCGTTAGGGCTTGCTTCCTGGCGTTTATTCGTCTGGCCAAATATTCAGTGCCTACGTCAGCTGGCTTTTCACAATCACAAGGGAAAAAACATTTAGGGAAAGCTACAGATAGCGGGGAAGCAGAAGACAAGTCGGGTATATCATATTAAGGTTTTATGAGGCACATAACATCGTATATTCTTCAGAATTCTGGAATTCTATCCAATGGTACCATGTCTTAACAAATTTCTCTTGCGTACCTTTTAATTGCTGATGTGAGGTCCTCCATCTCCATGAACCACTGCTTAACAGTTGGTGAAGAGGCCTGTTGGTGAAGAGATGCAAGATCTCGCAGCACTTATTAGATGGCGTAATACTGACTTTTTATACACCGATATAGAAATATCACAGTGATGCAGGAGGAAAAGAGCAGGGGATTTTAGTAAAGGATATTGTGTAACTTTGGAAGTAATTCGCCACACTTCTGTCCAAAAGTCTGCAAGCACCCGACACTCCCAGAAAACATGCAACAGTGTGCCTTGTTCGACCCGCATCTCCAGCACAGAGGGGAGACTGAGGGAAACCTCCGATGTAGACAGGAGGGCACCCTGTACCAACGCGAAAGGCTCTTAAATCCCGATTCCTGCCCCTGGCTTGATATTGAAGAGGAGTGTGTAATTACATCAATTTTTTCTTTCTCCTTTAAACTAAGTTCAATATTGAGATCTTTCTCCCAATGCTGTATATAGCTGGGGGATGTGGACTCTGGGTGGGAATTGAGTAAACTATACATTCTAGACAGTGTGTGTCTGGAGGGGCCTACCTCACTACATGTAGATTCAAATTGCCTTTTGGGGCGAGAGAATGTACGTGGATGAGGGAGGAATGTCAAAGTGTCTCAGCTGAATAGATTGCCAGAATGGGAGCCTGGGGAGGTCAATCACGGCCCCCATATCTGTCCCCGAAAGCCAGTGACCATCATGTTGAATATCGCATGCACGGAATCGGCCATTCGCAAGCCAGGTTTGGAAGATTTTGTTCTCGATACCTGGGGAGAATTTAGGGTTTCCGAGTATTGGAAACATGGGAGAAGGTGTAGGCGAGATGCCTGTTTTAGTGAAAACTATGGTCACAATCGCCATTGTGGGACCAATTGTAGGATGACGTACTAGTTCCGTTGTTGCCTGGTCCTGTAGCCAATGAAGGGCTATGAGGGACACTGGAGCAGACAATTGTTCTATTTCAATCCACTGTTTAAGGTCTTGATGTCTGTGCCAATCCACTATACGAGCTAGATGTGCTGCCTGGTAATATTGGGGAAAGTTTGGGAAACCCAGCCCTCCTTCATTTTTTGGCCTGGTCAGCGGGCTACGGACTATGCGGGTTGGTTTATTTGCCCATATAAACTTGGTCATAAGCGAGAGCTGATGATGGAAAAACTGCCTGGGTACATGGATCGGCAAGGCTTGGAATAGATACAGCACTCTTGGGAGAATATTCATTTTGAAAATCGCGCTTCTACCGAACCATGAAAACAGGCCCTTTGTTTAGATGTTTGTCTCTATCGCTTCATGTGTGAACCTGCTCAGGTTCGACTGTTGGAGGTATTCTTGTATCATTGCCCTCCGGGACGTCTTTTCCTGGTTTGATTGGGGGGAAGGCAGGTTATAAAGTGTCTGATAGTATTCGCGGAATGTTTCAGCTATCTGTTGGGGAGTGTGCAGAACCGTGCCACTGGAATTGTTGATGTGGGGGACATATGTCCTAGCTCGAACTGTGCGCAGCGTACGACTAGGTTTATTGCCAAATTCGTAAACATGGCGTCGGCATTTTGTCAGGTTCGCTTTTGCCTGATCTAAGCAGTGTATGCGCACCCTATCCCTCAGTTGTGTTAATTCCTCCCCTTGTTACCTATCCTGGGTGGACTTGTGAACCAATTCCAACGCCTGAATGCGCTCTAACAGCTTGCTGAGTTGGGCTCCCCTCTGTTTCTTCATACAGGATCCGATGCTTATACACACTCCGCGCATTACACATTTGTGGGCCTCCCAGAGTGTTGGTGGGTTTATGTCTGGAGTGTTGTTTTGTTCGAAGTATTCCCCCATAGCTATGTGTATCTCATTGAATATTACTGGGTCTCGAATTAGGGATTCATTGAGCCGTCATTGCCATTTTTTGTTGTGTAAGTCAGGGAGTGACAACGAAAGGGTAATAGGGGCATGGTCAGAGAACGTAATACTATCAATTTCTACTGATTTTAGTAAGGCTAGGGTGGAGTGATGTACCAAAAAATAGTCTATTCTAGAGTACGTGTTGTGGGGGGGGGAGAAAAAGGTATAGTCTTTGGTGGTAGGGTGCATAATCCTCCAAGCGTCTATCAATTGATATTTATGGAGAATTTTCTTAAACCTACGGTATGCAGATAGTTGAAGGCTGCCGCTACCCCTGGTGGTGTCTACCTGAGGGTCTATAGGAATGTTAGTCTCCCCCCAGTATCAGGGTGCCCGTCCTGAATTCATCTAACTCCTCCAGACCCCCTTCCAAAAAGGTAATCTGGTTGGTGTTCGGTGAGTACACGGAAGCAAATGTGATTGGTGCGTTGGCGAGCTTACCCTTGACGAAAAGATATCTGACTCCTGGATCACTGTGCTTCTCCGTATGTTCCCAAGGGACCGAGTTGGCGATCAGTATTGAAACGCCCTTTGATTTGACTTCTGTTTGTGCTGTGGTAAACATTTGGAAATCTTGCATTCGTGAGTCGGAACCGCGTCGGAGCGAAAATGGGTCTCTTGTAAAAAGGCCACTTGCGCCCTCTTTTTCCATGGGTAAACGGAGGATGGAGGACCTCTTCTCAGGAATATTCAAGCCCTGCGCGTTAATAGAGAGGACAGTAAGGTTAGCGGAATCCGAAGACATGGTCAATATTATTTATGCAGTCTACCCTGAATTAAAAGAAGAAAGGGAAAGAAGATGAAAAAAAACAGAGGGGAGAAGTAGGAAAAAAGGGTTGGGGCTGAGGGGTGGACGTAAGGTGCTGTTTATACAAACAAAAAGGAAAAGGACTGACAAATTTCAATCGGCAGCTGTATTATTCTTGCAGTTAACTACTTTTAAATATTCAGGTAGTCCAATCCTCCCCAAAACAGGAAGGCATCGGGGTTCCTGAGACCCTACTTGGGGATACGTGGAAATGCGCTGGAAAAAAGAAAACCGCAATCTCGGCGCACTCTAATGGTGGGGGGAACAGAGAGAGAGAACACTTTTACGGAGAAAGGCGTTAAAAATTAAACATGCCCTCTCTTTGTCACTACTCGCTCTGATCCAACCAATAAGAAAAAACTGATCCGCAACCTGAACGTCCCAGACGGGACTAGAGTCTAGTGTGAAAACATTTTAACAGCAGGGGGTTTGTCTTATTCTGTGTCAGAGGGCATTCCCAACTCCTTGTGAAGTGCGGTAAGACCGTACTCAGCCTATGTTCATTTGGTCGTTTCCTCGACGTGCGACATCAGTACGTGAGTTAATTGGAAACTCTTCTTTTGGTAGAGTCCAGTCCGGTATCGGGATCGGAGGTACTTCTAGGAAAGAGAAAGCCGCAAATGGGTCTGCTGGTGTTTTAACCGTACAGAGGCGACCTCTCCTGCGGAGTATTAGGTGGAACGAATGGCCCCATTTCTACATTGCGTCCACTCTGCGGGCTGCATCTAGCAGGGGATGAATCAGCCTCCGACTGTTTAGGGTCAGCCTGGATACGTCTGGCAAGATGGTGATCTCAGTCCCTCTAAAGCTTATTGGCCCCTTTTCCCAGGCTGGGCGTAAAATATCCTCCTTCTGCCTATAGAGGTGAACGCGGCAAATAACGTCTCTTGGAAGATTCGTATTCCGCGCGCTTCCGCCTAGCAGACGGTGTACTCTGTCCAACTCAATTGCTCTATCCTCAGGGCGATGTAAAAGCTTATTAAAGATGGCCGTAACGCAAACGTATAGAGCTTCAGGTGGGATGTCTTCCGGGATACCTCCCAGTTTCAGGTTGTTGCGTCGACCTCTATTTTCGATATCGTCTAGGTGTAACATCAAGTCTCTGATCTGCTTTTGCTGTTTCTCTACCGTGGAGGCGAGTTGTTGTAAGTCCATAGAGGGGGCAACCGCCGTCTGCTCCAGGGTAGTAAGACGTTCTGTAAGAGCCTGCACTGGGTGTTCCACTGCTGAGATGGCCGCCTCATGTTTCTCCTCCATCCTCCTCAACTACATTTCTAGGTCTGTTTTAGTTGGTAATGCGCGCATCATGACCCACAGCGCTTGGAGGGTTTGTGTGTCGCTTGCTGGTGGTTCAGGTTGACTAAAAGAGACGGGCGAGGCGGCAGAAAGCATTGTGTTAGGGCTCTGGTCGAATGGAATAAAGCCTGTTCTGCATGCCAGAGAGGCTGCTGTGTAGATGGTGGGAGTAGTAGTGCTCTCACTTTCCCTTCTGTACTGGCTTGTGCGGCTGCTTGTGCAGTGCAGTTCAGGCTGCTCACTGTCCCTGTGTGTGAGGGCAGGTGATGCCTGTCTGCTGTGCTCCTGTCTTGTCAGGGGTACTTGCGGAGCACTCCGGCAGTGGAGCCTTGCTTCCTCTACTAACCCGATCCGGTGATAGCAGAGCCCTCTGTGTCGGCAGCGGCTCCCGCTCTGCAGATCGATGGGGGGACGGCTCCACGTGTAGCCACCAATTTTATCCAACTATCTTACATGTCTTCCGACAGAAGTCAGAGAAAACATAAGGATTGAGCAAGTTGAATTTCAACATCTAATCCTTTATTACTCTCGGGGTAGATGTTACATCAGCCGTGTTTTTCTCTAAACTAAATAATCCCCATTTTGATGACCTCTCTGGGTATTGTAGTCCGCCTATTCTGTTTATTACTGTAGTTACCTGCCTTTGAAAGCGCTCAATCTCTGATATGTCCTTCTTGAGTACCGGTGCACAAAACTGTACACAATATTCCATATGTGATCTGACCAGTGACTTGTAAAGAGGAAGAACAATGTTCGCGTCATGTACCCCTAGACCTTTTTTGATGCACCCCACGATCCTATTTGCCTTGGCAGCAGCTTCCTGACACTGGTTGCTGTAGTTAAGCTTACAGGTAACTAAAACCGCCAAGTCCTTCTCCATGTCAGTGTTACCCAGTGGTTTCCCATTTAGTGTGTAATGGTGACATGTATTTCCTGCCCATGTGCAGAACCTTCCATTTATCAGTGTTACGCCTCATTTGTCACTTTTCTGCCCCAACTTATCCAGATCCTCTTGCAACTGCATTGTAAAAATATAGATTTGTTTATGAATTATGATACAAGCAACTTTTCTCTGTATTAGTAATTTACTAATTACCATCTTTTCACTATCCTCCAACCTTCAGGACATATTCGTCAGTCTCTCACAAGTGGACGGACGTTACTTTGTGTGCAACATTGATGATTTCAAGTTTGTTGCTGACATGATCCAGCATATACCGCTAAACTTAAGAGTGCGTTATGTGTTTTGCACCGCTCCCATAAACCGCAATTTACCATTTCTTTGCACTTCACTATTAAGGGTGAGTATAACTTTCTTGTGTTAAAATAGTTAACCCCTTACCTGCCTGATTTTATTCCCTACTTTATAAATAGAGATGAGCGAACTTACTCGTTTCGAGTAATTACTCGATCGAGCACCGTGATTTTCGAGTACTTCAGTACTCGGGTGAAAAGATTCGGGGGGCGCTGGGGGGCGGGGGGAGGCGTGGCGGAGCGGGGGGTAGCAGCGGGGAACAGGGGGGGGAGCCCTCTCTCTCTCCCTCTCCCCCCACTCACCCACGGCGCCCCCCGAATCTTTTCGCCCGAGTACGGAAGTACTCGAAAATCGCGCCACTTGAGTGAAAAAGGGGCGTGGCCAAGTAGGTTCGCTCATCTCTATTTATAAACCTTTAGCATTATGACCACAATCTTATGCTTTTATAGTTAGTACAATAAGCAACTGTCAAACTGTTATGTCTATGATGACAATCCTTGCAGCATTGCTAGCTTTGAAACCTGTATTCAGTATATTTCTATTGTTTTCTATCTTTCTTTGTTTTGTTTTGTAGTTTGCCCGTCAGTTCAGCAGGAATGAGCCACTTACCTTCCAGTGGGTTTGTAAACATTGCAACTGGCCCGTTTCCTCTCCAAAAACCATTAAAGATCTAATGCATCTAGAAGCTGTACATGACGTCCTTGATCTTTATCTGTGGTTTAGGTGAGTTGGAATTGTATCTATATTGTTATCAGGGATGTATGTTTAACAAGATGGGCTGCTTGCAGTGTAATGTCCCACCTAGACAAGACGACCGTCGTTTAAATGACTGAACGAGCCCTGACGTCACTTTTGGGTTGTTGGCACTCCTGCAGAGCGTTTAGACAGGCAGATCACCACTAGATCGCTGGCTTTTCGCTGAGCGCTTCACATTCTATCGCGATCCAGTGATCATTTTAATGCTAGTTGAAAGTGAGCGACCACCAAACTTTAAACGAATAGTGTACTGTGGCTGTGCATTTAGACGCAATGATTATTGACACTTGTCTGGCTAATAGTCATTTCTAATTACCTTTTCATAAACTTGCATGGTTGACTCAGATGAGTGTGCATTTCAGTAGGTGACCACCTGTTGCCATTACATGTTTGCCAGTGGCTGCTCACAATATACAGACTCAAGGATTGGGACTGTTGTGACTAATCGGGAATTGAGGTGGATATATTGAGACTAGTGCATAAGGGTTGCTGCTGGTAACTGCTGGTGACGCGTGAGGTTGCTGTAATGACTAGGGAAGGTTACAAACCTTGGGACAGTCTGCAAATGTACCTCGGAGTTCTCTAAAGTTTACCTCCCTTTGTGAGCACTTTGAAGTTTGATACACAGCTATTAATGGTAGTAAATGCTTATATTACATTTATCCTCTGTTTCTTTATCAGTTACCGCTTCAAGGATATGTTTCCGGATGCCGCACTTGTCAGGGATATTCAGCGAGAATTGGACTTCATCATTCAAACAGGTGTTCATAGCATCACCAAACTTATTAGAGCTTCGGAAAGTAGCACAGCACTTCAAATCATCGATGAAACTTCTAAAGACTCAGAAAGAATTTTGGATTATGTTTTGAAACCTGGACTGAGGAAAATCAGGGGAGCTAAATCACTTTCAGCAGATCCTGAGCCAAAGAAAGTATCTCTCACATCTAAACTGGTTCAGGATGGACTGCTCACACCAGAGATGTTAAAACAGTTGGAAAAAGAGTTTTTGTCTCGTCAGATCAGAACCCAGTCCAAATTAAATGAAACTGACATTTTAAGGAAAGAAAGAAAGAAGAAATAGTATAATAGATTATGTACACTTTTATATTTTATTATTGTAAAATAAAACTACTGTACTAGACAAAAAGGATTTTGCTTTAGATGTTGAAGGGGATAAAAGGTTACAGATAGAGATGAGCGAGCATACTCGCTAAGGGCAATTACTCGACGAGCATTACCCTTAGTGAGTACCTGCCCGCTCGGAAGAAAAGGTTCGGATGCAGGGGAGAGCGGGGAGGAACGGAGGGGAGATCTCTCTCCCCCCCCCCCCCCCCCCCTGCTCACTGCCGCAACTTACCTGTCACCCACGCCGGCAGCCGAACCTTTTCTTCCGAGTGGGGAGATTCTCCGCTAAGGACAATGCTCGATCGAATAATTGTCCTTGGCGAGTATGCTCGCTCATCTCTAGTTACAGAACATTATTTAGCTGGTCATTCTAAAACCAAGCCATAAGGTCTGGATACAAAGCCATCAAGAGAAAAACCTAATCCTTAATCCAAATGTTCAATGGTAAATGAAGAAAGACCATAGTCTTCATTTACCTTCAAAGGTCACAGAACATTGTGTAATATTACTAAGCTTTTCTGAGTGACTAAGTGCTCAGTATTACTCCCTTCTGGTTTTAGCCACCAGAAACTGATCTCTCGAAGACAAGTATGACTACAGCCTTAGACATGGCTTTGGACTTTGTTCTCTTAAAAGATACACATACACACACACATATACATTCTTTGTAAAAAAAAAAAAAAAAAAAAGCATCTAGAAGAAGTTGTCATTTTGCTGCTAAACTTGGCATGCAGTTCCATCTCAGGCAGATATACAAAGGATGAGAGTTGTGATGTGATTTGATGAATGGTCTTGTCACCTGAGGCCCTAAAAGTGGTTCCCCCTTGGCCTATAAAATGCTCTCAGAGGCTCCTTGTGTGTAGTGACCTCTTCTTCTGCTTGTATGGAGCTTGTTGATCACTAGACGCCTCTACGACGCAGAGAAGAGTTTTCACCAGTAATAGAGAAGCTGGATGGTCGTATCTGACCAGACTGTTAGAAGGTGTTGGGACCAGTGGATGTGTGAGGGGGGCACAGAAGGTGACCAGGCTCAGGATACCCTCAACAGACTACCAGTAGAGAACATCATCTGATCGTCTAAGAAGCATGAGACGCTCCATCTGTTTTGCCCCTTTGTCTGTCCGAACCATTAGAGTTTGGATTAAAGCTTTTGTGACCTCAGCATCACGGGAGTACCTGTGGAGCAAGAAATTTCACAACACTTGTTTTATGCAGAGGGAAAAGTTCTGGGAGATTCCCTGGAGCCAAAGATTCCTGAAAAGACTCACTTATAGAACATTTGTACCATAAGGTACTTTTACATGAGCCGTTTATCGCCCGTATCATTGCTGGAAACAGCAATTTTGGGCGATAGTTGTCCTGTGTACATGTGGCCATCCAAAAGGGCACTGAGCAAGTAATTCCTTACCTGTTGGAGTCACTTGATTTTTAGCTCACCTAATAACCAAGCGACTGCTGTCCCATGTAAACAGGTAGTTGTTCATCCATGAACAGCTTCCTGTTGGCATTGGCATGAGCGATCTGCAGCAAGCTGCCTCCATTCTCTGAATGACTATTGCTTTTGTGTGATAGTTGGTCGGATGGCTGTTAGGTGCTTATATGCCTGACAGTCATCCCATGTAAGGGTACCTTTAAGTCATACAAACTTAAATGTATACTAAAAAAAAAAAAAAAAAAGTAAGTATTTGGGCTACATCTGTGATAGTTTGGGTTCTAGAAAATGTTGAAAGTGTGTTTTTTTTTTTTAAATTGTAACCCTGTATACTTACCTAGCTGAAAATGGCGAGAGTTGAACCATAGGGTATCCCAGAGCTTGCAACAACTAAATGGTTAATCATCATCATATTGGGCTACCTTTTTGGGTCTGAATTTTTAGATGGAGGGCTATCAGCTTCTTGTCCGACTGCTCTATTACCTCTGTTTCTACCTCCAGATATCTGAAAGCTTTCAGCAGTCTGACAGACCATATCTATGTTTTTTTTGTGCCAAAAAAAAGCAGCTAGTAGTCTCCCCTTTCCCCTAGATGGCATTTAATACTCGCACTCTTTGGAAGACTTAGGCTGGGTTCACACTAGGCGTAATTGCCGCGGGATGTCCATGCAGCCTTTCTGCACGGACATTCCGCCCACGGCTTTTTATCATCAATTGAAGCTTGACAAACGCCACGAGGTCGAAACGTCGCCTGTATTGGAAATGGAGGAATAAAAATAAAAAACATTTTTCCCCAGTCGTCTCCACGCCAGCACCAATTGAGATTGCCTCCTCCTGGTAGGACAGGAACATACTGAGAGGTTAAAAGCTCCCTTCCCCACTTTCCTCAGTGTCTTCCTGTCCTGCCAGGAGGCAGGATCGCTGAGAGGAGCTGGTGGAGAAGCCAGCCAGAACTACTTACCGGCGGATCGGAGGGCAGTGGCTCAGCCTGTCCTCCCTTCCAAGCCAGACGACTCCCGGGACGCCACATGGGGTGGTAACCCCCGGGCCAGGTTCCTCCCGCGGCGGCCCATGGGGGGTACAAAGCGGGAGCCTCAGTCCCCCTCGTCCTCCAGGCAGAAGTTACAGCGCGGCGCTCCAGGAAGCCCTTTGATGGCGGGGCGCCGCGTCACGTGTCCAAGCGCGATGAAGTCATCGCGTTTGCATCAGGAGTGGAGGGGGCGGGGCTTAGCGCAGGAGCGCGAAAATTTAAAAAATAGGAACCTGAGAGAAGCCAGAACAAACCAGCACTACAGGTCGCAGGGTGTCTGCAGCACCGGTACAGAAATGAGTGCTCCAGCCCCAGAGACAGCTGAAACTTCAGCCTCAGCGGCCGTAAGTAGCCAGTGCAGCAAAAATAGAATGCAAATATCCAGTATGTTGTGTATGGAAAAATTGCATATTTACCCGCAAAAAATGCTTTGTTTGTCAGGGGGATAAAAAAGACATCCCCCCCAGAACAAAACTGCGAAAATGCGTGGAATGCGGGACGAGACTGTCAGCCACGTACCAGAGGCCTCTATGCAAGGCATGTGTGGCTAGGCTAGTCAGAGAGAAATCGGGGGGATTCATGGAGGACATTAGGAAGCTGGTGAAAGAGGAGGTTAGATCAGCCCTAACATCACAGCCGGCGCCGCCAGCGAAACGCCAGAAAAAGGCGTATGTTCCCAACGAGCCTTCCAATTCCGAGAGTTGGATCGGAGCAAGAGGAACAGGCGGCCAAGGAGTCCTCAGACGATGAGGGCCAAGAAAGATATTTATTCCGTCAAGACGACCTAACGGAATTAATTAAGTCAGTCAGGGCTACACTAAAAATGGAACAGCCCAGAGAGCCACGTACTCTACAAGATGAGATATTCGGTGGACTGGGGGAGAGGCGCAAGCATACCTTCCCGGTCCACAAGAATATCACCAAAATAATTCAGAAAGAGTGGAGGAAACCAGACGTAGGCTCCTTCTCCGCTAGAGGCGTAAAAAGAAGATACCCACTCGAAGAGGAAGTTTGCGCAAGCTGGGAAGAGGTACCTAAGGTAGACGTCCCGGTGGCCAAAGTAGCCAAGAGGACGACTCTTCCCTTTTTGAAGACGCCGCACAGTTAAAAGACCCCATGGATCGCAAAGCGGAGGGCCTTCTAAAGAAATCATGGGAGGCAGCGGCAAACATACTTAGGCCAGGGATCGCAGCCACTTGTGTGGCGCGGACTCTGGGGGTATGGTTAGAACAGCTAGAGCTACACCTAACCAATAAGACGCCGAGGGAGCAGATCCTAAACTCCCTTCCGATCCTGCGCATGACAACTAACTTCCTAGCGGACGCCGCGGCCAAAACCGTCAAACGTTCGGCGAAGGCCACAGCCCGCTCTAACTCAGCCGGAAGGGTGTTATGGCTGAAATCATGGTCAGGCGACCTAGCCTCAAAAAATAATTTATGTGCCCTCCCGTTCTACGGCCAGTTCTTTTTCGGACCGGACCTAGACAAAATTCTAGAGAAAGCAGCCGACAGAAAGAAGGGGTTCCCCGAAGAAAAACCACAGAGAGGGAAGACCTTCTTCCGGGCTCCAATGCAACAGCCCGAGGCCTACCGAGGCAAGGGCAAGACAGGCCGCTGGAGTTACCCCAAGGGGGGCAGAGGAAGGAATATCCTCTTCAACCGCCACCAGGGAGAGCCGAAGCAGAGACCCTGACGCCATCCCCGTAGGGGCAAGGCTGGGGAACTTTGTGGATCAATGGGCCGCAATCTGCGAGGGCCCATGGATCCCAAAGATCTTACAGCAGGGATACCAGATAGAGCTGGTGTCCCTCCCCAGAAGAAAATTCGTCATCACGGGAGGCTCAAAAAGACAGTTACACCTACTAAGGCAAAGCGTGCGCGACTTGCAACAACTAAATGCAATATCCCCCGTACCGCAAAACGAGGAAACCCAGGGCCATTATTCCAGGCTCTTCCTAGTAAGAAAACCCTGCGGGAAACATCGGATGATAGTAAATCTGAAACCCCTGAACACCTGCGTCCGATACAGAAAATTCAAAATGGAAACCATCTCCTCAACGATAAAGTTGATTCCCAGAGGAGCCTACATGGCATCCATCGATTTAAAGGATGCTTATTTCCACGTACCGATCCACAAGGGGTCCCAGAAATACCTAAGGTTCGCAGTGGACATGGGCAAAGAAATAGAGCACCACCAATTCAGATGCCTGCCCTTCGGGATATCCTCAGCCCCCAGAATCTTTACCAGAATTATGGCAGAGGTAGCCGCCTACCTGAGGAAAAAATCGGTCCTAATAGTACCCTACCTGGACGATATTTTAATAATAGCAGAGTCCAGAGAACTCCTAACAAAACATCTGGAGATAGTGCTAGAGCTTCTCCAATCATTAGGATGGATCATAAACTGGGAAAAATCCAGCCTAGATCCCGACAAGCAGAAGACGTTTCTGGGAATAACGCTCAACTCAGAATCGCAATGCTCCTACCTACCCGGGGAAAAAATACAAAAAATCCGAAGAATAGTCAAAACCTTCCTACGAAGACGATTCTGCACAATTTGGGAAGCAATGTCTCTGTGGGAAGCTTGACATCATGCATTCCAGGAGTGGCATGGGCCCAGGCCCACACCAGAGCCCTGCAGGCCTTAGTCCTATCCTCGTGGGACAAAAGGCAGTCCTCCCTAGGAGCAAGAATGTACATCCCAGGCGGGGTGAAAACATCCCTGCGTTGGTGGGCATCCCCAGAGAACCTGCGGAGAGGGGTTCACTGGCTACAAAACCCAGCCACCCACATCACAACGGACGCAAGCGCCTGGGGATGGGGAGCGCATGTGGGGAACCAGTTCTTTAAGGGCCCCTGGCCTCAGAGGACAAAAGAACAGTCCTCAAATTACAGAGAACTACAGGCAGTATGGCAGGTTCTACAGCAGTTGGGAAACTCGCTACAGAACCGGCATATAAAGATACTGTCAGACAATATCACCGTGGTCGCCCATATACGACACCAAGGGGGCACAAGATCTCCCGCCCTGCAAAGCATCACACAGAAAATTTTTCACTGGGCAGAGGGCCGGATCCTTTCGATCACGGCAACCCACCTGAAGGGGACGTTAAACCAAAAAGCGGACTTCCTCAGCAGGAGGCAAATAGACCCAGGAGAATGGTCCCTCTCCCTAGAGGCATTCAGAATCCTGACCAACCGGTGGGGGACCCCACAGTTGGACCTCTTCGCAACCAGGGAGAACGCCAAAGTAGGCAACTTCTTCTCCCTCCGGCCAGGAGATCGTCCGACAGCAGTAGACGCCCTAGGCCAGGACTGGGGACAAGGGCTGGTGTACGCCTTTCCTCCTATACCACTGATCCCCAGGGTTCTACAGAATTTCAGAACCCAGGTATGCACACTAGTCCTGGTGACCCCCTTCTGGCCGAAAAGAAGCTGGTTCGGTCCTCTAGCAACATTGAGCGTCCAGGACCCAGTCACCTTTCCTACCTGGACAGATCTTCTATCGCAGGGGCCACTGAACCACCCAGGCCTAGACAAACTCCATTTAGCGGCATGGCTCTTGAGGAATCCTCACTAAGAGAGAAGGGATTCTCAGAGAGAGTAGTAGAAACCTTAATGTCCAGTAGAAAAAAGACGACCCACCGGATCTACCAGAAGGTTTGGAGAAGGTTTTCCTCATGGAGACAGGGAAGGAATCGTGGGGATTCTATCCCTGACACTCAGCTAATCTTAGAGTTCTTGCAGGAGGGCCTAGAGATGGGCCTCTCTCCAAGCACCCTAAAGGTCCAGGTCTCAGCCCTTAGCGCCATTTGTGACATAAAGTTCGCAGACGACACATGGGTCCACAGGTTCCTAACAGCAGCAGCTAGATTACGGCCCAGGCCCATAAATCTTTTTCCGGACTGGAACCTTAATTGGGCTCTAAGGGCCATGACAGCGGCACCGTTCGAACCGATTGAGGCACTACCCATAAAAATGCTTACAATCAAAACCATTTTTTTAGTAGCCATCACCTCCGCAAGATGGGTTAGCGAGCTACAGGCGTTGTCCATCCGCCACCCGTTCATGAAAATCGCAGACACTAAACTAGTATTTAAAACGGACTCTGCTTTTTTGCCAAAGGTAGTATCAGAGTTTCATAGGTCCCAGGATATAAGTAATCCAAAGAACGAGGAAGAAAAGACCCTAAGCTGCCTGGACGTTAGGAGAGCAGTCCTAGCCTACATAGATGCAACAAGCCACTGGAGACGGGACGACAACTTGTTCATCCAGTTCAGTGGCCCAAATAAAGGTAGCAAAGCAGCAAAAACTTCCATAGCCAGGTGGATCCGCCTAGCCATCATAGAATCCTATAAGGCCCTCGGGAAGGAAATCCCGTTAGCTCTTAAAGCTCATTCCACAAGGGCAGTGGCATCCTCATGGGCCAAACACAGCTCAGCCTCGGTCGAGCAGATATGCAAGGCTGCAGTCTGGAAGAAACCCCATACGTTCGTCAAACACTATAGGGTAAACGTGCAGCAGGACGAGGACATGGCCTTCGGCCGCAAAGTCCTCTCGGCAGCAATCCCACCCTAAGAAAACTTTAGTTAGTACGTCTCAATTGGTGCTGGCGTGGAGACAACTGGGGAAAAAATAGATTATACCTACCTGATAATTGGGTTTCCAGTAGTCTCCACGACAGCACCCGTACCTTCCCCCCCTAAGAAAGTAGTATAGTATATAATTTCCAAAAAAAACCCCGGTTAAGGGAAGAATTTTAAGTTGAGCTCCTGCCCCGGCAATTCGTTAGAATCCACTGAGGAAAGTGGGGAAGGGGGGGAGCTTTTAACCTCTCAGTATGTTCCTGTCCTACCAGGAGGAGGCAATCTCAATTGGTGCTGTCGTGAAGACTACTGGAAACCCGATTATCGGGTAGGTATAATCTATTTTTTTGCACCATTTATGCTGCCACTTTCTTTTATTTTTTATTGAACCACGTTGAACTTGTGAGCAACATGTTAGTAGCGTATTCGCAACTTCGCTGCCAAATATCGCTCAAAATTCATTTCCTACATTCTCATCTGAATTTTTGGGGTGACAACTGTATAAAGTGACGGGAGTGATGAACTTGGGGAAAGATTCCACCATCATATGACCACCATGGAAAAAAGATATCAAAGCCACTTCAACCCCAACATGATGGTGACTACTGCTGGTTTCTGCAGCGGTCAGCAACAAACACAAGTGCAATAGAAAGTGCCTAAAGCACTTTTGAACAGTGTATGCACATAGCATAAAGCATCAAGAGAACTTTTTATTTACATGTTTGTTAATGTGAACAAGTTTTTGTAATCTCTCAGGTTTGAAATACGATATAGTTATGTACAGTGGCTGGATAACCAACATAACATCAGTTTCTCACATCTGTATGAATAGCCAATGCCACAGTGTACAACATCAGAACTCGACATGCTAGGCAAAATCCAACCACAGATTCGGACTCTACACACTTGGCTTAGTATAGGACAGGTTAAATACCCCAAGTACCAAACACAATTTTTTTTTCCCTGTGATCCAGTGTAATCGTTCCGTCGAAACGCACCTTTAAGTACTATGGTAGTTCAGTTGCCTATAAGTGGCATCCATATGTTTTCTCATAAAAGTAAATGCAAAACGACTGTCCTGTGTAAACACAGCCAGCAACAGCGTAACGAGCGATAATTTGCTCACTAGGTGTTTAGTTGTTTCGTTTCAATGCACATAAAATTAGTAACAGGTTGCTCAAAGGTTGCCTGATGTAAAGTTTCAGTTCGTATTTGAATGACTTGCGATTGAATTTGCAAGGAAATAGCCCTCTAAACCAGTGTTCCCCAACTCCAGTCCTCAGGCACTGCCAACAGCTCAGGTTTTCAGGATTTCCTCAGTGGTGTACAAGTGATGTAATTATTGTCAGTGCCTCAGACATTGCCACAGGGGTTCTTACTATAGGATATTCTGTAGAGATGAGCGAACGTACTCGTCCGAGCTTGATACTCGTTCGAGTATTAGCGTGTTCGAGATGCTCGTTACTCTTAACGAGTACCACGCGATGTTCGGGTTACTTTCACTTTCATCTCTGAGACGTTAGCGCGCTTTTCTGGCCAATTGAAAGACAGGGAAGGCATTACAACTTCCCCCTGCGACGTTCAAGCCGTATACCACCCCCCTGCAGTGAGTGACTGGCGAGATCAGGTGTCACCCGAGTATATAAATCGGCCCCTCCCGCGGCTCGCCACAGATGCGTTCTGACATAGAGGAGGGAAAGTAGTATCTTGGTGGAGCTGCTATAGGGAGAGTGTTAGGAGTATTTTAGGCTTCAAGAACCCCAACGGTCCTTCTTAGGGCCACATCTAACCGTGTGCAGTGCTGTGGAGGCTGCTTTGTGCAGTGTTGCACTTTTTTTTTTTTTTGGTATATCGGCCGTGCAGAGCATTGCGCCCTGCAGTAATACTCCAGGGACAAAAGTGCGTAGGCAGGGACAGAAGACATATTGATTGAATATAGGCAGTGGGCCTTTGCTAAAAAATTTGGGGCAAAAAATCTATTTGGCCTGCCTGTGACTGTGCTCAGTGTTCTGGGTCTGTGCTGGGTGTAGTAGTTCTACAAAATCATATGCAGCCAGCTAAGTGTTACAGCAGGCTTGCGCCAAATTATTTCCTGGCGTTCCGTAAGCGAAGTCAGCCTCCAACCACAGGCCAATAAGCGGCACATTTAATTACAGCGTTCTGTTTCTGCATTACTGGTAATACAGCATGCTGAGGGGTAGGGGTAGGCCTAGAGGACGTGGACGCGGCCGAGGACGCGGAGGCCCAAGTCAGGGTGTGGGCACAGGCCGAGCTCCTGATCCAGGTGTATCGCAGCCGACTGCTGCGGGATTAGGAGAGAGGCACGTTTCTGGCGTCCCCACATTCATCGCACAATTAATGGGTCCACGCGGTAGACCTTTATTAGAAAATGAGCAGTGTGAGCAGGTCCTGTCGTGGATGGCAGAAAGTGCTTCCAGCAATCTATCGTCCACCCACAGTTCTGCGCCGTCCACTGCTGCAACTTGGAATCCTCTGGCTGCTGCTCCTCCTTCCTCCCAGCCTCCTCACTCCATTACAATGAGACATTCTGAGGAGCGGGCAGACTCCCAGGAACTGTTCTCGGGCCCCTGCTCAGATTGGGCAGCAGTGGTTCCTCTCCCACCAGAGGAGTTTATCGTGACTGATGCCCAACCATTGGAAAGTTCCCGGGGTCCGGGGGATGAGGCTGGGGACTTCCGGCAACTGTCTCAAGACCTTTCAGTGGGTGAGGAGGCCGATGACGATGAGACACAGTTGTCTATCAGTGAGGTAGTAGTAAGGGCAGTAAGTCCGAGGGAGGAGCGCACAGAGGATTCAGAGGAAGAGCAGCAGGACAATGAGGTAACTGACCCCACCTGGTTTGCTACGCCTACTGAGGACAGGTCTTCAGAGGGGGAGGCAAGGGCAGCAGCAGGGCAGGTTGCAAGAGGCAGTGCGGTGTCCAGGGGTAGAGGCAGGGCCAGACCGAATAATCCACCAACTGTTTCCCAAAGCGCCCCCTCACGCCATGCCACCCTGCAGAGGCCAAGGTGCTCAAAGGTCTGGCAGTTTTTCACTGAGAGTGCAGACGACCGACGAACAGTGGTGTGCAACCTTTGTCGCGCCAAGATCAGCCGGGGAGCCACCACCACCAGCCTCACCACCACCAGCATGCGCAGACATATGATGGCCAAGCACCCCACAAGGTGGGACGAAGGCCGTTCACCGCCTCCGGTTTGCACCGCTGCCTCTCCCCCTGTGCCCCAACCTGCCACTGAGATCCAACCCCGCTCTGAGGACACAGGCACTACCGTCTCCTGGCCTGCACCCACACCCTCACCTCCGCTGTCCTCGGCCCCATCCAGCAATGTCTGTCAGCGCAGCGTCCAGCCGTCGCTAGCGCAAGTGTTGGAGCGCAAGCGCAAGTACGCCGCCACGCACCCGCACGCTCAAGCGTTAAACGTGCACATAGCCAAATTTTATCAGCCTGGAGATGCTGCCGTATAGGGTTGTGGAAACGGAGTCCTTCAAAAGTATGATGGCGGTGGCGGCCCCGCGCTACTCAGTTCCCAGTCGCCACTACTTTTCCCGATGTGCCGTCCCAGCCCTGCACGACCACGTCTCCCGCAACATTGTACGCGCCCTCACCAACGCGGTTACTGCCAAGGTCCACTTAACAACGGACACGTGGACAAGCACAGGCGGGCAGGGCCACTATATCTCCCTGACGGCACATTGGGTGAATTTAGTGGAGGCTGGGACAGAGTCAGAGCCTGGGACCGCTCACGTCCTACCCACCCCCAGAATTGCGGGCCCCAGCTCGGTGGTGGTATCTGCGGCGGTGTATGCTTCCTCCACTAAAGCACCCTCCTCCTCCTCCTCCTCCAATGCAACGTCTGTCTCGCAATCAAGATGTGTCAGCAGCAGCACATCGCCAGCAGTCGGTGTCGCGCGGCGTGGCAGCACAGCGGTGGGCAAGCGGCAGCAGGCCGTGCTGAAACTACTCAGCTTAGGAGATAAGAGGCACACAGTCCACGAACTGCTGCAGGGTCTGACAGAGCAGACCGACCGCTGGCTTGCGCCACTGAGCCTCCAACCGGGCATGGTCGTGTGTGACAACGGCTGTAACCTGGTGGCGGCTCTGTAGCTCGGCAGCCTCACGCACGTGCCATGCCTGGCCCACGTCTTTAATTTGGTGGTTCAGCGCTTTCTGAAAAGCTACCCACGCTTGTCAGACCTGCTCGGAAAGGTGCGCCGGCTCTGCACACATTTCCGCAAGTCCCACACAAACGCTGCCACCCTGCGCACCCTGCAACATCGGTTTAATCTGCCAGTGCACCGACTGCTGTGCGACGTGCCCACACGGTGGAACTCTACGCTCCACATGTTGGCCAGGCTCTATGAGCAGCGTAGAGCTATAGTGGAATACCAACTCCAACATGGGCGGCGCAGTGGGAGTCAGCCTCCTCAATTCTTTTTAGAAGAGTGGGCCTGGTTGGCAGACATCTGCCAGGTCCTTGGAAAGTTTGAGGAGTCTACCCAGGTGGTGAGCGGCGATGCTGCAATCATTAGCGTCACCATTCCTCTGCTATGCCTCTTGAGAAGTTCCCTGCAAAGCATAAAGGCAGACGCTTTGCGCTCGGAAACAGAGCCGGGGGAAGACAGTATGTCGCTGGATAGTCAGAGCACCCTCCTGTCTATATCTCAGCGCGGTGAGGAGGAGGAGGAGGAAGATGAGGAGGAGGGGGAAGAGACAGCTTGGCCCACTGCTGAGGGTACACATGCTGCTTGCCTGTCATCCTTTCAGCGTGTATGGCCTGAGGAGGAGGAGGAGGAGGAGGAGGAGGATCCTGAAAGTGATCTTCCTAGTGAGGACAGCCATGTGTTGCGTACAGGTACCCTGGCACACTTGGTTGACTTCATGTTAGGATGCCTTTCTCGTGACCCTCGCGTTACACGCATTCTGGCCACTACGGATTACTGGGTGTACACACTGCTTGACCCACGGTATAAGGAGAACCTTTCCACTCTCATACCCGAAGAGGAAAGGGGTTCGAGAGTGTTGCTATACCACAGGACCCTGGCGGACAAACTGATGGTAAAATTCCCATACGACAGCGCTAGTGGCCGAAGGCGCCCTTCCGAGGGCCAGGTAGCAGGGGAGGCGCGGAGATCAGGCAGCATGTACAGCACAGGTAGGGCAACACTCTTTAAGGCCCTTGGCAGCTTTATGGCTCCCCAGCAAGACTGTGTCACCGCTCCCCAGTCACGGCTGAGTCGGCAGGAGCACTGTAAAAGGATGGTGAGGGAGTACATAGCCGATCGCACGACCGTCCTCCGTGACGCCTCTGCCCCCTACAACTACTGGGTGTCGAAGCTGGACACGTGGCCTGAACTCGCGCTGTATGCCCTAGAGGTGCTTGCTTGTCCTGCGGCTAGCGTCTTGTCAGAGAGGGTGTTTAGTTCGGCTGGGGGAATCATCACAGATAAGCGTACCCGCCTGCCAACCGACAGTGCCGACAGGCTAACACTCATCAAGATGAACAAAGCCTGGATTTCCCCAGACTTCTCTTCTCCACCAGCGGACAGCAGCGATACCTAAGCAATACGTAGGCTGCACCCGCGGATGGAAGCATCGTTCTCTATCCCCATCAAAAACGGGGACCTTTTTGCTTCATCAATCTGTGTATAATATTCCTCCTCCTCCTCCTGCTCCTCCTCCTGAAACCTCACATAATCACGCCGAACGGGCAATTTTTCTTAGGCCCACAAGGCTCAGTCATATAATTTTTCTAAACAATTTTTATACGTTTCAATGCTCATTAAAGCGTTGAAACTTTCACCTCAACCAATTTTTATTTTAACTGGGCTGCCTCCTGGCCTAGTTACCAATTAAGCCACATTAACCAAAGCGATTAATGGGTTTCACCTGCCCTCTTGGTTGGGCATTGGCAATTTTTCTGAGGTACATTAGTACTGTTGGTACACCAATTTTTGGGGGCCCTCGCCTACAGTGTAATCAAATTAATTTTTAGCCCACCTGCATTACAGCTGACGTTACATCAGCTGTGTTGGGCACTGCAATGGGATGTATTTATGTACCGCCGGTGGGTTCCAGGGAGCCACCCATGCTGTGGGTCCACAGGGAGTTGTAACTGCATGTGTCCACTTCTAAAGAACCCCAGTCTGACTGGGACATGCAGTGTGGGCCGAAGCCCACCTGCATTAAAGCTGACATTATTACCTCAGCTGTGATGGGCAATGCAATGGGATATATTTATGTACCGCCGGTGGCTTCCTGGCACCCACCCATGCTGTCGGTCCACACGGAGTTGTAACTACATGTGTCCACTTCTAAAAAACCCCAGTCGGACTGGGGCATGCAGTGTGGGCCGAAGCCCACCTGCATTAAACATGACATTACCTCAGCTGTGATGGGCACTGCAATGGGATATATTTATGTACCGCCGGTGGCTTCCTGGCACCCACCCATGCTGTCGGTCCACAGGGACTTCACAATAGGGAGTTGTATCTGCCTGTGTCTATGAATTAAAAACCCTGGTCCGGTTGGGGCATGCAGTGTGGGCCGAAGCCCACCTGCATTTAATCTGACGTTAGCTCTGCTGTCCAGGGCACTGCAATGGGATACATTTATGTACAGCCGGTGGGTTCCAGGGAGCTACCCATGCTGTGGGTGCACACGGAATTCCCATTGCGGAGTTGTACCTGCCTGTGACTATTTATAAAAAAACGCGGTCTGACTGGGGCATGCAGACACCTTGACAGAATGAATAGTGTGTGGCACATAGGTTCCCCATTGCTATGCCCACGTGTGCAGCTCCAGATGGAGGTGGCACAGGATTGGATTTCTCATTGCTTCTGTACAGCATTGTGGACTATCGCCCCACCCCTTTTAAAGAGGGTCGCTGCCTAGCCGTGCCAACCCTCTGCAGTGTGTGCCTGTGGTTCCTCTGGCATACGCACTTATAAATAGACATGAGGGTGGCGTGGCATGAGGGCAGCTGAAGGCTGGGCAGGGACAGTTTGGTGTGCGCTGTGGACACTGGGTCGTGGGGGGGGGGGGGGGTTTGGGCAGCATGTTACCCAGAAGAAGTGGCAGCGGAGTGTCATGCAGGCAGTGATTGTGCTTTGTTGGAGGTAGTGTGGTGCTTAGCTAAGGTATGCATTGCTAATGAGGGGTTTTCAGAAGTAAAAATTGTTGGGAGGGGGGGGCCACTCTTGCCGCTATTGTGGCTTAATAGTGGGACCTGGGAACTTGAGATGCAGCCCAACATGTAGCCCCTCGCCTGCCCTATCCGTTGCTGTGTCGTTCCCGTCACTTTCTTGAATTGCCCAGATTTTCACAAACGAAAACCTTTAGCGAGCATCGGCGATATACAAAAATCCTCGGGTCGCCCATTGACTTCAATGAGGTTCGTTACTCGAAACGAACCCTCGAGCATCACGAAAAGTTCGTCTCGAGTAACGAGCACCCGAGCATTTTGGTGCTCGCTCATCTCTAATATTCTGAAAACATGGCCTGTTGGTGGTGCCTGAGGACTGGAGTTGGGGGGGGCCCCTGCTCTAAACTATATCTCGCGAACAACTAATGAACAATAAGAACTTTGTGTTAAAGTTTTCAAACTGTTTATACTCTTCAGTGACTTTTCTGGGTGATTAGCTGAAAGATAGCAGCTTCGTGTGAAGGTTGCTCTAAGTTCCAGGAGTTCACCTGAGGACAAAAAAACCCCAAAAATGTGCTTACCAGAAATTTTCATACAGCTCACCCATTAAGTGTGAAAACTGTGCCAACCTGTATGTTCCTGTGGTTTTGGTTGCATCATGCAGAGCACGGTTTAAAGTCCTTTTACTCACAAAGGCTCTGACTGCACTTAGTTTCGTTTCAGCGCATATGCCAAGAAGCTTTGCAAATGTGGGGTGAATTTAAACCCATGATGTATGTGACTGTACACCATATAGTTGTATGTGTTGCCCATTGGCTCTTATAGCAAAGAAATGTATAGAAGTGCCTTTTCAGGATGTTTCTGTATGAAATGGCATAATCAATGATGATTTCAATACAGCTGAAAAAAATTATTCCGGAGCATTCCACCCCAGAAAAAAAGACCTGTCCGCCAAAAGACACGATGGCTGATGCTCTCAAAGCTGATACTGGCATGGACATCACACAACTGAAAGAGGCGGTGCAAAACTGAAAACATGGAGAGAGCTCACCTTTAGGGTCACCGAGGATTGTGGACGACTAAACGGCTAACAATTATAATTCCACCCCAATGTGTGCTGAAAATAGATTTGTCAGGTTATAAACTGTGTAATTCTGTGTTCTAAGAGAGATAAACAGCATACAATATATTTGGCAGCTGCTTATCTTAATTTCCTAATTGGAATAATGTGTTGCTCAGGTTACAGTTGGAGAAAGTAGTTGAATGAATGTTTCAGCAGTCAAGAAGACTCAAAACTCTCACTATGCACTTGCATGATACAGTCTTTGTCAAGTAAAATCCCACCCCTAGAAGGAGTTGTCCTTTTGCTGCAAAATTCGCCATACAGTTACATCTCAGGGTGATTTGCAAATTAGTTGTGATGTAATTAGATGAACGGTCTTGTCACCCGAGGGCCTAAAAGTGTTTCCACCGTTGGCCTATAAAAAGGCTCTCAGAGGCTCCTTGTGTGTATTGACCTCTTCTTCTGCCTATGTGGAGCTTGTTGACCACTAGATGCCTCTACGATGCAATAAAAAAAAAAGATTTCACCTAGTTAACAGTTTGAGAAGAAGTGCATTATTGGGATGTGAGAAGCTGGATGGCCATATCAACAAATTCACCACCACCGGGCCCATTCTGACCAGTCTGTTAGGAGGTGTTGGGACCAGTGGATGCATGACACACAAGGTGACCGGGCTCAGGATGCCCTCGACAGACCACCAGCAGAGTGGATCATCTAACAAGCATGAGCAGCTCCAACTGTTTCATTGTCTGCCAGCCAGAGACCGGTGGCATCATCGTTACACCCCTGTGTCTGTTGCAACCATTCCCAGGCACTTGGCTGAAGGATATTTGGTCACACAGTGCCTATTACATGTATTTCCTTTGACACCCACCGTTGCCTCCAGTTGCAGTGGTGTTGTGAACGATTAAACTGGACTGATACAAAGTGGAACTGGGTTGTCTTCAGCAAAAAATCCAGGTTTAGTTTGGCCACTGATGACGACCATGTTCTTATCTGAGACCTAGCGTTGAGCGCCTCAAACCTGCTTTTGGTGTGGCACACTGCCCCCCACTGTGGGTGTGATGATCTGGAGGGCCATCGCATACGACAGTCTGTCACCCCTAGTAGTGGTACAAGGGACAATGACAGCTCAGCGATATGTTCAGGACATCCTGCAGCCACGTGTGTTTCTCTCATGGCGGCTTCCAAGAGGCATCAGGATAATGCTCGGCCGCACACATAAGGGGGTCACAGGAATGTCTCCACAACATTGTCACACTTCCATGGCTGCCTGGTCACCAGTTTTATTACTAACAGAACACGTATGGGACTATCTGGGATGCCAACTTTGACAGCCTACGAGTTTGCACAATCTAGAGGCCCAGCTACAGCAAGTGTGGATCAATATGCGGCAGGATACCATATGGAACCTGTATGCCTCCATGCCCACCCATATCACATTTTGCATCCGAGCTAGAGACAGTACAACAGGGTACTAGAGCCTCCATGCCCACCCATATCACATCTTGTATCCAAGCTAGAGGAAGTACAACGGGGTACTAGAGCCTCCATGCCCATCCGTATCACATCTTACATCCAATTAGAGACAGCACAATAGGGAACTAGAGCCTCCATGCCTACCCATATCACATCTTGTATCCAAGCTACAGGCAGCCCAACATGGTACTAGAACCTCCATGTCCACCCATATCACATCTTGCATCTAAGCTACAGGTGGCCCAACAGGGTACTACAGCCTCCATGCCCACCCGTATCACATCTTACATCCAATCTAGAGGCAGCCCAACAGGGAACTAGAACATCCATGCCCGCCCATATCACATCTTGTATTGCAGCTTCAGGCAGCCCAACAGAGTACTAGAATCTCCATGCCCATCCTTATCACATCTTACATCCAAGCTAGAGGTGGCCCAATAGGGTACTGGAGCCTTCATGCCCACCCATATCACATCATGTATCCAAGTTACAGGTGGTACAACAGGGTACTAGAGCCTCCATACCCACCCGCATCACATCTTGTATTCAAGCTAGAGGCAGTACAACAGGGTACTAGAGACTCCATGCCTGTCCATATCATATCTTACATCCAAGCTAATGGCAGCCTAACAGGGAACTAGAGCCTCCATGCCCACCCGTATCACATCTTACATCCAAGCTAGAGGCAGCCCAACAGGATACTAGAGCCTCCATGCCCATCCGTATCACATCCTCTATCCAAGCTAGAGGCAGTACAACAGGGTACTAGAGCCTCCATGCCCATCCATATCACATCTTGTTTCCAAGCTAGAGGCGGTACAACAGGGTACTAGAGCCTCCATGGCCTCCCGTATCACATCTGGTATCTAAACTAGAGCCTTCATGCCCACCTGTATCACACCTTATTTTCAAGCTAGAGGCAATACAAAGGATACTAGAGTCTCCATACCCTCCCGTATCACATCTTGTAATCCAAGCTAGAGGCGGTACAACAGGATACTAGAGCCTCCTTTTAAGGGGTCAGTTTTCCACAATATATTCTCCTTTTGCTCTGATACTGTAATCACTTACTTATATTAATGTTACAATCACACAGAGAAAGTTTCATCCGATTCGGACTACTCCTTCTAGGGGAGGAATGTTTTTGACCATGAGTATATATGGGCAATAAGAATGTATCTGTGCAAATGACTCATTTCCCAGGGCTTAATCAATATCTAGCCCCAGCTGTAAACCTAGAAAAGAGTGTTAATGATTGATCAGGTGTAGTGAATCACTGTAGCCTTTGTCTTGACATTTTCTCAGCCCTTTGGTAATAGTTGCATGTGGACCCTTTTGCTATACGATCTCCTTTAGGACTTTTTTGTAGAATACTTTTTTTGACTTCAGTCTAAAATGTTTGCAGTACATTTAGTGTCTTTTTGGTTCACAAAGCTAAAAGAAGATCAGATAAAGAAGGTAAGCAGCGTTACTCGCTTTTACATGTCCGTTTATTGATCAGTTAACAAGGTAGAACTGGGATTAGGGAATGTACATGCTTTCACTGAGCAAAGATTACAGAATGTTGTTTCAATAGTTTTGCTTTGATACCGGATTTATGGATTGCTGCAATATATTATCTCCTATATGTGATATCTTACAGAACCACTCCTATATGGCTCCCTCAGTCAGGACATCAGGTGTTTCAGAAAATTATCACTGAAGTGCCTAATCCTCTTGCCTGCTAACAGTGCATCTTCTGGGGGTCGCTCAGCAGAGTGGGCACTGGGGGTTTGACTTATGGTCCTTTTAGACAAGCCAATCGTTTGAACGAGCGGGTTACATGACTGCTACCTCGTTTGCTCTCGTGCAGTCTGTTTATACCGGCAGATATATTGTTGGCTCATTCAGATGAGAAATCATTCAGTATCGCTCAATCTTTCACATTGGCTGTATAAGTGAATGAATGACTGAATGAGTGCAGTTTAAACTGAACGATTAGTGAATGAGCCAATTTTTATGCCTGGCTAAAATGAACGATGAAGAAAAGTGAACAATTATCGTTCATCGCTTGTTCGTTGGCTGCGTTTAGACCGAACGATTATTTATCGGTCACTTTTGCTGTTTTGGATGATAATAGTTCCGTCTATAAGCATCTTTATTTGCCACGAGTGGTTTTTATTATGTTCTATTTTAGAACTTAATAAATGTACCTGCTTAAAAACCCTAATAACGTAGGTTTCTTACATCAAATACAATGTAAGAGTTCTTAAGATGCTCTTACACGGAATGATTTACATTAAAAAAAATCGCCGGATCGTTCGAATTTGAACGGTAATTGTTTAGTATAAACACGGCCAAGGATTAAACGATAATTCAGTCTTTAAGCCTTTATCTAATTTTATGCAAGCATGAAAATCATTGTCGGATCATTCGCTAATCATTTGGTTTAAACGCTGATTATTCAGCCATTCTCATTCATTGGTACAAAGAGCTGAACGACTGAGCAATCCTGTTAAAAAAATAAATAAATGATTTTATCTGGATGTTTAAACTGACCGCCGGAGTAAAGAAAACTGTGCCATCGCTTGCTTATTCACTCGGGCGAATGATTTCTTGCTCCATGTAAAAGATCCTTTGAGGCTCCTTCACACGAAAATATGTGTAAATGCGCACGCTTCGTAACGTATTTGTGTTATGAGTGAGGTTGATTTGCATGCATATTGGCACATTGCATTGTACTTTTTGCGCACGCAGGGCATGTTCATCTACGCAAGACAGACGGCCATGCCCTGGTTTAAAACGGCTATTTAGCCTAGTGGGTTGTGTTCTTTTTCCAGCAGAATTGTGCAGTGTATTGTGCATTTACATGTGCATTGAGTTTGCATTTGCGCACTTTCCATAGATTGCTATGAGGAGCTTTTTTGCACAAATGCGCAGGAAAATAGAGCATGTTCCATTTTTTGCGCACACAAAATCAGGACATGAGAATGAACCCATTGAAATCAATGGGTTCTATTCTCTGCGTATTAGACATGCAAATATGCCCCTGCGAGGGAGCCCTTAAGGTGGTTTCATATCAGCGTTGGGCATTCCAGTTTCCTGAAACATTTGGGGTGCATGAAAGGGGAATCCCCTGGCCGAATAGCTTTGTCTTATGACAGAACCGAACAGCGCCAAACAGACCCCATTAACTACAATGGTCTGTTTGCTTTCCACTCAGCTGCCCGGCTTTTTGCCAGAAGAAAAAGTGCTGCATGTAGTGCTATTACTTTCAGAATTTTTGCGGAATCTGCGATAGAACCTCCAACACAGATGTGAAATCACCCTTAGGTGGGACGTGCCGGATGCATTCGCAGTGCAATTTAAATTTTTTTTAAATCTCCTGCTTTCCCGCGGACCTGCGGCACAACCAGACACAAAATTCTTCCTATGGGATGGGTTTTGTCATTTGGTTCCCTCCACCATCTTTATACTGTGTCGGAGAGAATCATGATGAGAGGGCTGCACATACGTGTAGGAGTCTCATTGAAGTAAGTTGAAAGTTTGTAATGCGTACCGTGTAGTATTGTGGTGTTAAAGGTCCCTCTCCATCTGAGCACATACAGGACCAGACATGATTCAGTCAAGTTTAATAAGAAACATTAACAGAAAGAAATGAAAAAAACTTATTACATAGTTGGAACAGGTTCCCAACATATCAATATCCTTTTATTGTCCTTTCCTGGTAAGTGTGACGTCAACTGAATGAGGTTGAGAATTCCAGATAATGAGTGAAGTTATATAGTGTGCAATCTTCACAGATCTAGAAGTGATTTCACTTGTGACTGGTGTGTGGAATGTATGCTCTATTATTTTATTTACTCCAATAAAGGAATATTTTTGAATGATCGGTGATCTGGGTATTATTCCGATTGCCAGATTGGAGTCTGGAAGGAATTGACTTCTACCTCATTGGGTTTTTTTTGCCTTCCTCTTGATCAACATTAAGGGTAATAGGCTGAATTGGATGGACATGTCTTTTTTTGGCCTTACATACTATATTATTATGTAATATTTTTGCATCTGCTGATGTGCTCTACTTCTAGGTACTCGCACAATAGTCTGTCTACAAGTGTTATTTTTTATGCTACAACTCATTTGAGATTTTACTTTCAGTTGTGTGAGATACCTTTCTACTACTGGGCCTGGGTCACCTGCTGTCTCAAATAGTCTAAAGTCTTCTTGGCTTGGACTTAAAAATGTACTGGAAATTTTCTATAGAGATTGTGCCCCAAGCTGACATAATAGCATCACTCATCTTCAATAAAGCGTCATGTCCAGAGCGCTTCAGCTAGAACTTGACGACTAAGGCAAATTCTACATTAATGTTTTTGTCTTTAACTAGGGATGAGCGAGTATACTCGCTAAGGCACTACTCGCTCGAGTAATGTGCCTTAGCCGAGTATCTCCCTGCTCGTCCCGAAAGATTCGGGGCCGCCGCAGCTGACAGGTGAGTTGCGGCGGGGAGCAGGGGAGAGCGGGCGGGAGAGAGAGATCTCCCCTCCGTTCCTCTCTGCTCTCCCCCGCAGCTCCCCACCCCGCGGCGGCACCCAAATCTTTCGGGACGAGCGGGGAGATACTCGGCTAAGGCACATTACTCGAGCGAGTAGTGCCTTAGCGAGTATACTTGCTCATCCCTATCTTTAACCCATAAAGGACCAACCACCGTAAATTTACAGCACTTGGCAGTGGGCTTTCATATATTGTATAGAATTAAAGCTTATGGGGGACATAGATATGAAAAAAGAGAAAGGGACTTGTTATTTGTATAGCGCCAACTTATTCCGCAACACTTTCAGGTAATTTATTTAGTACTCCCCAGCAAGCTGGGTACTCATTTTACCAACCTTGCAAGGATGAGTCAACGTTAAACCAGCTCCCTGCCCCATGCAGGGATTGAACTTGCAGTCTTCGGGTTGTGAGCGAGAGCTTAGGACTGCATTACTGCTGCCTTAGCACTCTGCACTAGAGATGAGCGAGCGTACTCAGTAAGGACAGATATTCGAGCGAGTATCGTGCTTACCGAGTACCTGCCTGCTCGCCTGCAAAGACTCAGGTGCCTGCGGGGGGGCGGGGAGCAGGGGAGAACAGGGGAGAGATCTCTCTCTCTCCCCCAACCCCCCGCTCTCTCCTGCTCACTCCTGCAACACAGCGCTCACCCCCGCCGGATCCCGAATCTTTGCGGGTGAGCAGGCAGGTACTCGGTAAGGACGATACTCACTTGAGTATCTGTCCTTATCGAGCACACTCGCTCATCTGTACTCTGCAACACACAAAGTAAAAAAGAGTTGCAGAATAAAATAAAAATATATATAAAAAAGAAAATGACCCGCTGCCAACGCCAACCTGGGTATGTTTCTGAACACAGGACAAACAGGGGGATTCATTTTGGGATGCAAGTCTTCATTTATATAGGTGCTGTCCAAAAAAAAACAGTTTTTAAAATGACATAATTGCCACAAAAATGAAAATCATAATTTTTTTCCTTCTGCTTTGCTTAGATTTATTCAAAAACTGTGGGGTCAAAATATGCAGTACACCCCTAGATAAATTCGTTAAGGGGTCTAATTTGCAAAATGGGGTCATTTGTGGGGGTTCTCCATAGTTTTGGCCGCTCATGGGCTCTACAATTGGGCAATGGGGCCTAAAACACCCTCAAGCAAAATTTCTGTTCTGAAAGTCACCGGCTGCTCCTTTCATTATGGGCCCTGTTGTGCATACGGACAGAAGATTAGGGCCACAATGGGTATGTTTCTGAACACAGGACAAACGGGTATCCATTTTGGGGTGTAAATCCTCATTTTCATGTGCACTATAGAGAAAAAAACTGCCTCTAAAATGATGTATTTGCAAAAATATGAAACTTTATTTTTTCTCCTCTAATTGGCATTAACTCTTGAAAAAAACTATGTGGGGGCAAAATACTCATGACATCCCTCAGTGAATACATTAAGGGGTGTAGTTTTTAAAATGGGGTCATTTGTGGAGGATATCTATCATTCTAACACCTATGAGCCTTTGCAATCTTGGCTTGGTGCAGGAAAACAAAGTGTTCCTCAAAATGTTGATAATCAATGTTAAATTTGTATGTCCCCTAAATGGTTAAAAAAAAAAGTTTTTCAAATGTTAGTCCAGAATAAAGCTTGGTAAAGACTGCAGAAAGCAGTTGAAACATTGTCGCATTTATGGATTCAATAAAAGAAATATGTCCTTGTAAAGGAACATCCATTGGATTCTTTTGCACCCTGGATGCTGCTCCATCTTGGCACATTTATCAAAAATTTGTACAGTATGTTTGCACATATTGGAGATATTGCAATTTGTAAGAGAGTTCCACGGTCTCACTGCTCTTACAGTAAATACCCCCTTCTATGTTGGTGATGAAAACTTCTTTCCTCTAGACGTAGTGGATGCCCTTTTGTTATCGTCGCAGTCCTTGGTATAAACAGATCCTGGGAGAGATCCTTGTATTGTCCCCTAATATATTTATACATAGTTATTTGATCACCCCTTGGTCGTCTTTTTTCCAGGGTAAATAATCCTAATTTTGATAGCCTCTCTGGGTATTCCAGTCCTCCGATTCCATTTATTAATTTAGTTGCCATTCCTTGAACCCCCTCCAGCACTGCAACATCTTTCTTGAGCACCGGTGCCCAGAAGTGCACACAGTATTCCATGTGGGGCCTGACAAGAGCTTTATATAGTGGAAGAATAATGTTGTTGTCCGTCGTACATATTGATTAAAGCAACTCTCCAGTCCTGAGCAAACAAAGATGGCTGAAACACATCTCTGACTACCTGCTGCACAATGTTTATTAGTATGCATCAATAATCTAAGACACTACATGTTGCACAGTGCAGCGACCGAGAACCAGGCCTTTAGCTGAAGGAGACAGCGGGGTACAAGATGGCAACTGTTCACGGCGGCTCTACTGTCTTCTTTTCTCAAAAACTAAAGTATAACCCAGCTCGGTCACTAGCAAGTGAGATAAGATTTTGGCAGACTAGATAACTGCAGTTCAGTTCTAAATTATTATCGTGACGCCAGTGTCCCTAGATGAGTCTTAAGTTACTTGCGATAAATAAATGGGTTCACAGACAAAAAAGTGCTTTTCAAAACCAGGGACACGTGGTTTCCTTTTACTCATGTTCCAACTTTGATTTTCCAACACAGGCAAATTACTTGCACTTCTCGACATGAAGATACAGGCTTCGGAACAGATTTCTGAGCTCTACCTTTCTGAACACATTAGTCAGTAGAAGGTTCTTCTCCCAAAATAAACACATTCTCAGTTGCTGTTATCTGAAGGACACTTTCTTGTGTTACACAGTCTCTCAAATCACGCTCACTTCAGCTTTTAGCTGTAACATGTTTCTGCGCTTCCCCTCCAGGGCGTGTGTGGCTCTTGCATTCCCAAGCCAACTCTTAAGCAGCTTCTCCTGTGCTCTTGTCCCTGGAAGAGAGACATAGTTTTGACCTTGCCCCAGCAGAAGCATCAGCCTGTCTCTCCTGCACGCACCTCCTTCTCCGACCACACCATACTTCTCCTACTCTTTCATTCACAAGCTCCTCCCTCTTCTCCCCAACCACCAATCACAACACACTGATGGGAAAGGGACTCAAATGAACTTACTCAAAAACAAACAGACTTACAAATGATGGAGGGACCCCACTCTTGGTCACTACAACAGTACTGGCCGATCAGAGCAGCATGTATGGTCTTAGACTAATGATGCATACTAATACACAAAGTACATCAAGTAGTTGGAGAAGCGGTGTGGCCATCTTTGTGTGAGACTGAAGGGTTTCTTAAAGTGTATTAATCTGAACAATTCTACTTTTAACTGTTCACATACAGGTTGACCGATTCTTGTACCATATGCGACTGTCAGATGATATGTTGATGGATATTATGGCACGTTTCCAAGCAGAGATGGAGAAAGGTTTGAAGAAAGATACAAACCCAACTGCCTCAGTCAAGATGTTACCAACATGCGTCAGGTCAACTCCTGATGGATCAGGTAAGTGGTCCACAATACAGATATGGATGCCAGGTGACCGCTGCAGCCAATCCAAGACCAAAGCATCCTGGTCTAAACACATGGCATGGTGGCCAGAATGCCTGGAGAACAGAAGGTGATGCTGCAACCTCTGATTGGCTGTAGTGGTCACCTGACTTTAAGCCAGCGCTGTCAGCAGGAGATTCAATATATAATAAGGAAAATAGGCTCACATAAAGTTGCACAGCCACAAATTATATAAAGTGCCCACAGATAATATAACAAAGGAGACCTAATCAATACTGATATCTGAGTGGTAATCTGAGTGGTAAAGAAAATACAAATAGCGGCAAAGTAAAACCTGTAGTATAATGCACCTGGAAAAACTATGCATGTATCACCTATTGAGGCTTCATCAGAGGATAATATACAAGTATATACCTGAGTATTGGCTGCCTAACAACAAACATCTGAATGGGAAAAGATCACCTGTAGTATTGTCGTGGAGCCACCAATAATGTGTAGAGATTAGAGATGAGCGAACGTGTTCGTCCGAGCTTGATATTCGTGCGAATATTAGGGTGTTCGGGATGTTCGTTATTCGTAACGAACACCATGCGGTGTTCGGGTTACTTTCACTTCCTTCCCTGAGACGTTAGCGCGCTTTTCTGGCCAATTGAAAGACAGGGAAGGCATTACAACTTCCCCCTGTGTTGTTCCAGCCCTATACCACCCCCCTGCTGTGAGTGGCTGGGGTGATCAGGTGTCCGCCGAATATAAAAGTCGGCCCCTCCCGCGGCTCGCCTCAGATGCCGTGTGAGTTAGATGAGGGACAGTGCTGTTTGTACCGGAGCTGCTGTAGTGAAAGAATTGGTAGTTAGTGTAGGCTTCAAGACCCCCAAAGGTCCTTATTAGGGCCACTGATAGCTGTGTGTTGGCTGCTGTTAGCAGTGGCAATTATTTTTTTTCTCAAAATCGCCTCTGCAGAGCGTTGCACCCGGCATTAGGGACAGAAGTGCTGCATAGGCAGGGAGAGTGTTAGGAGTGAGTGTAGCCTTCAAGAACCTCAACGGTCCTTTCTAGGGCCATATTTATCCGTGTGCAGTACTGTCCAGGCTGCTGTTAGCTGTGCTGCATTTTTTTTTTCTTCTCAAAATCGCCTCTGCAGAGCATTGCACCCTCCATTGATACTGCAGGGAAAGAATTGTGTAGGCAGGGCCACAACACAGTTATTATTCATTGAATATACGCAGTGCTGCCTTTTGGTGGAAAAAAACTGAAAATAATTGTATTTGTCCTGCCTCTGTCCGTCCTAAGGGGGGCGGTGGACACGTGTCGGCTGCATGTGCAACGTTTAAAAATCAGACGCACCCAGCTACGTTTTACTCCTGGCTTCGCCATTTGCTTTCCTTAATTGGGAAAAAAAAATACCTGCTCTGCCAGAGTTAATAACTCTGCTACCCTCACGTTCTGTGCCACATTAGCAGGGCCACAGCACAGTTATTAAACTTCTCATGTTCATTGAATATACGCAGTGCTGCCTTTTGGTGGAAAAAAACTGAAAATAATTGTATTTGTCCTGCCTCTGTCCGTCCTAAGGGCGGTGGACACGTGTCGGCTGCATGTGCAACGTTTAAAAATCAGACGCACCCAGCTACGTTTTACTCCTGGCTTCGCCATTTGCTTTCCTTAATTGGGAAAAAAAATACCTGCTCTGGCAGAGTTAATAACTCTGCTACCCTCACGTTCTGTGACACATTAGCAGGGACACAGCACAGCTATTAAACTTAGATTATTCATTCACTAGAGGCAGTGGGGCCTTTCGTTTTCAAAAAACGGAAAAAATTATATTTGGCTGCAGTCTTGCGCCAATTTATTTCCTGCCTGTGAAATCAAATCACTGGTAATACAGCATGCTGAGGGGTAGGGGTAGGCCTAGAGGACGTGGACGCGGCCGAGGACGCGGAGGGCCAAGTCAGGGTGTGGGCACAGGCCGAGCTCCTGATCCAGGTGTGTCGCAGCCGACTGCTGCGCGATTAGGAGAGAGGCACGTTTCTGGCGTCCCCACATTCATCGCCCAATTAATGGGTCCACGCGGGAGACGGTTATTAGAAAATGAGCAGTGTGAGCAGGTCCTGTCCTGGATGGCAGAAAGTGCTTCGAGCAACCTATCGTCAACACGCAGTTCTGCGCCGTCCACTGCTGCAAATCCGAATCCTCTGTCTGCTGCTCCTCCTTCCTCCCAGCCTCCTCACTCCACTACAATGACACCTGCTCAGGAGCGGGAACACTCCCAGGAACTGTTCTCGGGCCCCTGCTTAGATTGGGCAGCAGCGGTTCCTCTCCCACCAGAGGAGTTTATCGTCACTGATGCCCAACCATTCGAAAGTTCCCGTGGTCCGAGGGAAGAGGCTGGGGACTTCCGCCAACTGTCTCAACAACTTTCTGTGGGTGAGGAGGACGATGATGATCAGACACAGTTGTCTTGCAGTGAGGTAGTAGTAAGGGCAGTAAGTCCAAGGGAGCAGCGCACAGAGGATTCGGAGGAAGAGCAGCAGGACGATGAGGTGACTGACCCCACCTGGTGTGCAACGCTTACTCAGGAGGACAGGTCTTCAGAGGGGGAGTCAAGGGCATCAGCAGGGCAGGTTGAAAGAGGCAGTGCGGTGGCCAGGGGTAGAGGCAGGGCCAGACCGAATAATCCACCAACTGTTTCCCAAAGCGCCCCCTCGCGCCATGCCACCCTGCAGAGGCCGAGGTGCTCTAAGGTCTGGCAGTTTTTCACAGAGACGCCTGACGACCGACGAACAGTGGTGTGCAACCTTTGTCGCGCAAAGCTCAGCCGGGGAGCCAACACCAACAGCCTCACCACCATGCGCAGACATATGATGGCCAAGCACCCCACGAGGTGGGATGAAGGCCGTTCAGCGCCTCCGGTTTGCACCCCTGCCTCTCCCCCTGTGCCCCAACCTGCCACTGAGATGCAACCCCCCTCTCAGGACACAGGCACTACCGCCTCATGGCCTGGACCCACACCCTCATCTCCGCTGTCCTCGGCCCCATCCAGCAGTGTAGTTCAGCGCACCGTCCAGCCGTCGCTTGCGCAACTGTTGGAGCGCAAGCGCAAGTACGCCGCCACGCACGGGCACTCTCAAACGTTAACCGTCCGCATAGCAAAATTCATCAGCCTTGAGATGCTGCCGTATAGGGTTGTGGAAACGGAGTCCTTCAAAAGTATCATGGAGGCGGCGGCCCCGCGCTACTCAGTTCCCAGTCGCCACTACTTTTCCTGATGTGCCGTCCCAGCCCTGCACGACCACGTCTCCCGCAACATTGTACGCACCCTCACCAACGCGGTTACTGCCACGGTCCACTTAACAACGGACACGTGGACAAGCACAGGCGGGCAGGGCCACTACATCTCCCTGACGGCACATTGGGTGAATTTAGTGGAGGCTGGGACAGAGTCAGAGCCTGGGACCGCTCACGTCCTACCCACCCCCAGAATTGCGGGCCCCAGCTCGGTGGTGGTATCTGCGGAGGTGTATGCTTCCTCCACTAAAGCACCCTCCTCCTCCTCCTCCTCCTCCTCCTCCTCTGTCTCGCAATCAAGATGTGTTAGCAGCAGCATGTCGCCAGCAGTCGGTGTCGCGCGGTGTGGCAGCACAGCGGTGGGCAAGCGTCAGCAGGCCGTGCTGAAACTACTCAGCTTAGGAGAGAAGAGGCACACAGCCCACAAACTGCTGCAGGGTCTGACAGAGCAGACCGACCGCTGGCTTGCGCCGCTGAGCCTCCAACCGGGCATGGTCGTGTGTGACAACGGCCGTAACCTGGTGGCGGCTCTGCAGCTCGGCAGCCTCACGCACGTGCCATGCCTGGCCCACGTCTTTAATTTGGTGGTTCAGCGCTTTCTGAAAAGCTACCCACGCTTGTCAGACCTGCTCGTAAAGGCGCGCCGGCTCTGCGCACATTTCCGCAAGTCCCACACGGACGCTGCCACCCTGCGCACCCTGCAACATCACTTTAAGCTGCCAGTGCACCGACTGCTGTGCGACGTGCCCACACGGTGGAACTCTACGCTCCACATGTTGGCCAGGCTCTATGAACAACGTAGAGCTATAGTCGAATACCAACTCCAACATGGGCGGCGCAGTGGGAGTCAGCCTCCTCAATTCCTTTCAGAAGAGTGGGCCTGGTTGGCAGACATCTGCCATGTCCTTGGTAATTTTGAGGAGTCTACCCAGGTGGTGAGCGGCGATGCTACAATCATTAGCGTCACCATTCCTCTGCTATGCATCTTGAGAAATTCCCTGCAAACCATAAAGGCAGCTGCTTTGCGCTCGGAAACGGGGGTGGGGGAAGACAGTATGCCGCTGGATAGTCAGGGCACCCTCCTGTCTATTTCTCAGCGCGTACAGGAGGAGGAGGAGGAGCATGAGGAGGATGAGGAGGAGGGGGAAGAGACAGCTTGGCCCGCTGCTGACGGTACACCGGCTGATTGCCTGTCATCCTTTCAGCGTGTATGGCCTGAGGAGGAGGAGGAGGAGGAGGAGGAGGAGGATCCTGAAAGTGATCTTCCTAGTGAAGACAGCCATGTGTTGCGTACTGGTACCCTGGCACACATGGCTGACTTCATGTTAGGATGCCTTTCTCGTGACCCTCGCGTTGCACGCATTCTGGCCACAACGGATTACTGGGTGTACACACTGCTCGACCCACGCTATAAGGAGAACCTGCCCACTCTCATTCCCGAAGAGGAAAGGGGTTCGAGAGTGTTGCTATACCACAGGACCCTTGCGGACAAGCTGATGGTAAAATTCCCAGCCGACAGCGCTAGTGGCAGAAGGCGCACTACCGAGGGCAAGGTAGCAGGGGAGGTGCGGAGATCGAGCAGCATGTACATCCCAGGCAGTGCAACAGTCTTTAAGGGCCTGGCCAGCTTTATGGCTCCCCAGCAAGACTGTGTCACCGCTCCCCAGTCAAGGCTGAGTCGGCGGGAGCACTGTAAAAGGATGGTGAGGGAGTACGTAGCCGATCGCACGACCATCCTCGGTGACGCCTCTGCCCCCTACAACTACTGGGTGTCGAAGCTGGACACGTGGCCTGAACTAGCGCTGTATGCCCTGGAGGTGCTTGCTTGTCCTGCGGCTAGCGTCTTGTCGGAGAGGGTGTTTAGTGCGGCTGGGGGAATCCTCACAGATAAGCGTAGCCGCTTGTCAACCGACAGTGCCGACAGGCTAACACTCATCAAGATGAACAAAGGCTGGTTTTCCCCAGACTTCTGTTCTCCACCAGCGGACAGCAGCGATACCTAAGCAATATGTAGGCTGCACCCGCGGATGGAAGCTACGTTCTCTCTCACCATCCAAAACGGGGACATTTCTGCTTCATCAATCTGTGTCTAATATTCCTCCTCCTCCTCCTCCTGCTCCTCCTCCTGAAACCTCACGTAATCACGCTGAGCGGGCAATTTTTCTTAGGGCCACAAGGCTCACTCAAATAATTTTTCTGAACAATTTTTATAAGTTTCAATGCGCTTAAAAGCGTTGGAACTGTAACTTGAACCAATTTTTCGTTACACTGGGCTGCCTCCAGGCCTAGTTACCACTTAAGCCACATTAACCGATTAATGGGTTTCACCTGCCCTCTTGGCTGGCCATGGCCAATTTTTGGGATGTACATTAGTACTGTTGATACAGCAATTTTTGTGGGCCCTCGCCTACAGTGTAATCAAATTAATTTTTAGCCCACCTGCATTCCAGCTGACGTTACCTCAGCTGTGTTGGGCAATGCAATGGGATATTTCTATGTACCGCCGGTGGCTTCCTGGCACCCACCCAGGCAGTGGGTCCACAGGGAGTTTAACCTACATGTGTCCACTTCTAAAGAACCCCAGTCAGACTGGGGCATGCAGTGTGGGCCGAAGCCCACCTGTATTACGCACGACATTACTACCTCAGCTGTGTTGGGCAATGCAATGGGAAATTTCTATGTACCGCCGGTGGCTTCCTGGCACCCACCCAGGCAGTGGGTCCACAGGGAATTATAAATGCATCTGTTTCCACTTGTAAAGAACCCCAGTCTGACTGGGGCATGCAGTGTGGGCCGAAGCCCACCTGTATTACGCACGACATTACTACCTCAGCTGTGTTGGGCAATGCAATGGGATATTTTTGTGTACCGCCGGTGGGTTCCAGGGAGCCACCCATGCTGTCGGTAGACAGGGACTTCACAATAGGGAGTTGTACCTGCCTGTGTCTATGAATTAAAAAGCCCGGTCTAACTGGGGCATGCAGACACCTTGACAGAATGAATAGTGTGTGGCACATAGGTTCCCCATTGCTATGCCCACGTGTGCAGCTCCTGATGGCGGTGGCACAGGATTCTATTTCTCATTGCTTCTGTACAGCATTGTGGGCTATCGCCCCGCCCCTTTTAAAGAGGGTCGCTGCCTAGCCGTGCCAACCCTGTGCAGTGTGTGCCTGCGGTCCCTCGTCATGGCAGACGCACTTCTAAATAGACATGAGGGTGGTGTGGCATGAGGGCAGCTGAAGGCTGCGCAGGGACACTTTGGTGTGCGCTGTGGGGGGGAGGGGGGGCGGTTGGGCAGCATGTAACCCAGTAGAAGTGGCAGTGGAGTGTCATGCAGGCGGTGATTGTGCTTTGTTGGAGGTAGTGTGGTGCTTAGCAAAGGTATGCCATGCTAATGATGGCTTTTCAGAAGTAAAAGTTGTTGGGAGGGGGGGGGGGGCCCACTCTTGCCGGTATTCTGGCTTAATAGTGGGACCTGTGAACTTGAGATGCAGCCCAACATGTAGCCCCTCGCCTGCCCTATCCGTTGCTGTGTCGTTCCCATCACTTTCTTGAATTGCCCAGATTTTCACACATGAAAACCTTAGCGAGCATCGGCGAAATACAAAAATGTTCTGGTCGCCCATTGACTTCAATGGGGTTCGTTATTCGAAACGAACCCTCGAACATCGCGGGAAGTTAGTTTCGAATAACGAACACCCGAACATTTTGGTGTTCGCTCATCTCTAGTAGAGATATGTAAAATACGCATGCCCAGTATGGAAATATAAAAACAGAGAGAGAATAGGAAAAAGGCTTCTCAAAGATGATGGTGGTTGCAAAAGTGCACATGCGCAATATCCACAGATACAAAATGCATCTAGTTTAACTGCTATATGTGTAGAAACATATAGATAAAACATAGTGGTGTATGGCTACCATAAAGCATCCCACATTGAAAAATAGGAAGATAATAATGTTCATATGGTACAAACAGAAAGAGAACAAGCCATATGGCACAATATCCCCATAAGCGCATGCGCTACTCTAAAAATATATGATAAAACACAAATTTCCATATATAGGAAACGGCAATTTGGAGATAAAAAGTTCTACCTGACATATATCTAAGAAGCGCACCTAAAGATAGTCAAAACCCACAAAAATATAGCTTGTAGTGTGATAACATAACAGCATTCAAAAGCTAAGGCCAAAAAGCATATAAAAAATGGCACTACCTATGGGTAGACGCATGCGCAAAACATTATTATATACACATATGACAAGTATGTTATAAGACACAATATATCATAAATAATATATACAATATAGTCATAAATAAAGAATATCAAAAGAGAAAGGATTAAATAAACCATTAGAGTGCAGAAAAATGTAAACTGCGCATGCTCAGTATAATACTATCAAAGCATAAAGAAAACTATTCATACATAACGCTGATTACAGAAATGAGCGATATACATAATACCATTTTACCTACTACATATATAAATAAACATGTAAAATGAGAAGCCATCATAACTAGAGATGAGCGAACCTACTCGTTTCGAGTAATTACTCGATCGAGTACCGCGATTTTCGAGTACTTCAGTACTAGGGTAAAAAGATTCAGGGGGTGCCAGGGGGCGGGGGGAGGCATGGCGGCGTGGGGGGTAGCAGCGGGGAACAGGGGGGAGCACTCTCTCTCCCCCCCACTCCCCACTGCAACCCCCCACTCACCCACGGCGCCCCCCAAATCTTTTCGCCCGAGTACGGAAGTACTCGAAAATCACGGCGCTCGGGCGAAAAAGGGACGTGGCCGAGTAGGTTCGCTCATCTCTAATCATAACTCATCCAATAAGTTGGAAAATGGAAGTATGTTAATATTCATGCAGCACAATCAAAAATAGAACTTGCAATACAGACCAATGGAGCCATTCTGCACTTCGTTGAAGGGGAAAAGAGAGGAAAGTACCCATTCTTTTGTTATTTTACAGCATGTCCTGCAATTTCAAAAACATTTTATACTCCGACAATCCCTTTAAATGTATAGAAATACAAATTATACTGACTCTTTACCCAAAAAATTGTATCAATCTCTTCAGCTCTTCCTGCTCTATATGATGTCTGCAGATAGGATAGCATGCTCAACGTGACGGCTTCACTCTAACCCTTAAGGACATGGCCTATTTTGGCCCAAAGGACGCAACAATTTTTGGAGGATTTTCATCTCCAGTTTTCAAAAGCTATAACTTTATTTTTCCGTCGTCATAGCTATATGAGAGCTTGTTTTTTACGTGTCAAATGTAGTTCTATTGGTACCATTTTTGGGTATATATAATGCATTGTGAAACTTTTATTATCCTTTTTTGGAGGGCAGGGAGAAAAAACATAACTTCTACCATTGGTTATTTTTGTCTTTTTTTACAGCATTAGTCATGCGGGATAATAAAGGACATGATACATTTTTCAGCATGCTGGTACGATTACGATGATACCAAAATTATTATTATTTATTTAGTTTTTCTTCTTTTTCACAATAAAACCTTTTTTGGGGAAATAATTTTTTTTTTACATTGTTGCATTCAATGATAATGCATTACAGTACTTCTGTACTGCAATACATTATTGCTTACAATAGAAGCCATGGCAGGCCTGAACACCAGTGTATGCACTCCCTCTGTGGACCCTTTACATGCCTCAATGTACATTGATCACGTAATGTAAGAGTTAAGAGCAGGTATCAGTGTCCTCATCGATCCCCACTGTTGTAGTCTTGTTCTCTCCATTGCTGCATAGGTTTCATACCTTACAAATGTACACATAAGCCCCCACTAGGGACAAATGACTCAACTTTCATATGCATTGCTAGCACTGGTTGCCATAAGACAAAAAGTATAAGCATGTAATTGTGTTATAGCTGCAGTTGTACATCCTCCAACCTTTACCTGTGTAATCCTATTTATGTTCCTTAGTAATAATCCGTGTCCTTCCCTTACTATTCAGAAAACGGGGACTTCATTGCACTTGATCTTGGTGGTTCAAAATTTAGAGTTCTTAGAGTGAAAGTATCTGAAGATGGAAAGCAGAATGTTCAAATGGAAAGCCAGTTTTATCCAACTCCCAGTGAAATATTAAGTGGAAACAAAGCTGAAGTAAGTCTGACCCCATGTAATGTCTGATTAGCAGAATACTATATGTTGTCTATATAATGATGACTTCATTATGACATAATCATTGATACAATTCCTATTATTCGGATCAAAAATCAAATCCACAGTGATTTCATTGCTTTTTCAGCTTTTTGATTTTGTTGCGGACTCTCTGGGTGATTTCATGAAGAAAAGGCAGATAACACAAAAGCTCCCACTTGGTTTCACCTTCTCGTTTCCTTGCAAGCAGACCAAACTTGACGAGGTGAGATATTTATTAAGCTTTAAAATGGACTTTACATCAACTGGTTAACTAGTTTCTAAATAGCAGAACCCTACAGTTACTCAAGCGTGGTTTGACAGTTCTACTTTATACAGTTGTCACCATCAATAGAGCACACTCAAGACAGAGCAGACATTGCTCACTATTGGTCATTTTTTAATGTCTAATCAAATTGCAGCAATTAATAACATGAAGGGCTATGACTCTTTATGGGGGCTTTCTATTGGTATCATACTGGTGTTGTACAATTGATTTTTTGATCACTTTAAAAAATTTTTTTTTTGGAGATGGGGTGCAAAAAAAAGCACAATTCTCGTGTTATGTATTTTTTTTTTCTGACGACTTTTACTGTGCAGAATAAATCATCCATTACTTTGATAGATGAGACTTTTATAGACATGGCGGTACTAAATATGTTTAAGGTTTTTTTTGTTTTGATTTTATTATAAATATGGGAAAGTGGGGTTGGACTTTTAGTATCCTTTATTTTTGACAATAATAAAAAACATTTTTTCCACTTACTCTTACTTTTTTTTAAATTCCACATAGGGAACGTGAACTTGCAATTGTTGGATCGCATATACCATACATTGCAATACTTCAGTATTGCAGTATATAGTATTTCTGCTGACATTCTATTAGGACAGGCTACATGCCCATCCGAATAGGCAGAAATACATGTCAGCCCTAGGGGCCTTTAAAAAGCCCCAGGCAGAAATGACACCTGAATGGCACATTGCGCATCTCATTGTGAAACGGTTGTTCAGGACCCCTGAACACTGATAAGGACATTTAAAGGGTTAACAATCATGATCAGCATGAGCACTGATTGTAGCTGTTGCAAGCCAGTGTTAGCTGTGAAAGACAGCCAGTACCCACCATGTATGGAGCGGGATCAGCTACCAATCCCACTCCATACAAACCTGCACCTGGAGGACCTACATGTAAGTCCTTTAGGGTGAAGGGATTAAGGACTGAAACATTGTTGAACACTACTTTAGAGATTTCTGCAGTTTTCAGTGATATATTTAACACAGACATTTATGTAGACTGGATATAATTGTATCCACCTCTCAGCGGAGAAAACGGGACTAGATACTATATGTAGGAGTTTGCTACATCTAAACATAAAAACTGTATTCTTATTCACTGACAGCACACAGATATCTTGAAAATGGTGAGGAACTGAAACATAAAGTGTCTTAGAAAGTTGCTTAACTTTTGATTCATGGGGTGATTAAACAAAACCCCATGGAGAACCACATTCAGTAGGATATATAGGAAGCTGTATAGGAACACTTCAATTAAATCATATTAATTGTCCACTTATACTGTCATAAAAGTTGGACATTTTCTGTCTACAAGGTGGGTATAATGGGAACAGATTAAAAGACTAAATCTAATGTCATCCCTTATATTTGTTGTAGGGAGTCTTAATATCATGGACAAAAGACTATAAAGTAAGAGGAGTTCACCAGACTGATGTGGTGAATACCCTGAGGAAGACACTGAAGAAGAAAAAGGTATCCTTCAAACTACTTTTACTATATATGGTGGTCAAAATGTCAATATTTTAACTGACTTGTGAATAATAATATAGTAACATAGTATGTTAGGCCGAAAATGACATATGCCCATCCAGTTCAGCCTATTTCACCCCCAGTGTGGATCCAGAGGAAGGTAAAAAAAAACCCAATGAGGTAGAAGCCAATTTTCCCCATCCAAGGGACAAAATTTCTTCCCAACTCCAATCTAGCAATTGGGATAATCCCAGGATCACCGACCCTTCTGAAATAATTAGTGATATAACACGTAATATTGTAATGCTCAAGTAAAGTGTCCAGGCCTCTCTTGTACTCGTTTATCGAGTTTACCATCAACATGTTTACAGGCAGAGAGTTCCATAGTTTCACTGCTTAGGAGCTGAATTGCCCAACTCGAACTCAGTCTCATGCTCTACCAACTGAGCTATCCGGGTGTCTAGAACACTATCCCTTCATTTGAAGGAGTCGCCAAGTGGAAGTTTGGGAGGATGTGGGCCAAATGTATATTGCTTTGGATGTTCTTGTACTGAATTCTACAGCCTCTTTATATGAATCTGTGGATCATGTATATCATTGTTTGGTTTCTCTGGACATTTGTGCTGTTTTATATACTATAAACACTTTCACACAAAGTTCTGTTAAGTGTTGACTTGGGTGTGAACATTTTTCTCTTGTTAGTACACAAACGTGGATGTTCTCGCTTTGGTTAATGACACAGTGGGCACCATGATGACCTGCGGATATGATGATCAGTTGTGTGAAGTTGGTGTTATTGTAGGTAAAAGAGTTTAAACAATATTTTAATTGCCGACTATACAGAAGAAAATATAAGGCTAATCAATAATTATTGATTATAATAATAATTATTATTATAATATTACAGCCCTGGTCAAGTCTAGTGCTTCCTGACTCCTGCTGTGTATCACTTTGTAGTCTTTTGCTATGGAGGCAGTGACTATTACATATTACTGGTATTAAGTGGATGTATTCAGTGAATTCCTATATTTCTACTATAAGGCTTCATTCACATGAGCATCAGCCCCGTTTTCATGCCCGGATGATATGTGCTACCCATCTGAGGCATTGATTTCCAATGCCTCAGTTCAGATGGCCGTTTTTGCGGTGTGTAAAAACGGTCGGCTGGCAAAGATAGCCATACAGTGTGCATTCCGGTCAGCAGTTTTTATGCCATCCAGAAAAGATAGTTACGGAACTATCTTCCGGACGGAATACAATGGCCGGTCCCATAGACTCCTATGGGAGCTGCCGAAAAAATGGGGTGGAAGGGAGTTTAGCAACGTCTCTGCTAAACTCCCTACCCCATTTCCCCACCCCCTCTCTGCAACTTGCCGGCTGTTGGCAAAGGGAGGGGCCGGAAATTACACACTAATCTTCTGCCCCATCCCATTCATTGCAAACAGCCGGCAAGGGACAGAGAGGGGGAGGGAGTTCAGCAGAGCTAAACTCTCTTCCCCTGCCCAACAGTATCCTGGGCTCAGCGTATACTCACCAGACCCGAGTCGACTGAACGGGCGCATAGACGGGAGATCCAGCCGTGACTTGGTCATGACTGCCTCTCATTCATGCGATTTTCGGTCATGTTCCCTATGAAAGAGCCCTAAGGGTGCGTTCACATGTGCTAATTTGCTGGTTAAAAACCCCGGAGGAAATGTGAATGAAAAGTTGCATCAAAATCCACAGCATTTGGTGCGGCTTCATGGATCATGATGCAGACCTACAGCAGATTTCACCACTTCAAATTGAACAGGTGAAAGCTGCTGCAGATGGATTTGGTGCAAATTTTTTTCAGCTGTGGAAAATTCCCAACCAAGCCTTAGACCTCAGTCACACGGGCGTTTTGACACACAAATTTTTTAACGCATCAGTTATGAATTCATGAATGGGTGAGTGCTGCCTATGATTGGCTAAGCACAGGGACCAATCAGAGGCAGCTCTTAGCTGTCATTCAATAACTGACAGCTGCATCTGATTGGTTATAGTGCTCAGCCAATCAGAGGCAGCTCTTTCAGCAGGCGGGGATTTTAAATGCCCGCCTGCTGAATACTCCTCAAAGCAGTGCAGGAGAAGAGCCGGCTGGACGCGGCTGAGCCCCAGCTGCTGCAGAGAGGTGAGTATAGATTTTTTTTTTTTTACACATTTTTAGGATGGTTTTCAGGGAAGGGCTTATATTTTAAGCCCTTCCCTGAAAAATCACTGCAGCTCTTGCCGCCAGCCCATTGCTTTCAATGGAGCCGGTTGTATTGCTGGCATACATCGTTCTCCTTTGCCACACTGAGAATCACGATATCAGGATAACATACTTTGAAGTTTTCTTGTTTGACTTTGGAACTCTTGAGTCGAAGAGGCGGGCCGTGCCGGACTCTCCTCGCCCGCAGCATGTTAACTGACAGGTCTCTCCTTATACTTAAGCAGCTTGACAAAGACCACTGTGTTGGTCGAGATGTCGCTTGCTTGCTTTTACTTGCGGATATTACATTAAAGATGTGCTTTTAAACGTTTGCTTCCCACTGTGCTGCTGCCTGGAACTTCTTTGTAATTAACCATTTCAATCGGTGCATCTGTGTAAGTCTTGTGCCAATGACCATGTCTTGTGGGTGCAAAAAGTACAGTAAAATATGCTCATGCTCACGCAGAAAAATCCTTGTTCATTCTGCAAAAAACACTACGTTCATGCGCACACAAATACGCAAATGGTGAAGCCAGCCTTTGTTTGGTTTGTAAATGGAGTAGATGGGAATCAATGTACATTGGGAAACCAATAACTGGTATATTACTGACCTGTCTGTTTTCCTGGTTTGCAGGGAGCGGTACAAATGCCTGTTACATGGAGGACCTAAGTAATATTGACCTAGTGGAAGGCGACGAGGGGCGGATGTGCATTAATACAGAGTGGGGAGCGTTTGGAGATGATGGCGTCTTAGATGACATCAGAACAAAATTTGATAATGAAATAGATTTGGGATCGGTGAATCCCGGCAAGCAGCTGTAAGTACTTGTTATATGTATGTAATATAGACACGAGGGAAACTATAATTTGTATTAAACAGTAATGGAACAAATAAAACATGGGCAAATAATGAGCGGCAGAAGGTCCGCAGAAGCAAGATGGTCCGCCTCCTTTAAAGGAAAATGCATCCTACTATCTACTGTCTCATTGATGAACAGTTCCGCAGTTCAAAATGGCTTCTGCGATTCAGCAATGAATAAAATTTTGCGCACTACTTGGCACTTTTTCCAACAGAATTGCCAACGTATATGAGGGCGCTTGGTGCGCAAATGTACCTAAAAGCAGAGCATGGCATGTTTTGTTCTGCGCTACTAAAATGCACCAAAAAAAATGCTTATGTAAACAAACCCATTAAAATTAAAAAACGCACACAAATACGCCCATGTGAAGCAGGCCAAAAACAAAGTACCACTGCGTCATGTAATTGCATAAAGTACTATTCACACTATAATATATTGTAGCATTCAGGACTCCTTCAGACGAGAATATACCCAAATACGCACGCCTAAGTGCAAATAAACAAGGTGGATTTGCCTGCGTATTGGTGCATAGCATTGTAATTTTTTGCGCACACAGGGCACCCACATCCTGATTTAAAAGGACACCTAATGAGGTCTGGATGTGTTCTATTCTTCATGGAATTGTGTGGCGTATTGTGCATTTGTGCACCTCCCATAGACTTCTATGGGGCCCTTTGGTGCGCAAATATACAGAAAGATAGAGCAGGTACTATTTTTCGTGTCTGCACAAAATGCACGCAAAAAAATCGTTAATGAGAACAAAGCCATTTGCACGTGTAGAAATGTGTGCAAATGAGTAAGAAAACTGTAATGTTCTAATTTTGTGAAGTATTCTTGATGACTCTCCCTTGTTGTTTTGTATTGTGATGTATGACTTGCCCAATAAACGTTCCTTTAAAAAAATACGTCCGTCTGAAGAAGCCCTTAGATACATATATGTTATTTTCCCGAGACAACCTCGTATAATCTAAAACTCGGAGCCTTTGATTAGTTTTATTTTAGTTTTATTCTAAAAAATTGCCATTATGTCTAATTTTCTTGTTAGATTTGAGAAGATGATCAGTGGTTTGTACATGGGAGAACTCGTCAGACTGATCCTGCTAAGGATGGCAAAAAAGGGTCTTCTATTCGGTGGCAAGATCTCTAATGCTCTCCGTACGAAGGGAACGATACAAACATGTCACGTGGCTGCCATGGAAAAGTAAGGACGGTGTTATATATGTATTGACGGCATGTACAGAAACTGCATGGTGAAGAGTACTAACAATGTACTTTTGTCATTGGCCTCCCACTGCAGATATAAAGAAGGGCTGTATAACACTAGACAAATACTTCTTGACCTTGGCCTGGAACCATCAGAAGATGACTGCATTGCTGTTCAGCATGTCGCCACTATCGTATCCTTCCGATCAGCCAACCTGTGTGCAGCCGCTCTTGCTGCCATCCTGACACGACTTCGTGAAAACAAGAAGTTGCATAGGATGAGGACAACAGTTGGAATGGATGGCACAGTCTATAGAACGCATCCCCAGTAAGTAACAAGTCCTAAATGGAACAACTTCACACATTCTTATACATAAACTCCAATCATCCGGCACATTCTGGACCAGTAAGTGCTAAGGTGGCCATATGCATTAGATAGAAGTAAGTTGATGGCTGAGGAACCATTGAGCGAACAATTTTCAAAAGTATATATAAGACTTATCTGTATGTTATTCCCATGTTATTAGACATATATCACATACGTAATAAGGCTATACTATAAATCATCACCCCAGAATGATTTCTTTTTCAGGTATGCTAAGCGACTACACAAGGTTGTAAGAAGGCTCGTTCCTAATTGCGACGTGCGTTTCCTCCTCTCAGAAAGCGGCAGTGGTAAAGGAGCAGCTATGGTAACAGCAGTGGCTTGTAGGTTGCTCTCACAACGCGAGCAGATTGACGAGGTTCTAGATTTGCTCCATATATCAGATGAGAAACTTGCAGAAATTAAATTAAGGATGATGAAAGAGTTAAAATATGGGCTAAAAAAAGAAACACACAACTCTGCGTCTGTGAAAATGCTACCGACATACGTTTACGGAACACCAGACGGGACAGGTAATTTCTGGTTTTATTTTATTATAGACTGGACAGTAATGTCCATAATATAACTAATCCAATTCCACTACTAATTTACTAATTTGCAAAATGGAAGCATTGACCTGATAGGCCGCCATGATTAACTACTTTATTTTAACTTTGTATTAGTTTTAAAACATTTCCTCCAAGTTTTTGCAGAATGTGATGGGTGTCAAAAGCAATATATGTGATGGGCGCACTTTAGCCAAGTGCCTACAAACACTGAGGCCTATAACGATGGCACCACCTGTCTTTGGATGGCAGACAATAAAACAGTTGGAGCTGCTTGTGCTTGTTGGATGATCATTTGGTCCTCTCTACTGGTGGTCTGATGAGGGCATCCTGAGCCTGGTCACCTTGTGTCCTGTCACACATCCACTGGTCCCAACGCCTTCTAACAGTCTGGTTAGAGCAGTCCAGGTAGCGGAAATTAGTCAATATGATCATCCAACTTCTCATATCCCAATAATGCCCCCCTCTTATACTTTGGTAACGTGTGACATCTCTTCTCTGCGTCGTAGAGGCGTCTAGTGGTCAACAATCTCTACACAAGTGGAAGACGAGGCCACAACACACAAGGAGCCTCTGAGAGACTTTTTATAGCTTGAATTGCAGGGGCAGACTGGCAATTGCCTGGGCCCCCAGGGAGTGAGAGTCATGGACTCTTTACCCCCTACAATAGTTTTTTTTTTCTTCATAAAAAACCTTTTCACCATATTTTTAGATATCTTTATAGGATTACAAATTCCCTGTATTCTTTTACATAACCAAAGTGTAAATTATAAAATACTTTTTACCTGAGGCTGCTGCAGCAACCGAGACACAAGGCACACTACTGAGGAGATGGCGGGGGTAGTTGTCAGGGAAGTCCCAGTGCCACTACCAACTCCTTCCCTGAGGGTCGCGCATAATCTTGGCCAAGACAGCACCAGGCCTCTTCCAGGCAATAGGTGGTGTGGTGGACTTGAAGAAATATATCACAGGTGTGTTTCTTACTCCTTAGGATGTCTGACAGGAAAAGTAAGAAAGCCCACACACAGTTAACTTGATAACTTCAGTCGCTGGGAACGGTCAGTGACTGGAACTTTACTTTCAGATTTGATAAGCTCACACACCAGTGCAGGAAGGACAAATTACGGAGGTCAGGGAGGAGAACCCAGGATGATACCTGGTCTACAGTCCAAGTTATCTGCATGACTCCGCTCTTGGACACAATCACTCCGGGACACAGGATGACACTGGACAAACAGTCCAAGTTATCTGTATGACTCCGCTCCTGGACACGCACACTCTGGGACACAGGATGATACCTGGCCTACAGTCCAAGTTATCTGCATGACTACGCTCCTGGACACACACACTCCGGGACACACGATGAAACTGGGCCTACAGTCAAGTTATCTGTATGACTCTGCTCCTGGACACACACACCGGAGGAGGACAAGACACTCCACTGGCACTCCCTTGCAGATGGCTTTCTGGACACTGCATGGGGGACTTTTTCTCTCTCTTTCCTAGGATAGGGGTCCTGGGATTAGATCATCAGTGTACCTCTCTTCCTCTTCCATTCTTTACCATGTGAGGGTTGAAGGTACCCCCATGTGGCCGTCACTCTCCCTCCACACTCAACCGTTGAAGCCATGGAACCCCTCTCTTTCTTACCTGTCACTATGTATGCATATGTATCTTGCATACACACATGACAACATAACTTGTTACAATTTCCAGACATATCCCAGACATTCACAGACATTAACCTCTTACATGCTGCAGCTATGCAATACACATAACTAAAGACAAGACAATTTGCACAGAACATCCACATTAAAGACATGACATGTATGATTATTATGGAGGGGCCAGATGTATGCACTTCGGGCCATTACATTGAGATCAAGGACTCCATTAGATGAACGTATTTGTACGCGCAAAATTTGCCTATGCAATATGCAGACAATAGAACCCATTCCTTTCAATAGGTTCTTTCTGACTTTATCTTGGACACACACAAAAAAAATAGAACCTGCTCTATTTTCCTGGACACCCCCCAAGGACTCCTTTGAAGTCTATGGGGGGGGGGGGGGTGCATATGCAAAACACAGGAACATGAGCAATACGCTGCGCAATTCTGTGGAAAAAAAAACACATCTGGAACTCAGGTTAGATAACCTTTTAAATCAGGCCTGGGGTGCTTTGCGCATGTAAATAGGCGCTGTGTTTGCAAAAAGTACAGTAATATATGCCGATATACAAACAAATACGTTGCATTGAAGTGTGCGCAATTGTGCATACGGTCATCTGAAGCCACCCTAAGGAGCATTCCCTGCATATGGATTATACAGTGCCTAGTAAGCAAAATGGTCGCAGTATAGATCTGTTGGCTGAGTATTCTCTAGTAATGGTTGCAGGCAGCTGAATTTTAAGAAGAAGTAGAAAAATTTGGGGCTAAATTTAAAAAAATGGCGCTCTCACACTAAGGTATAAAATAGACCTTTTGCGCGATCAATAATGAGCTGTTGATGAATAGCTGAGACTAGTATACATGACAAAGGTAGACAATGTATATTTTTCCAATCTATATTGTAGAGCAAGGAAACTTTCTAGCATTGGACCTAGGAGGAACAAACTTTCGGGTTTTGCTAGTCAAAATCAGGACTGGCAGAAGACGTTATGTAAGGATGTACAACAAGATCTTTGCTATACCTCTAGAAATAATGCAAGGCACTGGGGAAGAGGTAAGTGTACAGAGAGCTAGAAAATAGCATGTATGTCCTTCATATAGGTATACCTGCATACTGTCCCCTATTCCATAATAAAGTTATGTAAAAGCCTGTGTAACTAAAGACGCTGCCTTCAATCTGTGATATGTGGACAGGAATGGAATATTGTGAGTGATATAGCTTTAAGTTTAAGTTATATTAAAAAAGTCAAAGGCCAGCAGATGTAACCAGGGCCACCCTGTTCCCCTCTCTTCTTTTTTGAAAGGAACGTTTATTGGGCATGTCATACATCACCATACAAAACAACAAGGGAGAGTCATGAGGAATACTTTACAGAATTAGGTCATTACAGTTTTCTCACTCCCTTAAGAATTCATAATACCCCTGGGATCTATGGTTCTACATGTTTTCCTAGCAGCTGAGTTTCACAGGTGTGGTAGAATGAGCTGGCGGCGTGTGGTTTGCTCCAGTCAGCCAATCTCTCAGGTCTGTTGTTTATATATACCAGCTCCTTTGTCAGTGTCTGCTGGTTTTCCTCTTGCAATGTGAGCAGTCTTGTGTTTCTGCTTCTTTTAGACCTTTTGATCTGTCTATGCAGGCATAACCACCAGTTCTGTTTCCGTATCTGTATATCTGTCTGTGTGTCTGTATGTCTCTGTGCTGGGTCTGTTTAAGGCCTTCTGATCTGTCTGTGCTGGCATTGTCACCAGTTCTGTTTCTGTATCTGTATATTTGTTTGGGTATTTCTGTGCTGGGTCTGTTGTAGCCCTTCTGATTTGTCCATGCTGGCATTGTCACCATTTCTGATTCTGTATGTGTATATTTGCTCTGTGTTAGTGTGAACTATGTCCTGTGCTGCTTGGATCATTTACCATCTAGGGTGAGTTAGGTCCTTAGGTTCCAGTGTGGGGCTGTCCCTATCAAGGCGATTTCCCTGCTTGCAGGCAGGTATCCTGGGGTTAGTTGTCTCATTAGAGTAGGGAGTGTGAGACAACAAGAACCCTTGAACTGGGCTCATGGCTTAAGTGACTTGGCCAATTCACTAACTAATTCCTCGTACTTATTATAGCAATTCCATCTGTTTATTCGTATGGGTGTGCTGATGTGTGTTTTGGGTGTTTGGCAGTCTGGCTTGCCTCTGTCTTTCCGTGTCTCTCTGTTCTGAGGTCATCTCTCTGTTGAGTTGTGTCTGAGGTCCTGAGTCTGTGTTCTGAGTTTGTTCCGTAGTTCTGTCTATGCCTTCTGAGTTCTGCACTGAGTCTGAGTTCTGTCTGTGTTCCCGAGTCTGAGTTCTGTCTGTATTTCTGGCTGCAGTCACTTTATCTGAGGAGTCAGCAACCAAGCACTCCAGGTCAGGTCTTAGCTTGGTTGGTTGGTCCAGTGGATCCTCAATCCGTAACAGTATTCTGAGGCCGTGGATCCCGCTGATCTCCGTGGGTGATAAAGATGTAACAACCCCCCCCCTTTTTTTTAAACAACTTTGGCCATTTTAATAAAGGAGACCAAGATTCCCAACCTGGGGAATTGCAGCAAATAGAGCAAATAACTGTAAACTGAACCCACAGCTCCACTTCCAATATTGTGTATATCTATTGTCCCTGTCCCCCTCTCTTATGGTGTATTATGTAGTGCCTGATCATATAGTACCTGTAATTAGGTTCAGGCACCAAATGCGGGATTGGGTTGCTAGCTCCAGGTGCCCAGGTCATCTGAACAGTGACCTCATCTTCAGTAATGAGAGGAGATAAGCCCTGTGTGACTGGACAGGTGGAACACCTCTAAGGGTGCTTTTAGACTAAACAATATCGTTCAGATGAGCAAAAGTGAGGAATAATTGTTCGTTGTAAACGTGAATCAACGACCGAATGACAAACGATAATTGTTCGCTTTTCATTCGTTAGTCATTTCATGCAGACTTAGATATCATCGTTTGCTTGTTCACTAATCGTTCGGTTTAACCAGCGCTCGTTCAGTCGTTCTCAGTCACTTATACAGCAGATGTGAAAGACTGGACGATTCCTCGTTTGAACGAGCCAATGATGTATCTGCCGGTATAAACAGGCTGAACGACGGCAAACGAGCTAGTGGCGACCTCATTCACACATTCAAGCGATAATTGGCTTGTCCAGAAGGACCCTTAGGCCAGCCATGAATGTAACATACTTTATTATATCTTCTTCTTAACAGCAGGTCATCTTTTGTATTCCAGCTGTTTGACCATATTGTGGAATGTATCGCAGACTTTCTAGACTACATGGGTATTAAAGGCGCCCCATTGCCCCTGGGATTTACATTTTCCTTCCCATGTAAACAGGAGCGAATCGACAAGGTATGGTCATCTAGATTTGTCTTACATTTTTTATTAGTTAGCTGGTAGTATAGAGGTGGTTTTACATCGGCGGCGGGGGTTATGTATTCATGCTCTGTTCAGGGAGAAGGAAATTGGAATTTCCGGGCCAAACGGATCTGTCTTATGATGGAACCGAACAGTGCTGAACAGACCCCATTGACTATAAAGGGGTCTGTTCGGTTACTGCTCAGCATGCTGTGTTTTTTTTGCACATGAAATGCGTGCACAAAAAAGGGTAAAGGGAATGAAACCATTAAAATCAAGGAGTTATATTCTCTGCATATTTTGCATGCAAATTATGTGCTAAAATATGTAAGCAAATGAGGTCGCCAGAGTGAGGTGCCAGGCAACTTTTCCATTGCCCACCTTGTAAAAAGGCCTACCAAAAAGAACAAGGTAATAACAAACCTAAATCTAACTTTGTGCGGCACATGATTTGACTATAGAGTCACATAATACAGCTGGTTGATTTGGTTTGTATAATTTTATGTTCTACTTTATAGTAGGAGGAAAAATTACGGAACCAGTTAGACAATGGAATATAGGTCTCATTTGGCAAATTTTATTGACCCCCTAACAAATAAAAGTGATATTAGACATAATGGTCATTTTGGCAAGCAAAATAAGAATAAATAGTCTCTACTTCTTTAACTAAAATCTGTTGTATGTGTCAAGAAATGTGTTATTAGTTATTAAAAACTAGTAGAATGGTTCCTCCTTGCTATGTGTAGCCTGAAAAGATGTACAGATCATATAGTTTATTGTTCTTACTACCCAACAAGCTGATGTCCTCAAAGCTACATGTCCTTGCAGTATGCCTAATTGCTGAGTTTTGCTGCCTTTATAGGGGATGTTGGTTGGATGGACAAAAGGCTTCAAAGCCACTGACTGTGAAGGGCAGGATGTAGTAGACATGCTGAGAGAAGCCATCAAAAGAAAGAATGTAAGTATTCTTTAAAATACTATGTGTTTTTGTACTGTAAGTTGATGCTATCATGGGCTTTTTGTGGTTATATGGTGTGGTGAGGAAACATTTTTCTGGATGTTAAGTAGAAAGGAGAAGACCTAATAGCTGTCTACAAATATATGACGAGCTGTCACAGTGCAGAGGGAGCAGCCCTATTCCCATCTGCACAAAGAAAGACTAGAAGCAATAGGATGAAACTGAAAGGGAGGAGACACAGATTAGATATTAGAAAAAACTTTCTGACAGTGAGGGTGATCAATGAGTGGAACAGGTTACCACGGGAGGTGGTGAGTTCTTTAATGGAAGTCTTCAAACAAAGGCTGGACAGACATCTGTCTGGGATGATTTAGTGATTCTTCATTGAGCAGGGGGTTGGACCCGATGACCCTGGAGGTCCCCTCCAACTATACCATTCTTTATCTTCCTGGGATCGAAAATCAACCGCAATGGAGAATCAGGACCCGAAATAAAACGATGAATCATGCTTGGTTGCAGCGCAATGTTAAGTATGGATAAGATCTGGAAAAATAAAGACAGAAGCATTGCAATGAAGTGCTGGATAGTCAATGCAATCACATCCCAATGACAACTCGGGAAAATTGGACACTGAAGAAAACAGACCGAGGGGAAGATTGATGCCTTCGAACTTTGTTACTCCTACAAATGTCTTGGATCAACAGGATGACAAACAAAGCAGTCCTAGTCCGCATAAAACCAAAGTTTTCATTGGAGGGCAAAATTATGCAACAGAGGCTCTCATACTTTGCCACATAATAAGAGTTAATTAATTAGAAACATCAATAATGCTGAGTGGTCAGTGGCAAAAGAAGACCGGGCTGCCAAAGAACGTACTGGCTCGATACTATCCAAGTCGACACCAGCATGCAAATGATCGAACTGGAAGCAGCTGTACAAGACAGAACCGCGTGAAGAGGACCGATCCATAAAGTGTCCAAGAGTCGGTCCAACTAAACGGATAAAGATAGATAGATGATATATCAGGTATATTTCTATATCTTTGACCCTGTTGCTTTGCAGTGGGATATCCAGGATAGTCTGATGCTACGAAATGAAGAAATATGTTGGGATTCATCATTTAATGATCAGTTAGTGAAATCCAACGGTGTCTGGGGATGATTTGTAGTTTGCTGATAAGACAACTCCTGCAGTCGTTACTGTAAGAATACAAGTTCCATGTATTGTCTTCTAAATCATTTGTTATGTACACCAATATCTGTATTCTGTTCTATCCCACTCTGAAGGAGTTTGACTTAGACATTGTGGCAATTGTCAATGACACAGTGGGAACCATGATGACCTGTGGATATGAAGATCCCGACTGTGAGATTGGGCTCATTGCAGGTAATTTTTAGTATGATCAAACCATCAGAGCCAAACTGCATTTCAATGGCTCCTATGCCTTGTTGCATAGAATTAAAAACCACACATTAAAGAAAAACAGCAAGTAGTAATTAAAGAAATGGTCCAGTTATAAAGTATTGATGACCTATCCTTAGGATAGATCACGCATAATAGATCCGTATCCCAATATCCTACTGATCAGCTGTTTGCCAAACCAGTGTGCTTCTGCACAGAGCTGATTTCTGCAGATAGCAGACAGCTCTGTTCCCACTGCAGTGGTTTGGATTGGTATTGCAGGCCAAGTTCTCATTTATTTCAGTGGCAACCTGGCCTGCAAAACCAAGTCAAGCCACTGCAGTGGGTAGAGAGCTGTCTGCTTCCTACAAAAATGAGCTCAGTGCACGCAAACATCGGCCCACAGAATAGCTGATTGGTGGGGCTCTTTGGCACCAGTCTACTATTGATGACTTATCCTGAGGACAGGCAATAAAATTGTTTGCAACTGGATAACCCCTTTAATATTCGTACTACCCACACTGTTACTCTGTTGTCAGACTTTACCATTTCTTGGTGTGTCCCCCTCCCAACTTAAGTGTTTTTTTCTCATGGATTCTGTGAAATGTTCCATACATGTTTCTTGGACAGAGTGAAGGGCTTCATTGGAGCACCTGGAGTTCCAATGGCTCTGCAATGTGGAACTGTAAGCCCACCATACACCCCTAATCGTTGCATAATAAAATATGAAAAATATACAATCTGAGGTATAATAAGTATACAATTCTTCCCCAGGTACTGGGAGCAATGTGTGCTATATGGAAGAAATGAAGAACATTGAATTAATAGATGGAGATGAAGGAAAAATGTGTATTAACACAGAATGGGGAGGATTTGGGGATAATGGCTGTCTCTCTGACATTCAGACGCAATATGATGTACATGTGGATAAAAACTCATTAAATCCTGGAAAACAAAGGTAAAATGAAAAACGTAATTAGTTGCTATTGGTATCCACTGCACTTTTCCATTGCACTAGTTCAAGAGGTTAGAACACAAAAATAACTTATCCCCTATCATTAAGATAGGAAATAAATATCTGTAATTATCTGTCTGTTGGGGCTCTCACTGTTTAACAAGGGTCCCCAAGTAAATGGAGTGATGGTCACGTGTACACTGTTGCTCCATTAATTTCAATTAGACTGCTAGAGGTAGCCCAATGCAAGCACTTGGATATCTCCGACAGCCCCTAGAAAGGAATGGAGCGGCTGTGTGCACACAAGACCACCATTCCATTCATTCAGAGAGCATTCTCGTGAGCAGTGAAAGTCTCAGCACCTGAAACCCCACCGATCCTGTGAATGGGTGATAAGCTAGTTTCGTAGAACATCCCCTTTCAGGCCTGTGTCACACGGGTGTATGCACATTTATGTACGCATTTGCGCCGTGTATTTGCACAATGGTCGTTGTGTTTTTACATGCGTCTCTGTGTGTTTTTTACTGTGCTTTTTGCACGCAAAAAAAAAACATGCAGCCATGCTCCCATTGCTTAGAATGGGCCATTAGTCTAATTAGTTTAATATGTGCTATTTTTCATCGCAAATACGCAGAAAAATAAAGTGTATTTTTTGCACAACTGAAATGCGTAAATGTAAACAAACTCATTTGCATAAATGGTTCTATTCACTGCATATTGCATGCATACGCAAATACGTCCCTGTGACACAGGCCGCAGGCAGAGCTTTCAAAAATGTTTCAAGTATGTAAAAAAATAAAATAAATATATATATTGTGAGGTACTGAGGGGCGTAGTGGTGGACGGTCCCTACGTCGCCCCTAGGTTCTGGTACTATGCATAAGGGGACTGGAGGAAGGTCATGTCTCACTCTCGGAGACGTAAGAAACCAGGAGCGTAATGTGGTCTCCAGCAAGCAGTTGCTGGAGATCTGTTCTTTAAAAATATCCGGGCGGTTTTTTTTTTGGAATGGATAGCAGGTTGGTAGTGGGGCCGTCCATTCCACCTCCTCCACTCCAGGGTGTGGATGAGCTCAATCAGCCCAGGTGCTGAGGCTGAGCCAATTCTAGTGTGCACATAAATAGCAGGTGCACGGACACAGGGGAGCTAAGATGGCTGCTGGACCCTGGCAGCCTGTGTGACCGGCTGGAGAGAGAAGCCCTGCTGTGCGCTGCACCTGCTAAGTGCGACCTGATCAGGCCGGGAGGGCCTGATAGCTGGATTTTGGACTTTTGTTTGTTTGCCTGAAGCTAAGGCTGGACATTTTTCTGTTGCTGTTATAAAAAATAAATGCAGGTCACGCCTGCTTTGGACTGCATCCACTGGTGTTCTGTCTCTAAATATCTCAAAACCCGCACGGTACCGAGCTATTCTCCCACAATATATACATATATATATATATATATATATTTGGCTTTTTAGTTCTGATTGAATGCAGTGCTATTTCCTCTGGTATTTTGTGCCGAATCTGCAACAGAACCTCCGAAAGCAGGTTCTAGCAGATGTGAAGACGGTCTCTGTCTACCTTCTGCATTAGAATAGCTGTGAGGGTGGCCCAGACTAAACAGCTAGTCTACTGTACAACAACCTACTTATGTTACTTTCCTTGTCTCTACTCCTGGGTCTTTTTCTAGATCAGTTTAGCAAATCTTCGGTAGCAAATATACCAGAATGATCCCTGGAGAACCTCTGATACTACTAGGTAAATAATCTGGATTGATTGTGCGATCCTGAGTACGCTGAAAAGTACTCGGGTGCGCCGGGGGTGAGCGGGGGGTTGCAGAGGGGAGTGGGGGGGAGAGGGAGAGAGAGAGGGCTCCCCCCTGTTCCCCGCTGCTACCCCCCGCTCCACCGCGCCCCCCGCCCCCTGCCCCGGCGCACCCGAGTAGTGAAGCACTCGAAAATTGAGGTGCTCGATTGCGAAATCGCCCTTACCAAGTACGTTCGCTCATCTCTAGTCCCTTCACATCATGTTACCTAAGATGGCTGGATTGATATAACGGCGGCATGAATGTTGCATACGTGAAAGGTGTGATTTGATAATTGCAGGAAATACTATGCATTAAATAATTTTCATTCACTTGTACTGTAGTTTGTAAAAAGCTAATCTATATCTGTATATGTTCCACACAGCTATGAAAAGATGACAAGTGGAATGTACCTTGGAGAAATTGTGCGACAGATTCTGATTGACCTAACGAAACGTGGCCTCTTATTCCGAGGACAGATTTCCGAACGACTGAGAACAAAAGGAATTTTTGAAACTAAATTTCTGTCTCAAATAGAAAGGTTATTTTTCTTCTGACACCCCGTACATCAGTGTTCCCCCAACTAGATACTTGGAGTCACATTTGGCTCCTGGGCCCCCTGCATGTGGTGGCTTTCCCTCTGTTAAAAGCTGCAGATGCTTTTCTGCACTAATGGCACCAGGGTCATAACCATACCGAATATTAGCATTATGGTCAAAACCATATAACTTACAGGTAAAGCGGTTGTCTCATTAGAGAGACTGCTATGACAGTGCATAGTGAGAAAACAGTCACCCGGGGATGATGGTGCTGCGGCTTATCAATTATCATGACCTTTCTCTGGCCACATTAATGCAGAATGCAAGTGTTAGTTCTCGCAAAGTACATAACATTAGCCTGTAAGTGACAACCCGCGGAAATCAATGTGTCCTTCACTACTTTATGCCATCCTCAGTGAGGGTTCCCTTTAACCCCTTCCCGCTGCAGCCCATTTTTGTTTTCTCATTTTTTTTCCTCCTCACTTTCAAAAAATCATAACTTTTTTAGTTTTCCATAGTTTTGCATTATGCTGTATGAGCAATCAAACAATTGCAAGTTTATGCTCTTCCGGGACTAAAGAAAAATGTCAAAATGAGTTAAACTTTTTTTGATTATTAAAAAAAAAAAAAAAAAAATCAGAATACAATAATGCAATACCATAGGCCAGGAAGATCAAACTCATTTTCATTGAGGGCCACATCAGCCATATGGCTGCCTTCAAAGGGCCAATTATAATACAATAATAATATATATATAAGACTGTACAGTAGTAGTGTTCCCCTTATTGGCTGCAGTAGTAATAGTGACCGCCCTAGTGGCCCCAGTAATAATAGTGATCACCATGGTGAACCCAGTAATAATGGTGACTCCAGTAGTAATAGGGTCCCCCATAGTGGTTCCAGTAGTAAAAGTGACCCCTCATAGTGGCCACAGTAGTAATATTGACCCCTCATAGTAACCACAGTAGTAATAGTGACCTCCATAGTGGCTCCATTAGTAATAGCAATCACCTATTGGTCTCTGGCCAGGCCGCATCTCTACAGGCATTCCAGTCACCCAGCTCTAGACCAACGGCAGCAGTGCAGCATCTGTGACCGTGTACAAGATGGCACACACAGACACCAGGGGTCTTGCAAAATGAGGTGGCAGGCTAGATTCTTCCTACAGACCTTGTGTTTGACATGAGTGCCAATCACGGCAGCCCTGGGGGCCTATAGAATGCACCAATTGGGGCATTTAAAGGGTCAGCGTGAATGCTGATAGCAGCTGTTGGTGAAAGGTGTCAGCTATAAAAGATGGCCGACACCCATCGTGTATGTAGCACACATTGGGAAGGGGTTAGTACTGTAATATACCATATTACGTGTCAATAGAATTTATCCTTTTCCTATAAACATCACCCGGCTGTTGTAGACCGTATTTTATGGAAGGGTGTAGGAAATAAATAAATGGTGGACAGGACACTTTCTATTTCTCTTCAAAAAGAGGTTCTGTAGCAGCAGAAGTGTCCGTAATAAGACATAATGTACCCCCCGCCCCGCTATGACTTACTCAGCATAGGGCCTTATATTCGTTATATGGCCACAGAACTCCTGGACTTACCTGCATTTATAAGAGAGCGTCATATTTGTATATATCACTGATCACGACTTTTTGCCTTTCCCCAGCGATCGTCTAGCTCTCCTGCAGGTGCGGAAGATTCTCCAACAGCTTGGATTAGATAGCACATGTGATGACAGTATCATTGTGAAGGAAGTTTGTGGCGCCGTGTCAACGAGAGCAGCGAAGTTATGTGGAGCCGGCTTGGCTGCGGTTGTAGATAAAATCAGAGAAAACCGAGGTCTGGACCATCTTAAGACTACAGTTGGTGTTGATGGCACCTTGTATAAGTTACACCCACAGTAAGTTATAAAGCCGTATTACCGCAGTATGTAGATTAGACCCAGAACAAAGGGACAGAAATCAAGATTCCTTATTGCATTCTCTTACAATAGAGCAATTGTGACTGTTCTCACATCATCACTTAAATGGAAGATTATCGTTCAAATGAATGAAAGTGAGCGATAATCGTTCGGTCTGAAGGCGAGCCAAAGACTGAATGACGAATGAGAATCGTTCGCTTTTCGCATGTCATTCTTTTTATGCAGGCATAAAAACCATAGTTACCTCATTCACTTATCGTTCGGTTTAAATACCGCTCGTTCAGTCTTCCATATTCGCTAATACAGGCTGCACGAGAGCGAATGAGGTGGGAATTACTGATGGATTATGTGCGACTTCTAAAGGATTTGGTGGCATCTGCATTCGTACTCACCTACTGATACAATATCCTGGACCAAAGTAACTTCTACTAACCCATTAAGGACCAAGCACCATAATTTATGGCGCTTGGTCCTGGGTTTTAATCCCACGCCATAAGAAAAATATAGCATGAAATTAAAGCTCCTGCAAAGTAGGAGAAGCAAGTTGGTTCCTCGGCTGTTAGTCACAGCCAAGGACCCAGAGGAGGCAGAAGTGGTTTTTAACCTCTTTTGTCTTCTCTCTCGCAGGCTACATAGCGCTCAATAAGCTCTATGTAGCAAATAGAGAAAGCGGAAGTGTCAGTAACCACTAACATGTAACCCCCCTATCATGGTACAGTTGCAGAGTCCTAGTTGACCCAGATCAGCTCTGCCAGTGATTATTGTCACTACAAGGGGATGTTTTCCCCTGTAGCTGGGGCTCCTGTGGATTCCCCAGGTACAGGGGAAAAGATGAAGTCAATAAAAAGTTACAGAATACAATGAAAAAATATATATAAGAAAGAAAATGACCCAATGCAAACCAAAACTGTCGTCATATGCACCCTGTAATCCGAGACTATATAAATTATATATCAAAACGTCTAAAACGAAATCAGGATATATTTATGCTAAAACAAACAACTATAAATTAAAAAATATATATTTTTTAAAGTATTTTACCCCTAATATATCTAAAAAATGGAAAATCTGTAAAAAAAATACATAAAAAAATAGTCCTGTAAATCATGGGTAAAAAACGCTGCAAAAATTTAATTGGTAGCTGAAAAAGAAAAATGGGGCCTTTAAAACCATCACGTGGGTAAAATCCCTAAAAAGTGTCTGGTCTTTTTGAACCAAATTACCCCGGTTCTTCAGGGGTAAATATTCAACATATAAAGTCATTGAAACAAAATACTATTATTTTAAAACACTTTGACCTCCTTAAAAATCACACCATACAGTAACAAATATGGAGCAAATCGATTAAAAACAACAGAAATATAGAAAAAATGATGCGAAGAGAAATATAAAAATCTAAATAGGTAAAAAATAACGTATGCTACCCTTCTTCTGGCCATCACAGAAATTGGCTACAGCTTTTGAACCGCCTGAGATATAGAATATTCAACAGATTCAATAACATTCACTACTTCCAGATATGATTGTTCTTTCTTGTTCCTTTAGTTTCTCTAAAATCTTGCAAGACACTGTGAAGAAGATGTCACCACAATGTGATGTGAAATTTATCCTCTCTGAAGATGGCAGTGGGAAGGGGGCCGCACTCATTACTGCAGTGGCCAAGCGGTTTCACAGTCGAGAGGAAGAGGACAAGAGTTAAAGACGGATTACTAGAAGAAAATGTCTTTGAGAATTATTACAAAATGTCAACTACTATAGGCAGAAAGTTACAAAAGTAAGAATAGAAGTATCACATTTTGAGTACTTTAGTGTGAACTATTAGGACACTATATATGGTAATGTGTTAGAGGCTATTGGATGACTTTGCACTGAATTATTTGTATTATTTACTTCTTAAATGCAAAATTAAGCAACTTTCTAAATAATCTTAATTAAAAATGTCCTACTATTTGCTGCTGCAGTCTGTATATCTCTTTCACATCAGATCAATATCTACAGCTCACAGGGTCCTAAGCACTTGGCCTGAACAGACCTTCATTTACATGAATCAATTATTGTCATGATTCGCTTATTTCTGACAAATCATAATGATAATTGATCAATATTACCAGAAGTTGAAGATCAACAGTACAACTATTGATTGTTGTTCATCCCCATTTGTAATGCTGTAAAGATAATTGTAATTGGTGGCTCAATTGATAAATGTAGATGCCGCACATAGTGACATTTATACAAGGCATTGCTGCCTAGTGCACAGCCAGGACCTGGTATTCAGTGATGTGGTATGTTCATCAAGAGTCATGTGGTCTATTGGGATATATAGGGAATACAATGCTGGACCAGAATCTGGAGCCTGTATATATAGATTAGCCCTACCCTCAAATAATAATACAGTGACTAAATACTAACATCATATAGTGATCAGATAGTAGATCTGGTAGGTGTCAGTTTGTACCCAAAATACTGCCATCATGTAGTTGGATGACCACATGACAGGCTAAGGCATTTATATATGTGGGCCAATAGAGGGGGACTTGACACCCAATTGTTTATACTGTAGAGGACACTATGGTCCGCGCTCACCCTCCGGTGTCGATCAACCCACTCACAAGTGTAGCACAGAACCGCTCTTGCTACACTCACAGTCAGCCCCCACATTGAAGCCCACATAAAGATAACCACCACCAAATACAGAGCTGCTGGGCTGCCATCCATCTCTCCTTGCAAATCAGTGGGCTGGCATATCCATGGTTACCATCTCCCTACTCCAAACAGAATCTGTTTGGTTTTCTTCATTCGAAACCAAAGATCAAAACTGTCATGGGTCCTAGAAGCCCCATAAATTTACACCTCTGATTTCATGGCTTAGTATCTTTCACTTAAATAGGCACTGTACGTTAAACAAACTTGTGCTTATGTGATAGGCAATGTGATAACTAGTATAAGTGTAAATCACTTTATTAATCTACTCTAAAGTGCTGGCCACTGAGAGTCTTACTTCCTTTTAATTTGCTGTCCACTGCCTGTTGTCATCTAAAGTCCATCTCCAGTAATGCAGACGAGAGTGATTACATGAAGTGGAGGTGAGGAGCTATCTCATGCTACCCATAGAAGTATATGAACAAACAAACAGGTGTCAGCGCCACGTGTGGGGAAGGAGATGCAATAGAATCCAAGTGGATCACACTCATCTGGTGTAGGGTGGAATTTTCACAGGCAGGGAATGCACCTGCACCTAGTGTCTGGGACTGCTCGTCATCCTAAATCTTTAATCCAACTCGTCTGGATAGGCGTCTGGGGGAACACAGCTCTCTGGGTAACCAGGGGCTTCTGGAGGATCTGTTCAGCATAAATGGAAGAAATCCCTGTGCTCCAGGATTAGGAATGCAATAGACCAAGGGTCTATATGAAATACTATTTTAATACTGCAACGCGTTTCGGCGTTACACAACGCCTTTTTCAAGCGGGGATTTTTTCCAATTATGCTGAATGGATAGAAGTATACGAAGACTTGAGGGAGGGCAGAAAAATTAGACAGACTGACATAAACATGCTACTGCAGCTAATACTCAATGTTTACTGTATTGCAGCTACTGAAATTGCATTTTAGCTCCTCAGTACTGCAGTATTATGTCCTCCATGATGCTATTACTTTATGACAGTGTGCTACAGAGAAAGAAGATACCTTGCACTCCTATATGTGCAGTGTATGGGAGACCTCTTAGAAGCAGTCTACACCCACCAGCTTAGAGAAAACTGATAATTACATATACAGCCGAAAGAGGGAGAAAACTGTGAAAAATGCAGAATAAAAACCATAAAATGGCCAAAAATGGTGTTATTCCTCATGTGCATACACGGCAGCATACTCTGAAGTCACCTGAAAGTGCAGGTACGCTCTAATGGTAGCATGTTCTAATTAATTTGTTCAAAAATCACATGCTTTGCATATTGCCACAACTTCACCTCAAAGCCCCAGTGGTCAATATTGTGCTGACAGCCTTTCTATGCAGTCCCCTGAAAGAATAGAAATAATGATGACACTTGACATTTTCTGGGTGACCTGAATTTCCTCCTATTTAGGTGCTTTTAGACGGGACGATCATTGTTCAAAAACCTGTTCAAACAATCAAAGTGAACGACAATTGTTCTGTCAAAGCACACGCCAACAACCGAATAACGAACTATAATTGTTCGCTTTTCGTTCGTCCATTTTTTCCAGGCATAAAAATCATTGTTGGCTCGTTCACTTATCGTTCGGTTTAAACAGCGCTTACTCAGCCGTCTTCATTCACTTATGTAGCGCATGTGAAACACTGAACAATTCTGAAACATTTACCGTTTCGATGCATCTGCCTGTTTAACCCCTTGAGTGACAGGTTTCTTACCACCCTGTCGTACCCACCAGGGCAGGTTTTTTTTAAATGGGCCAATCATTTAATTTCAACTAATGTTCCAGTCGCGTTTCAAGAGCCATAGCTTTTTCATTTTTCCATTGATACAGCCATATAAGGGCTTGTTTTTTGTGGGACAAGTTGTTTTTTTTTTGTAAATTAAGTTTTAATGAGTTTTCAAATAACATGGGGTAAACTTACATAGATCACAGTCCGGTACGAAGGTACATACATTAAGATTAGTATAATTAGTAGATGGTGAATACTCGATTGGCTGTTTCAGCTTAACACATTCATAATAAACAGAATAATCAAGTGCTGTGGGTACCACGTACTGAGATTTATAAAATGGCAACCTGTGGAACTACTCTGCTAGTCAGAAAAGTTTAGGGTAACTATATGAAAGTAAAGTCAAAATGGTTAGCAGGAGGGGAGTGGGGAAGGAAGACACAGTAGACAACAGGAGCGGGGGAAGGGGGGGAGGCGGGGAGACGAGACAGGGGGTTATACGTATATAGGAGAGAGGTCGTAAAATTAAATAATACTCGATATGATGGGGGAGAGCGAATATCAGAGTCATCATCAGAGAGGGCTCTGTGTGTTCTGAAGGGGATAGATTGTATATCTTCGGTCAGATGTTCAACTGGTTGCAGGGTCTTGGGGCGATTCATAGTAAGGTGGGGTTGGGCAGAATGTGTCGCTAAGTGTAAAACTGGGATTCTGAGGGAAGAGCCAGGTTTAATCCGTAGTTGCACTTGGGAGTGCGATGGGAGATAAGCTGTCCAACAGGAGGGGTCCCAATACTTTCGCCTTAATTAGGCGATGACCTCAGGTTCCTCCAGGGACCCCATGTCAACAGGAATTTGTCATGGGAGCCTCTAGACCAGCTGGATAGTTCCTCCAGGTTAGCTATGGAATCAACTTTTTCTGTCCGCTGTGTCAGTGTGGGGGGAGTTTTTTGAAGCCATAGTAATAGGATCAATGCTTTGCCTGCATCTAATAATAAGGCAACGAGTTTGTTCTTCTTAGGGTGAAATCTTGCTGAAGGCTTCCATAATAAAACCATCTCTGGTGAAATGGCCAAATCAGGATATATCTTCTTCAGTGTCACCTCCACCCCCCTCCAAAAGGGTGTCAAGATTGGGCAATCCCACCATATGTGGAGAAAGGAGCCCACGTCTTTATCACATCTCCAACATCTCCCATGAGGTGCTAATTTGTAGGCGAAGAGCCACTGAGGGGTTTTGTACCACCTAACTAATTTATAGTGGCTTTCTTGTGCTAAGATACAGGGTGATAGACCAAAGGAAGTACTCAGGATAGTTTTGGTGTCGGATGGGGAGAGGGAGATGCCCAATTCTTAGGTTGTATTTTTTGATGGCATCATTTTTGGGTATATTGGGAGATTGGGGAAAAAAAAGAAATCCTGCCATTTGTTTTTTGGATTTCATTTTTTTGGCGTTCAGCGTGCAGAATAAATAATGTGATAACATTATTCTCTGAGTCAACATGATTCCGGCGATACGGAAAAATAAAAAAATTATTGCGCGCAGAAGATGGCAGCAGAAAATAATTTAAAAAAATTAAATGTCTTTGAAAAAAAATACAAGTACTACAGCAAAAAAAATATATATATACAAGTTTGGTATTGCAGCAATTGTACTGACCCATACAATAAAGTTATCAAGTCATTTTTGTTGCAGTTTGTGTGCCGTAGAAATAAAACGCACTGAAAGATGGTGGAATGTCATTTTTTTTCATTGTACTCCACTTAGAATTTTGTAAAAGTTTGCAGTACGTTATATGGTACTTTAAGTAGCACCATTGAAAAATACAACTTGTTCCACAAAAAACAAGCCCTCATACAGCAAGATCGATGAATAAATAAAGGATTTATGATCTTTTATACAGGGGGAGGAAAAAATGAAAAGGGGAAAAAAAGGGCCACGTCATTAAGGGGTTAAAAAGGTACTAACTTCTTTCTCTGGGTCATTACGACACAGGGATACCACATGTGTAATTTTGTTTCTGATTTTTTACAAAGTAAAGGGAGAAAAGTGTTTTTATTTTTTTAATAATTTTTTTTTTTAACTTTTAAAAATTTTTTGGTCCCTTTAGGGGACTTCCACAGAGACCCTTTAGGACCCCCTGATCACATTGGTGACAGCCCTTTACATGCTGCAGTCGCATAGACTGTGGCATGTAAAGGGTTAACACAGCAGAGATCTGAGGTTTTCTCCATTCTCTGCTGTCTAAAAGCTGGTGCCCGGCTATCCTCTGACAGAGGGAGCCAATTCCCTGTCAACCCTTTACATGCTGTGGTCGCATAGAGCACGGCATGTAAAGGGTTAACACGGCAGAGATTGGAGGTTTTCTGCGATCTCTGCTGTAAGAGCTGGTGCCTGGCTATCCTCTGACAGTCAAGCACCAGCCCTTACCCTGCCATAGAGACCATCGTCGATGGTCTCCACGGCAACCTGTAAATAAAGCAGTGCAGGAGTTTGAAAATAGAAGCGGGAGATTGCCGGCAGATCGGTAATATCTTCCTGCTTCTTTTTTCAAATTCCTTCACTGCTCTGTGTGGGTCTGTGCAGGCAGAGCACACTGCCACAGCTTATGGCAATGCGCTCTGCAGGTCCCATAGTGAAACATAGCCCGGAAATCTTCCGGGCTATATCGCTATGGGCAGTGAAGCTGGTCACGGAAAATTTCCGGGCATGCCACTCAAGGGGTTAAACTGGCTGAACGAGCTAATTCTGACATCATTTGCTTGTTTCAAACGATAAATCGGCTCCTTCAGACAGACGTATGTGTTTTTGCATGTGTCTAAGTGCAACGCATTTGAACCATGAATGAGGTGCTTTTGTATCAGCGCATTTTACTGTACTTTTTGCGCTCGAGGTGCATTTTCACATGGGCGAGGGACACACATCCGCCGTGATTCTAAAGACTATTTAGCCCAATGAGGTCCAGATGTGTTCTTTTCCCCACAGTGTTGCCCTGTTCTTTGCGAATCCCCTTTTCGTATTGTATTGCATGTGCATTTGTGCATTCCTATAAACTTCTATGGGACTTTTTGGTGCGCAAATACGCACAACATAGAGCATGTTCTATTCTTTTTGTGTGTGCAAGAAATGTGCGTGCAAAATACAGAAAATAAAAACAATTCCATTGATATCAATGAATTCTATTTTCTGTGTAATACGTCGGTTTGAAGGAGCCCTAAAAGCACCCATAGTGCTTCACAGTTAGGTCTCGTTCACACGAGGGTGCATCTGCTGTGTAACAGTCTGGACTACTACAGCCCGATGCACATATGAGTGCCCGACAATCCACACATGCCACTTTTCGACCTGTAATCATCAAATCTGGCCGTAAGACCTGAATGCTTTCGACTTCCATCTCCCAAACTCCACAAGCATCCACCATTGTAGCTGCTCCTACTACTACGTCTATGCGCACCCAATCACCTGACTTATGCTTGCAACCAGTACAAGCTCACTAATCCAAAGTGACCCAAAAAAGCCAATGCAAAAATTTGTAAATTATTGTAAACAGTAACATGTTTCTTCTAGCATGTCCAATTAATGACCTAAAATAGAAAAGGTGATCGTACAGCAAGTGTCCATCCATCTTTTTCCAGCCTTTCACAATTTGTTCAAAACAAGCTCCTTAGTCACATCCGGCTTCACGTGCAAGCACAATAAAAAAACACCACGCCTGAGAGGCACCGCTTCGCACGCTGCCTGGCTGTCAGCATAACTAACGTGGCCGCCCAGGCCCCTTCTTTTCCAGAAACAACTACTGTAGCAGACAACTACGATGATCAAACAGCACTGTAGCTTCACTGTGCATTTCTGATACTGATGCACGAACCAACTTCAGCAGCTCTCCTCTGCTATCTCCCCCAAGGAAAGAGGGCAACGTACCCCTCGGTACCCGCCGTTGGGTGAACTTCCCTGCAATTCGTCATCTGAAAACGAGCAAGTGCATCAGCCGCACCATTCTGATGCCCCGGTGCGTGTTTGACATGAAACCGAACGTTAAGTTGCAACCTCGCAACACCAACTCTTCAATAGCGCTCACAACGGGAGTTAAAGACGAGGTTTGATTATTAATCACCTGAGCCACAATCCAATCCACCAAACTCCGAAACTCATACTTCCAGAGCCCCCATGATTGGAAAAAACTCCAACACTGCTATTGTTTAGTCCACTGTTTCTCTTTCCAACCAATGACCAGGACACCTTGCACCAATGGCTACCACAAATAACCCCAATCCTGTGGCTCCTGTCTGACTACAAGCTGAGCTTCCCACTAGACACTCTTTAAAGAAAGTCGTTGTGAAAAAAACACGACCCATCGGTATTACTTCACAAGCAAAATGTAATTACCCCAACAGCACCTGCTATGATTTTGAAAAAACTCCATCCAGATGTTGCCCTGGTCAGATTTTAACCTGCAGCTTCAGCGCTGCACAACAGCAGTGCTAATAACTGAGCTACCACACTTGATTTCCTTAAAACTACTCGCTGTTTATACTGTTTGTCTCAAATGGGCAACTTTTTCCACCGGCACGCGAAAAAAAACATGTCCTACGTGACTACCTCAATACCCAGAAAAAAAAATAAAAACACGACAGCGATCCACAGTTTTTGCTTCTAAGGCCTTAGTCAGACGGGCGTTTTTTTGCGCGATTTGCACATGCGCATGCGTCCGGCGATTTTTTAAAACCATTGCTTTGCAATGGTATCGGACACATGAGCGCTTTTTATGCGCTCGTCCGATAAATTATAGAACAGAAATCGCAGATCGCACCTATCTGCGATCTGCGATTCCTGTTCTCTTCTCTATATGCGCTCAATAGGGCCGGCGGCAGCAGCGCCGACCCCATTGAGAACATATAGAAGACAAATCATTCTTCTCTGCCACAGCTGTTACAGCTGTGGCAGAGAAGAACGATGTTTGCCCATTGAATTCAATGGCGCGGGCAATACAGCCGGCTCCATTGAAAGCAATGGGCTGCTGGCGTGCGCGGGATGAATTGTCGGGAAGGGCTTAAATATATAAGCCCTTCCCTGCAATTCATCCAGAAAAGTGTTAAAATAAAAAATATATATACTCACCTGCTCCCGGCAGTCGGAGTTCCGCGCAGCCGGCCTGCAGTGGGTGTGAAGGGGGTGTGAGTCGCTGAGCCAATCAGGGGGCAGGTCTGACTCACACCCCCTTCACACCCACTGCAGGCCGGCCGCTCTGAACTCCGACTGCCGGGAGCAGGTGAGTATGTATATACTTTTTATGTTAACACTTTTCTGGATGAATTGCAGGGAAGGGCTTATATATTTAAGCCCTTCCCGACAATTCATCCCACACTCGCCCGCAGCGCATTGCTTTCAATGAAGCCGCTGTATTGCCGGCTCCATTGAATGCAATGCGCTGGACAGCTCCGGCCCGTTTCTAATGAAACGCGGCTAGGAGCAGATTTTCGGGCGATTTTCGGGCACCGGTCACGCGATTTGTGGATGCGCATCCGTCATGCGATCCGCAAATCGCGCGTAAAAACGCCCGTCTGACTAAGGCCTAAAAAAGCAACAACAAAATAAAATTCATCTGGCCCATCTTATATATGGGCATCCACTCAAAATGAGCTAAACGCTCATAACTAAAAACGCGTGATCCACAAAAAAAAATATTTGTGCAACCTAATAGGTGGAAACATTTCGGGTGCACCACAAAGAAACGGACTCAGTATACACTTTTTCAAACTGGGCCCACGATATGTAAAAACTGTGGCCTATTCTTTCCACTATGTCATCATACCCTGACTCACCAGCGGGAAAAAGACAAATGGTCAATCAGTCTGAATTTACCTGTCTCCTACTAAGGTAATAAACCCAATGGGCTCAAGATAGGGCCCAACATTGAGTCCCAACTGTATTACCTTAAACAAATTCTCTCTAAATAACGCTACTTTATCCGATGCAGACTTCAAATTAGCACAGTAACCTTCGCCACCCAACTAATGGACCCCACGGCTGTCACCTGATACCTAAAAACCACATTGCAACACCAAGCTGTACCTATATGCAGCTTGTATGTGCTGTAGATTGCATTAATATCTACCATCACATTCGGTCCTGTACTAGGTTGATGCTGACACATCATGCGGGCCAGCGCCAAAAAGGACTGAAGCTAGTTACCAAAGATAATTTGCGCCTGAGAGTTTTTTTTGTTTGTTTAATAAATGTTCAAATTTTTTAGAGTTTAATGCCAAAACAAAAATAATCATCCTCTGCATCCCTTGCAGAGCTCACGTTAGATGGGCTACCCAAGCCCCCTGGTAACCTGCAGAGCACCACAAGCCCTTTTTAATGTTCGAATTTCTCACCAAGACAAAAATTACCATCCTCCAGAGCCCTTGCGGAGCGCATGTTAAGCGGGCTACCCAGGCCCCCTGGTTCCCTTGCCACACATGAAATCTTCTCAACCGTTTCCTCGGGTAAACCTCCCCTAACGAGGGCCACTCCACAGAACACTGAATCCGCAAATGTCATAGAATGGTAGAGTTGGAAGGCACCTCCAGGCTCATCGGGTCCAACCCCCTGCTCAGTGCAGGATCACTAAATCATCCCAGACAGATATTTGTCCAGCCTTTGTTTGAACACTTCTATTGAAAGAGAACTCACCACCTCCTGTGGTAACCTGTCCCACTCATTCATCACCCTCACCATCAGAAAGTTTTTTCTAATATCTAATTTGTGTCTCCTCCCTTTCAGTTTCATCCTATTGCTTCTAGTCTTTTCTTGTGCAAATGAGAATAGGGCTGATCCCTCTGCACTGTGACACCTTTCAGATATTTGTTGACAGTATTTAAGTCTCCTCTCAGCCTTCTTTGCAAGCTAAACATTGCCAGATCCGTTAACCATTCCTCATAGGATATGATTTGCAGACCGCTCACCATCTTGGTAACTGTTCTCTGAACTTGCTTCAGTTTGTCTATGTCTTTTTTAAAGTGGGGTGCCCAGAACTGGACACAGTATTCCAGATGAGGTCTGACTAAGGAAGAGTAGAGGGGGATAATTACCTCACGTGATCTAGACTCTATGCTTCTCTTAATACATCCCAGAATTGTGTTTGCTTTTTTGGCTGCTGCATCACACTGTTGACTCAGGTTCAGTCTATGATCTATTAGTATACCCAAGTCGTTTTCACATGTGCTGCTGCTTAGCTCAATTCCTCCCATTCTGTATGTGTTTTTTTTTTTCATTTTTCATGCCCAGATGTAGGACTTTGCATTTCTTCTTGTTAAATACCATTCTGTTAGTCACTGTCCACTGTTCAAGCTTTCTAGATCTTTTTGAATACTCTCTCTCTCTTCCCTAGTGTTAGCTATCCCTCCTAGCTTTGTGTTGTCTGCAAATTTGATCAGTTTCCCATCAATTCCCTCCTCCAGATCATTTATAAAAATGTTGAACAACACTGGGCCTAGGACAGAGCCTTGTGGTACTCCACTTGATACATTCTTCTACTTGGATGTGCAGCCATTTATGATCACTCTTTGAATACGATCACTCAGCCAGTTGTGAATCCACCTAACAGTTGCCTTGTCAATCCCATATCAATCCCATATTTGGTCATTTTTCCAATAAGCATGGTATTAGATACTTTGTCAAATGCTTTACTAAAGTCAAAATGTAGTGGCCCAGTACAACAGGGCCCCTCCATAATTGTATGCATGCATTTGTCTTGTCAGTGTCCTCTGTGTTGCAGGAATGGTGTGCATTGCCTAGCTGCAGCACAGAAAGAGTTAACTGTTTGGTATGTGAGCTGACTGTCTTGAAAATGTATCCGTTTGTTTGTCATGTGACCTTGTGAGATATATGTGCTTGCAATGCGTGTGTGAGGGGTCTTCTGTTCTGAGCTCTGAGAGTGTTCTGGACCTGTAGCAGAGAGGTCTTCAGGAGTTCCACACAGGTACATTCACCCTGTGTGGTTCAGAATGGAAGTGGCAGACAGAATAGCCTAATGACTGTCGGGACTACTAGCCCCCAAGAGTTCGGCACCATGAATCTGACCGTGAGTGTGGACTGGTAGAGATTGGAAGAGAAACGAGAGTGTAGTACCAGGCCAGGACCTACAGATAATTGTGGCTGTGGTTTCTCCTGACATCCCGTGAGTTCTCCCTGTCACACCGCCTGTCTAGGAAACTGCTGAACTGTACTTGCTGCTAAAGTTGAGTAAAACAACCAGTCACCAATCAGTTTCCGGAGGCCGTGTCTTAAAAAGTACCCGTGTGTGTGTGGATTTACTCCTACAACTAGGAATTCCCCCACGGAAGCTGCACGAGAGAGGATTTACTCCACTATCCAGGTATTCCTAGCTGCAGAAGAAACTGTGGTGTCACGAGTGACTAAAAAGACTCAGGTAATCCTCAAGTGGGTTCCCATTTATTAACCTGCTCTTGACCCTTGGACATGTCACTGGTTACCCTCTGAGTGGGAGACGGTTGAGCCACTGTGACAAGGCCAAACTCTACCCCGCTGTCTTCTAGGCTGTGGCCGGCTTCTTTGACACTGCAAAGATATACTATATCCACCGCATTTCCCTGATCAACCCAGTCGGCGATTCTGTCATAGAAGGAAATTAGATTCGTCTGGCATGACTTGTTTGTTATAAACCCATGCTGGCTCTGGTTAATTACTCTATTTTTATCCAGGTACTTGCATACATGCTGTTTAATAATTTCTTGAAAGATCTTTCCCGATATAGAAGTCAGGCTCACAGGCCTGTACTTTCCTGAATCCACCTTCTTCCCTTTTTTGAAGATAGGGACAACTTATGTCCTTTTCCAATTTTCTGGGATTTCTTTGGTTCTCCAGAAATTTTCAAAGATTATGGCAAGTGGTTCAACAATTACCTTCACTGCTTCCTTTAGTATCTAGGATGTAATTTGTCTGGACCTTGAGACATAAATTCATTTAAGTTAGCTAAGTGTTCCCTCACCATTTCTCTGCTTATAGATAGTCTGCATTCTTTTATTCCCCCAATAGCTCAGGGAAGATCAGTTGATGTTCCATCTACTTTCTGAGAGAAAACGGATACAAAATAGGAATTTAAAAGTTCAGCTTTCTCAACATCATTCATAACCAATTTACTCTTTTCAACTTGTAAGCATCCAATAGCATTTTTGACTTTTCTTTTGCTTTTGACATACCCCAAAATTCTTTTTTTATTGCTTTTGGCCTTTGTTGCAAGCCTCAATTCATTATCAGCTTTAGCTTTTCTGACTCTTGCCCTACAATTTCTGCAGACCACTTTACATTCTTCTTTAGATATTCCCCCCCTCTTTCCATTTGATAAACATATTTCTTTTTTTCCTTTTTAACATGTGTGTAAGTTCTGTATTCATCCATCCTGGACTCTTTAAATGCTTCCCATTCTTCCTTCTTTAAGGGATTGTTAACGATTGTGCTTTGAGAATCTCATTTCGCAATATTTCCCAACCTTCTTGGACACTTCTGTCGTTACGAACATCCCGCCATTGGATTCTTCCTACTCTCTTTCTAAGTTCATTAAAATCTACCTTTCTGAAATCCAACTTTGAGGCCTGAGTTTTCTCAGGTCTTCCTCGACTTTTTATCCAAAATTAAAGGATAGCGCGATCACTGCCTCCTAAGGTCCCAGAAACTCTTACTTCCTCAACCATTTCCTCCATGTTGGTGAGAATTAGGTCCAAGATAGCAGATCTTGTTTGCTCTTATACCTTTTGGAAGATAAAGTTGTCAGCAAGAGTAGATAAGAATTTGTTGGATCCATTACTTTTACCGGAGAGAGATTCCCAACAAATGTCTGCATGGTTAAAATCTCCCATGATCACTATGTCATGCTTTTTTGAGAGCTAGGCCATCTGATGTAGAAAGTTCATCAATATCTTCTGCTTGACCAAATGGCCTATAGTAAATACCTACAATAGTGTCCTTTCTGTTGTTCTCTTCTTCTATTCTTACCCAAACAGTTTCTACAGAACTAACATGCTCTGAATCTTGAATCTCTGTGGAGATGAATGTTTTCCTAACATACAACGCAATACCTCCTCTCCTTTTATTAGGTTTGTTTTTTATAAATAAGTTGCATTCTTCAAGCCTTGTATTCCAATCATGTGTATTATCCCACCAAGTTTCCATGATGCCTATGACATCATATTTCTCTTCCTGTGTTAGGAGCTCCATGCATTTTCTATGCATTTCCCGTGCATTTGTGTAAAAACATTTTAGTTTGTGATCGGAGTCTCTTGGTCCTCTACTTTCCCTCTGATTTTTTTGTCTTTGTTCTTTCTTTCCACTTCTAATAGCAAGGTTCTAAAATGTATTAATTAGCTTTATATTTTTACCTCGCCTTTCACTTCCCTTTCCATATTGTTCTAGTTTAAAGCCCTCCTAATGAGTGAAGCAAGGCGCCCACCAAAAATATATGCTTACCAGTTTTTGTAAATCTTCCATTGCAGATCCCCCCATCAGGCGGGCTAACCAAACCCCCTGGTGAACCACAAGGCACTAAAAGCTCTCCTTGCACATCTGCTAGACTACTGAAGCCCCCTGAGCTCAGCGTGCCTACACTCCTGCTCACTCTACCCCCTCTGCTCTCTGGCAAGTGCCCAACCATGCTGCCCCCTCCACTCATGGCCAGGCTGAAGATGGAGCCACTCCCATCACCACCGCTCCTTGGGGACTGTATGGCTAATTCCATCCCCCCCGGCTTCTGCACCTTTAGCGCTGGACTCCGCTCCTGAGCTCCGGCGCATGCGACCCTGTGACACTGCACCGCCATCTTGCTCGGCCACGTGGTGCTCCTTCTTCTCCGGGCAGTCCGCCTCTAACCTGCTCTGCTCCTCACCCCTGTCGGATCCTGCTGTCCTGTGCCCGCACGCATGCTGCCTGACCTTTCCAGGCTTTGCTGCCGCTGACACCTCCTGCTGCCTGGATCCTGGCCGACGGCTGCTGCATGGGCTGCTGCTTGGGCTGCCATGCTTCGCAGCCAGGCTCATGCTCAATCTGGATGGGGGTTTACTTCTCAATTGCGGCCTCTCCTTTGTGGTGCCACCTTCCCTCGACGACTGCTCCGTTGCTGCTGTCTCCGCCGCCTCCAACCTGCACGCTGAAAGAAGTTGCTCCAACCATCCAGCCCATCCTGCTGCACCGCCGCACAAATCTTCCTCTTTGAATCCTCATTACTGTCTTCTCTTCTTGCACGCCTCTGATTTCCTTATCTTCCACTGGATCCTTCTTCACCACTGTCCTCCACTTCCTTCTTCTTCTTTCTTCTTCTGAATCTCCACCTCTTCCTATCCTAACTCCACCTCTTCCTCACCCAGGGTCGCTGCCCCCTAACTAACTTAACCCTTCACCCTCCTGTCCCTGGCAGCTTCATTATAACATTCTGCTGCCTTCAATGAGTGCCAGTATTGTCATTGAGGAGGAAACTAATGTGCAGGACTTGGCAGTGCGGATCATGGATATGACCCAGCTGGCACAGATTAATATTAAACTCTTATCATTCTTAATGTAATCCCATATATTCAATAGATAGAACCATTCATACTGCGCTGGGTGAGTTTGGCCACCAGAATTGTTAAGCAATTTTAATCACAAATCAATATGTAGGTCAAAACAGAAAACACATAGACACAAATAAGTTCCCCAGCACTGGGCATGAATATTGTTGTTATAAAATGTATTCACAGCGAGGCTGAAATTTGGATAATTTGCAAGGTCATTTATTTTATACAATAAAAGGAAAATGCCATTCCAAGCAGAGGGCTTAACAGTGGAATTGTTAAAGAATGATGAAGTCTGCTTATTCAATAAGGTCACTTCAAGGCGGCTCATAGGATCAAAACAAATGTTATTTCCAGTAGACGACTACTGTAGCCATAAAGCCGGGAGTCCCTGATCTGTATGTGAGCAGAGCAGCTCTGTGCCCTAAACAGTATCACATGACAGAGAAGGTAAGTGCTTCATATCATCACTGTAACTAATATCTCATGCAACACCACACATGGAATATTGTGCACAGTTTGGGGCATCGGTACTCGAGAAGGACATATCAGAGCTTAAGCGGGTGGCAGGCAACTAAAGTAATAAATGGGATGGGCTGAACGACCAAATAACTATGTATAAATATATCAGCGGAGAATACAGAGATCTCTCTCATCATCTATTTGTACCCAGTACTGTGACTGTAACAAGGGGGCGTTCTCTACATCTAGAAGAAAGAAGGTTTCTACACCAACATAAAAGGCGGTTCTTTACTGTAAGATCAGTGAGACTATGGAACTCTCTGCCTGAGGAAATGGTGATGGCGAATTCCCTAGAAGAGTACAAGAGGGGCCTGGGCTCCTGTCTTGAGTGATACTTCAGAAGGGTTGGTGATCCAGGATTATTCTGATCGCCAGATTGAAGTCAGAAGGAACTTTTTCATTTAAATAGGGAAAAATGGCTTCTACCTCATTGGTTTGTTTTTTTTTTTACTTCCCCTGGTTCAACATTGAGGAGTAATAGGCTGAACTGGATGGACATATGTCTTTTTTTTCAGCCTTACATACTATGTTACCATAAAAATATGTTATTACTTGTAAATGTCACATATTGATTATCTTAAATAAACCAATAATAAATAATACACAAAGAGAAAGTGTTAGGGCTCCTTCACACGGGCGCTGCGACCTTTGGCCGGCCGCAGCGCAGGCGATAATTGCATGAGTGAGAGGCAACTGTGACCAAGTCACGGCTGCATCTTCATTTTCAGCACCCATTCAGATGGCCCAGGTGCGGCGAGTGTACACCGCAGCCCGGAATACCATTGGGTGGGGAGAGAGAGTTTAGCTCTGCTAAACTCCCTCCCCCCACCCCCCCCCCCCACTCTCCCCCCTTTGCCGGCTGCCTGCAGTGGGAGGGGGCAAAATGGGGCAGGAGCTAGTGCGCTAAACTCCCGCCCCTTTATCCCCTCTTGCCAGCTACCTGCAATGGGAGAGGGTGGGAGCCGCGCTAAACTCCTTCCCAGCACCCTTTTCTGGGAGCTCTCATAGGCTCCCACAGGAGTCTATAGGACTAGACACTGTATGCCGGAGGGAAAAGAGGTCCAGAACTATCTTTTCTGGCCGGACGTTTTTACGCACCGGAAAAGCATCCATCTGAATGGATGCATTGAAATCCAATGCATCATATGGTCACAATTTTTGGGGCTGGTTTTATTGCAGCAAAATTGCCGCGATAAAACGCTCGTGTGAAGGTAGACAGGATGTGATCTCCCTGCAGTCAATGATCGCCCAGATGTGCAAGCCCGCATCTATGATATTAGTCTATTAGTTCGTGCCAAAACAATTCAGTTGTCTTACATTTCCTGTAGTTTCATTTTCCTACTATTCATTCTTTCTGCTCCGCAAACTAATAAAACGTTGGAGGTGTCAATGAAAACCCCGTATTTTATATTTGTGAGGGAGTACGGAAGGTCAACATACTAAGAATTATTGGTAAGAGGCCTTTTTATCGTAGACAGACCAATATTATAATAATCTTTTTTTATTACTGATTTTTCATTACTCACTAATTGCGTATCTGGGAATGCAAATCCTTAAAGAGTACATCAGCTCATCACTCTGCACAATCAATAATGGTCTCACTGTGATATTATAATATAAGAAGCTTCCATGTCATCATTATGTGTCTTATAATTAAACCACTGAAACATTATTCTAATAGTTATTATTATCTGCCAGAAGCGATCAATTATGTATGGCGCAGAGCCCGAGTATAGTACTAGTTTCCATGACATTACACTGGCACCATTTCTCACCACAGACACAAACTAACATCTTGAAAAGTATTGTTGTATGTAGTAGAAACGCCGTAAAAACTACTTATGGTTTTGTATAATTATTATTATTTCTGACCTAATTACAGTCCTAGAAATAGTGAATAGACAATATTCAGCGCCTAGTCCGAAAAACACACAGTGTCCAGATAAGTAAATATACTTGCACTTACCTAGTGCTCAGCGGATTGCCCTGGGTGGGAGATCCGCCGGCACCTAGCGTGTCCTCCTTCTCCTTTGTCTCCAACCAACCGGAGAGGCGACCCGGGAAGGGAAGCCCACTGGGTAACCAGGGCTTAGTGGGAACAGGTTACCATAGAAGAAAAAATCTTTCCCGCGCTCCAAGGGTTAAGGAATTAACATAGACCCCAAGGTCTGAAACCCCTTCCATGGGATGACATGCGCACCGAAACGCGTAGCATTGATAAACATCGGTTTAATACAAACCTATGGACCTTGGGGTCTATGTTAATTCCTTCATCCTTGGAGCCCGGGGAAGATTTTTTTCTTCTATTGTAACCTAATTACAGTCCTGCAATTTTGTATATAACAGGGTGTCAAACTAATTATCGCCAAGGGCCACATCAGCCTTAGGCGGGGCTCACACGAGCGTGTCTCATAGCCTATGGGCTGCGAGATGTACATGCGTAGCACGCAGCCGATACACAATGGCATTGTGTACCAGCTGAGTTCCATCCATCACCATGTACTATCTTGGCATACATGTGCGCATAATATGTGCCAAGACATCACATACTGCAATTTTTCTTGCAAACCTAATTCACGCAATTCGTGTGAGCAGCAACATGGCCGCCTATTGGATATTGGTACAGCATATTATGCACGCAACCCCCCCCCCACCCGCGTGTTATATGATATTATCATACGCTCGTGTGAGACAGTTTTTATGGTTGCCCGATTATAATCGTATAGTAAGGCTCGTTCATATGAGTATTACACGTACAATATATGCAGTGAATAGAACCCACTGAATTTAATGGGTTTGTTCATATGAACATATTTTTTGCATTTACACCCATGTGAACCAATCATATCAGTGACCCCCAATAGTCATTTTTGAGTGGGTAGCATCCCTACTGGCTTTCCACTCACCCAGCCTGCAGGTCCGGTCTGGCGGTAGTGCTGAGTCTGTAACCGCTGACCTCTCACCTTGGAGTCTGCGCTGCCTACAGACACTCAGGGAGGGCGGGGGGGTCAGCGGTCACAGACTCTGCACTCCCGCCGTCGGACCTTTGCTGCAGGCTGGGTGAGCGGAGAGCCCGCAGGGACGCTGCCAGACGGTAGGCCACATAAAATGAGGTGGCGGGCCGGATTCAGCCCATGGGACTTGTGTTTGGCATGTGTGGTATACAACAAAGGAACAAAGAAAACGAAACATTATCAACCTACAATATATGGTATATTCTCAAAGACAATTTCAAAGCAATCAGTCCTCTACTGTACCCCCATATAAGCCTATTGCATATAAAGACATATGGAATTTTTTTTCTGCCTCAAAAAAAAACCTCTTGGCATGTTCCATTGCAGTCTGTCTGTATGGAGGTATTTTTCTCTAGAAGCATCACCTGTACAGCAGTGCATGGAGGCTCTCCATACTAAGAGGCCATACAGCCTCCATGCACTGCCTTACATGCTGCATGCCAATGTGTATGAGCTCAAAGACCTATCAAATATAAATTGACCTATTAAGTAAATTTACGCTTTAATCCCAGCTGATAGTAAAAAAATACCTAGCAGGATCAAAGCAATCTAGCAGAAGGTGGAGTTTTCCGCTGTCAGTGACAGCCGAGGACCTGGAGGAGAAGACAAACAGTTTTTAACTGCTTCTGTCTATTCCTGTACAAACTACACAGCACTCAGTGAGCACTATGTATGTAGAGAATATAGGATGCGGCAGTGCTGTTTCCTGCACGAGGCACGGCTATCACATGATCGATAGCGACCTTCCCACATGACAGAGCTGCAGGGTCTTAGCAGACCCTTGACCAGCTATGACAGTGACTACTGTCAAACTAGGATGCTCCAGTTACACTGGAAAAGTGTGAAATAAAAAAATAAAAATCCAGAGTGAATGTCCCCCAAAGGATTATATGATGTTAAAAAAGTACAAAAATAAGTAAAAAAAATTACAGAATGAAATAAAAATATATATGAAAAACAGAAAATGACCACTGCCGACATAAACAGTCGCCATATGCACCCTGTAATCCGAGATTATACAAACTATATATCAACATTTGAAACAAAATGAGGAACCCATTTCTGTCCTTTATTTTAACATAAATATAATCATTTCAAAAATAAAGAACTATACGGCTGGGTTCACACAGGGCATATTCCCGTCGGAAATCTCGCAGTTTCGCCGCAGCAAAAACCGTGAGATTTCTGCCGGGAGAACCGCCGCGGAAAAAGCCGCAGCGGCTTTGAAGCTGCCTGGCCGCTTGCTTTTCCGTTGCGGCCAGCGCTCCATAGAGGAGAGCGCGGCTGTGACATAAATAAACAAAAAAGGAAAGTAAATAGACATGCTGCATCTTTTGAAGCCGCGGTTTCAGCCGGACTTACCGCAGCGGATTGGACGTCCCGTGTGGACGAGATTTCTGAGAAATCTCGTCCACATGGCTGGCTAATGCCGAGATTAGCGGCCGCGGGTGGATTTGCCGCTGCGAAATTCCACACGGCAAAACCGCCCTGTGTGAACCCAGCCTACATTTAAAAAAATAGTTTTGTTTTTTCCTTTTCATACACATTTACCATATAAAAATGGAAACAATTTTTGGTGAAAAAAGAAACTAAAATATAGCCCTGTGTGTGATGAAAGAAGAAAAAAAACAACAAAAATAATAGGGCCATAAATCCACCACATGGGTAAAAATGCTAAAAAGTGTCTGGTCCTTTAGGACTGAAACACCCAGGACTTTAAGGGGTTACATTTTGGCCATGATGACAATACCCATCTGTGTGCCATAAGCACCTGTGGCCAGGATTACGGAAACAGCCAAACTGGCTGTTCTACACTGTTTCCATAACTCCCATGGAAGGGATCAGAAGTTACAGGAACCACGGCGAGTCAGTATTGTCATCTCAGCCAGCATTGACTGCGATGGGAATACTCTTTATTCCCTGCAACCCTTATAATGACATCGTCAGGGCAAAAACACATGGGTGCATGCGCTAAAACGTGTGAGAATCCCGATAGTGAAAATGAAACCATTGAAATCAATGGTTTTCTCCCGGTATGTGTCTGTGATTTTCATGGCCGCAAAACGGGACTAAAAGACGCCCATCTGTTAAAGCCCTTAAACGGAGAGCAACAATGTGCAAGTAAAAGTTATCCAGACCCGGACGCCATGTTGCTGAAGTGATTCCTACACTTTCTCGTACATTTTCTATTATTTATGACTCTTTGTGATTGCACCATTAGATCTGCTTTCTTTTATTGATTTTGACACGTGTCACTAAATCAATATCGATTACATGCATAATTTATTGGCCAACAATTACTAGTTGAGATAGTTCTGTGACATTGTGTAAAGCGACACTGGCAGGAAGAAAACACTGATGCGCTCTGCGTCGGAGGGCTTTTAGGAAATACTAAAGTTTTTACTTGTCATAAATATCCTACTAAGTTACATCACTACTTTCCTCAAAGTGCAATATCTATGCCACTAGAGGGCGCTCAACATCCCTTAAAGTACATTATATTCAACAGATACATTCAAATGTAACTGTTACTCACTGTTGTAAACAGGGTTGGGACGAAAGGGAGTCAGAGATAGGCGATTGCCTAGGGCGCTGTCTCATAGGAGGCCAAAATAAGGTGCACTTGTAATGTAAAAAGTGTATTAAGGCTGGCTTCACACAGGCATATTTGCGCATGCAGGATTTCAATGGGTTCATTCACAAGTGTGTATTTCCCTGCGTATTTATGGTTGCGCAAAAAACATAGCATGCTCTTTTTTCCTGCGCATTCATTCCCCCAAAGTCCCCATAGAAGTCAATGGAAATGCACAAATGTGCGCAAAATGCGCTAAGAGAAAGACTGCATAATTGTGCAGAAAAAAATAACACATCTGAAACTCATTAGATTAATTTGCCAATTCAATTAATGCATATTTTTTTGGCTGTCCAAATGCACATGCCTTGCGCACAGAAAAAAGGACAGTAAAATGCGAGAATATGCATGCAAAAAACATTGCTCGTTATGCAAAAATGCTACGTTCATGCACGTGCAAATACATGTAAAGGGGGCCTAAATTGATACTAATAACTCTGTTGTGTGTTGTGCCACTGCCACATATCCCTCAAAACACCTTGCAAGGGTTTGTCCAACAGTTACTGCAGCGCTCCTGCGCTAGCCTATATAGCATCATCTTGGGGTTGGATATGTTGCTGGGGTGCAGCACAGGATGCAGCATCTGTACAGGCATCAAAAAAGGGGATGAGGAGAATTTATTATAGTGGCCAATAAAGACTTTACCTTTCCCTATGTCGTAAGCACTGATTGGTTAATTAGTGCACTGTTGAGAGCTACCGTTAAGAAGAAAGTGCTTATTGGTCCTCTCTGTCCCCTATCTCTCTTGTCTCTTTCCTCTATTGCCCCAACCTGGCGGCCGCACATTACAACACCGTCCTCAAACATGTCCTGGATGAAGCGGCACCCCCTGTGACCCAAGCCATCTGATGCAGAACTCAGCAACCCTGGCTCACGCCTCAAACACACTTCATCTGGTGGTGCTCTAGATGTGCTGAATGGCTGTGGAGAAAGTTGAAACATCTGAAGACTTTCTCCACTTCAAATTCAAGCTCAGAATCTACAACCTCGCCCTCCAGCATGCCAAACAAGTCTACTTCACCTCTCTTGTCTCCTCACTATCTCACATACCTAAACGGTTCGTTGATGCCTTTCACTCCCTTCTAAGCCCTAAACTGCAGCCTCCCCATGACAGATCTCAGTGCTGAAGAGCTGGCTGCCGACTTCAAAAAGAAAATCAGCAACATGTAGCAGGAACTACCCCTGACCCTAGTCTCTACAATATTGCATCCAGCTCCTGCTCACTCGCTGTACTCAGACTACCGACAGAGGAAGAAGTCTTTAGATTGCTCTCCTCTGCTCGCCACACCATTTGCACTAGCAACCCTCTCCCCTCATACCTCCTCTGGTCCCTCTTCAAGATGGTTATTCCCCATCTCACCACTATATTCAATCTTTCTCTGACCTCTGGCATTTTTTCCCTCCTCATTCAAACATGCCATCATATCCCCACTGCTAAAGAAACCAACTCTTGACTCGATCGATGCTGCCAACTACAGTTCCATGTCAAATCTCTCCTTCATCTCCAAAATACTAGGACACCTGGTTTACTCCCGCCTTATAAGCTATCTGTGAGAAAACTCTTTTCTCGACCCTCTACAGTCCATCTTCCGCCCTCTACACTCGACAAAAAGCGCCCTGACTAAAATGTCAAATGACCTCCTGACCGCTAAATCGAGGGGTGACTATTCTCTACTGATCCTCCTCGATCTCCTCGACACTGCTGACCACAAACGAATTCCTCAGTATGTTTTGCTCCATTGGACTAAAGGACATTGCTCTCTCCTGTTTCTCCTACTACCTCTCTGGCCGCTCCTTCAGTGTCTCCTTTGCTGGCTCTACCTCCCCTCCTCTTCCCTTTGCTGTTGGGGTCGCCAGGGTTCGGTTCTCAGATCCCTTCTCTTCTCCATCTACACGGACCCATTGGACAGACCATCAGGAGATGGTTATTAGTACCACCTCTACACTGACGACACCCAGTTATGCACCTCTTCCCATGACATCACAGCAACATTCCTCCAGAATGCCACCGACTGTCTGTCCGCTGCCTCTAACACTATGTACTCTCTCTACATAAAATTGAACCTTTCAAAAACTGACCTACTGGTATTTCCGCCCTCCACTAACCGACCTCATCCTGACATCTCCATCTCAGTGTGTGGCACCACCATAACTCTGAGCACGCCCGCTGCCTTGGGGTTATATTTGATTCTGATCTCTCCTTCACCCTCTACATCCAATCTCTGGCCTGAACATGTCAGCTACACCTCAAGAGCATTGCAAGAATCTACTCTTTTATCACTGTGGACACGCTGAAAATGCTTACTGTTGCCCTCATCCACTCTCAGCTCAATTATTGCAACTCAATGCTGATCGGCCTTCCCTGACTCTACCCTCTCCAATCCATCCTGAATGCGGCAGCCAGGCTTATCTTCCTGTCCAGCCGCTACTCGGACGCCTCTGCCCTGTGCCAGTCACTGTAAAGGCTGCCCGTCAAATACAGAATCTAATTTAAAGGGGTTGTCTCGCGGCAGCAAGTGGGGTTAAGCACTTCTGTATGGCCATATTAATGCACTTTGTAATATACATCGTGCATTAAATATGAGCCATACAGAAGTTATTCACTTACCTTCCCTGCACTGGCGTCCCCGTTTCCATGGCTCCGTCTAACTTCAGCGTCTAATCACCCGATTAGACGCGCTTGCGCAGAAGGGTCTTCTGCCTTCGGGTCTGCCTGGCAGCAGCTGCGTTCTGGCTCCGCCCCTTCTACGCGTCATCGCATAGCTCCGCCCCCTCACATGTGCAGATTCCAGCCAATCATGCTCTAAAAACACACCTCTTCAGGGAGGCATACCATATTCCCCAAAACGAAACTGCTCTGTACTCCACCTGATAACATGCTCTCTATGCTACCGACTGCAATTCCTGCCAGCCGCAATCAACCGCCCCCCTGCAGTCATACAGATTCGGCCACTATACGGCTCAATTTGACCATTGTCTGTGTGTATTGCAACCCTCATTCTGTGCCATACCCTGCACATCTCCAGCCCCTTTACCTTCTGTATCACCCCATAATTTGTAGTATGTAAGCTCGTTGGAGCAGGACCCTCATCCCTACTGTTTCCAGTAATTAATTACTTCATCTAACCATGGTTTTGTTTCTGTTCTCCATGTCTTGTAAGCGCCGCGGAATATGTTGGCGCTATATAAATGAAGATTATTATTAGTGACTGAGTGTGTGGACTGAGACCTTCAGGTGTCCAGACCACAAATATATGTTTAGGGCCCATTTACATTGGCGTCAGCCTCAGTTACGCATTACCGTTTCTCTGTTCCATTTGAGGAGCAGATAAATAGAAAAAAAACGGAATTAAACTGCGACATTTTGTTCTCCATTGATTTCAATAGGTTTTCATTAAAAAAGAAAATATTTATGTCTTTTTCCGTTTAATTCTGTTCTGTTTCATTTTCGTTTTTCAAATGGAACAAATAGTACAGCTGACTCTATGGTCTCTGATTGCCAGGCAGCGGTCACCTGACTTCTGCTGTCAGAGACCGGAGGAACCATGGGGCTGCAGCACTAGATTGCACTTCATTCATCGTTGGGCTTGTTTACACTGAACGACTCGTTCAAATTCACACGACCCAACGATTTTTTTGAACGCCAAAAAGGGCCTTAATCTATACCAAGATGGATAAAGCATTTTTTTTTAGAGCAAAAACAATAAAGAGCAAGGAAAATAAAATCTAAAGAAATTATCAAATATTTTCTATCTTACCATCTCTGAGTACTGCAGTGTTTAAACCTGCGCACTTCTGTCTTGCTGCAGATAAATATCACTGCATAAAGATTCTACACATCAGGCTGCTTTCACACGGCCGAGAAAATCGTGTGAAATTTGTGAGATGCAAGAAGCACAAATCTTGTACGAATCTGAAACGGAAACGGGAAAAATTTGCAGCACTTCTTATCTTTTCGCGTTCCTCAGAACTAGAGATGAGCGAACGTACTCGGATAAGCACTACTCGTCCGAGTAATCTGCTTTATCCGAGTACCGCTGTACTCGTCTTGAAAGATTCGGGGCGCTCCGCTGCTGACAGGTGAGTCGCAGCGGGGAGCGGGGCAGAGCGGGCGGGAGAGAAGGAGAGAAAGATCTCCCCTCCGTTCCTCCCTGCTCTCCCCTGCAGCTCCCCGCTCCGCAGCGCGTCCCGAATCTTTCAGGACGAGCAGAGAGGTACTCGGATAAGGCACATTACTCGGACGAGTAGTGCTTATCCGAGTACGTTCGCTCATCTCTACTCAGAACACATCACCCATTTTTTTAATGGGGCAGAAAAGCACATCGCACGGCATGTGATGCGAAGATTCCCATTGAAAACAATAGGAAACACTTGCCGATCTTCTAACGCGGCAGAGGATCGCTTCTTTACTAAACTAATGGGACAGAAAAATGCTTTCATGGATAAATCACATGTTGGCGAGCGCGATATCGCTCTCACCCATGTGTTGGTTCTATTTTCTGCGTACTTTGAATGCAAATTGTGCTTGATCACAAGCGCAACAAAAAAAAAAATACACAACATGCTGTATTTTCCTGCACATTTGCCAAGGGAAAGAGAGCATTTTGAACTTATAAAACTATTGGTCATTTGAATGACTTATGACGGCTCCAGATGAGTGTCAGCGCAAAACACTTGCATTGGCACAACTTTTTACGCTGTGAAGGTCATGCTAACGAATGCGTTTTAGCACATTTTACTGTACTTTCTGCACTGACGGGAGTTAAAAGGCTGTGCAGCCTAATTAGTCCCCGGTTTTATTGATTTCCCAGTCAAATTGTGCACTTTCACAGGGAAGGGGCGTGCATTGCCGCATCAAAATAGGCTTCTATAGTGCCTTAGGTGCGTAAATCCCACAAAAACAGAGCATAGTGTTTTTTTTCACGTGAGTGAAATGCGCTTGCAAAAAAGAACAGTGAGAGTGAATCCATTGAAAACAATTAGTTTTACTCTCTGCGCAATATGTGTACAAAACCGTGCAAAAATACGGTCGGCTGAAGTTTCCATAAGGGCTTAAACACATGAACGAGTTTAAACAAAACCATTGATTTCAATAGGATTTCAGTAGTTTCATTTTCACTAGCAGATGAGAAAAGATAGGATTTGCCATATCTTCCCCACACATAGTATTAACTTCTTCTGCCTTCTTCTTTCCTGGCTACGTAGCGCTCAATGTGTACTATGTACTAAAAAGTGAAAGCAGATGTATAACTTCCACTATGCGACCTGGCGATCACGAGACCACTAAGTGTCCCCTATTACAGCAGAGCTGCAGAGTCCTAGCAGACCCAGATCAGCACTGCCAGTGACTGTTGACACTAACTGGGGCTCCTATGGATGCTGTTTTCATGGATGTTCCAGCTACAGTGGAAAAGTGTTACATAAAAAAATAAAATACAATGTCAATGACCCCCAGTTAACATTCGTTAACAGCTGTTAACAGCCGCTGCCCCACTGGAGAACAATAGCGATGTATTTAGAGAAGAGGCCACCCGCTGGTCTCTAAATACATGCAATGAAGTACTAAAGGGGTGATTTAGCTCATTAGTACCTATGCAAAATGATTACGAATTTTGAGTGTAAATGTACCTTTAGCCATGCATCTCTCATCAAAGTGTCCTGATAGGCTACATTCACACGAGTGTAGATTTCGCATGAGTTTTATGTATTGCGAGATGCGCAAAAGTTGCATGAATACAAACTCCATTCTTTTGAATGGAGTCATACACGAGCTATTTTTTACCTCAGGGCCCATTCACCCAAGCGTATGCGTTTTTAATGAGTTTAATGAGTTTGTTCACATGCACAAATTTTCCCATGCATTTCAGTCATTCACCATAGATGTGCACAAATGCGCATGCAATACACTTGGAGATGCGTGGAACACTGTGTAATTGCACAGGAAATTGAACACATCTGGAACTCATTAAGACTACTTAGACATTTCAATCGGTACATATTTTTTTTGCTGCGCACAACTGAACATGCCTTGGAGGCGCAAAAAGTACAGTGTAATATGCCGATGCAAACACATAAAAGCATAGTTCATTCTGCAAATATGCAGCACTCAGGCATGTGTGCGCTCGTGTGAAGGGGGCCTAGTGATGAGATAAAGGTTTCGCGGGGACACAGCATTGGAACGGGGTATGAAATTACAAAGTATGAAACTCAACACACCCAACTCCCCTTTCCCTCATCTTTGAGGCCTATAACTTAGTTTATGTGGCTCAGAGGTGATGACAGGTTTCTTTGAGTAATACACCAGATCATTTCTACCTGTACCTTCTGTATCACCCCATTATCTGTAGTATGTAAGCTCGTTGGAGCAGGACCCTCACCCCTACTGTTTCCATCAACAGATTACTTTATGTATCCGTGGTCTTGTTTCTGTTCCCCGTTTTGTAAGTGCTGCGGAATAGCTTGGCGCCAAATAAATAAAGATTATTATTATTTGGGTGTCTTGGGACAATTACTTAGACTTGAAGCTTTGACATGTCAACCGTATGGGCTAATGCCCACGACCAGATTTTTACTGCAGTTCCCGTGGTGTAAATCCGCGGTGGAATTCCGCGACGGCCGTGGGCATGAGCCCTATGTTGGAGGGGTTTTTTTTACTCTCTATCTTATCCGACCTATTTACCGTATCTATGATTTTAGACTAAATTTATTTTCAGTATTAACTATTTGGTTGCATTGATGGCACAATGTTACACCTGGCTTTTCGTTCTAGGTTTTTGGTTATGTAGGATGTGTTTAAAGGGGTTCTGACATAAAAAAAAATAATTTGTACTCACCTTGCCTGGCCTGGCCCGATCGCCAGGCATGTCCCCTCCAGCCGGCATCTTCTTCTGTGCCTTTAAAGCAGAGCAGGAGCGGTCAAAAAGACCGCTTCCTGCTCTGGTCCGTCCGTCAGCCACTTCCGAGGTGAACGGACGGACCGCACAGTGCTTGCTGTGGGCGGCCCATCCGTCCTGCTGAACTCCGGAGTGCTGCGCATGCGCAGTGGAGACGCAGCCCGTCCTGACTCCTGTCAGAGGGCACCTCTCCACTGCGCATGCGCGCGATCCCGGAGTGGCGCGGCTCGTGCAGACAGAAGAGGAGGAACAGCGCCTGCTGGGAGATGACCCCCCCGATGTCAACAACAACAGAAGAACAGGTAAGTATTATCTTTTTATGCTTTAGCAGCCATTAAACCATGGGTTCCCTGGGTCCATTAGGCAGACCAGGGAACAATGGCTGCTAAAGCATAAAAACATAATTTGTGTCAGAACCCCTTTAATACCTGACATACAGCGAGGGGACAGAAAGAGGCAAAAGAAGGAAAAGACCCTATTTTTCTTACCAGCAATATAGATGGACTTTTTCTTTTCATATACAGAAGCTGCAATGCACACTCCTGGTTGCTCCTGTACATGCATTCTTACCTGGTTCTATATCTGATAATCACTGGCTGGATTAAGCCATTTTCACATCTACGTGGGAACCTCCAGTCAGAGGTTCCGTCACAGATTTGGCCCAAAATAGCAGAAGACGGGTACCTGGGAAGAAAGTGGATGGACCCCTTTATAGTTACTGGGGTCCATTTGGTGCTGTTGGGTTCCATCCAGAGATGGAGCCGTTTGGCCACGTGAATTCCCTTTTTTTGCTCCTCGAACACAGCAGGAGAACAGAATCCTCGATGCAGATGTCAAACCTTCTTTACTTTACTTTTCCTTAATAAAATGCTAGTTTAAAAAATATGGTTTCTGCTCATTGCTAGAAAGGTGGCAAATGGCTGGTGTTCTCCAGTGCTCTCCATAGATACATGCTGGAGTTCTTCCTGCAGAGTAATGTGAGTGCAAAGTTACAAGTTACTGGAAATATTTTACATTGCTTTACCAATCTTTCCACCATTACGTCAATCACATAAAATATTTATATCGTCATTTCCTATATTATCGTGTCTTTATAGTCTTCTATGGAGCTGTAGAGTCCTGTCACACATGCAGGCTTTGTTCAGGTTTTTTGTTGTCGCCAAAACTTGGAGTGGATTTAACCCCTTAATACTCAATGACGTACAGTTATGTCATAGAGGTTCGGAGTTTGTATGGAGGGGGTTGGGGAGGGGGGTTCAAACCCGCTCTATACCATTCAGGTGCCGGCTGCTGCTTAAAGCTGACACCCACCCGCAACAGCTGCGATCAGCTCTTACGCTGATGGCTGTTGTTAACTCTTTAAATGCCACTGTTAATTCTCAGGGTCTGAACACTCGACCCATTTTAACAGTAAATTTAACAATAAACCAAGTTGACACCTTATTTGTTATTGATTTGGTTTTGAGTTATATCACTCAGTTGTGCTCCTCTACCCCGTCACATCCCCCAAATCATGTCACACCCTTTAGATTGGGGGATCCCCTGACATAGATCTGTCCATATACTATGTAGACATTCTAAAGTATTCATATATGGCCCTCTTCACTGGATTTGGTAGAATATCTATGAAGCTCTCCCATACCTCAAAAGAACTTTTTCACCTTTGTCTCTTTTTGAAGGGAGGCCTCAACCCAGGTCATCTACATATGGGCTATGTACGGATTGCTGCCGCGTTTCATGTGGTGGAAATCTGCTTCGTTATTTCGCAGCTATTAGGTTTTATTGAACCTAATTACTTTTTGCCTTGCAATATTCATGCTGCAGAATTTTACCACAGAATTCCGCAGCATGAAAGAAATCGTGGCATGTTCCTTTCGCCGCAGAAAAACGCGTAGCTGGCTTCCATTGTAGTTAATGGAAACCGTCCGTCACGCAATACTTTTGCTGTGAGCACAGCGGAAGTATCGTAAGATTACGCATCACCGCCCACCGCTGGTGTGTCATGTGCTGCACTGCACATGTGCGCTGGCTTGCCGGACGGGGCTCTCGTGGCGAATCCGGAGAGGTGAGTATGGGGTCTTTATGGGGCGCCGTGTCGGACTCTGCTGCGATATTCCACTGGCGGAGTCCGACATGGCTGTGGTCAGGAAGCCTAAGGAAGGAGAGCTTTTCCAAGAACAGCCTAAAGGAAGGGGCGGGGCTGCATCAATCCAGGTCTGTAGGACCATTTTGACTCAGGCCATGGGTACCATGTGTAGGAGTTTCTGGTGAGCATCTTAATTTGTCTGGGTCTGTATTGAAAAAAAATTGCCCTGGAAGGGTCAAGCGGGGCTGCCGAAGTTGGGTTTGTGATGGCAAAGTGGTGCACCAAGGTCCAGAACCCCTGACCCACGGTACAGTTCCACAGACAGTAGCGGAGCCCCACCCCCACCCTCCCAGCACCTGAAGCATTTATCATTAGGATATATTCCTATTTTATGACCTGGGGTGTTATGTATGTTCTATGATATAGATGGAGGGTCATCTCGACATATGTACTCCAAAGAAGTGGGGCTATATTTCAATGCTTTTAGTAATTGTAATACTGTGAATTCCGGTATATCAATGGTTCATTTGAGATCTGTTTTTGGAGGCGTCAGGGTCTGTCTGTGTATTTAAACAATGGTTTAAATACACATGAGCTTACTTGTATGTCTACGTGCATTTGTGGTTTAACTTCAGCAATTCACTTGGGAGTATTTACAATAGTAATTGGTCCATGTGGCTTCTTGCATGTAGGTATGGGGGTTTGGGGAAATTTGGCCTGGAGTTCTCCTATCGATAGTACTTCATGTGTGTTTTTATGCAATAGGCACCCAATGTTGGTTATTTCCCCCTGTGCCAGGAGTGAAGCTCCCAATGCAATGTGTTTGTCTGGAAGTATGGGTTGTTTAGTATCATTAGGTATGGTGAAAAGTTAGGGTGTAGAGAAGTTGTTCTTCATAGTTTTTGCCATGCTTTCCATGTGGACATCCCTGTGTTCCTTTGGGCCCATTTGGAATGTTAGCTGCAGTAAGTTAGGGAGGGCGATCTGGGGAAGAAGATTCTGTTCTATTTGGATGTCCATAAAAACAGATGTTTGTTGTAACCAGTCTATGGTTATTCTAGCCATCGCCGCTACGTTTTATGTTCTTATGTTAGGGAGGTTTATTCCACCATTTTGTTTTGACTGTCTCAGAAAGTTGAAGGTGATTGTGCATCGACTCCCTTTCCAAATGAACGTGTATAAAAGGTAATCAATTTTTTTCTCATCTTTGGGGGTAAGGTATATTTGGAGAGTGTGAAGTCTATATAAAAGGCGGGGAAATTCTACCATCTTGAACAGATGGCATCTGCCTATATATGAGAGTAAAAGCTCCTGCCACTTTAAGATTGTTTGTTCTAATGGCGTTATGAATAGTTTTATATTGGCTCTGTATATTTCATGGTATTTCCTTGGTATGTAAACCCAAGGTAAGTAATAAACCTTGTGTGCCATTAGAAGGGGTACTGGCTGGATCAGTTTGGAGTATGTGAGTCCCTCAATAATAGTGCTTCCGTTTTTCCCAAGTTGAGAGTGTATCCAAACAGTAGTCCCAATGTGTGAAGGTCTCTGAAGATTTCTGGGAGTTTATTGGCTGTTTTCTTTGGGGTGTTTGTGGTTATGAGGTCTAGAGCGTATTGATAGAGGTGTGTAGTACTCCAGCCTCCTGCCCATCATGGACATGAGAGTTTTTGATACTTCCTGTGTTATTGAGTCTGCTTGGAGGGCCCCCAGATCTGAAAGGTTGAGTCGGACTGTGGCATGGAGATGTGTATGAGGATGTCATGTCGTATTCTGGGGCTGAGTCCTGAGTCGGGTCTGGTCCTTGACTTGAGTGTGGGGGATCTTGGGTGGATCTCAGAGAAGATTTTTCTTTTTTGCTTTTGGTTTTTGTCCTGTTTGAAGGGATTCTATCTTCCGGGAAGACCCGTTGGGTTGTCTGCGGTGTGCATTGAATTGCATTTTCTTCCATTTCGCTTCACTTGAAATTTTTTAAACATTTTCCAGAACATTATACGGTGCATTACGTAGTACCACTGCAAAATAAGGCACGCCCCTCAAAAAACAAGCCCTCAGACAGCTACGTTGATGGATAAATAAAAGTTATGATTTTTTTTAAAGTGCGGAGGAAAAAACAAAACTAGAAAAATAATAAGGCTGCATCCTTAAGGGTTAAGAAAAGAGAAGCTACATCTGTCCTTTAAACTTAATTTCCTCTTATCATCCACATCTAATATTGTTTTCCAAAACTGCATCAAAAAACCTGAACAAAACTGCATGTCTGATCTGACGCAGAGTTTCCTGTACTTTACTGTGTCTTTTCTCGTTATCTAACTGCACCCGGGGCATATTGAATAAAAGGCTTGTAGCCCAGCAGATACGTGGGGGGAAGGGTTGCTGTGTCATTGCAAGCTGTAAACCGTCACCGTGACTTACTAATACATGAGGAATGCCGTCCGCTTTCCTTAAGAAATTAATCCCCCCTGTGATCTGTATACTGAATACAGTACGCACTGTTCTGAACTAGGTCTATATTAATGCTAAAGCCTTTCACGGTCATTAGGGTCACATCCCACTATTAAAATACTTATGTCTAATATATAAAAACCCATGGATGGCTTTGTATGGGCTCAATATAGTAGCCGATACTATAGAGGAAGTGATGGGGAGTAGGCGGCGGACATCGTAGATGCAGTACGTGATGAACGTGCCATTATTACATATTTAATAGATGACGTAGGCCTCCCCTTTTCAGAAGAAGTTGCATCCTACTTGCCCTTTCTACGGTGCAGAAGCCTTCCCCTCCCTGTGCAATGTAGACTGGTGTCTTGCATACCCTTCCCCCTACAAGTAATTGTGTGCACACCCTCAAACAGACATACAGGACAGGAAATAGTTAAATAAATATTTTGTTGCCATCTATAGTATCTACTTATACAACCTGCAACATTGTATATTATTTCCAGAGTGCACAGTTTAGAGTGAACAGTGTTCGCCCCCGACTCTGCTCAGTCAGCCCCCTATTGAGGGTCATCAAGCTGCTCTCTCTTCTATGCAGCAAGTCCACATGTTACAGCCAATCCGAGGCCAGGAAGTGGGTTGGATCTTGCATGTCACTGTAGGAGAGGAAAGAAAAAAAAAAACATCTACATCTCTGAGCTTGTAGGGCAGCGAGAAGGAGAGAGCTCTGCTGCTGTGCATTTCTATACGGCACTGGGAGATTACACATTTGCAAAAACTTTGCAGCACAAAAAGGGGCCCCAATACTCAACTGAAGCCAGTCTGCAGGATGATAGCTGCCCAGCTCCTGGCCTACTACTTCACAGAGCTCAAAGATGATCAGGTCAAAAAGGTGAGACCTACCCCACTGCATCCCCATGTGATAGCTACTAATTGAACATTGCTTGCCCTAATGCAAAACCCATGTATATTCATTCATTTCTTAACACGTTAAGCTATTTTTGCCTGTGTGATTCTAGAGGATTACAGGTACAGGATGTATGGGGAGAAGAACATTGTAATTCATGGTGTAGCCTGCCATGTCCTTGAAAGCAGGAAGACATGTCATATCTGGTACTCTCTGATTAGGCCTTTGCACAGTGGTGATGGGGAAGGGGGGTCTGCATGGAGAAAATTACTTGGTATTATACTAACCTGCAATAACACCTTGTGAGAACGTGATCCAAAAGCTTATTAACCGTATGAATGCACGATCTAACCTTCACCGTCATGATGCCTGACTCTAGTTGTATTGTATCATTGTTCAATATTCTAATCCTTTCTTTCTATCTATAGTATGTATATCTATCTACAGTATTTTTCTATCTATCTACAGTATCTATCTATTTATCTCATATCTATCTAGCTTCAGTATGTCCATCTAAAGTATCTATCTATCTATATCTATCTATCTATCTATCTATCTCTCATATCTATCTATCTATCTATCTATATCTATCTATCTATCTATCTATCTATATCTATCTATCTATCTATCTCTCATATCTATCTATATATCTATCTATCTCTCATATCTATCTATCTATCTATATCTATCTATCTATCTATCTATCTATATCTATCTATCTATCTATCTCATATCTATCTATCTATCTCATATCTATCTCTACCTCGTATCTATCTATCTATCTATCTATCTATCTATCTATTTATCTCATATGTCTATCTAAAGTATCTTTCTATATCTACAATATCTATCTATTCATCTATAGTATCTATCTAGATCTATCTCATATTTATAGCTATCTACAGTATCTTTCTGTACTATATCTATCTATTTTAAACCTGATCAACCATAGAAATGTATCATCTAACCTTGATCATCATGATGCCTGACACTAGTTTTATTATATCATTGTTAGATATTCTAATCCTTTCTTTCTTTCTTTCTTTCTTTCTTTCTTTCTTTCTTTCTATCTATCTATCTATTTATCTATCTCATATCTATCAATCTCTCTATTTATTAATCTCATATGTATCTATCTATCACATTATTTACCCATCTCTCTATCATATATAGACTCATAAAGCAACAATATACCCTATAGCTCAGTATGATACTTGTCGTAACTTACATGTCATTAAAAATTCATATGATGCCTGTATGAGGTGGCGGAGGGTAATAAGACAGTTTAATGGCATTCGTCGATTTCCATAGTTAACTGTGTTCCTGTTAATCCTCCTCCTGACTATATTCCAAAGGCTGTATCTCCAAGGACACACCTTAGTGACGATGTCTTCATGGCAGGTCGCTTCTCTATATTCATCATCACTCTCTACCAATAAACCGCCAAAGTGCCATTACTAAGCCACCGGCACTTTGGCGTGGTCCAGTCATGTGACCTCTGTACATGTCCTTGGAATATCCTGAGGGGAGGTCAAACCTCTTGGAACATTTAATTGTAGACTGCCATTCCTGGAATTCTTGTAAGACTATTGGCTTCTGCTCGTATTTTACAGATTTTCTAGTTTGCAGTGCTTTAGGCAGTGACTAGTTTATAAGCTTATATGAAATATATATATTCTGGATGAATACTGCTGATAGATGTTATACAACGATGCTGTGATATAGAACTTGTGCTGCACGAAACCTTTAATAGATTTGAATGGACGTGCATCACGGGGATAGGCGTGGAATTTTAAGTGGCTGAGGGCATCTTATCCATTCTTCTTGTAACCTTGTATATGCCAATTTATCCACCTACTAAAGGACTTTGTCCTCCAAAAAAGAAACACCGGAATTAGAAAACCTCTGTATGGCATATAAATAAGTATTGGAAAAGATTCAATGACACAAGGCGGCTGACCTGTTAGTACTTAAAAAGAGGACTCAAGCAGTTGAGAGGAAACCAAAAGGACCTCATTATAGTCAATAGGGACCGTTAGGAACTATTTGGTTCCATCATAAGATGGATCTGTTCAGCCAGGGGATTCCCCTTTACTGCTCCCCTGAACAGAGCAAGAAAACGGAACCACCGATGCAGATGTGAAAGCAGCCTTGTCAAGTGGCGGCCCCGCTGTCACTTTCTTCTCACTGCCCTTCGCTCCTGTCCATGTAAACTCCCAGCTGCGGTATTCCCCACCCCCGCCCCGCCGTAGCTGCCGGCCCCCCTGTTACTGTCCTCGCAGGGGACAGCGACGCAGGAGGAGGACCGGAGCACTGTTTGCAGCACAGATGGGACAGCAGCGCGTAGACTGACAGCACAGGAGCTTTGAAGGGGACAAGGGAGAGCGGCGGAGAGGTGAGTGACACGAGGCGGGAGGGGAGATGATGAGCACCCATTCTCCTGCCCAGCTAATCAAGTTGTGGGCATTGTTTGTGGGTGTGCAGTTTGTCTCCACCCATTCTTCTGGTGGAGACAAGATGCACAAGTACCGCCATCTTCCAATGAGGTCCCCGCTGCCTTAATTCTGTTTTTGAGGTCATTCAGATTAGTCACTAATGGTGGCACAAAAACATGGTCTTTGATGTATCTCCACTAGAAAAAGTTGCAGGGTGTAATGTCTTGGGATCTTCTGGGGCAAGAGTTGTAGTGTTACGTCTTAGGGTCTCATATGACCTATCCAAAGTTGAAGCTGTGTGTCATTTAGAAAATGTTGAACCTTCAGGTGTCAATATGGCAGTGCTCCATCTTGCCTCATAAATGAAGTCATCAGAATCTTCAATAAAGGGTCACTTCCGGGATTATTTTTTCCCATTCATGATGTAGCCTTCACCCTGGTGTGTATATAAGTCAGCTAGTGTTACCTTGGTTAGTTATTCCTTTCTATCTGAAACTCCTGGCCTCTTTCTCCTCAGATGATCATGTGATCTCAATTCTGACCAGCTCAGATCTACTTGAGGGTTATGGATTCATTTTCTAGGCAGATTTGCAGTCTGTGTGATGCTATTACATGGATCCACTACATTAACAACTTAGGGTCCTTTTACATGGGTCAATAAATCATTTAGTGTAAATGCATGCCCCAACTAAACAACAAATGAGAATTTGCTCATTTATCGTTCATAGTTCAGTTTCTGCATGCAAACAGGCAGCTGTTTTCTTATGAATGACTGCCTGTTTATTGTGAATGGAGGCCAGATGGGTTGGAATGATCTCCAGCATGCTCCACCACCATACACTAAGCGATGCTTGTTCCTGTGTAGAAGTACAGTAATGATTATTGCTGGGACGACCTGTCAGGCATCTACGCCCAACGGGTAATCCTATGTAAAAGGTCCCTTACAGGGAATACAGGCACTCCTATTACAGTTACTGGAGATGAGCACACAGTAATAATAAAGGAGATCACAGCTCATCCTCCTGACTGTATAACTGTGGTCTGTACTATATTTAGGTGAATATAAGAGGTGATGATGATTTATCCGTTCAGTTGTTGGCAACTTTCGGTCACCTTGTGAATCAATATACGCCATGCTTCCCTGTCTTTGTCCGCTTCTTTCAGATTTTCAAACAGTCATGTTCGTGTCAACCTTGATTGTGTCCAGCTAGCGTGTTCTTGGCGTCCTCTTCTTCTGGACCCACTGACCGTGCCGAGCATTAATGTTGTTTCCAGAGAATTAGCTAGTATGACATGACCAAAGTATGAAAGCCGTTGTTTGGTGATTTTGCTTTCTACTGATACTTTTGCTGTGACAAGGTCTAGCATCGCCTTATTTGTGACCATCTCTGTCCATGGTGTGTGCAGCATACGCTGCCAGCACCACAGCTCACAGGCATCCATCCTCCTCCTGTTACTGTCTTGAGTGACCAGCTCTCGCATGCATATGTAGTTATTGGGAAAATGATTGCATTGATTATTTGGATCTTTATTGGGATGCTGATGTCTTTGCCCTTCACTAGATATAAAAACTGTCCCCCCTGCAGGCAAAAATTGTATAGCGTGAAAACACGCACGGAAAACAAGTCGTGGCATGTCCTA